>NC_141082.1:26699325-27899325 GCF_041138505.1 Cibotium barometz
ATTATGCGTGAGGCTTATGCATAAAATTTCATACATAAAGCTTATGTATCCGGCTTATGCATTAGCCATATGACGTGCATATGGCTTTATACGTGATGCTTATGCATATGGATACTAATACATAGAGGGTTATTACTAATGCATAAGCTTTATACATGAGGCTTATGCATAAGGCTTTATGCAAAAATCTCATGCATAAACCTTATGCGCATAAGCCTCATGCATGAGGCTTATATATTTGGTATGCATAAGTCTTATGCATGACGTTTATGTACTACCCTTTTGTATGAGGCTTATGGCATAAGGCTTGTGCATAAGGCTAATGCATAAGCTTTATGCACTAGCCTCATACATGAGGCTAAGGCATATGGCCAACTCTAGAGAGGAGCTATGCTATCCATGTAGGGGAGAAAAAATAACAAATCGTAAAACTTACAAACCCTATAACATGTAAAGCATAAGAGAGGAAACTTAAAAGGGAGAGATCTCTTACCTTATGGGGCTTGTATGTGTGGATAACCTATAAAATCAAACCAAATAAAGAAAAAAAGTATTAGTAACCCTAATAGAAAGCATATACAAAACCCTAATCTTAATAGAAATCTTAATGAAAAATTTCACCCTAACTTATTGAATCTTTATTTTTCCCTTCTCATTATAGCTTAATCCTAACCCTAGCTTCTAAATAGAAAACATAATAGAGAGCTTTGATGGAGAGCTTAGGAAAAAGAAAGAGGTTAAGGGTTTAGGAATGTACTTACTTTCCATGCTTGCTAAGCATCTCATCCAGTAATAACAATCCATGCTTCATCTTGCACCCTATCAAATAGAGCTTGTAAACCCCGTTGTAATGCAAAATCAAATTTCTCTTGAGTAGGGGGGCGGTCCACTGCTTCAAGCTGCAGTTGTACAAAAAAGTGAACATTTTAAAAACTTGTTATTTAAGATAACCTTCTATAATTAAAAGATAAGATACAATGTGAGACTAATATATACTTAGAAATATTGTCTGTATATTGACTCCTCCTCACGTGTAAAATCATGCCTCAAGTTATTTGCCATCTATCCAAGAAAAAACATAAATACTTAAAACCCTTATGTATAGGAAGCTACCGGCATGCGTAGGTTGCTACTAGCATGCATAGGTTGCTATGGGCATGCGTAGGTTGCTACCGGCATGCGTCACAAGCTATCGGCATGCGTCAGAAGCTACCGGCATGCGCATAGGAAGCTACCGGCATGCACATAGGAAGCAACTGGCATGCGTTGGTTACTATCGGCATGCACATAGGAAGCTACCGGCATGTGTTGGTTACTATCCGCATGCATAGAAAGCTACCGGCATGCGTTGGTTGATATCGGGTTCCATAGGTTGCTACCGGCATGCATTGGTAGCTTCTTATCATGCTGGTAGCTTCCAATGCATGTCAGTAGCTTCTGACGCATGCTCGTAGCTTTCGATGCATGCCAATAACAACCTACACATGCTAGTAGCTTCCAATGCATGCCCATAGTAACCAACACCTGTCGATAGCTTCCTACGCATGGTGGTAGCTTCCTACACATGCAGGTAGCACAACTAATGCATGTCGGTAGGTTCCTACACATGCCGATAGCAACCTACACATGCCGGTAGCAACCTATGCATGCCTATAGATCCCTATGCTGGCATGCATTGGTTGCTATGGGCATGCGTTGGAAGCTACCGGCATGCGTAGGTTGCTACTGGCATGCGTAGAAAGCTACCGATGCATGCCGATAGCAACCAGTGCATCCCAGTAGCTTCCTATGCATGCCTATAGCACCCGTCATTTAATGAGAGCTTTTGGTGCATTCCTGCAACTATGTGCATGCCTAGGTAGCGCTCGCCTAATGCATAAGGCTCATGCATACTATGCATAAGGCTCATTCATTGCTTCCACAAGGCTACACATTCATAGCTTATACATAAGCTTCATGTATGCAGGTTATGCGTCAGGCTTATGCATAAATCTTATGTATCCGGCTTATGCATTAGCCATATACATAAGTGTTACACAAGACTTCTGCATATGGATTTATACATGATGCTTATGCATACGGCTAAAAAATAAGCCTCATGCATAAGCTTATGTATAAGGCTATACATAGAGGCTTATCGCTAATGCGCAAGCTTTATACATGAGGCTTATGCATGAGGCTTTATGCAAAAGTCTCATGCATAAAGCTTATGTATAAGCCTCATGCATGAGGCTTATCCATTTGGTAATGCATAAGTCTTATGCATGAGGTTTATGCACTACCCTTATGTATGAGGCTTATGCATAAGGCTAATGCATAAGCTTTATGCACTAGCCTCATACATGAGGCTAATGCATATGACCACCTCTAGAGAGGAGCTATGCTATCCATGTAGGGGAGAAAAAATAACAAATCCTAAAACTTACAAACCCTATAACATATAAAAGCATAAGAGAGGAATCATAAAAGGGAGAGGTCTCTTACCTTATAGGGCTTGTATGTGTGGATAACCTACAAAATCAAACCAAATAAAGAAAAAGAGTATTAGTAACCCTAATAGAAAGCATATATAAAACCCTAATCTTAATAGAAATCTTAATGAAAATTTTCACCCTAACTTATTGAATCTTTATTTTTCCCTTCTCATTATAGCTTAACCCTAACCCTAGCTTCTAAATAGAAAAAATAATAGAGAGCGTTGATGGAGAGGTTTCCATCAGATCTTTTTATTGGGTTTTTTTATGTAGAATCTAGGGTTAGGGTCACACTTCAATGAAAAGGAAAAAAGAAGAAAAGGAAAACTTAAAAGAGAAGAAAGAGAAGGAAAATACTCACAACAAGAAAGCTTTGATGAAAAGCTTGTTTTCATAGGAAATGAATGAAAATAGTAGACATAACTTGAGCTTGAGGTGGATAAGGTAGGAGAGACAGAAGTGATAGACAAGGCAAAACCCTGCCAAAAAAAAAACTTAGAGTATAAGTTTATTGTATTTAGAAAAGATAAAACTATGCGGCGGCAAAAGAAGCGATAAAAAAGTGGGATATTTTTACAATATACCAGCATTTTATCTGCTAGACGTTGCTGATAAGTAGTGTTTTTTCTCTTCTCAGCAATGCAAAAACGTTGCTGGGCAGCAAAAAAATGGAGTTAAAAGCGTTGCCGAGAGCAACAAAAAAGTGTTGTAGAGCAGCAATATATCGATGTTGAGCATCGTGAAAATCCCTGATATTTTCCATCCAAAAATGCTGCTACGCTCCCGATGTGTTGTAGTGGTGCTTATATTGTATTATTTTATGTGTGTGATCACCGTTTTTCTATTAAAGGCGTACTATATTGGGATCTTAGGTGGAGAGTATAAGTTGTGGATTAGGTGTTTGCATAAGTTACAGATGTTGAGGCACTTGTAGATGTTTTTTTGGAGCTGTAGGTTTGGTGAGACTCTCCCATTTCTAAGGTGCATTCTGTCATATTAACAGTCCTAGGAGTTGAAATCTTTTGAGGGACTGGTAAGGAAGGTTTTCTTTTGATTTGGTTCTTCTCTTTATCAATTTTGGCACTGCGAGTGGATAAGATTGAGGGTCAACCGTAGATCTTGCCTTTCGTTGATGAGGTTATGGGTGTATATACTCTCTTATGTATATAGCATATATTTCTATGCATTATGTTTTTATACATAAAGATTTTTTGATGTGGAGTGCTATGCATGGATGGAGAGTATAACCTTTTTGAATTTTTATACTCTCTTATGTATATAGCATATATTTCTTATGCTCATAGTCATCACACAATGCTTTCTAGAGCTTATATGTTAGAGTTCAATGAGAAGTGTCATTGCATGATGCTAATGTAAGGAGGTCTAGCACGTATTGTGAAGTGGTATCCTCTCACATATTAAAGCAAATGTAGGCCATTATGGTGCATAAGGCTTAAAGCATGTGTTTTGTTTCTCATAAATGTGTTACTAATCACTTGTTTTCATGTTATGTTTTGTAGGTAGACTTAAGTTTAAGAAATACTATGGACCCTTTATCAAAGAATCCTTATGTGCTTCTCATGTGATAAACAAGCCACCAAGGAAAGGGCCATTCAAAGGAAGATCCAAGTCCAAGAGGAGGCAAGGAAAAGATGGGAAAGACTTCTACAATTTCTAGAAATAAAACTTTGAATTGATGCACAACTTATGCTAGAGAGGTAATTCACAACATGGACGATAGAACACTTACCATCACCTCTCTTCGATTTTGGATGGCTCTCCCAGTCTAGATTTGATTCCTTAGTGTCCTCTATGACTCTACGGTGTCCATGGACTTAATATCTACTCCTAAGGCCTTCCTAATGGTCCTATTGACGCTCTTATGATTGTCTTTTGACCTTCTTCCTCCAGTCTTTGCTTTTGAATTTTGCTACACAACTATCCTGCCTCCAAAGTCAACAACAATTTTGACATTTCCCAAAGTGTCATGTGACAACTATAACCCCTTAGAGACTTCTCAACTAAGCAAGATCTTTCACCTCCTAGGTTCTCTGTTGACAGCATGCTACCAGCTCTCACAACTACCTCCAAATGGGTAGAATCTACCCAACTAACCAAGCTGACCTAGTTGACATAGATTCTAACTCCTTTGAGTCAGTTGACCCCAAAGGGATCTCAAAGGACTTAAATAACACTATCTCCAAGCCTCACAAGAAATCAGTTGACCTACTGTGTCAGACTGCTACCTCAAAAACACTATAAACTAATAAGCTTTATGTCTGATGTCCTCAAAAAGGTCTAGAATTGTAAGAGTTAATGTAAGAATCACTTCCCCTCAACTGTAAGAAAAAGTTCCAGAACTGTAATAAAAATATCTCTATACCAGTGCTGCTAATCATTTTAATGCCTAGATGACTCACAATCAACCCTAACTTAGGCTTATTGTCTCAAGCCCAACTCAACTAAAGTTAGCTCTCACCTGCAGCCTTATCACCAAAATAACTCCTTCCATAAAAAATGAATTGAACCAAAACACAAAAGAAAACCTTTATATCTCATAATTTGATCCTTTAGATATTCAAAGAAGACTTTGTAACACACAATAAGCCTCAATCTTGAGCAGATGAAGGAAAGAAATAGCAAATCAAAAGAAACTCTTTCAAATGACCACAAGGAAATCCAAACGTGGATTCTCAAATATCTAATAGATCATCATCAATCATTCAAATGTAGGAATTATTGCATGCTTCAATAGCTGGTAGAATGGGGATAGCTTGAGCAATCCTCAAGACTAGTCCAAGTTCTAAGTGTAGCATTTTGTGGGAGGTTTTGGGACACCATCCACTATAAAGAACCCTTTCGTTTTTTTGCAACTCCCTACATTGGACACACCTTAGTCTTGTCTCACAAACAGACATCTCTTTCAACACAGAAGAATACCTCAGGTAACCAACTTCAAAACAAACTCACAAGACTAGGGAAAGCTCCCTCAACATAACACCAAGGCTCTCATACCAAAGCACTCACCAAAAAAACTCCATCCCTCTTCTTCTGTCGTGCAAAATTTGATATCTTTCATTTTTAATTTTGTGCATATTTTGATGGTTTCTCAATGGTAATAGCGTGGAAGCTTGTCCAAGAAGATTGCGGCCACAATGGAATAACGGCGTGGTGATATGGTGGCTTGGTAGCTACCCTAACAATAACATTCTATCTTCAAATATAATGGTTTTACTTGATTTAGGGTGCACACATTGTAAATGCCACAAGTATGCTTGATAAATACTTTGGTATAGTAGATAGGCTAGTGATGTGGAAAATAAAAGTGGGCCTTCATGCTCACATGGATTTTAATTGTATTATTAATATAGTATTCACCATAAGGCTACAAGTTGGGGAGTGTGGAAGGCATGTGGAGGAGTGTGTGTAGGTGCATAATTGGGAAAGATTCTTCTAGAATGCCTACATGGAAGAGGAGAATTCTGCCATGTGTAAGTGGGATCTCCACCTACATGCCACTTAGACTTGGCTATTATCAAAGTCAGCAGTCTTCAATTTAATAATCAATAGAAGACTTAGCCTAAGAGGACAATTGATGGTGACATCTACCCTTATGTCACTGAAGGGTTGAAGATTTTTATGTTGTAATTTGTAACAATGGAAGAGAGAGTGATTCTCCACCTATAAAAGGAGCCCTCCTCTCCCTTTCAAATCAAGGAATGAGCCTCCTCAATTGAGCATTTTGTGTCATTGCCATTTTCTTATCTTCAAACCCTTATTCAAACACTCTCTTTACATGTGAATGTCTCATTTAGCATTAGCTCCTCATGCTCAGCCTCAATTGAGCATTTTGTGTCATTGCCATTCTCTTATCTTCAAATCCTTATTCAAACACTCTCTTTACATGTGAATGTCTCATTTAGCATTTAGCATTAGCTCCTCATGCTCAGCCCAATTTTGGACCTCTTTGATGATTCATGATAAGTGGGATAAGGAGTTATTATCTTGGCGGGCCTGTGACTTCTCAAGGTAGCCCTTGCCTTATTGCCGCCCTCCTTTGGAGGTACTGTGACACGAAGTTGGGGTTTGGACTTCGGTCACTTGTTAGAATCAAAACACACTTGTATGAAACCTCACAGCCTCCTCACCTCCCTTTCTCTCCCTAGATTAAGATAAAGATATACACATCAAAGGTGAGATCATAATTCATGGAAGGGAAGATGAAAGGCTTCGGAGGAGAAGCAAGAATTTCTGCCAGTCTTGCAGCTCCAAACAAGAGGGCGATTCTTTGTTGGAAGAAAATCTTTCAACTCAGGATTATGTGAATGGAAACATAGGGGGAATATTGGTAAGGTTCATCCGTTCAAATTGGACGATTTGGTCGGAACATATTAAAGAAAATGAATATAGCAATCACTTACAAGAGGATAAGACACATGGGATTGGCTTTTTGATAAGAGATTAAGAGAAATTAATCATTATTAAGAAGAAAGAATGGCCAAAAGTCTTAAAAAATAGAGATACACAGAGAATTGCAGTTTTAAATCTATAAAGGCTGTGCAAAAGAGGATTACATAGTTACGTAGAGCTTGAAGAGAGCTTCGTGCCCATATAAAAACTTTCAAAAACGGACAACCGAGCGAAACGTTATGAGCATTTTACTACAAGACTATAAAACTGTCAAAATTTGCCTAAAAGTTAGTAAATTTGGGAGAAATTCTGATCATCAATGAAGTAAGGGATTAAGAAATTAGTTACATGAATGGAAAGAGAATATAAAGAGCTTCCTAGCCATATGATCAATTTAAGAAACCAACACTCGAGTGATGAGTAATTACTGGTTGAAAATTGGGTATTGGACCACAAAAACTGCACTTCCCTCTCTTTGCATGAAACCTCAATTTTCACATAGCCTCTTGCCTTTCATCTCCTTCACGATTCAAGCTAGAGGGTAAGGGTTAACATTGCTCAGCGGACAATCGTAAAGATTTACCTTTGGTCCCCAAAGTCTTTCCGCATGCTCATTACCACTAAAACCATTGGTACCTCCAAAGGAGGGCAGCAATAAGGCAAGGGCTACCTTGAGAAGTCATAGGCCCACCAAGATAATAACTCCTTATCCCACTTATCATGAATCATCAAAGAGGTCCAAAATTGGGTTAAGCATGAGGAGATAATGCTAAATACGACATTCACATGTAAAGAGAGTGTTTGAATAGGGGTTTGAAAGATAAGAGAATGGCAATGACACAAAATGCTCAATTGAGGAGGCTCATTTCTTGATTTGAAAGAGACAGGAGGGCTCCTTTTATAGGTGGAGAATCATCCTCTCTTCCATTGTTACAAATTATAACATAAAAATCTTCAACCCTTCAGTGACATAAGGGTAGATGTCACCATCAATTGTCCTCTTAGGCTAAGTCTTCTATTGATTACCACTCACATGCTACATGACAGGAATGTTGCACTACGGAAACAGGTCCATGAGTCCATGACCAAGTGAAAGCGCTTAAGGAGAAGATAGTAGCAACGGATGCCACACATAGAGAAATGATCCTAAAAAGCTTAAAGGTAGTCAAGGAACAAGAGGCAAGGCTGTAGACCTTGGAAGGCAATAACAAATTCATCAACAAGACCATAGTCCATATCACCAAAGAGAATGAGGAGCTCAAGGCAAGATTAGAACAAGCCAAGGTACAATTGCAAAAGGAAGTGGCATATACCAAGGAGAAAGAAGCACAATATACACAACAACTAGAGAAAGCACATGCCACATTCCAAGCAAAGGAAGATGGATATACAAGGCAGATCAACACACTCATAGAGGTCATTGCTTAAGCAGAACATAGAGTGGTAAGCCTTCAAACAAAAAGAGAGCAAATGAACAAAGCACATGATGAGAAACTGAAGGCCCTCAATGAGATGATCACTGCTAAGTCCGTGGAGATAAGATTAAATGCTAATGAGCCACCATCAACAGTTGCTTGAGCATGTACACTAGCAATTGACTACAAGCCAAAGCTTGGTAGAGGAACGACAAAGGCTAATGTTCATCACAGCTTCCAGGATTGCAGCAGAGGAAGCTGTAAGAAGATATGTAGAGCTGGCTGCCGCTGCTCAAGATGTGCGACAAGAAGCACCATCTCCACACTACTCCACCACCAAAGACTCCAGAATATAGGATTTAGAATGCCAGCTCACCCTCCAACAAATAATTTGAAGAACTAATCAACCGGATGAATTACGCCAAATCATAGGTTCATTTGCCAGTAACTCCTCGGGCCCCTCCTGAGACTCTAACATTGTTTTTATCCACACTAACCCTCTCTCCTCTTCAATATGAAATTAACTTAACCGAAGACCTCAATTTAGGAGACCTAATCCTAATTCATCAAAACACAAAAAGGGATGCAGACCCCACCATAATAATGAGAATCCTATGGGGGATATAGTTTTAACTGACCCAGCTGATATTTTCTATTTTCCCTTACATCCCATAGTGCTAAACCTTTGTAGTTGGTGTCTATTGCTGCAATAGTTAGACATCTTAGATAACAGTGTCGATAAACTTGACCTTTGTCTATGAGATGACATCCCAATGACACTGGCCAACTATGAGGTAGTTGCACGAAGTTACCAATGGGTTATTAGCCATGGATGGACTAAAGTACATAATACCTATCAGCATCTAAACCTCTTCGAATCTACATTATATCATCCTTTTACACACGACGACCTGTTCAACCTAAAAATAACCCGCCTTCCCCAAATAAACATTTTTTAAAAATAGATCTGCTCACCTTCGTCGTCGCTTCTTCCAACAGAGCACTAAACCTAAGTGCAAGGAGCAGACAAGGAGCACACACGGGTGAAGGAAACCGACCAAAAAGAAGACTCACTTTTTCAGAGGTGAGTCAGTTTGTTCTTTGCCCTGTCTCTTTCCTCAGATTTGTTTATGCTATTGTCTCTTTCCTTTATGGGTTTGTCTCCGTCCTCCTTCTCTGGTTGCCATCATCATATGTGCGCCTAGCTTGCATTTGTGCTTTGATGCAATCATGTATATACTTTTATTTTTGCAGATTCTTTATGGATATTCCAAGTTCTTCATTCGATCCATTTGCATACAGCAATTAGCTGATGGAGATGCTAAATCATTTTGGGCGCCATCCTGGTCCAGTTGAGCTTATAGAGTACATGTATGCCCATCCCCCTCCTTCCATGCCTGGTGTCGATACCCCTACTGTGAGTATCCAGGGCACTCCACTGCCGTCTATGCCTACGAGTCCGACGAGACGGCATGCAGCTTCTCCTCTTCCACGCCCACCGAGGAGACATACCTCGTCCCAGACACACTCACGCACACCCTCCCAAGCACCGTCACGTCAGGGCTCACAACCACCATCACGTACTCCCTCAGAGCCACCGTCACGTCAGGGCTCACAGCCACCGACACGTAGACAATCCCCCAGTCATGACTCCACCTGCAAAAAGCAGTAGGAAGAGTGGGAGTGGAGGATGTGGCGGGTGCTTTGGTGGGGGAGGTAGTAGGGCATGCGGTGAGAGAGGAGATAGAGGGAGAAGAGTTAGAGGAGACAATTCGGATGATGAGGAGATGAGAGAGGTGGAGGGATTGATCTGCTATGATGTGACGGATAGGGGCGGGATAGTGATGGATGCGAGGGGGAAAGAGGTAATGGAGTACATGCGTGGGGTAGTATCAAACTTGTATAGAAATTGTTTTATTAAATTTAAAGATCAAAATAGCCGATTAGTTGGGGAGGTGATAGAGGCTGTACATAGTCGGTACCCCAATCCCCCACATGCTACATTCTTGGATGTATGGGAAAGGACGCGAATAAGGGAGATCTTAAGTAATAAAGATCTCACCTTAAAAAACTCGCGTACGATGATGGGCTAAATGTAGCTGTGGATGGCTATCCTGCCGAGAAGCCTGCCCACTACGCACAAACGCGAGTGCAAGGAGGCAAAGAAACGAGTAGAGGGTGGCGTGAAGAGCAGGCAGCATGTGGAGGCACGATGGATCCAGATGGAGACCATTGGATCTTCACATTTTGGATCTGGCGACGTCGAGTCATGGGAGGCAGAGTTCGTAAGTATCTTGCCACTTTATTTGATTGTTTACTTAATTCATTGATTCTATGATTGTTTTAATCTTACAAATTGTGTTGATTATGATACAGCGACGGGTTACGGGGAGGAAGCCCACAGCCCACGATACTGGGTATGCTCGCTGGCATAGCAGACGTGACACATGGGCCATCTTCAGAGCCGAGGGACGTATTATGGACGCACAGTTTGAGATAGCCATGAGACCATATGGTCGATAGGTACTTGAAAACTCTAAACGAATGATTTTGGTTTATTGAATTACATATATATATACTTATATACTATATATTACTTGAACAGGCACAAGCTGCTGATGATCCACCCGTCGCCACTGCAGAGGGTGGATGTGAGCACTACTCATCGGACATTCCGACCGATGTGAGCTCATCTGAGCATGGAGGGAGCACCGAGTCATCATCTGGGTCTGAGTAGTACTCAGACTTATAGTATCACATTTCATATTGAGGATGTGGTTGTATATATATTTTTGTAACTGAAGCCATGGGCTACTTCGACATATGGACTCCCTTGTATATATGTGTACACATAAAATTTTGATAGTAATATTGAATCGTGAATCGATAGTATTGCATTCATGTTTGTCTTGAATCGTGTATTGACAATGTATGCATTCATGTCGTTCTTGTCTTAATCTTCCTCGTGGATGGTCCAATGCATCAAAAAAAAAAATCTAGAGAGTGTTATTGGGTGCTGGAATGTTGGAGCAGCATTCAGGTACCAAATAGCACTCTCTTGATTTTTTTTTTGCTCTCTGTTTGCGTGTATAAACGCGTCAGATCTGTAAAAAGTTGCGTGTATATACGCGGATAATCTATAAAACACGCGTGTATAGACTCATCAAATCTGTGAAATACGCGTGTATAAGCATAGCTAACCTGACAAAACGCGTGTATAGATGCTTCTATCAGCGCGTCTAAGTGCAACTGAACTGACAAAACGCGTGTATACGCCCGTGTATCAGCGCGTCTAAATAGTCCTATACACATGCTTTTACACGCATGTCTCTGGCCGCGATTATACACGGGATCGCTACTTTTTTTCACAGGTCATTTTTAGTAGCTAGGAGCGCGGGTATGAGCCCGATCCCTTGTAGTGAATGAATTATGAATAGAGCTATGCATAATGCATAAGAAGAACTCTTACATAGAGAACTTGTACACATAGAGCATAGAGCTCTATGTATCCATACATCATAGAGCCGTGCGTATGTAGATGCATCAACTTGTTACATGCTAAGAGCTCTATGTATGTTAATTTTATCATAGAGGTCTTGCAACCATTACAGGGCACAACATAGATCTCTTAGTAGAAACAAGCAAAGCTCTTAAGCACCCGCAATACACCATAACCATGACAAAGAAAAGTAAGAGTTCTTATTACCTAAAGACAAGACAAGATAAGGTTTAGGATATAAAATTAATAAGAGAAACAAAAACAAAATAAATTTTAGGATATCTCAATAATGCAAATGAGATATCTCTTTTAGTTGATAAACATACATACGCGATCTATGCGAGTTCACTGCAAAGGTTCAATACATCAAGATCAATGAGAATGAGAGATCTCTTTTAGCTCATAAACATGTATACATTGGAAATCTATGCCTCTATGTATAGAACACAATGCATAGAGTTCAATGCATAAAACTTAATGCATAGAGCTATGTATTAACTCAATGCATTCACTCTATACTTTTATGTATATGCATATGCATAAAGCTCAATGCATAGTAGATCTATGTATTATCTTAAGGAATTTTCTCTTTAATGCATAGTATAGCTATGTATTAGCTCAATGCATTCACTCTATCCTTTTATGCATATGAATATGTAAACTATGCCTCCACATGCATGGATGTCTAAACTCTTGTAATGTATGAGAGGAGATTTTATATAGAGAACTTGTATTCATAGAAAATAGGTCTCTTGAATGGATATATCATAGACCTCTTGCATGAATAAGTGCTATTGTTGTGAATGCATGGAGCACAGAGAGAAGAGATATATTCATAGAGAAAACATAAGCTCCCAAGAACCCCAAGGTACGCTATAAGCATTAAAAGAAAAGGAGGATTTGAGTCTTACATTGAGAGAAGCATGAAAAAGAAGAGGATGAGTGGACTCTTACCTTAAAATAAAAGAAAATAGGTTTAGGACATCCAATCTATAAGTATTGAGACATAAAAGAAACCAAAATAGTAAAGAAGTGAGAGAGAAGTGCAGTTTTGTTAAGCGCATCCCATACATCTACATGCAAGAAATATTAAATAAGTGAAAATGAGTCACTTAGAAGAGGTGATAACTTAGAATAAAAAATAACAATCCAATAAATGAAGCATACCCACCCAAAAAAGGATCTCTATTCATTTTAATGGTCTTCGGGTTTGTGTTGAATTGAAAAAAATTGAGTAAATAGATTGTTTTTTTCTGGATTTAAAGAGATGAAAGACCGGTGAGAGCGGGGACACATGACCGGCCGGAACCTAGTGACCTTCAGTCCCAATCTATTTACTCAATTTCCCAGAATGTTCTAAGCAGCACAGTTTTGTAAGAGAAAAAAGTAAGTTATTCATCTCATCTAATGCACTTGCTATGGTCTTCGGGTTTGTGTTGAATTGAAAAAATTTGAGTAAATAGATCTGGATCAACAAACTGTTCCTCGGAATCCAGAGCGATCACCGGCTACTAAGAAAGAAAGCATCAATAGGAGGACTAAGAGGATCAATACACACATCGATAAGGTGAGTCCTTCTAGTAGGTTTTCTTGTTAATGTTTGTTTTTAAAAACCCTTAATACTAAAAAACCCTAATAGTATTAGGCTTCCCCTAATACTATTAGGGTTATGAAAATCCTAATTAAGAATAGGCTTCTCTTATTGATATTTTAAAAATAATAAAATCCTAATGATATTGGTTCCTAATAATAGCATTGTATAAACCTGAAAATATAAAAAGAGAAGAAAAGTAAAAATATTGCCTTGTGTGTGACATGAAGTTCAAAGTAGTGTATGTTGATGTTGAATGTTGATAATCACTTTTCAAGATTACTATATAAACTTATAGTATCTGGTGCATACTCCCAATTTAGGAATCAATTGTTGCTAATCATGTTTCAAAATCTATTATTAGGAGGATGGTGAAGAGATTTGTGAAAGAGGATTACACAGTATACCACACTATTTTGTGATTGTTGGTGAACTTGAGAAGTACTATGACCATCCTAAGAACTTGAAGTGGATAAAATTTTCATGTATCAAAATTAACCCCCTATGAGGTGGAGGACGGTGGTGAAGAGATTTGTGAAAGAGAATTACAAAGTATGCCAAACTATTTTTTCATTGGATGAAACTTGGGAAGGAGTACAAGAATCGTGAAAGAGTAGTTGGAAAGTGGAGTATATTTACAAGTGTTAACTTCCCCCTCCCATAAGATATAGGAGGATGATATCATGGATGACATGCTCACTTACCATGATGGTTGTAACTTGCCCCATGATGGTTGTGATGGATTTCTAGGTCATCACATGATGGTTGTGACTCACCATGATGGTTGTGCCAGATTTCTTTTTCACACATGATGCAAGGTTTTTTGTTCTCTTTTTAGATAAATAAATATGTGAGGGCATCTTTGGCCAAGATCATGACAAACAATGATGAAGATCCTATGGACAACATGAATCGCTCTCCTTGCTGCACTATATTGGCCATAGGGAGAAGCAAGAGGAGGACTTTATTAAAAGCTGAATAATGCACATTGATGGAGCCTTCTTAACATCTAAGAAATTGGGAGGTGTATTGGCAATCTTATGTAATGAGCACATAAACTTTTCACATTAATGAAGGAGGTACAAATTGCGATTGGGTCCAATAATAAAACTTTAATCAGCTTGTATAGCACAAACCTTGAGAAGACTTATGTAAGACTTAGCTCTATGCATATTCAAGATATGACTAGCTCAATGGATAGTTCAATGCACACAACACTTGCATAGCTCTACGACTCCATGCATATGCAAGCTATGCCTCTATGCATAGAGCTATGCATTAGATATGCATTACTTGAATACATATTCATAGAGTCATGCATAATATATAGAGCTATGCATTATCTGAATGCATCATGCATCATGCATCGAGCTATGCATAATGCATAAGAACAACTTTTACATAAAGAACTTGTATGCATAGAGCATAGAGCTCTATGTACGCATAGATCATAGAGCTTTGTGTTTACATATACATCAACATGTTACATGCTAAGAGCTATATGTATATAAGTATGATCATAGAGGTCTTGCAGCCATTACAGAGTACAACATAGATCTCTTAGTAGAAACAAGAAAAGCTCTTAAGCACCCACCGACGCACCATAAGCATGAAAAGAAAAGGAAGAGTTCACTCTTACCTCAAGATAAGAAAAGATAAAGTTTAGGAGATAAAAGTAATAAGAGAAACAAAAAAAAATAAACAACTTTAGGATATCTCCATGCAAATGAGATCTCTCTTTTAGTTCATAAATATACATACAAGATATATGCCTATATGCATAGAGCTCAATGCATTAAGCTCAATGAAAATGAGAGTCCCTTTTACACATTAAAACTATGCTATGGCATGTTGTGTAACACTCTCCTGTGGTTCTCCTCCATGTCATCATTCACACTTGGTCGTGCCACTTGCTTATGAAGCGCATATGGCATGTTGTGTAACACTCTCCTGTGGTTCTCCTCCATGTCATCATTCACACTTGGTCGTGCCACTTGCTTATGAAGCGCATATGTCCGAACATGCTCAATTGTTATACGATGTTATCGTATGTATTGGCCCTTGCATTGATCACATATACAATGAATGTTTTCTCTCAACCAAGATTTGGAGCCAATTTCCAACCCTTAGTCACCGTCAGACATGTGAAACCAAGCTAACACATATTATGTATTAGTTAAAAAACACATGAGCTATCCAGATACGGTTTTACTGCAAAGTAGTGTTCATAAAGATTTGGAGCCAATTTCCAACCCTTAATCACCGTCAGACATGTGAAACCAAGCTAACACATATTATGTATCAGTTAAAAAACACATGAGCTATCCAGAATCGGACATAAAGTTTCATACAGTTTTACTGCTAAGTAGTGTTCATAGTAGAAAAATTTTGTTGTCCATCAGCAAAATTAGCAACCACCTAGAAACTCATACTTCCGCCTAATTACCGTCAACGACGTTGATGGATTTTTTTATAGTCGAGGGGATATGTCGTATAAGGATGCTCATGCCAACCCCAAGAAGAATAAAATAATGTATTGGGTATAATTAAAAACCTTAGGAAGCTTAGGATCTCGCATGGACAACTGTGTATTTATAACTCAATGTAATCAACTGCTATTAGATTTGTTGCAATTTGGCTAGCGGACATACTTAGATAGAGTAGGTGAAAGCATGCATGGAGATAAGGGTATTCGTGCGCACAAAGAAAAAAGGGGAATGGAGGTTTTTTTTGTGAGAACTGAGCTATGTGAGAGCCTTGGTGTTATGTTGAGGGAGCTTGCCCTGGTCTTGTGAGTTTATTTTGAAGTTGGTTATCTGAGGGATTCTTCTGTGTTGAAAGTGATGTGGGTTTGTGAGAGAAGACTAAGGTGTGTCCAGAGCAGGGGAGTTAAAGAACTGGGAGAGGGTTCTTTGTGGTGGATGGTGTCCCAGAACCTCCCACGGAGAGCTATTGTTAGAACTTGGACCAGTCTTGAGGAATGCTCAAGCTATCCCCGTTGTACTAGCCACTGAAGCCTGCAAGCAGTTTTTGCAATTAAATGATTAATGATGATCTTGTGAATATTTAAGAATACATGTACGATTTCCTTTTGGTCATTTGAGAGAATTTCTTTTGATCCATTGTTTTTTTCCTTCATCTTCTCAAGATTATGGCTTATTATGTGTAACACAGTCTTCTTTGAATATCTAGAGAATCAAATTGTGTGATATCAAAGTTTTTTTCTATGTTTTAGTTCAGTTTTATTTTGTATGGACGAAGTTCTTTTGGTGATAAGACTGCAGATGGGAGCTACTCTGGTTAAGTTGGGCTTGGGAGACAGTTAGCCTAAGTTAGGATTGATTCTGAGTCATCCAGGCATCAGAATGATTAGTAGGTGGTAAAGAGATGTTGTTCAAACTAGTATTAGTTGAGGGAAAGTGATTCTATACATCAGTTAATATTTTTGGACTTGTCTGAAGATATCAGACAGAAAGCTTGTTATTTTACAATGTTTTTAAGATAACAGTCTGACACATGAGATCAGTTGATTGCTTCTGAGGCTTGGATTTGGTGTTGTTTAAGTAATTTGAGGTCCCTATGGGGTCATCTGACTCAAAGGAGTTAGAATCTTTTTAGTTGGGTAGTTTTTGCCCATTATTCAGAGGTAGCTGTGAGCTAGTAGCAGTCAACAGAGCACCTCAAAGATGATATCTTGCCTAGTTGAGAAGTCTCTTAAGTGTTATAGCTATCATAGGGACACTTTGGGAAGTGTCAGAATTGCTGTTGACTTCGAGAGACAAAACAACTTTGTAGTAGTGTGACACAAAGTTGGGGTTTGGACTTCGGTCACTTCTCAGAATCAAAACACACTTGTATGAAACCTCACAGCCTCCTCACCTCCCTTTCTCTCCCTAGGTTAAGATAAAGATATACACATCGAAGGTGAGATCATAATTCATGGAAGGAAAGATGAAAGGCTCAGGAGAAGCAAGGATTTCTACCAGTCTTGCAGCTCCAAACAAGAGGGCGATTCTTTGTTGGAAGAAAAGCTTCCGACTCACGATTATGTGAACGGAAACATACGGGGAATATTGGTAAGGTTCATCTGTTCGAATTGGGCGATTTCGACAGAACATATTAAAGAAAATGAATATGGCAATCACTTACAAGAGGATAAGACACATGGGGTTTGCCTTTTGATAAGGGATTAGGAGGAATTAATCATGATTAAGAAGAAAGAATGGCCAAAAAGCTATAAAAATAGAGATACACAGAGAATTACAGTTTTCAATCCATAAAGGCTGTGTAACAGAGGATTATATAGATGCGTAGAGCTTGAAGAGAGCTTCGCGCCTATATAAAAACTTTTAAAAACGGGCAACCGAGCGACAAGTTATGAGCATTTTACTACAAGACTATAAAACTGCCAAAATTCTATAAAAAACAGAGATACACAAATAATTGCAATTTTAAATTCATATAGGCTATGCAAGAGAGGATTAGATAGATGAGTAGAGCTTGAAGAGAGCTTCGCGTCCATATAAAAACTTTCAAAAACGGACAACCGAGCGAAAAGTTATGAGCATTTTACTACAAGACTATAAAACTGTCAAAATTCGCCTAAAAATTAGCAACTTTGGGAGAAATTCTGATCATCAATGAAGTAAGGGATTAAGAAATTAGTTACATGAGTGGAAAGAGCATAGAAATAGCTTCCTAGCCATATGATCAATTTAAGAAACCAACACCCGAGTGATGAGTAATTACCGGTTGAAATTTGGGTATTGGACCACAAAAACTGCACTTCTCTCTCTTTGCATGAAACCTCAATTTTCACATAGCCTCTTGCCTTTCATCTCCTTCATGATTCAAGCTAGAGGGTAAGGGTTAACATTGCTCAGCGGACAATCATAAAGATTTACCTATGGTCCCCAAAGTCTTTCCACATGCTCATTACTGCTAAAACCATTGGTACCTCCAAAGGAGGGCGGCAATAAGGCAAGGGCTACCTTGAGAAGTCACAGGCCTGCCAAGATAATAACTCCTTATCCCACTTATCATGAATCATCAAAGAGGTCCAAAATTGGGTTAAGCATGAGGAGCTAATGCTAAATGATACATTCACATGTAAAGAGAGACATTCACATGAGGAGCTAATGCTAAATGAGACATTCACATGTAAAGAGAGACATTCACATGAGGAGCTAATGCTAAATGAGACATTCACATGAGGAGCTAATGCTAAATGAGACATTCACATATAAAGAGAGTGTTGGAATAAGGGTTTGAAGATAAGAGAATGGCAATGACACAAAATGCTCAATTGAGGAGGCTCATTCCTTTCTTGATTTGAAAGGGAGAGGAGGGCTCCTTTTATAGGTGGAGAATCACCCCCTCTTCCATTGTTACAAATTACAACATAAAAATCTTTAACCCTTCAGTGACATAAGGGTAGATGTCACCATCAATTGTCCTCTTAGGCTAAGTCTTCTATTGATTTTATTAAATTGAAGACTTTTGACTTTGAGAGTGTGATAAGATAATAGCCAAGCCTAAGTGGCATGTAAGTGGAGATCCCACTTACACATGGCAGAATTCTCCTCCTCCAAGTAGGCATTCTAGAAGAATCTTTCCCAATTATGCACCTACACACACTCCTCCACATGCCTTCCACACTCCCCAACTTGTAGCCTTATGGTGAATACCATATTAATAATATAATAAAAATCCATGTGAGCATGAAGGCCCACTTTTATTTTCCACATCACTAGCCTATCTACCATACCAAAGTATTTATCAAGCATACTTGTGGCATTTACAATGTGTGTACCCTAAATCAAGTAAAACCATTATATTTGAAGATAGAATGCTGTTATCGGGATAGCCGCCAAGCCGCCGCATCACCACGCCGTTATTCCATTGTGGGCGCCGCAATCTTCTTGGACAAGCTTCCACCTTATTACCATTGAGAAACCATCAAAATATGCACAAAATTGAAAATGAAAGATATCAATTTTTCATGTCACATCTTTCCCCCCCCCAGCAGATCCTCCATGCTTGCCTTGGGGATCTGCTGGCCATGGTGCTTGAGGGTAAAATATCTCTAGCCGCCGCCGGTACTCATTGGCACGTCCGGGAACCTCCTGGCCATTTGCATCCTCTAGAAGATAGGTGTTATTTTTGAACTTTTGCTTTATCTTGAAGGGGCCTTCCTAGCGTCGAAGAAACTTCTTATCTAGCTGTTTCTCCACACGGCCATCATACCTCTTTTCCTCCTGGATCAAATAAAACTATCCCCCCAGCCCCACATTGCCTGGAAGAGCTAAAGGCTCCATCAAAATGCATAGTGAAAGCAGTTGGTGGCGTTTCCAAATCTTCATATACTTCTTCCTTTGCTCCTGTTCCTTCTTCCTCTTCCTTCCTTGTAAGTAAATCTGCAAGAGAGGCCCTAGTGGTGTTTTCTGTAATAAAAGTGAAAGAGAATTCTTGAAGCTTGCAAATCCACTTTGCAAACTTCCCTCCTGCAGGATTGGGTTTGCGGACCAAGAATTGTAAAGAAGGTTGAGATGTGAGGAAGAAAAAAGGGCGAGGTAACAAGTATGACCTGAACTTCTTTACTGCAAAAACAAGAGACAAACCACCTTTCTCCATTTCACCATACCTCTCCTCAGCATCAGTGAGTTGTCGGCTTGCATAATACACTGGTTGCATACGCCCTTGCTCTCCCTTTTGCAAGAGTATAGCACCCACTGAATGTGATGAGACACTTGGGTTCACATAAAAGTCCTCCCCCCACCTAGGAGGCTACACAATTGGACTTTGACTCATGCATTCCTTGAGCAAACAAAAAGATTGAATTTGATCGGGCCCCCATTGGAAAGAAACATTCTTCTTTGTTAACAGATTTATAGGATACATCTTCTCAGAGAACATGTCAACAAAGCGTTGGTAATACTTTGTTTTACCCAAAATCCTCCTTACCTCCCGTACATTGGTAGGTGGTGGGAGGGCCACAATTGCCTGCACCTTCTCAGGATCCATCTCTATGCCTTCTTCTGAGATAACATGTCCCAAGAGAACCACCTTCCTTCGTGCCAAGCGGCATTTTCCAGGATTAAGACACCCTTTTGCATCATCAATACTTTGCAAGGCCAACCTCAACTTTTCCAAGTGATCCATGCGGCTTGAATAAATGCAAAAATCATCCCAAAAGACCCTTATAAACTTCCCCAAGTAAGGTGCAAATACTTGACTCATGAAGCGTTGAAAGGTTGCTGGTGCATTGGTCAAGCCAAATGGCATCACCCTATAGGCATACACTCCCCAAGGGGTGATAAATGAGGTTTTTCTTTTGATCTTCTTCACAAATCCGGATTTGAAAGTATCCAGAGTATCCATCACACACTGAATACAATTCGGCGAAAGTCCACACACACACACCATTTTCCACCCTTTTTGGGAGTGACTACAACTAGGGAAATCCACTCTGAATTCTCTACTGGAAAAATAAATCCAGCTTCAAGCAAATTTGTTACCTCCATCTTAAGCACCTCTGCTTGCACTACTCCCAAACGCCTTAGCCGCTGCACCACTGGCTTACTTTGGGGCTTGAGATCAATCTTGTGCTCTACTAGGGTAACTTGGCGTACTTGTGAGTAGCTGTTTGCAAAAAGGTTAGGAAATCCATCCAATATTTTTAAGTAATTCTCCCTTTCAGTACCTGCTATGGACTCATCCAGAAGAAGTTCATTTTGTTGGTGAAGACTAGTGAGGCCCACATCTCCTTTCTTGCACATGGTTGAAGAAGCTTCCCCTTCCAAGGCTCCATTGTCTTCAGCATTCCCTCGATCCCTTCCTAGGGAAAGACCAAATGCAACTCCCAACACCTCTCCTTCTGAGATGGAATCCTCGGAGCTACCACTTATCTCTTCTTCATCGGATGACTCTGACTCTAAACTTTCGGAAGTTGAAGGTTCACCTCTTACCACTTTCTTGCGACGACTCTTGATGTTGTAGTGGACCTTCTTATTCTCACCTTGTAGAATAAGATCACCTGTCTCCCACTTTTGAATTGCCTTCACTTGGCGAAGCCATGGCCTACCCAATATCAATGGATAAGCCCTAGCATCAGGCTTTGTAGGAATGACCTGAAAAGTTGTAGGCACAGAAATACCACATACATCCACTCCCAAATTCCTGACAATTCCTAAGGTTTTCACCCTAGTATTATCAGCAAGTTTGATGCGATAGAGAGAGTTGGTAGAAGACAACTTTAAATCAGCATCTTTCATTGTTTTTTCACTCATGACATTGATTGACGCACCTCCATCAATGTATGCATTAGAAATTGTTTGCCCCTCAATGATGACATCAATCACAGGTACATCATCTCCTACATCAATATCCACCTTTTGAGCCATAGGAGTCCCATTATCCCTCTTCTTCTTTTTCTTAGATTCCCTTGTGCTAGCCAGCTTACCCCATTCCTTTCTAAGCTTTGGAGAGAGTGCCAAAAGCTGTCCAAATGTGATTTGTGCCGTTTTCTCCCTAAGATCTGTCAAGAGGTCATAACTAAGAGATCCTTATACAAGAGGAAAATCAGATTGTCCAATTTTTCTCCTAGATGACTTCTTCTTCTTCTTATTTTTCTCCTCTTCTTTCGATTTATCTTCTTGTTCTTCTTCCTGACTCCTAGTTTTACGATCCCTTTTTGCCATTAATGGCATCAATGTTTCCTCTTCTTTTTCTGAGCATGTTTCCTCTAAAAGTGCTAAACTTTTATCCTCACTTTTTCTCAACTTTGGACACTCAGTACGATAGTGCCCCTTCTCTTGACATTCATAGCATGTGACACTACTTCTATCCCTAGGTTTATCCTCAGCTCGTGGAACCCTAGGTGGCCTTGCATTGACTAAGTGTAACTTCAAATCAGCAAATTCTGCCATAAGTTGTGCAATGTTATGATCCAAGGATGGAGCTTTACCTGAGATGTTGAGGCTATCTCTACTCGTGGTGGGGTTGGCACACTTGGAGAAGATTGGAATGTGGACTCAATATGAAGAGTGGCCTCCTTCTTTAAAGCAATACGAAGGGCCTCTTTAAAACTAGTGGGATCTTTGCTAAGAACTTTTCCATGCAAGCGGGGATCCAAAGCCCTGATAAACTTGCTCATCTTAAGGTGCTCCATTGCTAAAGAACTCTTTGAATCTTCCATAGAAGGTGAAGAAGAAGAAGCAACAACATGTAAAGCAGCTTGTTGATATTTGATGAATAAGGCTTTATACCTTACTGAAAAGGCAGAAACTGACTCTCCATCCTTTTGGAAAATCTAATCCAACTGCAATAGTAAAGCATTTGGCGACTCCACTGTCCCAAATCTCTCCTTCATTGCTTTGGTCAACCTTTCCCAATCATTCTTGGACTCCTCTGGCAAAGCCTCATGCCAAGTTAAGGCTACACCCTCCAAGAAATCTGGGAGTATTTCTGCCCTCTCCTTCATAGACCAACCCGTCAAGCGGCATGCTCGGTTAAACTCTCGGAGATAACTCCCCGGGTCTTCTCCTTCCGATCCTCGGAACACTGGAATGTTGAACATCTTGCACCAAAAGATGAGTAGCAACAAGGAAAATTTACTTGTTTCAAAAAAACTTACCTTTAATCATGCGGAACCTTGAGGTTGAAATAGAATAATTCTAAGTAAAACCTGCCCGCCGTCTCCACTAAAAGATGTGACACAAAGTTGGGGTTTGGACTTCGGTCACTTCTCAGAATCAAAACACACTTGTATGAAACCTCACAGCCTCCTCACCTCCCTTTCTCTCCCTAGGTTAAGATAAAGATATACACATCGAAGGTGAGATCATAATTCATGGAAAGAAAGATGAAAGGCTCAGGAGAAGCAAGGATTTCTGCCAGTCTTGCAGCTCCAAACAAGAGGGCGATTCTTTGTTGGAAGAAAAGCTTCCGACTCAGGATTATGTGAACCGAAACATACGGGGAATATTGGTAAGGTTCATCCGTTCAAATTGGACGATTTGGACGGAACATATTAAAGAAAATGAATATGGCAATCACTTACAACAGGATAAGACACATGGGGTTTGCCTTTTGATAAGGGATTAGGAGGAATTAATCATGATTAAGAAGAAAGAATGGCCAAAAAGCTATAAAAATAGAGATACACAGAGAATTGCAATTTTCAATCCATAAAGGCTGTGCAAGAGAGGATTATAAAGATATGTAGAGCTTGAAGAGAGCTTCGCACCTATATAAAAACTTTCAAAAACGGGCAACCGAACGAAAAGTTATGAGCATTTTACTGCAAGACTATAAAACTGTCAAAATTCTATAAAAAACAGAGATACACAAAGAATTGCAGTTTTAAATCCATATAGGATGGGCAAGAGAAGATTAGATAGATGTGTAGAGCTTGAAGAGAGCTTCGCGCCCATATAAAGACTTTCAAAAACGGACAACCGAGCGAAAAGTTATGAGCATTTTACTACAAGACTATAAAACTGCCAAAATTCACCTAAAAATTAGCAACTTTGGGAGAAATTCTGATCATCAATGAAGTAAGGGATTAAGAAATTAGTTACATGAGTGGAAAGAGCATAGAAAGAGCTTCCTAGCCATATGATCAATTTAAGAAACCAACACCCGAGTGATGAGTAATTACCAGTTGAAATTTGGGTATTGGACCACAAAAACTGCACTTCTCTCTCTTTGCATGAAACCTCAATTTTCACATAGCCTCTTGCCTTTCATCTCCTTCATGATTCAAGCTAGAGGGTAAGGGTTAACATTGCTCAGCGGACAAACATAAAGATTTACCTATGGTCCCCAAAGTCTTTCCACATGCTCATTACCGCTAAAACCATTGGTACCTCCAAAGGAGGGCGGCAATAAGGCAAGGGCTACCTTGAGAAGTCACAGGCCCGCCAAGATAATAACTCCTTATCCCACTTATCATGAATCATCAAAGAGGTCCAAAATCGGGTTAAGCATGAGGAGCTAATGCTAAATGAGACATTCACATGTAAAGAGAGACATTCACATGAGGAGCTAATGCTAAATAAAACATTCACATGAGGAGCTAATGCTAAATGAGACATTCACATGTAAAGAGAGTGTTAGAATAAGGGTTTGAAGATAAGAGAATGGCAATGACACAAAATGCTCAATTGAGGAGGCTCATTCCTTTCTTGATTTGAAAGGGAGAGGAGGGCTCCTTTTATAGGTGGAGAATCACCCCCTCTTCCATTGTTACAAATTACAACATAAAAATCTTCAACCCTTCAGTGACATAAGGGTAGATGTCACCATCAATTGTCCTCTTAGACTAAGTCTTCTATTGATTATTAAATTGAAGACTTTTTGACTTTGAGAGTGTAATAAGATAATAGCCAAGCCTAAGTGGCATGTAGGTGGAGATCCCACTTACACATGGCGGAATTCTCCTCTTCCATGTAGGCATTCTAGAAGAATCTTTCCCAATTATGCACCTACACACACTCCTCCACATGCCTTCCACACTCCCCAACTTGTAGCCTTATGGTGAATACCATATTAATAATACAATAAAAATCCATGTGAGCATGAAGGCCCACTTTTATTTTCCACATCACTAGCCTATCTACCATACCAAAGTATTTATCAAGCATACTTGTGGCATTTACAATGTGTGCACCCTAAATCAAGTAAAACCATTATATTTGAAGATAGAATGCTGTTATCGGGATAGCCGCCAAGCCGCCGCATCACCACGCCGTTATTCCATTGTGGACGCCGCAATCTTCTTGGACAAGCTTCCACCTTATTACCATTGAGAAACCATCAAAATATGCACAAAATTGAAAATGAAAGATATCAATTTTTCATGTCACAGTAGAATACAAAAGCAGATGCTCAATGAGGAAGGTTAGAAGATAGTCAGAACAGTGTCAACAAGACCATAAGGAATGCCTTCGGAGTGTGGATATTAAGTCCACGGACACCAAAGATTCATAAAGGACATTGGAGAATGAAATCTAGGCTGGGAGAGCCCCGAATTCAAATACAGGTGACAGTAAGTGTTCTGGCTTATCTGGGGAAGCCAAGAAAGTATATTGTTAGACAAAGGTCAGCTAAGGGCATCTGCTTACATTTGAAAGGTTTTAAGATATGTTTTTGAGGCTATCAAACAGGGGAGGAAACCTTGGGATTTGGAAGAGAAAATTACAGATAGGATACAAAGATAAGGATTTGGAGGCAAGATTTGAGCATTTCTGTACCCCCAGTGGAAGTGTGTATGGTCAACTAATAGCCATCTATGGTCAGGAGAGGGTGTTAGGTGATATATCAAAGACATTTGAGGTCATTGCTGACCATAGAGGACAACTAAGTCAGCATTTGAGGTCATTGCTGACCATAGAGGACAACTAAGTCAATAGGGTGGTTGGGAGGGTAGTGAAGTATCCCTTTCGAGAAGATGAGGACCAAGGGATAGAGGCTGGGTGCTCTGGTGCCTATAGTTGTTTTTGCTGGGGTTTCGTGCTAGCACAGTAGACGGGCCTCTCACGGTGGTGTGCTTCAGATGGATCTATAGAGGTAGTGTTTTCTAAAGCCATCATTGTTTTGGTGCATTCCACGGAGGAGGGATTAACAGCACCCTTCAGGCTGTTGAAGTGTGAGCTATGGCAATGACTACAATGCTATCTTGTGCTATGCTTCATGGACATATTAATGAGGGTTGATGATGATCTTTTGAATATTTGAGAATACATGTTTAGACTTCCTTGTGGTCATTTGAGAGACTTTCTTTTTATTTGTTGTTTGTTTCCTTCATTTGATCAGGATTGAGGCTTATTACGTGTTCTGACGTCTTCTTTGAATATCCAAAGGATCAAATTAAGTGATATATAAAGGTTTTCTTCTATGTTTTGGTTCAATTATATTATGTACAGAAGGAGTTCTTTTGGTGATAAGGCTGTAGGTGAGAGCTACGGTTGGGACAATTAGCCTAAGCTAGGGCTGATTCTGAGTCATCTAGGCATTAAAATAATTAGTAGGTGGTATAGAGATGTTTTTCTAACTAGTATTAGTTGAGGGGAAGTGATTCTTCAAATTAGCTCTTACAGTTCTTGACCTTTTTGAGGACAGCAGATAGAAAGCTTGTTATTTTATAGTGTTTCTAAGGTAGCAGTCTAACATAGCAAATTAGCTGATTGCTTGTGAGGCTTGAAGATAGTGTTATTTAAGTCCTTTGAGGTACCCATGCGGTTCAATTATATAATGTACAGAAGGAGTTCTTTTGGTGATAAGGCTGTAGGTGAGAGCTAATTCGGTTGAGTTGGGGTTGGGACAGTTAGCCTAAGTCAAGGGGCTGATTGTGAGTCATCTAGGCATTAAAATAATTAGTAGGTGGTATATAGATGTTTTTCTAACTAGTATTAGTTGAGGAGAAGTGATTCTTCACATTAGCTCTTACGGTTCTTGATCTTTTTGAGGACAGCAGATAGAAAGCTTGTTATTTTATAGTGTTTCTAAGATAGCAGTCTGACACAACAGGTTAGCTGATTGCTTGTGAGGCTTGGAGATAGTGTTATTTAAGTCCTTTGAGGTACCCGTGTGGTAAACTGAGTTAAAGGAGTTAGAATCTATGTCAACTAGGTCAACTTGGTTAGTTGGGTAGATTCTACCCATTTGGAGGCTGTTGTGAGCTGGTAGCATGCTATTAGGTGGTGATAGATCTTGCTTTGTTGAGAAGTCTTTGAGGGTTTTAGATCCCCCCCGGCCGTGCCGTGACGCCCCCCGGGCCATGCCGTGACGCCCCCCCGCAGCCCCCCCGGTGCCGTGCCGTGACGCCCCCCGCAGCCCCCCCGGGCCGTGCCGTGACGCCCCCGGGCCATGCCGTGACGCCCCCCGCAGCCCCCCCGGTGCCGTGCCGTGACGCCCCCGCAGCCCCCCCGGGCCGTGCCGTGACGCCCCCCGCAGCCCCCCCGGTGCCGTGCCGTGACGCCCCCCGGGCCGTGCCGTGACGCCCCCCGCAGCCCCCCCGGTGCCGTGCCCCGCCGCCCCCCGGGCCGTGCCGTGACGCCCCCCGGGCCATGCCGTGACGCCCCCCGCAGCCCCCACATGGCATTTTGGGAAGTGTCCGAATTGTTGTTGACTTTGGAGGAAGAATAGATGTGTAGCAGAATTAGAAAGTAAAGACTGGAGGAGAAAGGTCAAACAATTGTCAAGAGAGTGTCAGTAGGATCATTAGGAAGGCCTTGGGAGTGTGGATATTAAGTCCACGGACATCGGAGAGTCATAGAGGACACTGAGGAATCAAATCTAGATTGGGAGAGCCATCCGAATTTGAAGACAGGTAATAGTAAGTGTTCTGACTTGTCTGGGGTAGCAAAGAGAGTATATTGTCAGATAGAGGTCAGTTGAGGGCAGTTTCCTACATTTGAAATGTTTTAAGATCTATTTTTAAGGCTATCATATGGGGGAGGACACCTTAGGATTTTGAAGAGAAGATTATAGACAAGATACAAAGAGAAGGCTTTAAAGGCAGATCTGAGCACTTTTGTGTCCGTTGAAAGTGTGTATGGTCAGTAGCTAACATCCACCTATGGTCAAGAGAGGGTGTAAGGTGATAGATCAAAGACATTGGAGATAAATGCTGACCATAGAGGACAACTGATCAGTAGCACAACTAACGTCGGTAGGGTGGCTAGGAGGGTAGTGAAGTATCCCTTTGGGGAATCTGAGGACCACGGGATAGAGGCTGGGTGCTCTAGTGCATTCTTGTGTTGTTTTTGCTGGGGTTTCGTGTTAGTGATAGACTCCTCTCACAATAGTGTGCTTCAGACAGAGCTATAGAGGTAGTGTTTCTTCCTGAAGCGATCAACACAATTGCTTTCTCTCTACCTATCTCTCTGTTGCACATGCTAGGACGACGGATTCAATAGCACTTTCTCCCACCGAATTCCCTTCATCAAAGCTCTCTCCCTCTCCAAGGTAACTACTTTCTTTTTTCCTTTCTTCCTTTATCCCAAGATTTCATGGAAAGCTTCATTACTTTCTTCTTTTCTAAGATTTCATGGAAAGCTTTAACTATGCCCTCTATTTGACCGTTTCTTTCCCTTCCCCTCTCTTTCCTTTCCATTTCTTCCCTCATTTTTCCTTGTCCAAACCGTAGCTTGCACATAGAAGTTCTAATGGAGAACTTTGATAGGAGCTCTCCATCAAAGCTCTCTATTATGCTTTCTATATAAAAGCTAGGGTTAGGGCAACATAAACCACAAGCTTTCAATCATTTATGCATTAAGATTAGGGTAAAGAAAACTCAACTTGTTTTTCTCCTCTTCTCCTCCTCATCTTTCACTTCCTCTGTTCCTTTCTAATATGTCAAAATGAATTATACTTACTAACTTTTTAATTTATTTTATTGCTTTTTTGTAGGTTTATTCAAGTAAGGGTTTTGGGCTTTTAGGATTTTGTGATGTTTTGGCTCTCTATGCATGTTGAGAGCTCTCAATGCATGCAAAGAGCTTTTAGTGTTTTATATTACTTGTGCATTAGTTCTTAATGTTATGTTTAAGCTACTCATCACTTTGTTTAATCTTTTGTTTTGTAGGTCTTTCACCATTTGTCTCCTTCGGGTTCACAAAAAAAGAGGTAAGTCCTCTTTTTCTTTTCCTCGTTTATGATTTTTTCTATGTATTATTGCACCCTTTAGTGCCGGATTTAGGGCTAATTTAGGCTTCTTGTTACAAACTTTACGCATAGGCTTCTTGGAAGCTCTATGCATAGAGCTTACATGATCTTGCATGCTCTATGCATATCCTTCTTGCATAGGCTTCTTATACTCTCCACCTAAGATCCTAATATGGTATGCCTTTAATAGACAAACGGTGATCAGTCACATAAAATAATACAATATAAGCACCACTACAACACGTCGGGAGTGTAGCAATGTTTTTGTAGAGTTTTTGGAAGGAAAATATCGGGGGTTTTCACAACATTGATATATCGCTGCTTCGCAACACTTTTTCGTTGTTGGGGGCAACACTTTAAGTAGCATTTTTTCGCTGCTCATAGCACAATATCACTGTTGCCCAGCAGTATTTTTTCGCTCCTGAGAAGGGAAAAAACACTGCTCAGCAACGTCTATAGCAATGAAAAAACGATGGTATATTATAAAAGTATCCCGCTTTTTTTATCGCTTCTTTTGCCACCGCGGTGTAGTTTTATCTTTTCTGAATACAATAAACTTGTACTCTGAGATTTATTTTTTTGTAGGTTTTTGCCTTGTCTATCACTTCTACCTCTGCCACCCTATCCCCTCAAGCTCAAGCAAGGTATGTGTACTGTTTTCTTTTATTTCCTATGCAAACAAGCTTTCCATTAATGTGAGTATTTCCCTTCTCTTTCTTCTCTTTTAGATTTTTCTTTTCTTCTTTTTTACTTCTCATTGAAACTTGACCCTAACCCTAGCTTCTACATAGAAACCCTAAAAAAGAGATTTGATGGAGAGCTCTCTGTTAAATCTCTGTATTATGTTTTTTTATTTTGAAGCTAGGGTTAGGGTTAAGCTATAATGAGAAGGGAAAAAGAAAGATTCAATAAGTTAGGGCAAAATCTTTCATTAAGATTAGGGTTTTGTATATGCCTTCTATTAGGGTTAAGATTAATATACTTTTTTTCTTGATTTAATTTGATTTTATAGGTTATCAACACATACAAGCCCCATAAGGTAAGAGATCTCTCCCTTTTATGTTTCCTCTCTTATGCTTTTACATATTATAGGGTTTGTAAGTTTTAGGATTTGTTATTTTTTCTCCCCTACATGGATAGCATAGCTCCTCTCTAAAGGTGGTCATATGCCTTAGCCTCTTGTATGAGGCTAATGCATAAAGCTTATACATTAGCCTTATGCATAAGCCTCATGTATAAAGCCATGTGCACAAGTCTTATGTATAAAGCTTATGCATACGGCTGATGCATAAGCCGTATACATAAGCTTTATGCATGAAGTTTTATGCATAAGCCTCACGCATAACCCACGTACATAAGGCTTATGTATAAGCTATGAATGCATAGCCTCATGCAAGCTATGAATGAGCCTTATGCATAAGGGTTATGCACTAGGCGAGTGCTACCTAGGCATGCAGGTTGCTCTCGAAATGCACCGGAAGCTCCCATTACATGTCGGGTTCTACCAGCATGCATTTGAAGCTACCCGCATGCGTTGGTTATTGCTACCAACATGCATAGGAAGCTACCGACATGCATAGGTTGCTACCTATTAAAACCCTAAGATCTCTCTAGATAATCAACATGCATAAACATGCATAAATCAGGCATAAACTCTACCACCCAACCAGCCCCGAGCCCAAGGGTTGCACACATGAAATATAATGGAGTACCACATACCTTAACCTTGGTGTCCCATACTGGACCAAGAGGGATGACTCCAATACAACAGCACTAAGCTCTAGTGTGAAATGGCGAATGTAGATACAAACCTCTACACACGAGAACATCCCTTGAGTGTGCCCCATGCCCCTATTATACAGGAGGGTCTTCAAGTGACTCTTGACTCTCCATTTCCCATGTGTGACCCTTGGATGCCTGACCCTTACCTTAACCCTTAAGGTTAGTCCTAACCCATGCTCCACTAGAGCTTGTTCCCATGCTCCAATGCTCACAAGCCTAATGTGGGTTAGCGTCCTAGTATATGCACATATAATGTGCACATAACATACTTCTCCTCTCTCAAAACATTGCACTCTTGCAATGAAAAGAAGGAAATCTACGCTAAACATTCTCAACAAACCGACTCCCAAGTCGAATCCTCTATTTCCCTATCTTTCCACAAAATTTTAACCTCAGGGATTAGTCGACTAGGAAGTTTCCTTTCCCGGAATTCAAGTACCTTTTCAGGTTGGTGTGGAACATAAGATAAATCTTCGACTTCAATGAGTTCTTGAGGAGCAACTGTGTTATCCTCACTCCCAGCTTCTCTTTCAATCTACTGACATGAAAGACTAGATGAACTCTAACACATGGAGGCAGTTTTAGTTCATACGCAATCATGCCAATTCGACGTTGCGAGTTCGACGTATAACTTGAAATGCAGCAAAATATCTAGGAGATAATTTTGAGCACTCTTCCGTTGATAAAGTCCGAGCGTCTTTAGGAACATTTAAATAAACCAATGCTCCTGGTTCAAAAGACTAAGATGAGCGTCCTCTATTCCGCATAAAATCGTACTCTATCCTGAGCACTCCTGATAGAATCCCGAGCTTCGATCAACATTTCTTGCATATCATGCAAGAACTCCCTCGATGCATCAAGCTCTCAATGTCCTTAAGACGGACATCAATAGGTGCCTTGTGTTGATACCCATACATAAGCATGAATGGACTAAAATCTATAGCCGTATGTTTAGAACTCGTATAGGCAAATTTCATCAGTGGTGGAAGATACTTTTCCCAATTTGATGGTTTTCCAGAGACATATGCACGAAGCATATCCTCTACAACCTCATTCACCCACTTTGTTTGCCCATCAGACTGCAGATGATTAGAGGAACTCATACTTAAAGTTGTTTCCAACTTCTTGAAAACTTCTGTCAAAAATTAGCCATGAACTTAGAGTCCTGATTGCTCACAATATCAAAAGGTAGACCATATAGTCTAAACAGTTGCTCGACAAATTGGTAAGCCAATTCTGAAGCTTTAACTATTGTTTTTGTGGGTAAAAACCTAGCCATCTTTGTCAATCTATCCAAGACTACCCAAATGCCATTGTGACCCCTACTGGTATGTGGAAGTCCCTTAATGAAATCCATGGAAATACTTTCCCACTTTCTAGACGGAATATCCAAAGTATGTAAAAACCCGGCAGATTTAAGGCGTTCAGCCTTGTTTATCTGACATTGATGACATCGGACCACATAACTCTGAATAAAATCTTTCATTTTTGTCCTTCTAACTAAAGCCAAGGTACGCTGTATTCCACGATGTCCTGTCGATGGTGCATCATGGCACTCAAATAGGATCCTTAACCTAATTTCTAGCATATCTGGCATGCAAACCTTATCATTTCGGAATAAAAGACCATTCCGAAGAAAAAAATTGGTTGGCTTTTCCTTTCACCAGGTTTTGAGCTACTTCAGAGTTGGACCGTGATTTTGCCAAATTCCAATATTTTCCAAAGAAAATATCTGTGCTGCATTTTTCCCTGAGTGAAATGTATAAGTTGGAAGTAATCTCAGCGAAGAAAAGTTCATTAACTTCACCAATTCGACTCAATGCATCAACAATGTGATTTAAGCTATCCTTTCTGTATTTAATCATAAAATCAACAATGTGATTTAAGCTATCCTTTCTGTATTTAATCATAAAATCAAAATCTTGCATCAACTCAACCCATCTCGCTTTTCTACCTTTTAAGTCCGGTTGATCACAAATATACTATAAAGATTGATGATCTGTCTCAAGACCATAAACTGAGACCCGTAATCTCTACTCATAGGCTTCTTTCAAGCTTATGATGAAGAAGCCTCTTGTAAGCTCTATGCATAAATCCTAGGTATAGAGCTCGCATAAGCTTGCAAGCTCTATCCATAGCCTTCTTATGAATAAGCGCTATGCATAGGCTTCTTGCAAGCTATATGCATAAAGCCTATACATAGAGCTACATAAGCATGCAAGCTCTATGCATATCCTTCTTATGCATAAGCTCTACGCATAGGCTTCTTGCAAGCCTATGCATAGACCCTTGCATAATCTTGCATCTAGCTTGTAAGAAGCATTAAGCGCTATGCATACAGCTTGCATCTAGCTCGCAACAAGAAGAATTAAGCTCTATGCATAGAGCTCGCATCTACCTTGATGCATAGACCCTTGCATAAGCTTGCATCTAGCTTGTAAGAAGCATTAAGCGCTATGCATAGAGCTTGCATCTAGCTCACAAGAAGCATTAAGCTCTATGCATAGAGCTCGCATCTACCTTGATGCATGCAATAAGGACTATGCATAAAGCTTAATACATAAGGTTGTATACATAAAGATTGTGGATGAGATTTATGCATAAGGATTTATGCGTTATGTTTTTACGCAATAAGCTTTTTGGATGTGGATTGCTATGAGTGGATGGAGAGTATAAGCTTCTTGAATGTTTATACTCTCTTATGCATGTAGCATATATCCATAAGAGAAATATATCCATATAGCATATATGCATAAGAGAAATATATGCATATAGCATATATTTCTCTCTGTAATGTTTTTATACATAAATCTTTTTTGATGTGGAGTGCTATGCATGGATGGAGAGTATAAAATTTTTGAATGTTTATACTCTCTTATGTATATGGCATATATTTCTTATGCCTTCTTTTTCTATGCACAAGGTATTCTCTCTACTCATAGAGTCTACATGTGTATAGACATAGTCATCACAATGCTTTCTAGAACTCATATGTTAGATTTCAATGAGAAGTGTCATTGCATGCTAATGTAAGGAGGTTGAGCAAGTATTTTGAATCGGGATCCTCTCGCTTATTGAAGAATACATAGGCCATCATGGTGCATAAGGCTTAAAGCATGTGTTTTTTTCTCATAAATGTGTTACTAATCACTTGTTTTCATGTTATGTTTTGTAGGTAAACTTAAGTTTAAGAAATACTATGGACACTTTATCAAAGAATCCTAATGTGCTTCTCATGACAAACAAGCCACCAACAAGGAAAGGGCCATTCAAAGGAAGATCCAAGTCCAAGTCCAAGAGGAGGCAAGGAAAAGATGGGAAAGACTTCTTTAATTATCGAGAAATAAATCTTCAAATTAATGTACAACTTATGCTAGAGAGGTAATTTACAATATAGATGATTTCATTCCATCTCTTAGGACACCCATTAAATTACCTAGCCCTTATGGTAAAGTGTTCTATAGTGCTATGATTGACACTGGTGAAAGTCGCAACTTATGCTAGAGAGGTAATTAACAATAGGGATGATTTCGTTACACCTCTTACGACACCCATTGAATTACCTAGCCCCTATGGTAAAGTGTTCTATACTGCTATGCTTGACACGTGTAATATAAGAATAGAGGGTGTAAGTGCCTAAAATACCAAAGTACGTGGTTTGCTTAAAACTATCATCTATGGTCATAACGGGAAGTTGGTCTGTAGCTTTTGGGTCATGCGAACATGATCTTTAAAAGTACTTGTTATTCTTGGATCAAACTAGGTGATAGCGGCTTAATGCGGAATTTAATAAACCATAAGCACTGTCTCAAAGGAAAAAAATCATAACCGTACATTTTTACACTCCACGAACACTGCCTCCACATTAACAAATGTGTTGGACTAGTAGCAAGCATATGAATGCCACGAGGAAAAAGCCTCAACATCGGCACAATCCAAGGTTGTTCTCTCCACATTGATATCCACTTCACCACCACAAATTTTTTCATCTTCAAGCTCCACATCTTCATCTACCTTTATAAAGAACTAGCACCACAACAGTAGTAGGGCATCAACAAGGAAAGCCATAAGCTACACTTAAGTAGCTCCCTAAAGCTAATCAATCCAAACTATAGGTTACCTCTTGATGGATTGCAACTCGTCTTCTTGAATCTCAAGGCTACTATGCGGGTAATACATGGATTTGGATGCTAAGAAGGAAGTAAACACCCATAACCTCATCAACAAAAGCAACATCTACGGTTGACCCTCTGCAGTGCCAAAATCGATAAAGAGAAGAATCAAATCAAAAGAAAACCTTCCTTTTACAAGTCCCTCAAAATATTTAGGCTCCTAGGACTGTTAACATGACAGAGTGCACCAAAGGAAGGGGGAAGTTTCAACAAACCTACAGCTCCAAAAAAACATCTACAACTTATGCAAACACCTAATCCACAACTTATACTCTACACCTAAAATCCCAATATGGTATGCCTTTAATAGACAAACCGTGATCACATACATAAAAAAATACAATATAGGAACCACGAGCATAGGAGAGTTTTTTTAGCATTTTTGTAAGGAAAATATCAGGGGTTTTCAAGATGCTCAGCAGCGATATATCGCTCCTCCGCAATATTTTTTAGTTGTTGCGCAACAATTTTTAGTTGTTGCGCAACATTTTTTTGCTACTCAACAGCGTAATATTACTGCCAACAGTGTTTTTTCGCTATTGAGAAGTGAAAAAACATTGAGCACTCTACTGGTATACTGTAACAATATCTCGCTTTTTTGTCACTTCTTTTGCCACCGCGTAGTTTTATCTTTTTTGAATACAATAAACTTGTACTCTAAGATTTTTTTGAATATAATAAACTTGGTTTTTGCCTTTTCTATCACTTCTACCTCTCCTACCCTATTCTTCTCAAGCTCAAGTAGGGTATGCCTACTATTTTCTTTCATTTCCTATGCAAACAAGCTTTCCATTAAAGCTTTCTTGTGAGTATTTCTCTTCTCTTTTAAGTTTTCCTTTTCTTCGTTTTTCCTTCTCATTGAAGCTTGACCCTAACCCTACCTTCTACATAAAAACCCTAATAAAGAGATTTGATGGAGAGCTCTTCATCAAAGCTCTCTATTATGTTTTCTATTTAGAATCTAGGGTTAGGGCTAGGCTATAATGAGAAGGAAAAAATAAAGATTCAATAAGTTAGGGTAAAATCTTTCATTAAGATTTCGATTAAGATTAGGGTTTTATAAATTCTTTCTTTTAGGGTTAAGATTAGAGTTACTAATACTTTTTTCCTTTATTTGGTTTGATTTTGTAGGTTATCCACACATACAAGCCCCCTAAGGTAAGAGATCTCTCACTTTTATGTTTCCTCTCTTATGCTTTTACATGTTATAGGGTTTGCAAGTTTTAGGATTTGTTACTTTTTCTCCCCTACATGGATAGCATAGCTCCTCTAGAGGTGGACATAAGGTTTATGCATGAGACGTTTGCATAAAGCCTCATGCTGCATAAGCCTCATATATAAAGCTTATGCATTAGCGACAATGACAAGCCTCTATGTATAGCCTTACACATAAGCTTATGTAGGAGACTTATGTATTAGCTGTATGCATAAGCATCATGTATAAATCCATATGCACAAGTTTTATGTATAAAGCTTATGCATTTATGTATAAAGCTTATGCATATGGCTAATGCATAAGCCGAATACATAAGCTTTATGCATAACCTGCATACATGATGCTTATGTATAAGCTATGAATGTGTAGCCTCGTGCAAGCTCTATGAGTGAGCCTTATGCATAGTATGCATGAGCTTTACGCATAAGGCTTATGCATTAGTAGGTGAGTGCTACCTAGGCATGCACGTAGCTATCGGCGGATGCACCGGAAGCTTCCATTACATGCCAAGTGGGTGCTAGGAGCATGCATAGGAAGCTAGTTGCTATCGGCATACATAGGAAGCTACCTCATACGTTAATTTCTATCGGCATACATCGATAGCTTCCTACACAGGCTGGTAGAACCTACGCATGCTGGTAGCAACCGATGCATGCCAATATAGGAAGCTACTAGCATGCATAGAAAGCTACCAGCATGCGTAGGTTGCTACCGGCATGTGTAGGAAGCTACGAGCATGCGTAGGTTTCTACCAGCATGTGTTGGAAGCTATTGGAATGTGTTGGTTGCTACCGACATGCGTAGGAAGCTACCAGCATGCATAGGCTGCTACCGTCATGCATAGGAAGGTACTAGCATGCGTAGGTTGCTACCAGCATGGGTAGGAAGCTACCGGCATGCATAGGTTACTACCGACATGCATCGAAAGCTATGGGCATACGTAAGAACCTACCAGCATGCGTAGGTTGCTACCGCCATTCATAGGAAGCTACCAATGCATGCCAGTAGCAACCTACAGATGCCGCTATCTTCCTATGCATGCCGCTACCAACTAGCACATGCCGTTAGCTTCCTATGCATGCCAATAGTAACCAATACATGCCGGTTGCTTCCTATGCATGTCGATAGCTTCCGATGCATGCCAGTAACTTTCAATGCATGTCCCTAAACAACCAATGCATGCCACTAGCTTCCTATGCATGCCGATAACTTTCAATGCATGTCCCTAAACAACCAATGCATGCCACTAGCTTCCTATGCATGCCGGTAGCTTCCAACGCATGCCGGTAGCAACCTATGCATGCCAGTAGCAACCTACGCATGCCGATAACTTCCGACGCATGCCGGTAGCTTCCGATGCATGCCGGTAGCTTCTGATGCATAGAGTTTTGAGTATTTATGTTTTTTCTTGGATAAATGGCAAATACTTGAGGCATGATGTTACACGTGATGGAGGAGTCGATATCCCGACAATATTTCTAACTATAGACTAGCCTCACATTATATCTTATCTTTTAATTAAAGAAGGTTATCTTAAATAACAACTTTCTAAAATGTTCACTTATACAACTGCAGCTTGCAGCAGTGTACCACAACCTACATAAGAGGAATATGATTTTGCATTACAATGGGGTTTGCAAGCTCTATATAATAAGGGTGCAGGATGAAGGATGGATTGTTATTACTGGAGAAGATGCTTGGTAAGCATGGGAAGAAAGTACATTCCTAAATCCTAAACCTCTTTGTTTTTACAAAATTGATTCTCACTTGTGGTAGTTTTATTGTGTTTTAGGATCATATAAGTCAAAATGATGGTGCAAACGTAGCTACCGATAGCAATGGAAATGTGAGAAGCGAAGGGACTAGAGCCACAAGGAACAATACCAATTGCACAGCATGAGATCTAGATAGCCCCTAGCTCCATAGGTTTTTATTACATTTTATCTTGTATATGAGTTTTTTAGGAACATAAACTTATGTATTCCACTAAGTATTGTAATTTAATTTTGACATTCCTAAAACCATGGTTTGCAAATGTCTTTTGTTTTTAGTATTTGTAAGTTTTACATTACACTTGTTCATGAGATGATGTGAAGTTATGTTAGTTTTACTCTGTATACATTAGAAAAAGAAGATATGGGGCAAATCAGGGAGTTGTGTGCAGACTCCCCACTCTGCCCCTATCTTTCTTTAATTCTACAGTACATTCTCTACTCAGTATAGCAGCGTTATTGCGCTGCTCAACAGCGAAATATTTCTCCTAAGCAATAGCAATGCTTTTTTGCTGCTAATAGTAGCGTGTTTAGTAGAGGAGCATGAAGAAGATTGTTGGGAGCTGAAGGTATTGTTTGCTGAAGATTGTTTTTTCAGAGAATCCATAGCAAGTGGTTAAGCATAAATGTTTCAACCATAAGGGGGGGTTTGGCAAAAGACGATGGAAGTTTTTATGGCCAAGGGGATATGTCATGTGACGAAGCTCATCCCAATCCCACGAAGAATAAAATAATGTACTGGGTGTAATTGAAAACAATAGGAAGCTTAGGATCTTGCATGGGTAGTTGTGTATTCATAGCTTCCATTAGATTGGTTATGTGGTGGCTAGCCGATAGAATTACATAGAGTAGGCAAAAGCATGCATGGAGATAGGGGTATTTTTGCGCACGAAGAAACAAGGGGGATGGAGTTTTTTTGGTGAGAGATTTGGTATGAGAGAGTTGTGTGAGGGCCTTGCTGTTGTGTTGAGGGAGCTTTCCCTAGTCTTATGAGTTTGTTTTGAAGTTGGTTATCTGAGGGATTCTTTTGTGTTGAAAGTGATGTGGGTTTGTGAGAAAAGACTAAGGTGTGTCCAGTGCACGGAGTTGCAGGAAAGGGAGAGTCTTCTTTGTGGATGGTGTCCCAAAACCTCCCACGGAGCACTGCTCTTAGAACTTGGACCAGTCTTGAGGATTGCTCAAGCTATCCCAATTCTACCAGCTACTAGTGAAGCCTCCAAACAGTTTCTACAATTGAATGATAGATGATGATCTTTTGAATATTTGAGAATACATGTTTGGATTTTCTTGTGATCATTTGAGAGAGTTTCTTTTGATATGCTGTTTGTTTCCTTCCTCTACTCAATATTGAGGCTTATACATGCTACAAAGTCTTCTTTTAATATCCACAGGATCAAATTATGTGATATAAAGGTTTTGTTATGTGTTTTGGATCAATTCTATTTTGTACAGAAGGAGTTCTTTTGGTGATAAGGCTGCAGGTGAGAGCTAACTCTGATTGAGTTGGGACATAGTAGGACTGATTCTGAGTCATCTAGGCATTAAAATGATTAGCAGGTGGTATAAAGACGTTTTTCTAACTAGTATTAGTTGAGGGGAAGTGATTCTTCACATCATCTCTTATTACAGTTCTGGACCTTTTTGAGGACAACACACAAAGCTTGTTATTTTATAGTGTTTCTGAGGTAGCAATCATACACAATAGGTCAGTTGATTGCATGTGAGGCTTGGAGACAATGTTTTTAAAGTCCTTTGACGTCCTTGTGTGGTCAAATAACTCAAATGAGTTAGAATCTATGTCAACTAGGTCAGCTTGGTTAGTTGGGTAGATTCTGCCCATTCGGAGCCAATTGTGAGTTGGTAGCATGCTGTCACAGCAGAGAACCTAGAAGGTGATATATCTTGCTTACTTGAGAAGTCTCCGAGGGGTTATAGTTGTCACATGACACTTTGAGAAGTGTCAGAATTGTTCTTGACTTTAGAAGCAGAATAGCTGTGTAGTAGAATTCGAAAACAAAGGCTGGAGGAGGAAGGCCAAAAGAGAGTTAAAAGAGTGTCAATAGGACCATTTGGAAGGCCTTAGGAGTGTGGATATTAAGTCCACAAACACCTAAGAGTTATAGAGGACACTAAGGAATCAAGTCTAGACTGGGAGAGCCATTCGAATTCAGAGACAGGTGTGAGAGTAAGTGTTTTGACTTCTCCGAGAAAGGCAGCCAAGAAAGTATATTGTCAGATGGAGGTCAGTTGAGGGAAGCTGCCTACATTTGAAGATTTAAGATCTATTTGTGAGGCTATCAGATGGGGGAGAACACCTTGGGATTTTGAAGAGAAGATTATAGACAAGATAAAATGAGAAGGTTTTGGAGGAAGGACTTGAGCATTTCTGTGTCCGTTGTTGGAAGTGTGTATGGTCAGTAGCAAACATCCAACTATGGTCAGCAGCTAACATCCAACTATGGTTAGCAGCAGCTAACATCCAACTATGGTCAGCAGCTAACATCCAACTATGGTTAGCAGCAGCTAACATCCAACTATGGTCAGCACAGCTAACATCCAACTATGGTCAAGAGAGGGTGTTAGGTGATAGATCACAGACATTGGAGGTCAATGTTGACCATCGAGGACAACTGATTCAATAGCATAGCTAACATCGATAGGGTGGCTAGGAGGGTAGTGAAGCATCCCTTTGGGGAAGCTGAGGCTGTGTGCTCTAGTGTGCAGGCTCGTGTTGTTTTTGGTGGGGTTTTGTGCTAGAGATAGACTCCTCTCACAATGGTGTGCTTTAAACAGAGCTATAGAGGCAACGCTTTTGGAAGCCATCAACACGATTCCTTTCTCTCTACCTACCTCTTTGTTGCACATGCTAGGACGACGGACTCAACAACACTTCCTCCCACCCAATTCCCTCCATCAAAGCTCTCTCCCTCTCCAAGTAAACAACTTGCCTCTTTCCTTTCTTCCTTTATCCCAAGATTTCATGGAAAGCTTCATTGCTTTCTTGTTTTCCAAGATTTCATGGAAAGCATCAACTATGCTCTCTATGTGACCTTTTCTTTCCCTTCCCCTCTCTTTCCTTTCCATTTCTCCTCTCGTTTTCCTTGTCCTAACCCTAGCTTGCACATAGAAGTTCTAATGGAGAATTTTGATAGAGAGCTCTCCTTCAAAGCTCTCTATTATGCTTTCTATGTAAAAGCTAGGGTTAGGGCAACATAAACCACAAGCTTTCAGTCATTTATGAATTAACATTACGGTAAAGAAACTCAACCTATTTTTCTCTTCTTCTCCAGGTCCTCATCTTTCACTTCTCCTCTTGCTTTCTAATATGTTAAAATGAAGTATCCTTACTAACTTTTTAATTTATTTTATTGCTATTTTGTAGGCTTATTCAAGTTAGAGTTTTGGGCTTTTAGGGTTTTTTGATTTTTTGGCTCTGTGTGCTTGTTGAGAGCTATCATTGCGTGGATAGAGCTTTTAGGGTTTTTTTATTACTTGTGCTTTAGTTCTTAATGTTATGTTTAATCTACTAATCACTTTTTTTAATCTTTTGTTTTGTAGATCTTTCACTAATTGTCTCCTTCAACTTCACAAAAAGAGAGGTAAGCCCACTTTTTCTTTTCCTTATTTATGATTTTCTCTACGTATTATTGCACCCTTTGGTGCCAGATTTAGGGTTAGTTTAGGCTTCTTGCAAGCTTTATACATAGGCTTCTTGTTGTAAGCTCTATGCATAAAAAGCCTATGCATAGATCTTACATAAGCTTGTATGCTCTATGCATAGCCTTCTCCCATAGCGAAATTTCATAAGCCGCTATTCATAGTCTTCTTTCAAGCTTATGCATAGGCGTCTTGCAAGCTCTATGCATAAAGCCTAGGTATAGAGCTTTGCATAAGCTTGCAAGCTTTATGCATAGCCTTGTTATGAATAATTTCTATGCATAAGCTCTATGTATAGGCTTCTTGGAAGCTCTATGCAAAAAGCCTATACATAGAGCTACATAAGCTTGCAAGATCTATGCAAAAGCTCTACGCATAGGTTTATTGCAAGCCTATGCATAGAGCCTTGCATAAGCTCTACGCATAGGTTTATTGCAAGCCTATGCAGAGAGCCTTGCATAAGCTTGCATCTAGCTTGTAAGCATTAAGCTCTATGCATAGAACTTGCATCTAGCTCGATGCATGCATTAAACTCCATGCATGCACTAAACTCTATACATACAGCTTATTACATAAGTTTTTATACATAAATATTGTGGATAAGCTTTAAGCATAAGGCTTTATGTGTTGTGGTTTTATGCATAAAACATTTTTGATGTGGAGTGCTATAAATGGATGGAGAGTATAAGATTTTATAATGTTTATACTCTCTTATGTATATAGCATATATATATATGCGTTATGTTTTTATACATAAAGAATATATTTCTTATTTTTTTGATGTGTGGAGTGCTATACATGGATGGAGAGTATAATCTTTTTGAATGTTTATACTCTCTTATGTATATAGCATATATTTCTTATGCTCTCTTTATCTATGCATAAGGTATTGTGTCTACTCATAGAGTCTACATGTGTTTAGACATAGTCATCACAATGCTTTCTAGAACTCATATGTTAGAGTTCAATGAGAAGTGTCATTGCATGCTAATGTAAGGAGGTCTACCAAGTATTGTGAAGTGGGATCCTCTGACATTTTAAAGCATACATAGGCCATCATGGTGCATAAGGCTTAAAGCATATGTTTTTTTTTCTCATAAATGTGTTACACTAATCACTTGTTTTCATGTTATGTTTTGTAAAGGTAGACTTAAGTTTAAGAAATACTATGGACCCTTTATCAAAGAATCCTTATGTGCTTCTCATGACAAACAAGCCACCAAGGAAAGGTCCATTCAAGGGAAGATCCAAGTCCAAGAGGAGGCAAGGAAAAGATGGGAAAAATTTCTACAATGTTGAGAAATCAAACTTATGCTAGAGCGGTAATTGACAACATAGATGGTTTCATTCCACCTCTTAGGACACCCATTGAATTACCTGGCCCCTATGGTAAAGTGTTCTATAATGCTATGCTTAACACCAGTGCAGTCATAACTTATGCTAGAGAGGTAATTGACAACAGGGATGATTTCATTCCACCTCTTGGGACACCCATTGAAGTACCTAGCCCCTATGGTAAAGTGTTCCATAATGCTATGCTTGACATGGGTGCTAGTCATAACCTACTCTCCTTTGCTACATGAATCAGTTGGGTAAACCTTAGCTTGAAAAGTCTTACATAAGAATAGAGGGTATAAGTGCCTAAAATACCAAAGTACTTGGTTTGCTTAAAACTATCATCTATGGTCATAACAGGTAGTTGGTTTGTAACTTTTAGGTCATGCATGCATGATATTTTAAAGTGCATGTTATTCTTGAATTGAACTAGGTGATAGCAACTCAATGCGGAATCAACTAGACCACAAGGAGTGTCTCAAAGGGAAACAATAATAACCACGAACACTGCCTCCACATTAACAAATGTGTTGGACCAGTATAGCAAGCATTTGAATGCCACAAGGAGAAAGCCACAACATCGACACAATCCAATGTTATTCCCTTTGCATTGACATCCACTTTCTCACCACAAAGTTTGTCATCTTCAAGCTCCACATTTGCATCTATCTTTATAAAGAACCAGCTACCACAGCAGCAGGGCATCAACAAAGAAAGCCACAATCTACCCTTAAGCAGGTCCCTAAAGCTTCTCCACCTTGCCAACCTACTATTAAGAAACCCTAAAGGCACCATAGGAAAAAATTAATCCAAACCATAGGTTACCTCTTAATGGATTCCAACTTGTCTTCTTGAAACTCAAGGCTATTATGGGGGTAATACATGGATTTGGATGCCAAGAAGGAAGTAAAAACCCATAACCTCAGCAAGGAAAGCAATATCTACGGTTGACCCTCAATCTTGTCCACTCGCAGTGCCAAAATTGAAAAAGAGAATAACCAAATCAAAAGCAAGCCTTCCTTACCTGTCCCTCGAAAGATTTAGACACCTAGGACTATTAACATGACAGAATGCACCTTAGGGAGGGGGAAGTCTCACCAAATCTATAGCTCCAAAGAAACATCTACAAGCGCCTCAACATCTACAACTTGTGCAAACACCTAATCCACAACTTATACTCTCCACTGAAGATTCAAATATGGTAGGCCTTTAATAGACAAATGGTGATCACACACAAAATAATACCATATAAACACCACTACAACACATCGGGAGTGTAGCAGCATTTTTGAAAGGAAAATATCATGGGTTTTTACGATGCTAAATAGCGATATATTGTTGCAGTGCAGTATCGCTGCCGAACAACGTTTTTTCATAGCTAAACCGGCAAAAAATACTGGTATGTTGTAAAAATATCCTGCTTTTTTTGTTGCTTCTTTTGCTGCTACATACTTTTATCTTTTTTTTAAACAATAAACTTGTACTCTAAGTTATTGTTTTGCAGGTTTTTGCCTTGTCTACTATCACTTCTACCTCTCCTACCCTATCCTCCTCAAGCTCAAGCAAGGTATGTCTACTATTTTCTTTCATTTCCTATGCAAACAAGCTTTCCATTAAAGCTTTCTTGTGAGTATTTCCCTTCTCTCTTTCCTTTTAAGTTTTTATTTTCTTCTTTTTTCCTTCTCGTTGAAGCTTCTCCCTACCCTACCTTTCACATAGAAACCCTAATAAAGATATTTGATGGAGATCTCTACATCAAAGCTCTCTATTATGTTTTCTATTTAGAAGATAGGGTTAGGGTTATGCTATAATGACCAGGAAAAAAGAAAGATTCAATAAGTTAGGATAAAATCTTTCATTAAGATTAGGGTTTTGTATATACTTTCTATTAGGGTTACAAATACTTTTTTTGTTTATTTAGTTTGATTTTGTAGGTTATCCACACATACAAGCCCTATAAGGTAAGAGATCTCTCCTTTTTATGTTTCCTCTCTTATGCTCTTACATGTTATAGGGTTTATAAGTATTAGGATCTGTTATTTTTTCTCCCCTACATGGATAGCATAGCTCCTCTCTAGAGGTGGCCATATGTCTTAGCGTCATGTATGAGGCTAGTGCATAAATATTATACATTAGCCTTATGCATAAGCCTCATACATAAGGGTAGTGCACAAACTTCATGCATATAAGACTTATGAATTACCAAATGTATACGCCTCATACATGATAATTTTGCAAAAAGCCTCATGCATAAGCCTCATGTATAAAGCTTATGCATTAGCGAAGCCTTTATGTATAGCCTTATACAACATAAGCTTATACTACATGAGGCTTATGTATTAGCCATATGCGTAAGCATCATGTATAAAGCTATATGCACTAGTCTTATGTATAAAGCTTATACATATGGCTAATGCATAAGCCGGATACATAAGCTTTATGCATGAAGTTTTATGCATAAGCCTCATGCATAACCTGCATACATGAGGCTTATGTATAAGCTATGAATGTGTAGCCTCATGCAAGCTGTGAATGAGCCTTATGCATAGTATGCATGAGCCTCTTGCATTAGGCGAGTGCTACCTAGGCATGCACGTAGCTATCGAAATGTACCGAAAGCTCGGGGGTGCTATTGGCACATGCATAGGAAGCTACCGGCATGCATTGGCTGCTATCAGCATGCATAGCAAGCTATCGGCATGCATTGGTTGCTACCAGCATGCGTAGGTTTCTACTGGATGCATCGGTAGCTTCCTATGCATGCCGATAGCAACCTATGCACGCTAGTAGCTTCATACGCATGCCGGTAGCAACCTATGCATGCCAGTATCTTTCAACGCATGCCAATAGCTTTCAACGCATGCTGGTAGCAACCAATGCATGTCGGTATAGGAAGCTAGCAGCATGCATAGGAAGCTACGTAGGTTGCTACACCGACATTTACGAAGGAAGCTACTGGCATGCATAGGTTGCTACCGGCATGCATTGGTTGTTACCAGCGTAGGAAGCTACCGGCATGTGTAGGAAGCTACCTCCATGCGTAAGTTGCTACCGGCATGCGTAGGAAGCTACCGGCATGCACAACAGGCATGCATTGGAAGCTACCGGCATGCATCGGAAGCTACTAGCATGCGTAGGAAGCTACCGACATGCGTAGGTTGCTACCGCCATGTGTGGAAAGCTACCAATGCATGCGTAGGTTGCTACCACCATGTGTAGAAAGCTACCAATGCATGCCGGTAGCAACCTACAGATGTCAGTAGCTTCCTATGCATGCCGGTGTAGGAGCCAATGAATGTCGATAGCTTCTTATGTATGTCAGTAGCTGTAAGATCCCTGTTCCCCACCAATCAACGGATTCGGGGTACTAGCAGCGGAAGTAGCACATCATGCGTGGGTAGGGGTCTCACACTCGGGGCCTCGCCCACGGATATCCGGACAAGAGACTAATCCGTCGGTTTGTCCAAAACCGAAACTGGAAAAACTTCCTTTACTCGGAAAGCATGGGCGATTCCACCAGGATAACTCTTTACTCTAACGTAGTCAAGATCTTTACGGATCAACTGATCTGACTGCACCTTTAACGGTACTTGGTCAAATCAAGGTAGAAACTTGCACTTGGATCATTGGGATCAACGCTTTTTTCCCCATCAAGAGGCACAGCCGTTGATTCCTATCCATAGAACAATTTCTATCCGGGATTTACTTTATCTATCGTAAAAAACAAAGTTGAGTCTCGATTTATGGATCCATCAGTCCAGCCTAACCCCATCCGATCCCATGGATTAGCCAACCGCCCAACCACTGTAGTGATGGGATCCAATTTGGAATTTGGTTAGGTTTTGTCCCGGGTACCAAGGAAAAGAGTTCCAAGCCCCCCTAGCCGAAATTTCATGCAAACATAAAACTAGCCACACCACTTACACACCCAATATGAAAATTGCCTTTTTCTTAGCATCAGCTAACTTTAAAACAATCCTTTAATGAAACCATAGTACCACTGATCACAATCTCCCAATTTATCCAGTTGATTCATAATTTCCCATCATTCCTTCATCAGAGTATCTATGGCATCATTGGCAACTAGAACGCTCACCACCTGTCCACACAGAGGCCGTTTCCATAGTTCCTAGCCCATAATACTCGGCAATATAATCACTTATCAAGATGGACTCTCGTTGAAGATCAGCAAGATCAACCAACAGATCCATATAAAAGAGCCATGGACTCATCCGTTGAGGACCAGCAAGGTCAGTCAACCAGATCCATGCCCGGTTTCACAAAACAACTCTTACTCCTTGTTCCAATATCTTCCTCGACGCACGCGTGGGTATCCTAGGCGACCCAGAGCCCGAGCACCGTATGGTCAGCACCCTCTAGGATCCTTCGCAGGTGACCTAGCGCTTCACTCATAGGCCGCTTCCTTGGTCCCTCATCCACCGTACCGGAAGCTCACCATTTTAATCGAACCGAGGCTGGTCAAGACCTCGGTCGACCTTGCTACGCGAGACGTCCTCCATTGACTCTCCGTCAGCAGTTGCAACTTTATCAGTTAGGTCTCCACGACCTTAATCACAAGACGGTCAAAATGCTTCCCCAGCATTCTTGACATAAAACAGCCATTTACAAACAGCATTTACAAACAGTTTACAAATACAGTTTCTATATTAACTCTCATTTTTCCACATTATCCCTCATTAATCCACATTACTTATTCCACATTCCATGTATATGTGTACTCATCCAATCACCTCCTTTTCCATCTCTTCACTTCAGATTCCTTCACATCACATATCATATATTCACATCCATATCCACATCCATACATCCACATCCACATCCACATTCACATCTATACATCCACATCTACATGCTTATCTCCATTTTCACATCCTCATTTATACATCCACATCCCATATCTACATTCATACATACACATCCATACATCCACATCTACATCCACATACATACATACATCCACATCCACATTCCACATTCACATCTATACATCCACATCTACATTCACATTCACATACATCCACATCCACATTCCCATACATCCACATCTATACATCCACATTCCACATTCACATCTACATTCACATTCACATACATCCACATCTACATTCACATTCACATACATCCACATCCCCATTCCCATTCACATCTATACATCCACATCTACATCCACATACATACATACATCCACATCCACATTCCACATTCACATCTATACATCCACATCTACATCCACATTCACATACATCCACATCCACATTTCCATTCACATCTATTCATCCACATCCATTCACATCTATACATCCACATCTACATCCACATTTACATCTATGCATATACATCTTCATGCATATATCCATTTTCATGTTCATACATCCACACTCCCATCTCCATATCCACACATCCACATACATACATCCATTTTCACATTCCCATTTATATAACCCCATATACCTTCACATCTAATCTTTTACATCACATCCATTCTCGCCCTATCACAACCCATATACATCTTATCCTATCACATACACTTCTCACCTCATCCCCCCATACACATCTTAATTCATCTTATCACATCCTAACTTATTTCATAAGCATCTTATCACCTCTTATCACACCTCTTATCACATCCTATCACTTTCCATACGCATCTTATCAATTCTTATCACATCTCATACACCTCTTATCACATCTTATCACATTTCATATCTTTTTTTTTTAAAGAGAATTCTTTTATTTGATATAAGATTTCTCTACACATTTATTTATACATAAATTCCATTTAAGGAGACTAACACTTTCGAAATTAAAATCAATCTTTTATGCATCTTCTTATGCATGATTTCAATTTGGTAGGGAATTATACTTTTAGAATAAAAGAATTTCTCTTATGCATCTAAGTTAAGCATAAAATCCATTTATGAGGAAAATCATACTTTTAGTATAAAAAGAATATCTTTTATGCATACCTATATGCATGAAATCCAATATGATAAAAGTAACACTTTTGATATAAAAATTTTTCTTTTATGCATACTTCTATGCATGAAAATTAAAAATGATAAAAGTAACACTTTTGATATAAAAATTTTCCTTTATGCATACTTCTATGCATGAAAATTAAAAATGATAAAAGTAACACTTTTGATATAAAAATTTTCTTTTATGCATACTTTTATGTATGAAATAAAAATGATAAAAGTAACACTTTTGATATAAAAATTTATCCATTATGCATACTTCTATGCATGAAAATAAAAATGGTAAAAATAACACTTTTGATATAAAAATTTATCCTTTATGCATACTTCTATGCATGAAAGTAAAAATGATAAAAGTAACACTTTTGATATAAAAATTTATCCATTATGCATACTTCTATGCATGAAAATAAAAATGGTAAAAATAACACTTTTGATATAAAAATTTATCCTTTATGCATAATATTAAAATTCAATTTCTCCATGATTATAATGAAATTCTTTCAATTAATCTAGGATGATGATTCCTAGAATATGGTAGGAAGTCCTCTTTTTATGCTTTGAATGAAAATTTTTTATGCATAATTTTTATAAAAATTTTGCCATAGCTCCGCTGCTATGACTGATAAATCTCAATTTTTCTAAGGGATAAAGCTTATCATTAAGGAAATAATTAAAATGATTCTCTAATTGGATCCTTAATCCATAATGGATTGAATCATCAATATACATAAACTAAAAGCATAAGAAAAAGCCATTAATTTGGCCTCAAGCATAGCTTAATCTTGGGTTAAGGAAAAGCTTTATGAAAAGCTTGATTTGGATTGAGAATGGGTCATGAGTATGACCATTTCTTGAGTGAGAGAGAGAATTTACATAAGAATCATTAGAATTTAAACATAAATGAAAATTAACTTCAATAGCATTTATTAAATTATGTAACTCTTCACTACTATTCAAACTTCAATAGCATTTAAAAAAAACCATACCAATTAAACTTCTCAAGCTTGAGAGGGGTTGAGAAGAGAGAAACATTGAGAAATTATAGAAAGATGAATATTCACTAATTACCTTACAACTTGCTTGATTCTTTGTTCACGGTAGAGGCCCCCAACCAATCAATTGGTTAAGTATGTTGATGGAGCCACTAATGGGGATTGAAGAAAGAGAGAAGCTCCAAAAACTAGTGAATTATTAAATGAATTCACAGTTCTTGGCTTAGGTGGAGTAGAGTAACGATACATAAACACTATATATTTTTCAACAAGGGTGAGGCTTCTATTTATAGGAAAAATTGAGCTCCTAACCAAACAAACTGATTCTAGAATTTTCTAAATCAGTTTGGTCAATATTTGACCATTTTTAGGTCAGTTAAGCTAACTTTTTGGAACTAGACTTGAATGAGGAGAGAGGAGAGATGAAATATCTCAATTTTTATGAGTTTAAAACTCATTCAAGCATGTGAAATATGCACCTCCTTTAAAGAACTCCCCTTCCTTACATATGTCATATTTTTAATATTGCTCATAGTTTTTTACTAATAAACCTTGTACATTTTCAACTCTTCATCTTATGTGAAATATGCACCTCCTTTAAAGAACTCCCCTTCCTTACATATGTCATACTTTTAATATTGCTCATAATTTTTTACTAATAAACCTTGTACATTTTCAACTCTTCATCTTATGTGAAATATGCACCTCCTTTAAAGAACTCCTCTTCCTTACATATGTCATACTTTTAATATTGCTCATAATTTTTTACTAATAAACCTTGTACATTTTCAACTCTTCATCTTATGTGAAATATGCACCTCCTTTAAAGAACTCCTCTTCCTTACATATGTCATACTTTTAATATTGCTCATAATTTTTTTACTAATAAACCTTGTACATTTTCAACTCTTCATCTTATGTGAGTATTTACTCATTTTTGGGTATCTTCTTTTTTAAATTGGATTTATCTCCTCCCTACACATGGATTGATGCTATTGGTCCATAGGAACCTTAATTGGACCATAATCCAAAAATTTCTGAAAATCTAGACCCTTAGACTAAGGTCCTTTATACACATTTCCAATTAATTCCAATTGCACATTGGAAAGTTCTTTTTGAATTTCTGTTTCAGGGAAACTTATTTTAATAAGATGAGATAATTTTCTATCCAAAAATATTAAAAATCTGAATATTCTCTCTCTAAAATATTTTCTCTCTCTAGGTTAAAACAGTTAGAAACAAGTCTTTTATATTTCTGAAGAGGGATTGATTATAGAAGAAGATACTAGACATCAAAAAGGGGTTTGGGGGAGGAATCTTACATTCTACCCCACTTAAAAAACGCGAGATGTCCTCATCTCGCAACTTGTGATAATTTCGCAAGATTCACGAATATGAGACTTAGAGAAAAATTTTAATCAAGATTAACCACCAAGATAAGTCTTAAAGAGAGCAAGATTCAAAATACGAACAAGATTTAAACTTTATTCATTCTCGAAACTTATACAGTAAAGATAGAGGAACTCTTTACACTTCCATAAGCCCGTCCATCATATGGTCACAAAAGCAGTCCTCACAAGCTGCACAAGTATAAGGTAACTCATCTATGGGAATGATTCTGTGGGTTATTGCTGCGCCTATCTCAGTGGTATGAGGTGTTCTAACAAAAGGACCTCTGAGAGGCAAGCCAAAAACGGGGTAAAGGCATATCTTCTCATGAGGAAGAAAACACGCCAGTAAGAAGACCCGCTCAGAAAACCCAGGATGTCTTGATCTCATGACGCAGTAGTATCGGGGACCCAAACCCAAAGCTTCAATAACCATGGCCAAGCGGACATTGTTACGGAAGTGCTGCTGACCCCAGGGTGTTACCCTAGTTATGTCTTGATAGGTCCGCCATTTGGTCTGCGCTACAGAAGTTCCCAAGTGAGGGAAAAGTGAGCGCTCATACTGTTCTATAAAATCCTTCTTCACAGACTCACTTGCGTCTTGAAGGTGAGGAATCATTATGGATAAAACTAATTCTTGTTGCCAAGCCATGAAGGAGATTAGGAAGAAAGGAGATCGATGGGAGTAAGATTACTGTGAGCGACAAGTAAAAGTTACGACTTATATAAAGGAAGGAGCTAGCGTAACTTAGAAGCCAACGGTAGCTTGCCACTGAAGTTTTACCGTCTTTCCATGATTTGGGTTTGGCACAATTTTCTATAGAAGGCATTAAGAACTTTGAGATGAGGAGATAAAAGAAGCTCGTAAGCTAAGTCACTTACTTTCTTTGAAGTCAGATAAGGCTCACAATATCTGGGGGATAACTTCTTAAACTCCCCAATAGATAAAGAACTTCTTTTGTGCCGTACTCGAATGAAGACCAAAACCTTGGTATCCAAAACACCGATTTTCACTTCTGAACTCATTGTTCTGAATCCTTAAAACAGCGTGACTCCGGAGAAGTATTCTAGGGAAAGGGTCTTCCTTTTTTTAAACAGAATCTTTCTTTTATTTTTGAGAGGGAATAATTTTAAGATCAAAAAGGGAGATTCTTACTCCTGTATGCCTCGAAGGCTGGGGAGGAATCTTACATTCTACCCCACTTAAAAAAGTGTGAGATGTCCTCATCTCGCCAAGTAGAGGACAACTCTTTTTCTTAAGATCCAATTTATTCTAGGGTTCCTTATATTCTGGTCAACCCAACAGAATACGGGGATAAATATCCCTTATATAGAACTCATCATTAAATAAATTCATTTCAGATCATATCATTCATATCTTTAACACGATAATGGTCCATCAGATCGAAATTTTTTCTTTCTGAACATTCCTCCACGGGAATTTCAGTCAAGCAAGTTTTCAATTTGTCATCCCTTAACTTGATATACCGAGTCAAGTGTTAACAGTAGTACTTTGACAGCACAATCCACTAATCTCATAGTGATTTGTTGAAATCATTATCATCATTTATCATTACAGGGACTCGTCCCATTCATCCTCATTGCAGTTTTGCTCAAGTTATTATATTTCAACTAAATTTCAAAAATCATCATTTTTCAATCAGAATCCCAATCAATTCATCAGTTCCCAAACAGAATTAAAAATCATATCAACCACATTCAAATTCATCATCTGGATAGCATTAACGCTTATAATTTCAAGTCTTAGATTTACTCGTATATACTGTCAGTAAAGAGCTGCAGTTATACTCTCGGTATATACGGATAGTCACGGCCCTTGGAATTATAAGGTAAATACCATCATGTCTAGGCCTCAAGCAAGCCAAGGATTCTATATAATTGCGGTACTTCCATCTGAAGACCCAATTACCAAATTACGAATTTCAATTTGAATATCAAATTGTATGAATTATATCACACAATTATAACCTTTTTGTGTTTCTTGATAAATTTCTGACCTATTTGTCTTCTCAATTGATATTTATTAACCAAAGGCTCTGATACCAACTGTGAGATCCCCCTGTTCCCACCGAGCAACGGATTCGGGGTACTAGCAGCGGAAGTAGCACATCATGCGTGGGTAGGGGTCTCACACTCGGGGCCTCGCCCACGGATATCCGGACAAGAGACTAATCCATCGGTTTGTCCAAAACCGAAACTGGAAAAACTTCCTTTACTCGGAAAGCATAGGCGATTCCACCAGGATAACTCTTTACTCTAACGTAGTCAAGATCTTTACGGATCAACTAATCTGACTGCACCTTTAACGGTACTTGGTCAAATCAAGGTAGAAACTTGCACTTGGATCATTGGGATCAACGCTTTTTTTCCCATCAAGAGGCACAGCCGTTGATTCCTATCCATAGAACAATTTCTATCCGGGATTTACTTTATCTATCGTAAAAAACAAAGTTGAGTCTCGATTTATGGATCCATCAGTCCAGCCTAACCCCATCCGATCCCATGGGTTAGCCAACCGCCCAACCACTGTAGTGATGGGATCCAATTTGGAATTTGGTTAGGTTTTGTCCCGGGTACCAAGGAAAAGAGTTCCAAGGCCCCCTAGCCGAAATTTCATGCAAACATAAAACTAGCCACACCACTTACACACCCAATATGAAAATTGCCTTTTTCTTAGCATCAGCTAACTTTAAAACAATCCTTTAATGAAACCATAGTACCACTGATCACAATCTCCCAATTTATCTAGTTGATTCATAATTTCCCATCATTCCTTCATCAGAGTATCTATGGCATCATTGGCAACTAGAACGCTCACCACCTGTCCACACAGAGGCCGTTTCCATAGTTCCTAGCCCATAATACTCGGCAATATAATCACTTATCAAGATGGACTCTCGTTGAAGATCAGCAAGATCAACCAACAGATCCATATAAAAGAGCCATGGACTCATCCGTTGAGGACCAGCAAGGTCAGTCAACCAGATCCATGCCCGGTTTCACAAAACAACTCTTACTCCTTGTTCCAATATCTTCCTCGACGCACGCGTGGGTATCCTAGGCGACCCAGAGCCCGAGCACCGTATGGTCAGCACCCTCTAGGATCCTTCGCAGGTGACCTAGCGCTTCACTCATAGGCCGCTTCCTTGGTCCCTCATCCACCGTACCGGAAGCTCACCATTTTAATCGAACCGAGGCTGGTCAAGACCTCGGTCGACCTTGCTACGCGAGACGTCCTCCATTGACTCTCCGTCAGCAGTTGCAACTTTATCAGTTAGGTCTCCACGACCTTAATCACAAGACGGTCAAAATGCTTCCCTAGCATTCTTGACATAAAACAGCCATTTACAAACAGTTTACAAATACAGTTTCTATATTAACTCTCATTTTTCCACATTATCCCTCATTAATCCACATTACTTATTCCACATTCCATGTATATGTGTACTCATCCAATCACCTCCTTTTCCATCTCTTCACTTCAGATTCCTTCACATCACATATCATATATTCACATCCATATCCACATCCATACATCCACATCCACATCCACATTCACATCCATACATCCACATCTACATGCTTATCTCCATTTTCACATCCTCATTTATACATCCACATCCCATATCTACATTCATACATACACATCCATACATCCACATCTACATCCACATACATACATACATCCACATCCACATTCCACATTCACATCTATACATCCACATCTACATTCACATTCACATACATCCACATCCACATTCCCATACATCCACATCCACATTCCCATACATCCACATCTATACATCCACATTCCACATTCACATCTACATTCACATTCACATACATCCACATCTACATTCACATTCACATACATCCACATCCCCATTCCCATTCACATCTATACATCCACATCTACATCCACATACATACATACATCCACATCCACATTCCACATTCACATCTATACATCCACATCTACATCCACATTCACATACATCCACATCCACATTTCCATTCACATCTATTCATCCACATCCATTCACATCTATACATCCACATCTACATCCACATTTACATCTATGCATATACATCTTCATGCATATATCCATTTTCATGTTCATACATCCACACTCCCATCTCCATATCCACACATCCACATACATACATCCATTTTCACATTCCCATTTATATAACCCCATATACCTTCACATCTAATCTTTTACATCACATCCATTCTCGCCCTATCACAACCCATATACATCTTATCCTATCACATACACTTCTTACCTCATCCCCCCATACACATCTTAATTCATCTTATCACATCCTAACTTATTTCATAAGCATCTTATCACCTCTTATCACACCTCTTATCACATCCTATCACTTTCCATACGCATCTTATCAATTCTTATCACATCTCATACACCTCTTATCACATCTTATCACATTTCATATCTTTTTTTTTTTTAAAGAGAATTCTTTTATTTGATATAAGATTTCTCTACACATTTATTTATACATAAATTCCATTTAAGGAGACTAACACTTTCGAAATTAAAATCAATCTTTTATGCATCTTCTTATGCATGATTTCAATTTGGTAGGGAATTATACTTTTAGAATAAAAGAATTTCTCTTATGCATCTAAGTTAAGCATAAAATCCATTTATGAGGAAAATCATACTTTTAGTATAAAAAGAATATCTTTTATGCATACCTATATGCATGAAATTCAATATGATAAAAGTAACACTTTTGATATAAAAATTTTTCCTTTATGCATACTTCTATGCATGAAAATTAAAAATGATAAAAGTAACACTTTTGATATAAAAATTTTCCTTTATGCATACTTCTATGCATGAAAATTAAAAATGATAAAAGTAACACTTTTGATATAAAAATTTTCTTTTATGCATACTTTTATGTATGAAATAAAAATGATAAAAGTAACACTTTTGATATAAAAATTTATCCATTATGCATACTTCTATGCATGAAAATAAAAATGGTAAAAATAACACTTTTGATATAAAAATTTATCCTTTATGCATACTTCTATGCATGAAAGTAAAAATGATAAAAGTAACACTTTTGATATAAAAATTTATCCATTATGCATACTTCTATGCATGAAAATAAAAATGGTAAAAATAACACTTTTGATATAAAAATTTATCCTTTATGCATAATATTAAAATTCAATTTCTCCATGATTATAATGAAATTCTTTCAATTAATCTAGGATGATGATTCCTAGAATATGGTAGGAAGTCCTCTTTTTATGCTTTGAATGAAAATTTTTTATGCATAATTTTTATAAAAATTTTGCCATAGCTCCGCTGCTATGACTGATAAATCTCAATTTTTCTAAGGGATAAAGCTTATCATTAAGGAAATAATTAAAATGATTCTCTAATTGGATCCTTAATCCATAATGGATTGAATCATCAATATACATAAACTAAAAGCATAAGAAAAAGCCATTAATTTGGCCTCAAGCATAGCTTAATCTTGGGTTAAGGAAAAGCTTTATGAAAAGCTTGATTTGGATTGAGAATGGGTCATGAGTATGACCATTTCTTGAGTGAGAGAGAGAATTTACATAAGAATCATTAGAATTTAAACATAAATGAAAATTAACTTCAATAGCATTTATTAAATTATGTAACTCTTCACTACTATTCAAACTTCAATAGCATTTAAAAAAAACCATACCAATTAAACTTCTCAAGCTTGAGAGGGGTTGAGAAGAGAGAAACATTGAGAAATTATAGAAAGATGAATATTCACTAATTACCTTACAACTTGCTTGATTCTTTGTTCACGGTAGAGGCCCCCAACCAATCAATTGGTTAAGTATGTTGATGGAGCCACTAATGGGGATTGAAGAAAGAGAGAAGCTCCAAAAACTAGTGAATTATTAAATGAATTCACAGTTCTTGGCTTAGGTGGAGTAGAGTAACGATACATAAACACTATATATTTTTCAACAAGGGTGAGGCTTCTATTTATAGGAAAAATTGAGCTCCTAACCAAACAAACTGATTCTAGAATTTTCTAAATCAGTTTGGTCAATATTTGACCATTTTTAGGTCAGTTAAGCTAACTTTTTGGAACTAGACTTGAATGAGGAGAGAGGAGAGATGAAATATCTCAATTTTTATGAGTTTAAAACTCATTCAAGCATGTGAAATATGCACCTCCTTTAAAGAACTCCCCTTCCTTACATATGTCATATTTTTAATATTGCTCATAGTTTTTTACTAATAAACCTTGTACATTTTCAACTCTTCATCTTATGTGAAATATGCACCTCCTTTAAAGAACTCCCCTTCCTTACATATGTCATACTTTTAATATTGCTCATAATTTTTTACTAATAAACCTTGTACATTTTCAACTCTTCATCTTATGTGAAATATGCACCTCCTTTAAAGAACTCCTCTTCCTTACATATGTCATACTTTTAATATTGCTCATAATTTTTTACTAATAAACCTTGTACATTTTCAACTCTTCATCTTATGTGAAATATGCACCTCCTTTAAAGAACTCCTCTTCCTTACATATGTCATACTTTTAATATTGCTCATAATTTTTTTACTAATAAACCTTGTACATTTTCAACTCTTCATCTTATGTGAGTATTTACTCATTTTTGGGTATCTTCTTTTTCAAATTGGATTTATCTCCTCCCTACACATGGATTGATGCTATTGGTCCATAGGAACCTTAATTGGACCATAATCCAAAAATTTCTGAAAATCTAGACCCTTAGACTAAGGTCCTTTATACACATTTCCAATTAATTCCAATTGCACATTGGAAAGTTCTTTTTGAATTTCTGTTTCAGGGAAACTTATTTTAATAAGATGAGATAATTTTCTATCCAAAAATATTAAAAATCTGAATATTCTCTCTCTAAAATATTTTCTCTCTCTAGGTTAAAACAGTTAGAAACAAGTCTTTTATATTTCTGAAGAGGGATTGATTATAGAAGAAGATACTAGACATCAAAAAGGGGTTTGGGGGAGGAATCTTACAGTAGCAACCAACACATACCGGTTGTTTCCTATGCATGCCAGTAGCTTCCGATGCATGCTGGTAGCTTCCAACGCATGCCCCTAGCAACCTACACATGCTTGTAGCTTCCTACTTATGCCGGTAGCTACCTATGTAGGCCGGTTACTTCCTACATATGTCAGTATTAACCTAAGCATGCCGGTAGCTACCTATGCATGTCGGTTGCTTCCTACACATGCTGGTTACTTCCTACGCATGTCGGTATTAACCTAAGCATGCCGGTAGCTTCTGATACATGCTGGTAGCTTCCTACACATGTTGGTAACACCCTATGCATGCCGGTAGCAACCTACAAGTATTTATATTTTTTCCTAAATAGATGGCAAATAACTTGAGGCTTGATGTTACACGTGATGGAGGAGTCGATATCCCGACAATATTTCTAAGTATATAGTAGTCTCACATTGTTAGCATAGCTCCTCTTCTCTAGAGGTGGAAATATACCTAGCTTGATGTATGAGGCAAGTGCATAAAGCTTATGCATTAGCCTTATGCATAAGCCTTATACATAAGGGTAGTGCATAACTCTCATATATAAGACTTATGCATTACCAAATGTATAAGCGTCATGCATGAGGCTTACACATAAGGGTAGTGCATAAATCTCATGCATAAGACTTATGCATTTCCAAATGTATAAGCGTCATGCATGAGGCTTATACATAAGGTTTATGCATGAGACTTTTGCATAAAGCCTCATGCATTAGCCTAGCTTCCTATGCATGCCAATAGCAACCTATGGATGCCGGTAGCTTCCAATGCATAAGGTAGCAACCAATGCATGTCGGTAACATAGGAAGCTATCGGCATGCATAGGGTGCTACGGGCATGCATAGGTTGCTACCAGCATACGTTGGAAGCTACCGGCATGCATAGGAAGCTCCCGGAAAGCATTGGTTGCTCCCAGCAAGCATTGGTTGCTACAGGCAAGCAAAGGAAGCTACCGGTTGGTTGCTATCGACATGCATAGGAAGCTACCAATGCATGCCGGTAGCAACCTATAGATGCCGGTAGCTTCCTATGCATGTTGGTATAGCAACCAACACGACGGTTGCTTCCGGTGCATGTCGGTAGCTTTTGATGCATGCCGATAGCTTCCTATGCATGCCGGTAGCTTCCTATGCTGGTAGCAACCTATGCATGCCGGTAGCTTCCTTTGCATGCCGGTAGCAACCAACGAATGCCACTTGCTTTTCTGATGCATGCCTGTAGCTTCGGACGCATGCCAATAATAACTTGCACATGCCGGTATTTTTCGACGTATGTCGGTAGCTTCCAATACATGCCGGTAGCTGCCTACGCATGCCGGTTGCTGCCCATGCATGCCGGTTGCTTCCAACGCATACCGGTAGCAACCTATGCATGCCGTTAGCAATCTACGCATACTGCTTCCTATGTATGCCGATAGCTTCCTATGCATAAGAGTTTTAAGTATTTTTATTTATTTTTGGATAGATGGCAAATAACTTGAGGTGTGATGTTACACGTGAACAAGGAGTCGATATCTCGACAACATTTCTAAGTATATATTAGCCTCCATTGTATCTTATCTTTTAATTAAAGAAGGTTATCTTAAATAACAACTTTCTAAAATGTTCACTTGTTTGTGTACAACTGCAGCTTGAAGCAGTGGAATGCCCCCCTACGCAAGAGGAATATGATTTTGCATTCCAACGGGGTTTACAAGCTCTATTTGATAGGGTGCAAGATGAAGGATGGATTGGTATTACTAGAGGAGATGCTTGGCAAGCATGGGAAGTAAGTACATTCCTAAACCCTAAACCTCTTTGTTTTTGCAAAGCTGATTCTCACTTGTATTAGTTTTATTATGTTTTAGGATCATATAACTTGAAATGGTGGTGCAAACGTAGCTATAGAAAGCAATCAAAATGTGAGAAGCAAAGGGGTTGGAGCCACAAGGAAGAATACCAATCGCATAGCATGAGATTTAGATAGCCCCTAGCTCCATAGGTTTTTATTATGCTTTATCTTGTATATGAGTTTTTTGGAAACATACACTTATGTAATCCGCAAACTATTGTGATTGAAATTTGACATTACTAAAACCATGGTTTGCAAATGTCTTCTATTTTTTGTATTTGTAAGTTTTATATTACACTTGTTCATGATGATGTGAAGTTATGTTAGTTTTACTCTCTACATTAGGAAAAAAAGAAATGGGACAAATTGGGGAGTTCTATGCAGACTCCCCAGTCAGCCCCAATTTTTTTAATTTTACAATACATTCGCTACTCAGCAGCAAAACTAGCAGTGTTATTATGCTTCTCAACAGCGAAATATCATCGCTGAGCAATGCTTTTTTGTTGCTAGTTTCGTTGCTGCACATCAAACCGATTGTTGCAGTGAAAATAGTAGTGTGTTTAGCAGCAATATAGGCCTAACATCTCCACACCCTTCTGGCTATAAAAGCCTTGCTATTTTTTATTGTAAACTCGCATTTTGTTATAGTGCACCTTTCAATGAAATCCAGCATTTCTAGTGACTTCACCCAAAATTGTTAAAGATGGTAAGGTGGTGTTATGGATGTCTCTAGCACTAGATTAACATTCCCCCTTTTTTGATAGAGATTCCATCCTTCAGATAACGTTAAAGGAGATAAGTCGATGCCACATGAGGAAAGCAACACAAAGCTTGACATTATCTGCATAACAACAAAAAGAATATCATACATGTAATCATCATACAATGGAGGTGAGACTTGCCAAACTTCCCAAAGATGCTAAAAAGATGAAAATTAATGCAGATTTAACTTATAAATGAGTACAAAGTCTTCTATCCATGAGCTTAGTGTAACAAGAGTATACCTATGGTTATGATCGCAATCTCAAAACACAATGCTAGTGAGATGCCAAATCTAGAAGCAAAACTTTTTGTGATTAGATAGTTAACATTAAAAAAAATATTTTTTTAAAAAGAATTTTATTTGTAATGATTTATTTATTTACTTTTTGGTGCTTTTTTTCAGCCACCCCTTGGAGACCAAAGCAATGGCACAAAGACCTCTACCAAGAGTATCTAAGAAGCAATACTAAGAACCTCCTATGGTGATGGTTTTCTTGGGGAGAAAAAATGCAAGGTTCTACCCGATGCAAAATCAAGCCATCGATCATCTAAAGTACCATTGTGGTATCCCAAAGACCTACCAGGATCCTACATGGAGATGACTCTCTTCTTAGTCTTTTTTTTCTTTTTGCTTTCTTAATTATTTAATTAATTTATCTGTTTACTCTATAACAAATATCTTTTCACTCAAAAATTACCTACAGAGCTAGAATGGGGCTAAAGAGGGCTCAATAAAGATAGAGTTAAGTACTTGGGATACTTCTTTGGCACACCTTATTTTAGATGCACAATAGAAAGACTAGTACTCTTTTAAGAGAAAATGCTAGAATTAATATTCATCTAGATAGGAATTAAGAGAAAACTAGAATAGTCTAGGTGAAATGAAAGTAAAAAACTACAAAAGATCTATACATGAAGAGCAAGTTTCAAATACACATGTCCCAATAGAAGAGACCACGAGGGGTTCTCTATATGTAAACTCCTTCTCTATATGTAAACTCCCTATATCACGTGTGTTCAAGGCCTATTTTAAAAACCCCTTATTTGTAAATTTTTCTTGAAAAAAACACACTCTTTTTCTATTCAATCTGTAAATATCCCCTTTAAATGGTACCCTTCTGTATGTAAAAAATGTGTAAAAAAGGGATTTAAAAAACCCTTTCTATTGAACCCACGTCAGGGATTTCATTAACGTCTTCACAATTTCGTGATCACGTTAACAAAACCTATTGTTAACATAAAAATTCTTGTGATCACAATGTATATTCACGGGCATTTTTTATGACCTGCAAAAATCTTCTCTGCCAGTAATCCCGCCGGGAAAATGTGCATTTCCCGGCGGGCCCGTCGGGAAAACCCATTTTCCCGGCGGGCAAATTAAAAAATTAAAAAAAATAAAAAAAAATAAAAAAAATAAAAAAAATAAAAAAATAAAAAAATAAAAAAATCATGTTCACAGTCATTCTTACCATTTTTGGGCCTTCTGGACTCATTTATGATGTCAAAAGTTCAAAATTATTGGCACAAAAAAAGTTTTGTATAATTTGCTGGCCTTAAGTTCAATTGACACACCAATTAAATCTAACTATACTTACATCAATTGACTCAATTATCCATGACATCATTGCACTCAATTGAGCCCAATTAGACTCAATTACACTTGATTTACACTCAATTGATATTAATTGGGTGTCAATTGATGTCAATTGTGCCTAATTCGACGCAATTGAGCCCAATTTACACCAAATTTGTAAAAATTGGGTGAAAACTAAGTATCAATTGAGTCAAATTGGACTCAATTGATAATAATTGGATGTTAATTGATATTAATTAAGCCCAATTGACTTCAATTGGGTGTTAATTTATTACAATTAATATCAATTAAGCTCAATTGAGCTTAGTTGACATCAATTGGGTATCAATTGAGCTCAGTTGACATCAATTGGGTGTCAATTGATATCAATTAAGCTCAATTGAGCTCAGTTGACATCAATTGGGTGTCAATTGATATCAATTGAGCTCAATTGGGCTCAATTGCACTTAATTGACACTCAATTGGGTGTTAATTGCATCCTATTGTGCTCAATTGAGCCCAATATGATGCAATTAACATCAATCGGGTGTCAATTGATCACAATTGATATCAATTGGGCTCAATTGCACTCAATTGTGTGATCGATTGTGTGTCAATTAATGTCAATTGAGCCTAATATGATACAATTGAGCTCAATTCATGCCCAATTGGATGTAAATTGAGTGTCAATTGAGCCGAATTAGACTCAATTGATAGCAATTGGGTGTTAATTGATATCAATTAATATCCAATTAACACAATTGAAGTCAATTAAGTCTAATTGACTTCAATTGGATAATTTGGGTGTCAATTGAGCTCAATTGGACGTAAATGACATCAATTGGGGGTCAATTAACATCAATTGAACCTTATTGACATCAATTGGGTGCCAATTAACATCAATTGGACTCAATTGACATCAGTTAGGTTTCAATTGAGCCAAATTGGATGCAACTGACATCAATTGGGTGTCAATTGATTACAACTGAGCTGAATTGGGCTCAATTGCCCTCAATTGATATTAATTGGGTGTCAGTTAAACCTAATTCCATGCAATTGAGCTCAATTGACATCAATTCACATCAATTGCTCTCAATTGGTGTTAACTGATGTTAATTGAGCCCAATTGACATCAATTGGGTGTTAATTAAGCTCAATTGGACACAATTAACAATAATTGGGTATGAATTGAACTCAATTGACATCAATTAGGTGTCAATTGAGCCTAATTGCATCCAATTGAACTCAATTGACATCAATTAGACAAATTGCATCCAATTTAATTCAATTGACATCAATTAAGCCTAATTGCATCCAATTTAACCCAATTAGACTCAATTGGATCCAATTGGACTCAATTGACATCAGTTAGGTGTCAATTGAGCCTAATTGTATCTATTTGGACTTAATTGACATCAATTGGGTGTCAATTAAACCCAATTGGAGTCAATTGATATCAATTGGGTGTTTATTGATATTAATTGAGTTTAATTGACATCAATTGGGTGTTTATTAATGTCAATCGAGTCCAATTAGATGCAATTGGACTCAATTGGGTGTGAATTAGACTCAATTAATATCAATTGGGCTCAATTGATATCAATTAGGTGTGAATTGATGTCAATTGAGCCCAATTCGATGCAATTGATATCACTTGGGTGTCAATTAGACTCAATTGGCACCCAATTGATGTCAATTGAGTCCAAGTGGATGTCAATTGATATCAATTGAGCCCAATTGATGAATTGATACCCAATTAGACTTAATTGATATCAATTTGACTCAATTAGGTGTTAATTGATATCAATTAGACTCAATTGGATATTAATTGATATTAATTGAGCTCAATTAGACTTAATTGACATTAATTAGATGCTAATTGAGTATAATTGATGTCCATTAAGCTCAATTTGGCTTAATTGACATCAATTGGGTATCAATTGACTATAATTGATGTCAATTGAGCTCAATTGACATCAATTGGGTGTTAATTAATGTCAATCGAGTCCAATTAATATCAATTAGGTATCAATTAAGCCAAATTGATATCAATTGGGTGTCAATTGAGCCCAATTGGGTGTAAATTGAATCTAATTGGACTCAATTAACATCAATTAGGTGTGAATTGATGTCAATTGACCCCACTTGGATGCAATTGATATCAATTTGGTGTCAATTGGACTCAATTGGCACCCAATTGATGTCAATTGAGTCCACTTGGATGTCAATTGATATCAATTGAGCCCAATTGATCAATTGACACCCAATTAGACTTAATTGATATCAATTTGACTCAATTGGGTATTAATTGATGTCAATTAAACTCAATTGGATGTTAATTGATGTTAATTGAGTCTCAATTGACATCAATTGGGTGCCAATTAAGTGCAATTGATGTCAATTAAGCCCAATTTGACTCAATTGGGTATTAATTGATGTCAATTGAACTCAATTGGATGTTAATTGATGTTAATTGAGTCTCAATTGACATCAATTGGGTGTCAATTGAGTGCAATTGATGTCAATTAAGCCCAATTTGGCTCAATTAACATCAATTGGGTGTCAATTAACTACGATTGATGTCAATTGAGCTGAATTGATATCAATTGGGTGTTAATTGATGTTAATTGAGTTTAATTGACATAAATTGGGTGTTAATTGATGTCACTTGAGTCCAATTAGATGTAATTAGACTCAATTGGGTTTGAATTAGACTCAATTGATATCAATTGGGCTGAGTTAATTGGGTGTCAATTGAGCCCAATTGACATCAATTGGGTGTGAATTGAACGTGATTGGACTCAATTGACATTAATTAGGTGTGAATTGATGTCAATTGAGCCCAATTGGATGCAATGGATATCAATTGGGTGTCACTTGGACTCAATTGGCACCCAATTGATGTCAATTGAGTCCAATTCCCAATTGATCAATTGACATCCAATTAGACTTAATTGATATCAATTTGACTCAATTAGGTATTAATTGATATCAATTAGACTTAATTGGATGTTAATTGATGTTAATTGAGTCTAATCGAACTCAATTGATATCAATTGGGTGCCAATTGAGTGTAATTAATATCAATTAAGCTCAATTCGGCTCAATTGACATCAATTGGGTGTTAATTGATGTCAATTGAGTCCAATTAACATCAATTGGATGTCAATTGAGCCCAATTGACATCAATTGGGTGTGAATTAAACTGGATTAGACTCAATTGACATCAATTAGGTGTAAATTGATGTCAATTAAGCCCAATTGGATGCAATTGATATCAATTGGGTGTCACTTGGACTCAATTGGCACCTAATTGATGTCAATTAAGTCCAATTGGATGCAATTGATATCAATTGGGTGTCAGTTGGACTCAATTGGCACCCAATTGATGTCAATTGAGTCCAATTGGATATCAATTGATATCAGTTGAGTCGAATTGATTAATTGACACCCAATTATACTTAATTGATATCAATTTGACTCAATTGGGTATTAGTTGATGTCAATTGGACTCAATTGGGTGTTAATTGATGTTAATTGAGGACTCAATTGACATCAATTGAGTGCAATTGGTGTCAATTCGGCTCAATTGGCATCAATTGGATATCAATTGACTAGGATTGATGTCAATTGAGCTCAATTGACATCAATTGGGTGTTAATTGATGTCAATTGAGTCCAATTAAGCTCAGTTGTGTCCAATTGGGTGTCAATTGATTGAATCCAATTAAGTTCAATTAAGCCCAATTGAGTCCAATGGGGTGTCAATTGATGTCAATTGAGCCCAATCGATCAATTGACACCCAATTAGACTTAATTGATACCAATTGGACTCAATTGGATATTAATTGATGTCAATTAGACTCAATTGGAAGTATAATAAGATCTAATTGATGGTAATCGAGCTTAAGGTGATAAATTTAGAGATAACTTTTTTTGTACAAAGAATTTTGAACTTTTGACATCATAAATGAGTCCAGAAGGCCCAAAAATGGTAGGAATGGCTGTGAACATGAATATATTTTGACCATTTTTTTTAACTTTTTTTTCCCGTCGGGAAAATCCATTTTCCCGGCGGGCCCGCCGGGAAAACAAAAAGCCCGGCGGGCTTCGGCAGGTTACCAGGTCACTGGTAACCTGCTATTTTGAGAACATGAAAACATGTGAACATGTTAATAACATGTTCACAAGTGTTATTAACAAAAAAAATCTTGTGATCACGTGAATATAAAATCCCTGACCCACGTGCTACGCTTACATATTTATGAGTGACCCCCTCAAGGAAGAGACTCGATGTTTACTACTTATAAGATTGTTGCATGTAAACATGTGGAAGGCTACATTGATGGACATACCTTAGCAAACCTGTAAACTTGATTGCACACTTTAATGGCACACGTAAGAAAATAATAAAAATGAAGAGAAAAGCTTATCGTAAGGTCATTGTCAAAAAGATGCAATGTGAATGGAAACTAAGACTCATCATCACTTAGTCTAGGTTCCTCATCTTCACAAGGTACTCCTAGCTTATATGCTTCTTGTGGCATACTTGGTACTGGCCTTAGGGCATTGTGAGTAGACAATGGCATTTGGATGTCATGCAAGTGAGCCAAACATCCATCCCCTGCATGGACACTATCAATGATATCACCTACAATGGGCCCAAAACAGACAAGTATGTGGCAATAAAGCCTCATAGTGATGATGCTAAGGCATCATAACATTCTATCCTCCATTTCTCACCCTCTTGCTCTGGATAGTCTTCACTTGATGGGGTCTACCAAGGAATAGAGACAAAAGAATAGAGAACACTCTAATCATCATGTCACTATGTGGTCACTCCTACAAGGAATTGAAGAAGTATGGTCTCATACTTTCTAAAGTAGGTTCTACACTTCCAACAAAGGTAGGACACAACTGCAAACATGCAATGCTCACAATCATGACATGGCTCAAGGGGGTGGAATTGTAAACAAAATAGTTCAGTGCATACGAATAGCTTCCTATGCATGCCGGTAGCTTCTAACGCATGCCAATAGCTTCCTATGCATGCCGGTTGCTTCCTATGCATGCCGGTAGCTTTCGACGCATGCCAATAGCTTCCTATGCATGTCGGTAGCTTCCTATGCATGCCGGTAGCTTCCTATGCATAAGAGTTTTAAGAAATATGTTTTTTCTTGGATAGATGGCAAATAACTTGAGGCGTGATGTTACACGTGAAGGAGGAGTTGATATCCCAACAATATTTCTAAGTATATATTAGCCTCACATTGTATCTTATCTTTTAATTAATGAAGGTTATCTTAAATAAAAACTTTCTAAAATGTTCACTTGTTTATACAACTGCACCTTGAAGCAGTGGACCTCCTTCTACACAAGAGAAATATGATTTTTCATTACAACAGTTTGCAAGCTCTATTTGATAGGGTGCAAGATGAAGGATGGATTGTTATTACTGGAGGAGATGCTTGGCAAGAATGGCAAGTAAGGAAATTCCTAACCCTAAACCTCTTTGATTTTGTAAAACTGATTCTCACTTGTGTTAGTTTTTTTGTGTTTTAGGATCATATAGCTCGAAATGGTGGTGCAAACGTAGCTACCAATAGCAATGGAAATGTGAAAAGCGAAGGGGCTAGAGTCACAAGGAATAATACCAATCACACAGCATGAGATCTAGATACCCTAGCTTCATAGGTTTTTATTACGCTTTATCTTGTATATGAGTTTTTTGGAAACATACACTTATGTATTGTAATTGAATTATCAAGATCCTACATGGAGATGCCTCTCTTCTTAGTCTTTTTTTCTTTTTGTTTTCTTAATTAATTAATTATTTTATCTGTTTACTCTATAGCAAATATCCTTTCACTCAGAAATTACCTAGAGAGCTAGAATAGGGATAAAGAGGGCTCAATAAAGATAGAGTTAAATACTTGGGATACTCCTTTGGCATACCTTATTTTGGATGCACAATAGAAAGACTAGTACTCTTTTAAGAAAAAATGCTAGAATTAATATTCATCTAGATAGGAATTAAGAGAAAACTAGAATAGTCTAGGTGAAATGAAAGTAAAAAACTACAAAAGATCTATACATGAAGAGCAAGTTTCAAATACGCATGTTCAAATAGAAGAGACCTCGAGGGATTCTCTATATGTAAACTCCCTATATCACGTGCGTTCAAGGCCTATTTTAAAAACTCCTTATCTGTAAATTTTTCTTAAATAAAACACACTCTTTTTCTATTCAATCTGTAAATATCCCCTTTAAATGGTACCCTTCTGTATGTAAAAAATGTGTAAAAAAGGGATTTAAAAAACCCTTTCTTTTTAACCCATGTGCTACACTTACATATTTATGAGTGACCCCCTCAAGGAAGAGACTCGATGTTTACTACTTATAAGATTGTTGCATGTAAAGATGTGGAAGGCTACATTGATGGACATACCATAGCAAACCTGTAAACTTGATTGCACACTTTGATGACACACGTAAGAAAATAATAAAAATGAAGAGAAAAGCTTATAGTAAGGTCATTGTGGAGAAAAGATGCAATGTGAATGGAAACTAAGACTCATCATCACTTAGTCTAGGTTCCTCATCTTCACAAGGTACTCCTAGCTTATGTGCTTCTTGTGGCATACTTGGCCTAAGGGCATTGTGAGTAGACAATGGCATTTGGATGTCATGCAAGTGAGCCAAACATCCATCCCCTGCATGGACACTATCAATGATATCACCTACAATGGGCCCAAAACAGACAAGTATGTGGCAATAAAGTCTCATAGTGATGATGCTAAGGCATCATAACATTATATCCTCCATTTCTCACGCTCTTGCTCTGGATAGTCTTCACTTGATGGGGTCTACCAACTAAATAGAGAACACTTGATGGGGTCTACCAAGGAATAGAGACCAAAGAATAGAGAACACTCTAATCATCGTGTCACTATGTGGTCACTCCTATAAGGAATTGAAGAAGTCTAGTCTTATACTTTCTAAAGTAGGTTCTACACTTCTAACAAAGGTAGGACACAACTGCAAACATGCAATGCTCACAATCATGACATGGCTCAAGGGGTGGAATTGTAAACAAAATAGGTCAACAAATGCATTTTCACAAACAAACCTCATCCAAGGATCAAGGGGGTGGAATTGTAAACAAAATAGGTCAACAAATGCATTCTCACAAAAAACCTTTCCCATGTATCCATAAGTCACTCAAAACTAGTTAAATTTCAGAAATTCTCTTAATTATTATTTTTGGTTGAATAGCATGGCATTATCAAATACCCCTCATTATAGTCATTGGGCTAAAGAAAGCAACTAACTTTTTTCGAGGTGGGCGACATTTCTACATTGCCTTCATCTACTTTTGTGAGCATTGTAAAAAGATCATCGGATAAAATCAAGTATTTGGTGCAGAAAGTTTTAAATATGCTACACATGCAAGTCCCCATGAACTTTTTGTTGGCCATGAAAACTACACTCGATATATTGAAAGACCTTTTTTTTTCTAACCTTGATGAAAGTATAAGTAGTCCAACCAATAGTAGGATCATTACATTTTTTAAATGGAATCCTTACGATGTAGGAAGCTCTAATTTTTTGTTTACGGATGTCTATCTCACTAGCTCACCATGATTGTGGTTGTGATGGATGTGTGGCTCACCATGATGAGTTGTGATGGAATATGTCTAGCTTACCATGATGGTTGTGATTGATGTATCTCACCATAGTAAGTGGATTCTGCTTGGCAATAGTTTAGAGATGTATCCCACTCTAAGGTGAAGGGAGTAGTAAAAAATAAGTGACCAAAACCCCTAAAAAGATATATTTATGCATAAATGCTTCAACCATGGGGGGATTTGGCATAAGAGGATGGAATGTTTTATGGCCAAGGGGATATGCCCTATGAGGATGCTCATCCCAACCCCAAGAAGAATAAAATAGTGTACTCGGTATGATTAAAAACCTTAGAAAACTTAGGATTTGCATGGCTGCATATTCATAACTCTATGTAACAAGCCTGCTATTAGATTTGTTGCATGGCTAGCTGACAAAATTAGATAGAGTAGGTGAACAAATGCATGGAGATAGGGGTATTGTTGTGCACGAAGAAAAAAGGGGGATGGATTTTTTTGGTGAGAGTTTGGTATTAGAGAGCTGTGTGAGAGCTTAGTGCTATGCTAAGAGAGCTTGACCTCCTCTTGGAGGTTGTTTTGAAGTTGGTTATCTAAGGGATTCTTCAGTGTTGAAAGCGACGTGGGTTTGTGAAAGAAGACTAAGGTGTGTCCAGACTAGGGAGTTGCAGGAGTGCGAGAGGGTTCTCTATGGTGGATGGTGTCCTAGAACCTCCCAGGGAACACTACCGTTAAAACTTGGACCAGTCGTCTTGAGGATTGATCTAGATATCCACGTTGTACCAGCTAGTGAAGCCATAAAGTTTCTGCAATTGAATGATTAATGATGATCTTGTGAATATTTGTGAATACATTTTTGGATTTCCTTTTGGTCATTTGAGAGAGTTTCTTTTGATCTACTATTTGTTTCCTTCACGTACTCAAGATTAAGTCTTATTATGTGTTACAGAGTCTTCTTTTGAATATCCAGAGGATCAAATTATGTGATATCAAGGTTTTCTTTTGTGTTTTGGTTCAATTCTATTTTATATTTGAAGGAGTTCTTTTGGTGATAAGGCTATAGGTGAGAGTTAACATTGGTTGAGTTGGGCTTAGGATAGTTAACTTGAGTTAGGGTTGATTCTATGCCATCCATGCATCAGAATGATGAGTAGGTGGTATAGAGATGGTGTTCTAACTAGTATTAGTTGAGGGGAAGTGATTTTTCACATCAGCGCTTATTACAATTATGGACTTGTCTGAGGACAGGAGACAGAAAGCTTGTTATTTTATAGTGTTTTTAAGACAGTAGTCTAACACAACAGGTCAATTGATTTATTATGAGGCTTGAATCTAGTGTTTTTGAAGTGCTTTAAGGTCCCTCTGTGTTTAGCTTACTCAAAGGAGTTAGAATCTATGTTAGCTAGATCAGCTTGGTTTGTTGGGTAGATTCTATCCATTTAGAGGAAGCTGTGAGTTTGTAGCAGTCAGTACAAAACCTGGGAGGTGATATCTTGCCTAGTTGAGAAGTATTTGAGGGGTTATCACTGTTAGAGGACACTTTGAGGAGTGTTAGAATTGATGTTGACTTCGGAGGTAGAACAGCTCTATAGAAGAATCCGGAAGCAGAGGCTACATGATGAAGGCTAGAAGATAGTCAAAAGAGTGTCAGTAGGACCATTAGGAAGGCATTGGGAGTGTGGATATTAAGTGTGCGGACACCGGAGAGTCATAGAGGACATTGGAGAATCAAATCTAGACTAGGAGAGCCATCCAAATTCGGCCGACAGGTGATAGTAAGTGTTCTGACTTGTCTGGGGCAGCCAAGAGAGTATATTGTCACAAAGAGGTCAATTAAGGGAAGTTGCCTAGATTTGAAAGGTTTTAAGATTTGTTTATGAGGCTATATATTATGAGGCTATCTGTTATTAATGGCAAAGACCGTCAACAGAAAACATTGTACTTTGAATTAAACTTAAAAGACAGAAACAGAACTTCATATTACAGGAACATCAATGCGCAGAAAGATGAATGATTTATTCATGTTGGGTCATCCTTATATAAACGGATGTCGAAGAGTTACAAAGTAATTTCGTACAAAGACATGGTGCTTCAATGAGATAGTGCTTTGTACAGGCACATCGATACACTGATGGGCGGATTACATCTAGATGGTTAGTTGGCTGGACGGACAGTTGGAAGGTCGGGTTGCCGGATGGTTGGACCCGCCCAACACTTAGCACACCTAGTGGATGGATCTTGAATCCGAGACTCAAACCCACACGGATTGGCTCAGAGCTACTCCACATCTTCAAAGTCATCATTCGCTCCATCATCAACAGCTTCTGCTGCTCCTCCATCTGCACCTCCTGTAGTAGTGGCACCTCTAGCAGTAGTGGCACCTCCAGTAGAAACGGCACCTCCAATAGCAACTCTAGCCGGTTGGAGAGGTGGTAGAGGGATAAGCATGTTGCCTGAGATAAGCTCCCATCCTTCGATACCAAACAAGTTCCACCAGATTAGTAGTAGATGCCATTTTTGCAAGCCGCTAAATGAATACACATCCTTGCCAGATACCGTGGAACTGATTATTCAACTCTTGTCTAGATGATCTTTGCAAAGTTGCAAACCTCTGTTGGAGATCGTCATTATGAAGTCTCAACTCTTCCAAACTAGCCATGAGCTGTGCTTACCTTGTGTCATCATCATTATAGCCTTCTTTGTCATGCCTTGTCTTTCTGGAAGTCCTTCCTACTCTCTACAGAGCCTTTCTTCTACTGCGCTATTTTTCAACTTCACCGTTCCTTTTCATTCAATTTGGCTCTTAGCGTATTAATTTCCTTCATGCATTCTTTCACCTCATTGGTGTTCTCCTGATGCTCTTCCTTGTATGCTAACTTCAAGGCTACCAATTGATGTTTAACTTCATCATATCTCTGCTATGCAGGGCTAAAGAATGCTCCCTCAACATGGTGATAGTTTTATGTCTTGACGAAGAACTACTTGTCATACCTGGCATTAATTCTAAACCTATAATCACTTCTGTAGGAAAAATCCACATCTCGAGCTCAATGACTTTCTATTTCCCAAGGTTACTCAACTTTAATAGATCTCCTTCGAACTGTTAAATCTTCCTCCTCAATAGAGTTTGCTGTTGAAAATTTGAGGAAGACGAACCAACTTCTTACTGCCCTAGCATGGCACTTTTCCCACGCATCGGCTCCTAAACTCTGGTCTCTTACCAGCACACAATTGCATCCTTCGGTGCTCCAAAGTTGGGGTCTTCATCCTCTCTCAGCAAGATTCTAGCCGGCTCACACTCGGGCTCTAGCAAAAGTCGTAGCCATTCCATGTGCTCTCCCACAAGAAAGCCAACTCCACTATCATTATATCTGACAGATCTGCCAAAGTTTCTACATCTAGGATCCAGGCACTCTCTGAAGGATCTGCATACCCTTTCACCTGGGCTTCCAGAAACTTGCCCGATCTTGGGCCTCCGTGGTTTATGACTTAATGGTTTCCAATATCCAAAGATGATCTTCAGACACATAGATTCCATCCTCTTCTTTATGCCGAAAAAGTCCTTCGAAAGCTCTCCCATTTGTTGCTTCAATTCTCCACCCCGAGTCTCTAACACAACATTTTGACTCTTTAGAATTTGAACTTCCTCATGTAGTTGCTCTATCTGCTCTCTCAGCCTTCCACTATATTCCCACCTTCTTCAAAGCATCTTGCCAGGTATTGGGTGTAGCGGTGGGCTGTCTCCATTTCGAACTTCTCCGACAGTAGGGAGGAGGAATCTATACTGAGTAGCATCGGTCCTTTGATCGGTTTGATTGGTAGAGCTAGGGGAATATTCTCTAAAATTGTCACCCAATAGAGGCTTACTCTTCTTTTTTGAAATCTTTGGAAGTTTATTCGGAACCGTTGGCAGCATGCTGAGTTTCCTCTTTAGAGTGGACATTCTTGAACCCTCACTAGTTTCTCTGGATTGCGCCATCTATGTAGTCTGCACACATAGATGGCTTGACCTACTGTAATTATGATATTGGCCAAGATGATTGCGGCCTCTTAGAATACTCTCTTTTCTTAGTAGTAGCAACCAGCTCCTTAGTTGCCATCTCTTTGATTCTCTTTTCCTCCTCTTCTGTCTCGGCACGATCTTGGCCCGAAGATCCGACTTCCTGCTCGATGGCCATCCCCAAATCTGATACCAGGTCCCTTATGAAAAAGACTGTAAATAGTTGGCCCCCAGGGGAGTGTCATGTTTGCCTTAGTGAGTCAGGCCACCTCCTTCTTGTATCTGATGAGGAACACCTTAGCCCAAGAAACTGACCGGCCATGTTCTACTTTCAAACAACCACGACATCACCTATGTAGAAATACTGACTGTCTGGTTCTGCAACCATAGCGTCTGCAGAGCAGGAAGAACTTATAACAGGTGACCTTTGCTACTTCTAGGTTTGTGGTTTGCCAACCTGTATTCCCCTGAGATCCTATCGCCAAACAATCCATTAAGTGTTGATGCGTCCACCATTGACACATCATGCCGTCCTTGTAAGGGAAAATGTAGTTTGGTGCACTAACTACACCTTCAGCTCATAACTTCTCCCTACATACTACACTGGGCCAGAATCTCCAAAGCTTGCCAAGGTATATTAGGGAATGCTATAAACTGTACTATCTCTAGCCAGCCAGCAACTATAACATTGTGGTTGTAAAAGGCAAGAAGAGCTCAAAATGCACCATGGCTATCTGTGAGGAGGTTCGCTTGGCAAATACTATGGGAGAGAAGAAACGAAAGAAGAGCTTCACCAAATGGCATGCGAAGTTAATTTGGGCAAAAAAAATACCCCACTGCCTTGTATGCAACCCTAAAAATGTGTGCCTGATCCTCATAATTAGAATAATGAGCTCACCGCCCCATGTAGCCACCGCCATAAACCACCTTTTCCTAAGATTCTTCCAGAAATCTTGGGAACTCAATGACCTCCACACATGCACAATTAACCAATAGATCCTCCTCCTCATCAAACGACCAAGGCGGCATCTACCCATGGTAAGGACGAAGTCGATACCCATTAACAGGCTTGGTGAATTTCTCCCCCTATAGAGTGCCCAATAAAAAAGTACCATCATAGAATTTATCCACAATCTAGTATGGTCCCGCCCAGCAGAGCTTCATCTTTCCAGGATGATGACCAAGACGAGAGTTGAACAACAAAACTGAATCCTTTTTCAGGAATATCTGGAACTTAGAGTTACAATCCACCCAATTCTTCCTACGTGCTTGTAGCACATCGGACACATAGGAACTTACAAACCTCTCTTCCCCCCTAGCCGCACAGCTGCTCCATTCCATGAGCCAAGGACTCCTCCAGTCCCAACTTCTCCATCACTGCAATTCTAAGACTTGGAACCAAAAACTCCATTAGAACAACGACCTCCACCCCATACACCAGTTTGAACAAGGTCAATCCAGTTGTCACCTTGTAAGCCATCCTAAAAGCCCACAGTGCCGAATAGAGTTTCTCATCCCAGTGAGTTTGGTTCTCATTGACTAACTTCTTTAGGATCTTCTGTAGCACCTTATTAGTGGACTCCGCCTGACCATTGTCTTGTAGAGATAATTAACAGTAGATTTCTTGTGGATGATCAAATGCCAAGTCACCGCATTCAGGAAATGTCCACCTTGGTCACTAATGAGTTCCACTGGAAAGCCAAAACAAGTCATGATCATCTCATACAGGAATCTTGCCACCCGACTGAGCAGAATTATCCTTCAATGCCTGAGCCTCCACCCACTTTTTTGTGTAGTAATCTGTTGCCACCAAAATGTACCGATTTCCTATCCATCTGGCCACTGGCTTAAACGGTCCCACAAAATCCAATCCCCACTTCATGAAGAGATCTAGAGGTAACACCGGGTTATGTGGCATTCAATCCTTCTCAGTTGGTTGCCCTAATCTTTGACAAATATCACATTGCTTTGCAAATTTGTAAGCGTCTCCGACCAACATCGCCCACCATAATCTAGCTTGGAAGACCTTTTGTCTAGTGACATCTCTGGCAAAGTGACCACCACTGATACCCTGATGTGCTTCCTGCAGCACCGCTTCTTATTCATGCGACGACACACACCGCTGGAGTATCTAATCCAACCCGCGATGGTATAGTTATCCTGCTATAATCTGGAAACTCCGACTGTGAAGTGCCAATCGTTTCCACGCCAATCCTGGGTTAAATTGTTCCCTAGCAAGCCTGTTTGGACAAATTGTAACATCTCATCATACCAAGTCACGTCCGGAATGACAACCTCTAGCTCAGATCCACATCCTAGCATATAGACTACTGTAAACTCAAATTCCTACAAAATAAGCATCCATCTAGCCAGCTTCCCGATTAAATTAGGTTTATTAACCAAGTATAGCAGGGCGGAGTGATCCACATGGAAGGTAAACCGGTTGCCCAGTAAATAATGTCAGAACTTATTCATAGAGTAGATCAATCCTAAAGCCTCCCGCTCGATAGTAGAGTAATTCCGTTCTACCTTGGATAATCTTCAACTAGCATAGTACCCTGGTTGGAACCACCTTGGCTCCGCTTGCTACATCAGCACACTCCCAGCGGCCACATCCCAGGCATCCACAAGCACGTGAGAAGAGAGATCCCAGTTAGGTGGCTGGACCACCGGAGCTGCGCTGCCAACATAAACTTTAGTCCAGAAAGCTAGGTCACACTGTTTCGAATAATTCCCACTTGACCTGGATCCACTCCAATACCTCCTTTTGACACAATGTGCCCAAGCAGCATCCCGCTGCCCACCACTGCGAATGCACATTTAGCAGGATTCAGAACAATCGATCTTCTCGGCACTTTGTTAGGCATAGCATCAAATGCTGCAGATGCAAACCCTTCTGTCCAAATACACGGAAGTCATCCAAAAAGACCCTCATGAACAAAGTCAGGTACTCTTCAAAAATCTTCTGCACCACTCTCTAAAAAGCGGTCGGGGCATTCTTCAAACCAAAAGTCATTACATTAGAAGCAAAGGCCCCCCAGTCTATGATAAAATCCGTCTTTTCCCAATGTTCTGGTGCCATCTGGACCTGGAACCTTATATCCATTGAAACCATCTAGGAAGGAATACATATCATGTCCCGCCACTGCATCCAATACTGCATCTGTAAAAAGGGCAAAGGAAATAGATCGGTGAGATGGTCGTCGCATTCAACTTATGGTAATCCACACACACCCGCAGCTTCTGATTCTTATTTGGAACAATTACTATTGGTGACAACCAAGTTGCTCAATCAAGCGGATAAATAAATTCGACCTGAAACAGCTTATCCAATTCTTCCTTCACCCGGCATAGTTCGGATTCATGTGGTAACACTGCTGGGGCGGACTGGAACAACATGCTCCTTGAGATTAATTTGGTGTTGGTAAAACTAAGGATCAATCCCCGTTAGATCCCTATAACTCCAGGAAAATACATCAGTAAAGGAAGTCCGGAGTTCCTGTAAATTGTAGTCAGAAATGCGCATCCAGACGGGAACTGACCCGAACCACCTTCGGCCCCTCCGCCGTGCCGAGATTCATGTCCACTAATTCACCTTCTTTCACCCTTCGACTTCTGAAATTCATGCTCGAAAGCTTCCTCTTCTGCAATTACTTCATGGATATCTGAAGTATCCGCTTCGCCCGAGTGATCCTCACTGCTGTCTGGGTCAACCTATTCCCCTTTCCGATTCTTCCTTCAACTTTTCTTTTGACCAATATTTATCCAAGATGGATTCCACATCCACTTCAAACAAGCTCTCCAAATCCACATTATGGCACAAGTACTCCTCTTCCTCATCTAGATCCAGTCCTTCACTTGAGGTCGGCTTGGTGTCTCCACTCTCTGCCTAGATACTATGGACAGCTTCAGCTTCTTCTTCCCTTTCTAGACTCTGATAACATCGGAATGCCAATCCTTCTTGATTCGAGGCTGTCGTATAGCCAGGGACAGCCCATCAACATGGGATAGGCCCCTTTAACGTCCTCCATCCACAACACTACTATTGCCGCTTGGAATGAGAATCTAAAAAGTTCCATGGTTAGTCCACGAACCAACCAAGGGTTTCACCCTTCGTTGGATCAGCCATTTTGACGGGGAACAGTGCAGGTTCCCATGTCATCAGACCCAACTTCTCACACATCATATCTGACAAAATGTTGATCGCGGACCCTTGGTCCAATAAGACACCAGATATGTGCTGACCTGCTAACTGCACATTGATCACCGGCACAGCCTCGTCAAATACTGTAGCTTCGGCTCTGGAAGCTGAGACCTTCGCCTCTCTGGAGCCTACCTACACTGTCGGCTTATCCGACACCCTGCTTCCAGCTTCTTCTGCACCCATAAGCTATCAGATCAATTGCTATCGGAAAGCCAGTACCAATGTGAGCAGTTTTTCCACCGCCATGTGAATCGGTTATCCCTTTAAATCCTCCCATAAATCATACAAATGATTTTGAACTTTTTCCTTGTATAGATTGGTTCTTGAGATACTTGTCTCCTTTGGCTCCACCACTGTCGGTGGTACAACCACACCAAAGCCTCCACTTATCCGCCCCCAGAGGGCTCAAAGGGTTGATTCTCTATGACCCATTCCGGCAACCTGAGTCCAAACCTTGTCTTGATCTCGCCAATTCATCACTGGCTGCTTCCCTTCCTTGCCCAAATCACCATTCTCCATGGGCTGCATAGGCAGTATACCTCTACAGTGAGTGATAGCCATCACTGAAGTTTCCTAGGAGGACAAATCCTTGTCCGTTTCCTCCGGCTCATTGAGAGCCACAATCTTCACCACATTCACCGTGGGCTGTTTGCTAGAGGAGTCTGCCTCGCCCATTGCCGCGCTGTTCTCCTTCTGTGCCTTGTGCCGCATCCACGGTTCACACTCCGACTTGCGATGGCGTGGAGCTTCATAATAGAAGCAAATCAACTTTCCTTCCGCTGTTTGTTTATCCTTCCCAAAGCCAGCTACAAAACTCACTCTTGGCCGAAAAGGATGGCGTACCTACTCAGGCTGAGCAACATGAGCCACCGGAGCTATCGATTATACCATTGACACTACTGCTATCGGTGCCATAATGGTGGGTGGAGACGCACTTCGCCCCCTGTTGTATCTGCAAGCATCAATGGAGGGCGTTGTCATTCAAAAAGTTACACACCACAGGTCATTCAAGACACATTCCTCCGTCATATGGCCATCATTCCGACACCGGGTAGACCATGCTCCCGATTGGGTCCACTGAGAAGTCCCAGCGCCATCCTCGGGAACTCCAGCTCCGGTCGCCAACCCTGCCAGGGCCAACTTCCTGACCTGCTTGCTCGTTTTCTTCTGCTTGTGGCGCTTCTCCTCCTCATTGTCCGACACATCACTGGTTTTCGATTCGTCCAAATCCCGATCCTCCGCATCATTTGAGGAATCACTATTGGAATGTTTGGACTTGGCTTTACTCGTCGATCTTTTGGTCTTGACCAAAACCCGCTCGGCACGAACAACAGCCGCGACTAGATCCTCCAAAGTTACCGCGCGGCCAGTTCACTTGCACAACCACCGCCCACTTCACAGGTGTGCTTAGACCTTTAATAAAATAAGAGTTGAGTATCTCACCCTCTGGCCGATTGGCCTCATCTAGACGCCGGAGAAGCTTCCCAAACTTAGAGGCATAATCCTCCACTATTAAATCCTTCTAGGTCATCCGACCCATTTTACCAAGCACATGAACATAGGTCTTCTCCTATCGATAGTAGCGGGCCAAGAAAGCATCGCGTAGATCATCATAAGTGGAAAAGTGATCTGCTCCATACTACACGATCCAAACAGTTGCCTTCTTACAAAGGGTAGAGACAAAGGCCACCTTCTTCAACTGCTGATCCACTGGGCCTGGAACATTGACTCGCCATGCACTATCAAACAATAGAATGTGGGCATCTACATCGTCCGATGAACGCCTTGAAAACTTCGGGTACTTGTCCATCATGGTGGTAGCGGGCAAGTGCACTGGCCTAAATTGAAGGCGTCTCATGCCCAAAGGGATGTAGCGATGAAAACTGACCGAGGGCGATGATGGAGGGCTAAAAGGGAGACCTAGACGGTTCACCGGATCGTCCTCTACGTACCGGGGGTAGAGACTCCAGAGAACGTAGAAAGACCACTTCTTATTTGGTGGCCGGTTACACAAGAGCTTCGTCGGGCATAATAGCACCTTCCTTTGATTGTGGGCGCTCTGCTCCATCACCATCCTCCAAAGAGCCTCCTGAACTCGAAAACAAAATACCCAAACATTGCAGCATCCCGGTGTGCCGCATAGCGCTGAGGATGTTCATCCCGCGGACATAAACCCACCCAGTCCACCACCATACGGGAGCCCGTTTGGAAATCGTGGCCGCCAAAGTGTTAACGAAAAAGACCGTCAACTGAAAACATTGCACTTTGACTTAAACTTGAAAGATAAAAATAGAACTTCATACGACAGGAACATCAATGCACAGAAAGATGAATGATTTATTCATGTCCGGTCATCCTTATAGAAATAGATGTCGAAGAGTTACAAAATCATTCGGTACAAAGACATGGTGCTTCAATGCCAGCGCTTCGTAGAGGCACACCAATACACGGATGGGCAGATTATATCTAGATGGTTAGTCGGCTAGATGGACGGTTGCAAGGTTGGGCCGCCAGATGGTTGGGGTGGACCTGCCCAACACTATCGGACGGGGGAGGACACCTTGGGATTCTAAAGAGAAGATTACAAATAGGATAGAAAGAGAAGGATTTGGAGGCAAGATCTGAGTGTTTCTTTGTTCGCCTGTGCTGGGAGTGTGTATGGTCAGTTAACAATCAGTTATGGTCAGGAGAGGGTGTTAGGTGATAGATAAAATACATGGAAGGTCAATGATGACCATGTAGGACAACTGACTCAACTAAAGTCATTAGGGTGGATGGGAGGGTAGTGAAGTATCCCTTTGGGGAAGCCAAGGACCAAGGGATAGAGGCTGGGTGCTATGGTGCCTACCGGTGTTGTTTTTGTTGCAGTTTGGTGCTAGTGATAGACTCCTCTCATAGTGGTGTGCTTTAGATGGAGCTATAGAGGCTCTGTTTCCTGAAGCCATCATTGTTTTGGTGCCTCCACGGAGGAGCGCTTTAAAGACACCCTTCAAGCTATTGAAGAGTCAGCTATGGAGATGGTTGTAATGCTATCTTAGCCTGTGTTTCATGGGCATACTAATGAGGATCGCTCGAGAGGATTTCTTGGCTGAGATGGAGCTGGAAGATTTTACATATGGAAGGGATATAGATGATTACAAATTAGCCTTGTTATCTATGTTATTAAAAGGGGATGCAAAAAGGTGGTTCTAGACATGGAGGAGTCAATCATGGAGGAGGAAAACCCTACAAAGGTAGAAGCTTTTCTTTTGTTAGAGACACTGCAAAATGTGAAACAACTGATGACATTCACACATAAGGTTAGATATCTAGCTTGATTTATTCATCTCCTTTCTCAGGCTTTATACCCCTTGCAGACAAGAATCCCAAAAGGATCCTTTTGTGTGGCAAGCCAAGGAAGAGAAAGCCTTTTTGCAGGTTAAGGAAATCTTGAGCACTCTGTCAATTGTGATGCTCCGAGATTGGAGTAAGGAATCCTAGTGTGGGAGAAGATGCCATAGGTGTAGTGCTATTGCAGCAGCAAGGAAGAGAGAATTCTTACATGAGGCCAGTATATTTTGTGAGCAGGACAAAGACAGGTGGAGAAAGGACTTATTTTGAGGTAGAGCTTGTCATGGCAGTTGTGGTAATTGCCGTAAGAAAGTTTAGGTCTTACCTACTTCCTAAGCCTTTCACCATATTGACACATTGTTCTTTACTTCCTCATTTGATTCAATCTTATCTTCCATCAAAGAGACTATCTAAATGGCTAGTTGAGCTGCAAGAGTTCCAATGCACTTGCATAGTGGAGGATAGTAAAAGGGCTACTTTGGCAGATATTTTGACTTACACACGGAACCCTTTAGTATTGAGGGAAGAAACCATGAAGAAGAAGGTAGTACCCAGGTGGCAAGAACCTAAAGCAGATCTATCCCAATGCTTTTACTCCATTTTTGTATGGAGCTTTTAAGAGGAGCTCAGGGATAGCTAGTGGTGGAGTTATTTTGTTAAATCCAAAAGGTACTATAACATATCGAGAAGGAATCAAGTTACATGCGCAGACCAACAATGAAACTGAGTATGCCACCTTAGAATATGGACTCCAACAATGTCTGGAGAGAGGGATTATTAGACTGATTATTAAAGGAGATAGTTTACTGGTGGTGATTAGACAACTTCAAAATGTCTAGAAGGCTAAGAATCCCAAATTGAAGGAGCAGAGCTTTCAAATAAGAAAGATGCTGCAAAGGTTTCAACAAGTTCAAGTTTAACATGTGAAAAGAGCATAGAACCAAGTTGTAGACACCACATCAGAAAAAAGGAGGGTCAAGCAAATATTTGGATACATATGCTATAGCTTTAACCCACTTTAGTTATGCTAGAAGGGGGATATTACATGAAGTGGAAGAGTTTTTGCATACAGGTATGGTACCTTCAAGTTTATCCAAAAAATAGAAGTATGGTTTCATCAAAAGGGATCTGTAGTATAGTATTGTTAATGAGAAGTTGTACATGAAAGGCAAGGATATGATTCTAATAAGGGATCCCAACTAGTGAAGAGATATTTTCCATAATGGCTGCATGTCATGAGGGGTTTTGTGGAGGGCACTTTTTCCTAAAGTAGTTGACTTTGAGGAAAATTCTTACTGCAAGTTATGTGAAGTCCAGTGTGAGGAAATATGTCTACCATTGGTGCAGAAACTGTGAGCCATGTCAGAAGAGTATTTCACCATGAGTTGACAAAAACCATTATTTCATATGGAGCTTCTGAGAAATGTGGTTTAGATGCCATTGGCCCTCTGCCCACAACTGCCACGGGTAGGACCTACATCTTAACTGGAGTGGATTATCTTACCAGGTGGACTGAGTCTAGATGTGTAAGAAGCATTACTGCTAAAGAAGTAGACAGGTTTATCTTTGAGAATATTTGTGCCAGATTTGGTATGCCCTTCGAGTTATCAACAAATTAAGGACTTGGTTTCAGAGGCTAGATTGTTGAGGAGCTTATGCAGAAATTGCACATTATTCAGAGGTTTTCAACCCCCTATTATCCATAGTGTAATGGGTTGGTTGAGAGAGTTATGTACCATGTTAACCAAATGTCTGGAAAAACATCCCAAGCAATGATGTGGCTTTAGCTCTGTGGGACTATAGGACAACTGTGAGAACAACTATAGAGTTTTCACCATACCATCTGGTTTTTGGGAAGAATCCCTAATTCCCATTGAAGTGAAAATCCCCAGTCTGTAGTTTCTATTAAAGTATTAGGGGAAAGACATAGATGAGTATCAAGAGAGGTTATTGTATCTTTAGGATTTATAGCCAATGATTTTATATTCACGTGATCACAAGATTTTTTTTGTTAATAACACTTGTGAACATGTTATTCACATGTTCACATGTTTTCATGTTCTCAAAATAGCAGGTTACCAGTGACCTAGTAACCTGCCGAAGCCCGCCGGGCTTTTTGTTTTCCTGGCGGGCGGTCGGGAAAATCCATTTTCCCGGCGGGAAAAAAAGTTAAAAAAAATGGTCAAAATATTTTCATGTTCACAGTCATTCCTACCATTTTTGGGCCTTCTGGACTCATTTATGATGTCAAAAGTTTAAAATTCTTTGTACAAAAAAATTTATCTCTCAATTTATCACCTTAAGCTCGATTACCATCAATTAGATCTTATTATACTTCCAATTGAGTCTAATTGACATCAATTAATATCCAATTGAGTCCAATTGGTATCAATTAAGTCTAATTAGGTGTCAATTGATCGATTGGGCTCAATTGACATCAATTGACACCCCATTGGACTCAATTGGGCTTAATTGGACTTAATTGGATTCAATCAATTGACACCCAATTGGACACAACTGGGCTTAATTGGACTCAATTGACATCGATTAACACCCAATTGATGTCAATTGAGCTCAATTGACATCAATCCTAGTCAATTGATATCCAATTGATGCTAATTGAGCCGAATTGACACCAATTGCACTCAATTGGTACCCAATTGATGTCAATTGAGTCCTCAATTAACATCAATTAACACCCAATTGAGTCCAATTGACATCAACTAATACCCAATTGAGTCAAATTGATATCAATTAAGTATAATTGGGTGTCAATTAATCAATTCGACTCAACTGATATCAATTGACATCCAATTGGACTCATTTGATATCAATTGGGTGCCAATTGAGTCCAAGTGACACCCAATTGATATCAATTGCATCCAATTGGGCTTAACTGACATCAATTCACACCTAATTGATGTCAATTGAGTCCAATCCGGTTCAATTCACACCCAATTGATGTCAATTGGGCTCAATTGACATCAATTAACACCCAATTGATGTCAATTGGACTCAATTGACATCAATTAACACCCAATTGATGTCAATTGAGCTCAATTGACATCAATCGTAGTCAATTGACACCCAATTGATGCCAATTGAGCCGAATTGAGCTTAATTGATATTAATTGCACTCAATTGGCACCCAATTGATATCAATTGAGTCCGATTAGACTCAATTAATATCAATTGATATCTAATTAAGTTTAATTGATATCAATTAATACCTAATTGAGTCAAATTGATATCAATTAAGTCTAATTGGGTGTCAATTGTGGGTGTCAATTGATCAATTGGGCTCAATTGATACCAATTGACATCCAATTGGACTCAATTGACATCAATTGGATGCCAATTGAGTCCAAGTGACACCCAATTGATATCCATTGCATCCAATTGGGCTCAATTGACATCAATTCACACCTAATTAATGTCAATTGAGTCCAATCACGTTCAATTCACAGCCAATTGATGTCAATTGGGCTCAATTGACACCCAATTAACTTAGCCCAATTGATATCAATTGAGTCTAATTCAAACCCAATTGAGTCTAATTACATCTAATTGGACTCAAGTGACATCAATTAACACCCAATTGATGTCAATTAAACTCAATTAACATCAATTAACGCCCAATTGATGTCAATTCAGCTCAATTGACATCAATCGTAGTTAATTGACACCCAATTGATGTTAATTGAGCCAAATTGAGCTTAATTGACATCAATTGCACTCAATTGGCACCCAATTGATGTCAATTGAGACTCAATTAACATCAATTAACATCCAATTGAGTTCAATTGACATCAATTAATACCCAATTGAGTCAAATTGATATCAATTAAGTCTAATTAGGTGTCAATTGATCAATTGGGCTCAATTGATATCAATTGACATCCAAGTGGACTCAATTGATATCAATTGGGTGCCAATTGAGTCCAATTGACACCAAATTGATATCAATTGCATCCAAGTATTGATACCTAATTAATATTAATTGGACTCGATTGATATTAATTAACACCCAATTGATGTCAATTGAGCTCAATTGACATCAATTGTAGTCAATTGATACCCAATTGATGTCAATTAAGCCAAATTGAGCTTAATGGACATCAATTACACTCAATTAATACCTAATTGATATCAATTGAGTCTAATTGAGCTCAATTAACATCAATTAGCACTTAATTGAGTCTAATTGATATCAATTAACACCTAATTGAGTCAAATTGATATCAATTAAGTCTAATTGGGTGTCAATTAATCAATTGGGCTCAATTGATATCAATTGACATCCACTTGGACTCAATTGACATCAATTGGGTGCCAATTGAGTCTAATTGACACCCAAGTGATATCAATTGCATCGAATTGGGCTCAATTGACATCAATTCACACCTAATTGATATCAATTGAGCCCAATTGATATTAATTGAGTCTAATTCACACCCAATTGAGTCCAATTGTATCTAATTGGACTCGATTGACATCAATAAACACCCAATTGATATCAATTGACTCCAATTGGGTTTAATTGACACCCAATTGATGTCAATTAAGTCCAAATAGATACAATTAGGCTCAATTGACACCTAACTGATGTCAATTGAGTCCAATTGGGTTAAATTGGATGCAATTAGGCTTAATTGATGTCAATTGAATTAAATTGGATGCAATTTGTCCAATTGATGTCAATTGAGTTCAATGGGATGCAATTAGGCTCAATTGACACCTAATTGATGTCAATTGAGTTCAATTCATACCCAATTATTGTTAATTGTGTCCAATTGAGCTCAATTAACACCCAATTGATGTCAATTGGGCTCAATTAACATCAGTTAACACCCTATTGAGTCCAATTGATGTCAATTGAGTCCAATTGGATGTCAATTGATATCAATTGAGTCCAATTGATCAATTAATACCCAATTAGACTTAATTGATGTCAATTGGACTCAATTCATTCAATTTAGCATCAATTATAATTAATTGACACCCAATTGATATTAATTGACATCAATTAGGTGTTAATTGATGTCAATTGAGCCCATGTGACATCAATTGTGTGTCAATTGAATCCAATTGATGTCAATTGATCCCAATTGACATCAATTGTGTGTCAATTGATACACAATTAGCTTCAATTGGGCTCAATTGACATCAATTGACACCCAATTGATGTCAATTAGGTCCATTGACACCCAATTAGACTCAATTTGGTCAATTGACATCAATTGACACCCAATTAGACTCAATTTGGCTTAATTAAGTCTAACTGGGCTCAATTAGACTCAATTTGGCTCAATTGATATCAATTGAAACCCAATTAGACTCAATTTGACTCAATTGACACCCAATTAGACTCAATTTTACTCAATTGACATCAATTGACACCCAATTGATGTGAACTAATGTGAATTGAGCTCAATTGCATAGGCTCAATTGACATCAATTGACACCCAATTAATATCAATTGAGAGTAATTGATGTGAATTGATGCCAATTGAGCTCAATTGCATGGAATTAGGTTTAACTGACACCCAATTAATATCAATTGAGTGCAATTGAGCCCAATTCAACTCAGTTATAATCAATTGACACCCAATTGATGTCAGTTGCATCCAATTTGGCTCAATTGAAACCCAACTGATGTCAATTGAGTCCAATTGATGTTAATTGGCACCCAATTGATGTCAATAAGGTTCAATTAATATTAATTGACACCCAATTGATGTCATTTACGTCCAATTGAGCTCAATTGACACCCAAATTATCTAATTGAAGTCAATTAGACTTAATTGACTTCAATTGTGTTAATTGGATATTAATTGATATCAATTAACACCCAATTGCTATCAATTGAGTCTAATTCGACTCAATTGACACTCAATTTACATCCAATTGGGTGTGAATTGAGCTCAATTGTATCATATTAGGCTCAATTGACATCAATTGACACACAATCGATCACACAATTGAGTACAATTGAGCCCAATTGAGCCCAATTGAGCCCAATTGATATCAATTGTGATCAATTGACACCCAATTGATGTTAATTGCATCCTATTGGGCTCAATTGAGCACAATAGGATGCAATTAACACCCAATTGAGTGTCAATTGAGTGCAATTGAGCCCAATTGAGCTCAATTGATAAATTGACACCCAATTGATGTCAACTGAGCTTAATTGACATTAATTGTAATAAATTAACACCCAATTGAAGTCAATTGGGCTTAATTAATATCAATTAACATCCAATTATTATCAATTGAGTCCAATTCGACTCAATTGATACTTAGTTTACACCCAATTTATGCAAATTGGGTGTAAATTGGGCTCAATTGCGTCGAATTAGGCATAATTGACATCAATTGACACCCAATTAATATCAATTGAGTGTAAATCAAGTGTAATTGAGTCCAATTGGGCTCAATTGAGTGCAATGATGTCATGGACAATTGAGTCAATTGATGTAAGTATAGTTAGATTTAATTGGTGTGTCAATTGAACTTAAGCATTATACAAAACTTTTTTTTGTGCCAAGAATTTTGAACTTTTGACATCATAAATGAGTCCAGAAGGCCCAAAAATGGTAAGAATGACTGTGAACATGATTTTTTTATTTTTTTATTTTTTTATTTTTTTATGTTTTTAATTTGTCCACCGGAAAAATGGGTTTTCCCAGCGGGCCCGCCGGGAAATGAACATTTTCCCGACGGGATTACTGGCAGAGAAGGTTTTTGCAGGTCATAAAAAATGCCCGTGAATATACATTGTGTTCACAAGAATTTTTATGTTAACAACAGGTTTTGTTAACGTGATCACGAAATTGTGAAGACGTTAATGAAATCCCTGTTTATAGCTAGCAAGGGAAGAAGCTTTGAATCATTACATCTAGCTGAGCAATAGAAAAGCAGAGTTGTTCAATGAGACAGTGAAGGATAAAGGCATTAAGGAAGAAGATCCACTGCTTGGGTATGACAACAAGTTGGATAACACTTTCCGGACAAAATTCCAAATCAAATGGGAAAGCCCTTTTAAAGTTGTACACATGTATGAGAATGGAACCTACTAGCTTCCAGACCTGGATGATCAACTTCATTCAAGTAGAGTAAATGGCTACAGATTGAAGCCATACTGGTGCAGAGTAATGATAGTCTAGAGGGATAAAGAGACACAAGATAAAGACTTGTCTAATCATGAAGCTGCTGTAGAGGAGCATGAAGAAGATTATTGGGAGATGAAGGTATTCTTTGCTCAAGATTGTTTCAAAGAATCCATAGCAAGTGGTTGAGCATAAATGCTTCAACCATGGGGGGGTTTGGAAAAGATGATGGAATTTTTTATGCCAAAGGGGATATGCCCTATGAGGATGCTCATCCCAACCCTAAGAAGAATAAAATAATGTATTGGGTATAATTAAAAACCTTAGGAAGTTTAGGATCTTACATGGGAGGCTACGTATTCATAACTTGATGTAATCAGCTGTGTAGATTTGTTGCATGGTGGCTACCCACAAAATTAGATATATTAGGTGAAAGCATGCATGGAGATAGGGGTATTGTTGCACACAAAGAAAAAGGCGATGCACTACTAGAGCTTGAGGGCATACCGACGTTAAAATACCAACGCAAATATCGAACGTCGGTATGCCCGTCGTAATCTTGGAGGAGACAAGTCGGGTGGGCTAATTTGAAATTTTCGTATATCGACGCGTATACCGAAGCACATACCGAAGCATATACCGTTGCTGATATCGATGCACATTCCGAAGCATATACCGGCGCTTATACCGAAGGACATACCGACGCTCGTAAGTTTTTTACAGCCGAGAGCGTATTGTTCTCTGTTTTCCGCGACGTTGCAGAGAAGGTATGCGTTTCCTCTTTTCTCCTCTTCTCCTCTTTTCTCCTCTCTCCTCTTTTCTCCTTCTTTCCTCTTTTCTCCTCTTCTCCTTCTCCACTTTTACTAATATGCTCTTGCTTTTGCTTTTTAATTTAGGATATAGGACGTTTAGGGTTTTGTGTTTTTTTTGGCTCTCTATGCATGTTGAGAGCTCTCTATGTATGCATAGATCTCCTAATGCTTGCATAGAGATTTTAGGGTTTTGTATTACTTTGTATTAGTTCTTATTCTTATGTTTAATTTACTAATTATTTTGTTTAATATTTTGTTTTGCAGCTCTTTCACCAATCTTTCACCAATCCTCTCCTTCAGCTTCGCAAAAAAGAGGTAGACCCTTTTTCGATTTTCCTTGTTTATGCTTTTTTCTACGTATTATTGCATCCTTGTTTTATGGTTTAGGGTTAGTTTAGGGTTCTTGCAAGCTTATACATAGGATTAATTCAAGATCTATGCATAAAACCTATCATAAGCTTGCAATCTCTATGCATAGCCTTCTTGCAAGCTTTATGCATAAGCTCTATTCATAGAGCTTGCGAGCTTGTGAAATCTCTATGCATAAGCTCTATGCATAGGCTTTATGCATAGAGTTTGCAAGCTTATAAAATCTCTATGCATAGGTTTCTTGAAAGCTTGCATGGACATTGTACATAGAGCTTGCATAGCCTTCTTGTTGAAAGCTCTATGCATAGCCTTCTTGTAAAAGCTTAATGCATATGCTCTATGTATAGGCTTTATACATAGAGGTTGTAAGATTATGAAAGCTCTATACATAGGGCTTGTAAGCTTATGCAAGCTCTATACATAGAGTTTATGCATAGAGCTATATGAATCTAGCTGAATGCATGAATTAAGATCTATGCATAAAGCTTAATACATAATGTTTTATGTATAAATCTTATGGATGAGCTTTATGCATAAGGCTTCACATGCGTTATGTTTTTATGCATAAAGCTTTTTTTGATGTAGAGTGCCTTGCATGGATGGAGAGCATAAGCTTTTTGAATGTTTATACTCTCTTATACATATAACATATATTTCTTATGCTCTATTTTTCTATGCATAAGGTATTCTATTTATTCATAGAGCTTATATATGTTTATACTCTCTTATACATATAACATATAACATATATTTCTTATGCTCTGTTTTTCTATGCATAAGGTATTCTCTTTATTCATAGAGCTTATATATGTTATCAAGGTAAGATCTCCTATCCATGTAAGACAAGATCATGTTTATTATACCATTGGGTGATGGGATTAAGGGTTAGCATAGTGCATAAGGCTTATAGCATAGAGCTTATGCATAAGGCTTATGCATATGGCTTATGCATAGAGCTTATGCATAAGTCTTGCATAGAGCTTATGCATAAGACTTATGCATAGAGCTTATGCATGACATGCATATGGCTTATGCATAGAGCGTATGCATAAGTCTTGCATAGAGCTTATGCATAAGACTTATGCATATGGCTTATGCATATGGCTTATGCATAGAGCTTATGCATAAGTCTTGCAGCCTTATTATGCAAGCTTATACTTAAGGCTTGCAAGCCTTACTATGCATACGATTGCATAAACCTTATTCATAAAGCTTACATAAGACTTACGTATAGAGCATTACACATAAGCTTATGTATAGATCATTATGCATAGGCTTTATGCATAAGGCTCTATGCGTTCAGCTTTAAGTGTAGGCTTCTATGCATAGAGTTCAATGTGTAGGCTCTATTTACAGAATCTATGTATATAGATTTTTGCATAAGGCCTTTATAAATAGCTATTTATGAATAGAGATAGCTTCTCTCTCCATCCTTGTTCTAATTACCTTCTTAATTTTGTATGGAGAGAAGATAAGCTAATGTATAAGTTATTTTTAAAATCTCCCTCAACGGCTGGGGAAAAGAAGCCCGTTTGACGCTTTTTTTAATATTTTTAAAGTCTCCCTCAACGGCTGGGGAAAAGAAGCCCGTTTGATGCTTTAAATGTTATTTTTAAAATCTCCCTCACGGCTGGGGAAAAGAAGCCCTGTTTTATGGTTTACATAATGCTTTGTGTAATGCATAATGATTTGTATTTAATGAGCTACATATACATGTTATCTTGCTAGATGGAGCCTCTCAATCTTAAAGAGAGAATAGCGTGTCCATGCATGCGATGTAAGTACCAAATCTTTCGAAAACAAAGGATTTGCAACTAGCATGTTCATGACGCTGGCATATTTCCAATGGAGCGCTTGCAAAATTTACGATTTCAATCGTACAACCAAGCAAGTGTGCAGCCGCATCTTGATAATATTGCGCCTGTGAATTCTCCTCCCCAGCAAAGGATGAGGATATCGCAGGAGGGAGTGACAGATGGAGCTCAATTAACAGCACCCAAGGGAATGGAAGAAGGTCAGGAAATGGAAGAAGGTCCAATGGAAGAAATGTTGGATGCCTTCATCGAGCAACAAGAAGCTCTCTTCGAGGAGCATGAACATGAAGATCATCAACCACGACATTCTCAACGGTCAAATTATGAACCAGAGGAAGAGGCCATGCGTAAACTTGCACGCCTTCCATTATACAATGGTGCCAACATATCTATATTGCGTGCATCTCTTCGGATGCTAAATTTGCAGTCAATTTTTGGATGGTCTAATACAAGTGTCACTGAACTATTCAAGTAAGGACTTTTTTTGGAGATTACACCTACTGTTGAAATGATAAATTTTCAACTTGTATTTGACTAAATCTTAATAGTAACGATCAGATATTGCCATACTTGCAGGCTTTTGAAAGACCAGATATTGCCCCCTGGCAACGAGATGCCTCCATCTCGTGCAGATGCCAAGAAGTTATTGAAATCCATAGGCATGGATTACAATAATATTCATGCTTGTCACAATGATTGTTGCCTCTTCCGCCATGAATACGAGCATTTGCAAAAGAATGTCCCCATTGTGGCTCTAACAGATATAGAGTTGATAATCACTACTGTAGGTGCAAGTTGATATAGTTTTATCATTGTTGTTTATCATTGTTAATGTTTGTCATATGGTTCTTTCATTGTTTACTGTGTAATTTTCATTTCGCACAAGTTTGTCATATGGTTTTTTGTCCAACAGGCCATGGGTGACTCACCGCCCTACGACTACAGTCGTGATTTCTCATTTAATCCTACACCGCAGGGCATGAGTCCCCATCAGTTATATGGTTTTCTTTCGTCCATGACTGCAGAGAGCCATGGCTCAGAGTTATTGGGGTTCTGGAGCAGGGACATCTACCTCACCATTTGGCTTCCCGACGCCAGTTCCCACACCCGTGGGTACGACAGCAACTCCCACACCTCATACCACACAACCTTCCACTCCTCTTACAGCTCGATCTACCACCTCTTCACATAGACGTCGCTCACGTAATAGGTCTTCAGGGGGAGGTTGTTGTGGTGGTAGTGCCACAGATGCTGTGACACCACCACCACGTGAGCGTCGTCCTTCACTCTCATCTGTTGATAGCACACCCATAGGGTCACCTTCCACTCCCTGGGGTGCACATGACCATAACAACAGCAAGATATACACAATTAGGGATGGGACACCAATAATGAATAGTGCAGGGAAGGCAATGAAGACACGCATTCGATAATTGTGCACTATACAGTTTCACGACTCTGCCATGACTAAATGGGATCAGCAAGATAAGGGGAAGAAAAATTATATAAATACAAAGATAAAGCAAGAGTTTCAGCCACCTGACCCTATGAATGTCGTCTCTAATGAGTGGATACCGTATACAGCTCGCATTTTGATGGGGCATCATAGGTCAGAGGCGAGGGATGCATTTAGAGAGGGGAAAGAGAAACCTGTTTGGCTAGATGACAGGGAGTGGGCAGCCATTGCTCAGGAGAGGTTTCAACAACAAAGAGGCACCAGAGAGGTTTCAACAACAAAGAGACTCCAAACAGTAGGGGCTTCTCATCTTGGGAGTGGTGGTTACGAAACCATGCGCCATAAATTCGTAAGTATTTGTAGCAATTTTATTTATGTTAATGTATGTATGTGGGCTAAATGTTGATTTCTAAAAGTTATAATTGTTAATCGTTTGTGTAGGAGTTGGCCATGAATCGCCCACCAAGTAGACGAGAGGAGAAGTACGCTCACAAACATGGCCTTGTGGCCTTATTTGAGATGCTTGAAGAAGAAGGAGAGACCGTCAATTGGGAGGCATTACCATGATGTAAGATGACCTTCAAACTAATGGTATATGATCAAAACATTCTTGAGTATTAATGTTTAATTTAATTTCTTGTTTATCGATCTGGAAAATAAAAAAACGAGCACGGTTGTTTTTGTGCTCTATTTTAGACAGAATGGTTCTGTCTATTTGCTGTTGTTGATCCTTTTCATTGCAGGCAGCCAGGCAACAGCCAGGCAACACTATTCTGTCCAAAATTTTTTTTTTGGTACAGCGTCGGTATATTCCCCGGTACATACACCGGTATATTTACCAGTATATGTGCCGGTACTGCCGTCGGTATAGATGCCGGTGAACGTCGATTTAGGGGCAGGTATACACCCCGGTATAAGTGCTGGTATAATGGCTGGTATAGACGCTGGTATAGCTGTCGATATTAGCACCGGTGAAACGTCAGTATAGACACCGGTATAGGCACCGGTATTGTTCCTCCCCGATGCTTGTACCGACGTCGTCGTTCCAACGCATATACCGGCATTTATATCGATGAGACGGGGCTTTTTTAGACCTCGTTCAATGACGTCGGTATAAGCGCCGATATTAGGCTAACATGTAGTAGTGATGGAGTTTGTTTTTTGAGAGCTTTGGTATGAGAGCTATGTGAGAGCCTTGGTGTTGTGCTAAGGGAGCTTGCCCTGGTCTTGTGAGTTTGTTTTGAAGTTGGTTATTTGAGGGATTCTGTGTTGAAAGCAATGTGGGTCTATGAGATAGAAGACTAAGGTGTGTCCAGAGCAGAGAGTTGCAGTAGTGGGAGAGGGTTCTTTGTGGTGGATGGTGTCTCAGAACCTCCTTGAGAGCACTACTATTAAAACTTGGACCACTCTTAAGGATTGCTCAAGCTATCCCCATTGTACCAGCAGCCACTGAAGCCTACAAACAATTTTTGCAACTGAATGATTGATGATGATCTTGTGAATATATGAGGATACATGTTTGGATTTCCTTGTGGTCATTTGAGAGAGTTTCTTTTGATCTGCTATTTGTTTCCTTCATTTGTGCAAGATCCATGCTTATTATGTGTTATAGAGTCTTCCTTGAATATCCAGAGGATCGAATTATGTGATATCAAGATTTTCTTTTGTGTTTTAGTTCAATTCTATTTTGTATGGAAGCAGATCTTTTGGTGAGAAGGTTGCAGGTGAGAGCTAACTCTTGTTGAGTTGAGCTTGGGACAATTAGCCTAAGTTAAGGTTGATTTTGACTCATCCAAGCATTATAATTATTAGAAAGTGGTATAGAGATGTTGATCTAACTAGCATTAGGTGAGGGGAAGTGATTGTGCACATCAGCTCTTAAAGTTCTGGACCTGTTTGAGGACAGCAAACAAAAACTTTGTTATTTTACAGTGTTTTTAAAGCAGCAATTTGACACACCAGGTTAGTTGATTGCTTCTGAGTGTTGCATTTTTTTCCACCCTTCCACTATGTTTTGATGCATGAGCATATGCGTGGCTTGCATTTTTTTCTACCCTGCCTTCACCTCGTACCCTCACTTTGGTGACCAAGTTAACCAAGCCCCCCAAAAAGCACCAAAGTACACACATGCACATGTTGAGCCTAATAAAGAGCCCAACAATGAGACAGACCCAAGATCTAAATGTTATTTTTACTAGCCATGGACCTTTGTGAGACTAGTGCACCCTTGTGCCAAATGTTGGTATTAGGGCTTTACCTAGGTTTAAATGGCATTTGCATCCTCATATGTTCAAACCCGTGTGTTTAAAAGGTTTAACCTTAGTGGTTGGAAATCGCCGCCATGCAGTAGAAACAAAATGCCGCCATGCAGCCTAAATCGAATTGTCGCCAGTCGCCAAGCGCCAACGCGATCGCTTGAAGAGAGAGAACGCAGCCATTTCCTGTGGGTGGCTGACCGTTGTGGCCGACCGTTGTGCTGCGAGCAAAGAACTAAAGCAAGCTTTGATAATCGCCGCTGCAACCTATCGCGCAGAGAACCGAAGCGCACACTCCTTCACATGCGCAAAAAGGAAGAGTGATGTGCTTCTGATGTCTAAAAATGGAAGGGTGAAAGGCGAGAGAGAAAGTGATTTATCCCGGCTTCACCGCAAGGAAACGGCTACATCGCTAGGAAACGGCTTCAACACAAGGAAAATAACCTTCATATTATACATTTTTTTTATAGCCTTTTCTTTAATAAAAAAAGTATCATTAAAAAGAAGCTTTTCTTTATTATTAAAAAAAGTATCATTAAGAAGGGCTGTTCCCACTTTCACTTGGCTAAGGGGAAAAAGGGCTGTTCCCACTTTCACTTGGCTAAGGGGAAAAAGGGGTAAAGAAAAAAAGAAAAGCACAATAGCATTATCTCTTTTCCTTGCATGTGAAGAAGGAAGCGGAAGAGGAGAAGATCTTTGTATAATAAAGAAGCATGTGTGATTCTCGGCGACAAAAAATAACATAGCTTCGCACTCACACACTCACATAGTCACGTGTTAGTAAGCCTCTTAAGTTGTTTGTATTCAAAAAATTGAAAGCATTGTAAAATTCAATCCTTGAGGGCCGTGAGGGCATTGTTTCTCGTGGCGGAGGGCATCATCGGCAAGCACGCAAAAGCTTCGTCAACATCAAGCAAGAAGTGGCTAGATAAGATCTCTATCTTTTTCTCATATAAAAGCTACATAAATTTGCTTTATGAATCAAACACGCGCACATCAAATCCAATATACAAGGCACATTGCATATTATATCTTGCCTCGTTCATTGGTGTCGTAGTGTCATCTCGCTCTTTAGTCATTCAGCACAAAGCTTGTTTAACATTTGTGTGCATACATCATCAGCACCCCATTATTGCAGTGCCGCATTTGTTGGAATAGCACACATTCCTATCTACTAGTGCCTTCTCCTTTGGGGTGTTGGGAGAGTGTAGCATTATCCTTGTTGGATATCTGGGGGGTTGTCGGGTTTTGTCCTCTTTGCCTTGCTCATCCAGATATTTCCCAGACAGTGGCACGCCCGGTGGGACCTTGACTTGGTCTTGGTTCCGTGACACGAACCTACTTGGAAAGGGGACTTATGCAAAGTGCCAAAGATTGGCAAGATAGCTTGATAGAGAGTGACCGAGCTAAGAGAGACCATAAGAGGGAGAAAGCCAAGCAACACCTACTTCACTCTAGCCCCACTAGCACTTTTCCATTACAAAGTCCACCTCCTTCGCCATCATCGGGGGGGAGCTCACCTGAAATCGTAATTTCTATACCAATTCCAATTATGGCTCAACCACCACTTCCTCCTCCATTCGCTATTCAATCACCTTTGGTTTTGACACCAAATTTGGCCCGTCCTGATGCACCCCTCATCCTATTCCCCACATTCTATGGGACGCCATTGGAGGATCCCACCACTCATCTAAACAATTTCAAAATTTCTTTTTTGACCTCACACATCGTCGAGGAAGGGCATGTGATGAATTACTTTAGCACTACACTCAAAGGTGAGGCCTCAAATTAGTTTGCCAAGCAACAACCAAACTCCATCCCAAACTTTGCCGATTTTGAGCAAAAATTCTTGGCTGAATGCAAACCTCCAAACTTCTTCGCATTTTTTGAGCAATTACACTCATTGAAGCAAAATCACCCACATGAGACCGTGGAACAAGCGGCCACGAGGTTTAGGAACTTTGTTGATCATTACACTCCCGTTTTTAACATCGACCGCTCATCATCATGGACTCATTTCTACGAGGCATACACCCTAGCATCCAAATTTTGGTTAGAGCTCAAGCCCCAAATGACTTGAATATGCCCATCACTTTTGCCCCATTAATGTGGAGAGCTCTCATCGATGTGTTTACAAGCCATAGCAGGCCATGACTCCATCGCCCTCGTATTATCCATGGCTAGCACCACATCGCGCAAAGAGGAAGAGTGATGTGCTCATTCTGATGTCCAAAAACGGAAGGGTGAAAGGCGAGAGAGAAAGCGATTTATCCGGACGCTTCACCGCAAGGAAACGGCTGCATCGCAGGGAAACGGCTTCAACACAGGGAAAATAACCTTCATATTATACATTTTTTTTAGCCTTTTCTTTTAAAAAGTATCATTAAAAAGAAGCTTTTCTTTATTTTTTTTGAAAAAAGTATCATTAAGAAGGGCTGTTCCCACTTTCACTTGGCTAAGGGGAAAAAGGGGTAAAGAAAAAAAGAAAAGCACAATAATATTATCTCTTTTCCTTGCATGTGAAGAAGGAAGCGGAAGAGGAGAAGATATTTGTAATAAAGAAGCAGGTGCGATTCTCGGTGACAAACAATAACATAGTTTTGCCCTCACACACTCACATAGTCACGTGTTAGCAAGCCTCGTAAGTTGTTTGTATTCAAAAAATTGAAAGCATTGTAAAATTCAATCCTTGAGGGCTGTGAGGGCATTGTTTCTCGTGGTGGAGGGCATCATCGGCAAGCGTGCAAAAGCTTCGTCAACATCAAGCAAGAAGTGGCTAATCTCTCTCTTTTTCTCATATAAAAGCTACATAAATTTGCTTTATGAATCAAATACGCGCACATCAAATCCGATATACAAGGCACATTGCATATTATATCTTGCCTCGTTCATTAGTGTCGTAGTGTCATCTCGCTCTTTCATCATTTAGCACAAAGCTTGTTTAACATTTGTGTGCATACATCATCAGCACCCCATTATTGCAGCACCGCATTTGTTGGAATAGCACACATTCCTATCTACTAGTGCCTTCTCCTTTGGGGTGTTGGGAGAGTGTAGCATTATCCTTGTTGGATATCTAGGGGGGTTGTCGGGTTTTGTCCTCTCTGCCTTGCTCGTCCAGATATTTCCCAGACATTGAGGCCTAGTGCTTGTGTTTTTAAGTGCTTTGAGGTGTATGTGGGGTTAGTTGACTCAAAGTAGTTAGAATATGTCAGCTAGGTGAGCTTGTTCAATTGAGTAGGTTCTGCCCATACGGAGGCAACTGTGAGTAGTAGCAAAGAGCTTGGGAGGTGATATCTTTCCTAGTTGAGAAGTCTTTGAGGGGTTATAGCTGTTAGAGGACACTTTGGGAATTGTCAGAATTGCTAATGACTTCGAAGTCAGAATAGCTCTATAGCACAATTTCGGAAGCAGAGGCTGCAGGAGGAAGGTCAAAAGAGTGGATATGAAGTCTGTGGACATTGGAGAATTATAAAGGACATTGGATAATCAAATCTAGATTGGGAGAGACATTCGAATTTGGAGACAGGCGACAATAAGTGTTCTGACTTGTCTAGGGCAGCCAAGAAAGTATATTGTCAGACAGAGGTCAACTACCTACATTTGAAAGGTGTTAAGATATGTTTGTGAGGCTATTGGATGGTGGAGGACACCTTAGGATTCTAAAGAGCAGATTACATACAGAATACAAAGAGAAGGCTTTGGAGGTAGGATTTGAGCATTTTTGTGTCCGTTGAGAGTGTGTATGGTTAGCTAACAATCAATTGTGGTCAGGAGAGGGTGTTAGGTGATAGATAAAATACATGGGAGGTCAATGATGACCATATAGAACAATAGAGTCAGCTGAAGTCATTAGGGCAGATGGGAGGGTAGTGAAGTAGCACTTTAGGGAAGCTGAGGACCACGGGATAGAGGCTAGGTGCTCTAGTGCATACTGGTCTTGTTTTTGCTGGGGTTTGGTGCTAGTGATAGACTCATCTCATGGTTGTGTGCTTCAGAAGGAGCTATAGAGAGTGTTTCCTGAAGCCATCAACACGATTTCTTTCTCTCTACCTACCTCTCTTTGTTGCACATGCTAGGTCAATGGATTCAGCATAACTTCCTCCTACCCAATTCCTTCCACCTCTCCCTCCATCAAAGTTCTCTCCCTCGCCAAGGTAAGTACTTTCCTCTTTCCTTTCTCCCAAGATTTCATGGAAAGCTTCATTACTTTCTTGTTTTCCAAGATTTTATGGAAATCTTCTATTATGCTCTCTATGTGACCTTTTCTTTCCCTTCCCCTCTCTTTCCTTTCCATTTCTCCCCTCTTTTTCCTTGTCCTAACCCTAGCTTGCACATAGAAGTTCTAATAGAGAGCTTTGATAGAGAGCTCTCCATCAAAGCTCTCTATCATGCATTCTTCTATGTAAAAGCTAGGTTTAGGGCAACATAAACCACAAGATTTCAATCATTTATGCATTAGGATTAGAGTAAAGAAACTCAACTTGTTTTCTCCTCTTCTCCTTCTCCTCTTTCACTTCTCCTCTTGCTTGCTAATATGCTAAAATGAAGTATACTTACTAACATTTTGATTTATTTTATTGATATTTTGTAGGCTTATTCAAGTCAATAACTCAAAACTCTAGCTTCTTGAGGTAAGAGCTCCTCACAATTGGTTTTTCTCATCTTCTCTTTCTCCTCTTTAACTTCTACTCTTGCTTGCTAATATGTTAAAATGAAGTATACTTAATAAATTTTTTATTTATTTTATTGATATTTTGTCGGCTTATTCAAGTCAATAACTCATAACTCTAGCTTCTTGAGGCAAGAGCTCTCTCTTTTCTATGATCTTTTTTATGGCTTTTTAGGGTTTATGGCTTTTAGGGTTTTGTGGTTTTTTTGGCTCTCTATGCATGTTGAGAGCTCTCGATGCATACACAGAGCTTTTAGGGTTTTGTATTACTTGTGCATTAGTTCTTAATGCTATGTTTAATCTACTAATTACTTTGTTTAATCTTTTATTTTTTATGTCTTTCACACCAATCCCCTCCTTCGGCTTCATAGAAAAAGAGGTAAGCCCTCTTTTTCTTTTCCTCATTTATGTTTTTTTCTATGTATTATTGCACCCTTGGGTGCCCGATTTAGGGTTAATTTAGGCTTCTTGCAAGCTTTATGCATAAGCTCTATGCATAGGCTTCTTGCAAGCTCTATGCATAGAGCTTACATAAGCTTGATCTATGCATAGCCTTCTTTTGTAGGCTTTATACATAATCTCTATTCATAGGCTTCTTGCAAGATCTATGCATAAATCCTAGGTATAGAGCTTGCAATCTCTATGCATAGCCTTCTTATTCATAAGCTCTATGCATACTCTTCTTGCAAACTTATTCATAGGCTTGTTTGCAAGATCTATGCATAAATCCTATACATAGAACTTGCATAAGCTTGCAAGCTCTATCCATAAGAGCTATGCATAGGCTTCTTGCAAGCCTATGCATAGAGCCTCGCATAAGCTTGCATCTAGCTTCATTAAGCTCCATGCATAGAGCTTGCATCTAGCTTTATGCATGCGTTAAGCTCTATGCATAAATCTTCATACATAAGATTTTATGCATAAAGCTTGTGGATGAGCTTTATGCATAAGGCTTTATGTATTATTTGTTTATGCATAAAGCTTTTTTGATGTAGAGTGCTATGAATGGATGGAGAGTATAAGCTTTTTGAATGTTTATACTCTCTTATGTGTATAGTATATGTTTCTTATGCTCTCTTTTTCTATGCATAAAGTATTCTCTCTTCTTGTAGAGTCTACATGTGTATATACATAGTCATCACAATGCTTGCTAGACCTCCTTATGTTAGAGTTTAGCTAGAAGTGACATTGCATGCTAATATAAGGAGGTCTATTAAGTATTAAAAAGTGGGATTCTCTCACATATTAGAGCATACATAGGCCATAATGGTGCATAAGGCTTAAAGCATGCGTTTTGTTTCTCATAAATTTGTTAATCACTTTTTCTCTCTTAATATTCATGTAATCATTAATTCAAGCTCATGTTTATTTCTCCATTGGGTGCCAGATTAGGGTTTAGCAATAGTGCATAAGGCTTATGTATCATAAGTCTTAAAGCTTATGCATAATCCTTAATATGCAAGATTTATGAAATGCATAGAGCTTATGCATAAGTCATGCATAGAGCTGATGCATAAGCCTTATGAAATCTTATGCTTAAGGCTTTCAAGCCTTATTATGCATAAGGCGTATAGCTTATGTGTATAAGCCTTGTGCAATCTTAAAGCATAGTGCATAAGGCTTATAGCTTATGCATAAGGCTTATGCATTGAGCTTATGATAATAGATATGGGACATAGAATGTTGGTTAAGTCAAGTTAGGAGTGGTTCTCCTTGAGTAGGTGGCTATAGTGGAGGGGGAGCCCTTGATCTCCTCACAATCCTTCTCCTGTAAAAGATAAGTTACCGTTGTCTTTAATAGTAGGGAGTATTGAAAAGTCCTCGTGGAAAGCTAAGATCCAAAAGGGGCACTGTCCACCATGCTTGTCTAAGAAGTATTCTAGAAGGACTTAATAAAGTTCTAATTTCACATGAAAAGTATAAGAGTTCTAATGCATTCTTGTGTTATTTAATCTTAGAGTGTTCTTATGTTATTTACGCTTTAAGCATTCTTGTGTTAAAGCAGAGAAAAAGGTCTACGTCCTATCTATATAGAGCAACTCAAGTATCCCGGGCATCATTCCATCTCTTGAGGTAAACTCTAATATTATTATTCTTCTCATTAATAGTGGGGAGTGTGTGGAAAGTTCTCAGAAGCTACAATCCAAAAGGGGCATTATTCAACCGACTTGTCTAAGCACTATTCTAGAAGGACTTAATAAAATTATAATATCACATGAGAAGTATAAGAGTTCTAATGCATTCTTTTGTTATTTAAGCTTAGAGAATTCTTATGTTATTTAAGCTTAATAAAATTATAATATCACATGAGAAGTATAAGAGTTCTAATGCATTCTTTTGTTATTTAAGCTGCGAGAATTCTTATGTTATTTAAGCATCCATTCTTTTGGAAAGAAGAGTAAGAAGAGGCCTTCAAGACGTTGAAATTCATTATTGTGATCAAGAGGATTTTGTTTAAGCTTGCCTCCTAATTAGGAGGAGGTTTTCTATATTTTAAGGGAGAAGGTCTTGAAACAAAAAGATTAAGGTGGCTTTATGTGACCTATATATATAATATATGCAAGTAGGCAGCTCGTAGATCTTGAATAAAAAACTTAAATCTATAAAGAAACATGGATTGAATTATTTACATGGTTCACATGCTAAGTCTAATCTCTTTATAGGAGCTTTATAGACTCTTCATTTTCTTTAAAAAATTTCCATTTTCCAAAATGTGCCACAAGTACCCACCAAAATCTAGTGGGTAAGGAAGGGTCATATGTATGACCATGATGGTTTTTATGGATGTCTAACTCACTAGCTCACCATGATGGTGGTTGTTATGGATGTATAGCCCACCATGATGGGTGGTGATGGATGTCTATATCACCATGATGGCTGTGATGGATGTAGCTCACCATAATAAGTGGATTTTTCTTGGTAATAGTTTGGAGATGTATCCCACTTTAAGGTAAAGGGAATGGTAAAAAATAAGATACCAATATCATGGTGTATGTTAAGATAGGTTGGTGAATGTACTTTCCTAAAAATAACAAATATATGGATGAATCTTTTAAATTCTTCATCTTTTATGGTAACAGTAGTAAGTAGTGTAATTTTGTTAAATGTATCTCCATAACTCACTGAAAACTAGTAAAATTTGCGTGATTTCTCAAAAACATATTTTTGGTTTAAGCTTGGCATTCTCAAAGACACCTTAAAAACAACCATTGTGCTAGAAATAGATAGACACCTATTTTTTCAAAGGTGCGGGGTGTTTTTACATTGCCTTCATCTACTTTTGTGAGCGTTGTAAGAAGATCATATGATCAAGTATTATGTGTGGTTTGTTGAAAGTTATAGTGAATTAGCTTACACCATCAAGCTTCTACATATACATAATCATTCACTCTTTTAGCAAGAAGAGGAAGAAGAGGCCTTCAATGCCTTTCAGTTTCTTATATCATTAACTTTTTACTTAGATATAATTAACCTTTCTTTTGTCAATCTCATTTACACAATTAACTAACACTAGTTTTTTGACATAAATGTGTTCATGGACATATTTATGTCCTCATTACTTACCAACTTTATGGAATTATTTGGAACACATGGATAGTGAAAATCAAAGGTTTCCTTTGTTCATATTGAAGCAAAATTCAGATTTTTTGATATTACATTGGTTACCTCTAGGATTTTCAATTCCATGAGAATTCATAGGCCAAATTACAAGTGTAATGCATAGTTGTTTGGGCTATATTCGGATCAAAGTATTCGATTAGCCAATTTCTCATTGGTTTTCAAAGTTTTGGGATGTGTATTTCTTCACAAATATATCTATGGTATAATATAATCAATTAGAACTCTAAAATTTATGTCTTTTCAAAAATTCTAAGGTATTTTCTTGTCTCAAATAAATAACTTTGAAGATTTTTATAGCTAATCAAACAATCATAGACTAGGATTAAACCTTGAACACATGTTCTGTACAATGTTATGCTTTGTTGTGCATTTTGTGAGAGCCAATCATATATACACCAATCCTTTTAGGAACTTTGTTTTAGATGAAAGTTTACAAATTTTGTACCATACTTATTACTATAGAACAAGATACTACTTCATGCATTTTTAAACATCTCCTAAGACTTTAACTGGAATATCTAGTCATTTAATGTAATACTAAACACTATTGTCATAAGTTTTGATGAAAAAAGTGTGAGAGAAGATTGCAGCAGAAGCCATAATGATAATCGCACGCAGTAGAATTGCATTAGTTGTGTCATTTTATTGGCAAGAGATACAAACTCTATACATCACCAATGAGGTCATCAGACTCCATATTCTCATCCTTAAGAGTAGGAAAGGAGGTGGAGGGAATGTAGGAGAAGATGCGCCTCCTATTATTATGATTAAAGAGAAAATCTCTTGCTTTGAAACCTTAGGAAAATAATCGATAGGTTTGGGTCATTAATTCTAACACACTCCCATGAACCAAACATGGGTAAAGATAAAAAAAGGCTACGATGACCTAGACTTGAATGCCCTCCCACAATCAAAAGGTAGTTACAAAGTTTGAGATACAATGGTTATGATGACCAAGGTGAGGACCATAAAAAAAAAGTGGTTGTCTCACAAAGAAATATGTCCATGTGAAAGATTGTACATCAAAGAAAAAACTTGGTTTACAATGCTATAGAAAAAATACCTTAACTTAAACAAATAAAACGATGTGAGAGTAGAATGGACCAAGTCCATGACCATCAAAATACATAATCATAATCATCAAAGCAAAGATTGGCCTCATGAGTGGCCTTCAATGGAGAGTCTTCTTCATTCTTCTCTTCAGCAAGATAGGCCTTTTGGGCCACCTTCTTGGCATAACAAAACTCCTCAAGATGTCCTAGTTTGCCGCAGAAAGTGCACTTGAAGGTCTTCTTGTTTTTAGCTATGTCTTTCGAGAATGAGGCTTTCCCTTTGAAAAAATAAGCACCATCAACATGGTACTCACTCTTCTTGAGGATCCTCTTCTCTTCTTCAAGAGAGAATCTTTAATGTCGAATGAGGGATGGAGTAGGAAGATTTAAAAGAGTTGTTACAAGGGTTGAGTATTCATCAAGATGTGACACACTCTTAATCAACACAGCAATTCTATCATCATCTTCTATTTCCTTCCTGTTTCCTATGAGTTGTGTTAAGAGGTTTTTAAAATTGTTAATGTGGGTACGCATAGTAGTTGTGGGATTCTTTTGCAGCCCAAAGAATTTCACTGGGAGACTAATCTTGGAGTGTTTACATGTAGCACCAAATAATTTGTCTAGAGTTTCCCATGCATCTTGAGCTGTATCATCACAAGTGTAAATGTGATGTACAGAAGTGTCATCCAAGTGTTCCCCTATAATTCCTAGTGCTTTATCATTCTGTAAATCCCATTATGCACTACTCTCTCTAGTAGTTAGCCTTTCCTCTTTCCCTTGAACAATGTTCCGCAACCCCTTTTTCATGAGATTAAACTTCACCTTGGTTTGCCAAGTGTGAGTTTTCCCTTCTAAATGTTTCTCTCACCTCACTACTAAGAGCCATAGCAAGGTCTTACCGCTTGCAAGAGCAAGGGCAGTGTCTAATGCTTTACAAGCTCAATTTGATCGATGAAAGAAAAAAGAAATTAATAACCCATGTCTTCTTCTATATTCCCTGTCCCATATTGATGAAGATTTGATGCAAGATAAGGACCTAGTCCTATTTTAATGGCTTTTCTATTGTACCAGGGCTTCTTAATGCTTCTTCTAATAGTGGGTAGCTTCTTTCTCCTAGAGGTTACTTCATGTGAAGATTTGGAGGGTTGGTTGACCGAAGAGGATGATGAGAATTCACTTCCGGAAGATGAAATATTGATGATTTCAAGTACACTCTTACTAGTGGACATGGTGTTGATGTAAGAGGCTTGGTGAACAAGACATTCAGTAACACACAACTTTCAATGCCCTAGTGTGAGCAAGCTCTTACAAAGGTACCATATTTTCCCTTTAGTGCATGTGAGAAGCTCTTTATGCAAGGTGTTGTACTCTTTCAATAATACCTATAAGAACGAGGATCTATCAAGGAAAATAGTCCTTTTAAACTGCACCATGTGAACAAACAGATTAGCTCATATGAATAGTCTTTTAAAGGGCTTTTAAAATATATAAAGAACTCTCTATATGTATAAGGTTACCATGATAAAAGAAAGGCCACGTGTGCGCTGTGCAGATCGACGTCAGTTTGAGGCGACGGATCAAAATGTTGGTGTAGGAGCAGACGTGGCACCCATTATAGTACCGCCGCAGACTGGCTGACCACCGACAATTGGCTTTAGCACACTAGGTTGCAGATCTGGCACCCGTTGCAGTAGCATCACAGATGATACCCATTGATGGGTTGCCCGTCTCACTAGTGTGGCTGTAAATTGGCACCCCGGTGAACGATGACGGTATCTGAATTGGCAGAGGTTGGTGGCAAGTGCCTCTGTGAAGTGGTGACAATTGGCATTCACACACATTTCTACTGGCAGAGGTAGCAAGAGAAAATGTCTCTGATACCAATTGATGAAAAATGTGAGAGAGAAGATTGCAGCAGAAGCCATAATGATAATCACATGCAATAGCTTTGCATTAGATTGTGCCATTTTATAGGCAAGAGATACAAACTTTATACATCACCAATGAGGTCATCAGACTCCATATTCTCCTCCTTAAGAGTAGGAAAGGAGGTGGAGGGAATGTAGGAGAAGAGGCGCCTCCTATTATTATGATTAAAGAGAAAATCTCTTTCTTTGAAACCTTAGGAACCTTAGGAAAATAACCCATAGGTTTGGGTCATTAATTCCAACAAGTTTCTCATTAGATGATCTAAATATAAGCAAGGATTCATATACCATGTTTTGTTATCAATGCAGTTTTAAAAGTTGAGGCCATCTCCTTATTTTCTAGCTAAATTAAAATGTTTAGATATTAATTCTTGACCAATTACTTCAGTGGTGACATTGATTTATTAGTATAACTAAAGTAAATCATCGTATAAGCTCATACTATTATTGTATTATATATAGGTGTCCAAGACTCAAGAACTAAAAAGAGATTCTAAGAAAAATATTAATTGAATTAATTATTAATGCAATAGTATTTTTATGAAAAGTCTGTTGGAGCTATATATAGCTAGCCCTAATTCACTCTAGGTCTTACCTATATATATATATGTGACTTGTGACTAATATGATTCATTCTTGTGGAGCATATGTGGTGTCTCTTATCTCGTCTCTCTCCCTCTCTCAACATGGTATCAGAGTGATTCTAATCATAAGGGAAGCATCTACGTCTTCTTGTTCAATTTATGATTATGATTTCATGTCTTACAAGATTGATCTTTGATAACAGTTTTGTGTAGGGTTGATTGGTTTTTTGATTATATGTTGCCTACATGATTTTATAGCTCCACTTGTTTTAATTAAAATTGTTTTTTAATTGTGTCCTTAAAACCAAAACCTATCAAAACTTGGTAGATGGTACAGTGCTGGTGAATCCTATCAAAACGGTTTGTCAATCGGAGTTCTGAGTCAAAAGTTAGGACAGTTCAGGCAAACTGCATCTAAAACAGTAAAATAGGTTCTTTGTGAGAGCTCAGAGCAAACAGGTAGTTGTCTCTGAGTCGTAAGTCAGATTTGATCGTCAAAGCTTTTCGTGAAAGCTTCAGATGGATGCTTGCTGTACAAGCTACAATTAGATATAAAACTTGCCGTACAAGTTACGTCATAACGCGGTGCTTTTTCTTAACGTGGTGCTTTTTCTTAATGCGGTGCTTTTTCTTAACGTGGTGCTTTTTCTTATTATTTTTTTCGTCTTTTATAGACCTCTAAGTTTGCTTACGTGCATGAGACACGGGTCTCCACTTTTAGAGTTCTAATTTTGGTTCACGTTCTATTCTTTACACGATCACTTTATGCTCGTCGTCTGGTGCATGCCTATTTTTGGCTACGTTTCTCATATCTCGTACATGGTCTGCAATGGTCTGCAAGTTCTACGATCTTATCTTGTACGTGTTCTCACAACCCGACATAGCAAACACCATACTTGTTAACGGATTTCCTTTTTGGGCAGCGTTCTGTTCCTCTTTTCCAAGGCCAAGGATTTCTTGGTTGGAAATACAAGATGCTATTAATTTTGAAAGGAGATGAATTGGCAGATATTGTTCTTGGTATTCTTGCATGCCCTCCTCAACCTATTGATCCACTTCAGAATGATGTTGTTATTACCGAAGGTCCTATTTTTGAACAGTCAAAAATTGATCATGCACACTGGATTCGTCATGATAAGGCTGCTCGTCGGTATATACTTTCTGCCGTTTTAACGATCCCTTATCCATGCTAGATGTTTATCCCTTATCCATGTCATATGCTATATGGGACTATCTTATCACTATGTTTGAGAAGAAAACTGTTACAGAGATTTTGTATCTCCGTAATCTTCTAGGCAAGAATTCAAGGCAGGTACATCCATGTCTAGTCACATTGAATCATTCAAAGGTATTATGAATCAACTTTCTGCTACAGGGGATCCTATTCCTCGAACTCAATTGATTACACACCTTCTTGATACGGTGAAGGATCCTTTGTATGATAATATTGTTCACTATATTATCTAACAAGGATGAAATTGACTTTGAGCATACATGTATTTCTTTTATTGAATATTCTCAACGTCATGATCGTCAGACGTCGCTAACTCATGAAACGGTCATGATTGCCCAAGAGTACACAGAATCAGAGACAGCCTTTGCTGTTCGGAGACATCCATTTCAGCAACGCGCTTCTTTCTCCTCCCAATTTACATCTCATGGCTTCCAAAGAAGAGGGAATTCTTCTCGTTTAAGATTTCCTCAAAAGCATTGTTCTTATTGTGAGAAAACTGGTCACTTGGTATCTGAATGTTGGGCACGAGAGTACGACGAATAACACGGTATTACAAATAAGCAACCTCATTTATCAAGGGGTTTTTCCTCTTCTGCAACCTGTGAATATTGTGGGAGCACAAGGCATTCATCCAGTCGATGCTTCAATAGGCGTTATGATGAAGCTCGAAATCAAGCTTATGCTACTTAACAAAATCCTCATGATGAAGACAATGTTCATCAAGAGGCTAATTTGGTTCATTATAATGTCTCTCCAGAAAAGGTACTACATGTTCATGATGGTTCTCTCTTTATTGTTGATTTTGGTGCTACTGGCAACATGATATATCAATTGCAATGGTTACACAATTATCATCCAATTCCTATCAAGAAAGTGGTTTATCTTGCTGATAATACAACTTGCCAACACAATTATCATCCAATTCCTATCAAGAAAGTGGTTTATCTTGCTAATATCAATTGCAATGGTTACACAATTATCATCCAATTCCTATCAAGAAAGTGGTTTATCTTGCTTATAATACAAGTAATGGGTATTGGCAACTTGTATTTGGAAACTTTTATCTCAACCAAAATACTGCGAGAAGTTTTATATGTTCCTGATTTACAAAGCCTAACTTACTTTCTATTGCGCGGCTTGTGGATCTTGGTCTATTTGCTGGATTTGATAATACAAAGTGTCGCATCGAAAAGGATGGCACCACTATTGCGGTTGCTCCTCGACATGGTAATCTCTTTGAACTTTCACTGAATGAGGATGTTGTAAATGTTGTTATAGCTCTAGGAGATCTAGATTGTAAGCTATGGCATCATCGGTTTGCTCACTCAAATTTCTCAAAGCTTCTTGATATTCATCGTCATGATCTTGTGAGAGGTATGGACCTCAAATCTCACCCGCATATGGGGATATGTGAATATTGTGCTCTAGGCAAACATCATCGTAAGCCATTTCCAATGTCTACAAATATTCATTCAAATAATCTTTTGGATCTCATTCATATTGATATTTGTGGACCCTTTCCTCCATCCAAGTCTTGCTACCGTTACTTCATTACTTTTATTGATGACTATTCATGGTATACAAATGTCTTTTTGCTATGACATAAATCAGAAGCATTGGACACATTTAAGAGGTACCAAATATCTGTGGAGAATCACACTGGTGGAAGATTCAAAATTCTTCGAAGTGATAATGGTGGTGAATATATATTGCCAACTTATTTCATGATCATTGCATCAACCACGTTATCCACCATGAGTATACCATTCCATATTCTCCCTAACAGAATGGAGTTGTAGAGCAAAAGAATTGTACAATTTTGAATGCAATCAGATGCATGCTTATTCATTCTGGATTATCTCGCTCTTTTTGGGCAGAAGAAGTATTGACAGCCATTTTTGTTCAAAATCATCTTCCAACTACTGCACCTTTTGGTAAGATTCCAATCACAGCTTGGACAGGCCAAACTCCTTTTGTTGCACATTTCAAAGGCTTTAGGTGTATTGCTTATATTCATGTCCAAAAACAGACACGACACAAGCTAGAATCTTCAGGTTTGAAGGTTATTTTTATTGGTTATTCTGACAACTCAAAGGGTTACAAGTTTTACGATCCAAGTTCTCAAAAGGCAATTGTTAGTCGACATGCTATTAAAAAGATGCAGGGGAGAAGAGAGCTTGATCTCTTGCAAAACAAGCACACACACACACTCACAAAACCCTAAAAGAGAACACACAAGGTGAGAGGCTGAAAATCTTCTTTTTCTTCACACAACACTCAACACACCATATACAAAGATATGAGTACACACAATATGAAAAGGTACTCAACCAAATACATACTAGGGTTCTCTATAGTGTGAACCCAACTAAATGAGCTGGCACTATAACTATGCCAGTCTCAAGAATGGCTGCCACATAGCCTATCATCCCAGTGGCCGCATATCACCCATGATCTCACCAACCATGCCAGTGGTGTAAGTGTGGGGCCTATCCCCTAGGCAGGTCATCAGTGTCCACCACCTCACTAGTTGAGCTTGATATCTCAACACTCCCCCTCGAGCTCAGCTCCATCTCATGTACACCAAGCGAAACCCTAAATCTGTGGAGCTTCTCTGTACCCAATTCTTTGGTGAAGATGTCAGCGACCTGATCCTGTGTGCTGACATAAACAAGGTCAACGTCTCCTGCCAAAACCTTCTCTCTGACAAAATGGTAGTGGACCTCTATATGCTTCGTGGGAGCATAAAAAACTGGGTTCCTAGCCAGCTATATACTGCTAATGTTGTCACAAAAAATGACAACTTGTATATCCACTGATAGACCCAAATCTACAAGTAGCTTTCTCAACCAAGCTACCTCACATACTGCCATAGCAGCACCTCTGTACTTGTTGGCCTACTGGATAGAGCAACCGTAGGCTGCTTCTTACTGCTCCAAGTCATAGCACTCCCCAAAGAAAACATGAAGCCACTAGTAGATCTTCTATCTGAGATACTACCAGCCCAATCAGCATCTGTGTACCCATCTCTGTACCCATCTGTGTACCCATGTACACATATCTCTATCCCAGTTTCATAAAATAGTCCACAATGCAAAGTAGACCTCACATACCTCAGTATGCATCTCAATGCACCAAATGCGGCTTCTGAGGAATCTGCATAAACTGACTCACCAACCCAATAGCATAGCTCAAATCTAGCTTGGTGATCATCATGTAGATCAAGCTTCCTTCTATTTGCCTATACATAGTAAGATCCTCCAAAATCTCTTTTAAATTTACACTCAACTTGCCATTCTAATCCAATGGCACTGAGATAGGCTTACAGCCTGTTATACCATACTTGGACAACATGTCCAAGCCATACTGTCTCTCTGCGCAGTAATCCAATACCATGTGGTGACCTAATCACCTCAATGCCCAAGAAATATCTGAGCTACCCCAGATGCTTCATCTCAAACTTCTATCTAAGCAAGATGTTTACATCAAAGATCTATGCATCATGGTCCCCCGTAATGATCAGGTCATCTACATAGATGACAACAAGCACAACCCCTCTATCATTGTCTCGCACATACAACGAGAAATCTGCATTGGCTACATGAAAGCCAATAGTGACAAGATATTCAGAAATCTTGTCAGACCATGCTCTTGGTGCTTGTTTTAAGCCATACAAGGCTTTCTTCAATCTTCTTCTTCTTCGCACAACACTCAACACAACATATACAAAGATAAGAGTACACACAATATAAAAATGTACTCAACCAAATACATACTAGGGTTCTCTATAGTGTGAACCCAACTAAATGAGCTTGCGCTATAATTATGCTAGTCTCTAGAATGGCTGTCACACAGCCTATCATTCCACTGGCTGCATATCACCCATGATCTCACCAACCATGCGAGTGGTGTAAGTATGGGGCCTATCCTCACGAGGCGGGTCATCAGTGTCCACCGCCTCACTAGATGAGCTCGATATCTCAACACTCTCCCTCGAGCTCAACTCCATCTCATGTACACCAAGCGAAGCCCTGAATCTACGGAGCTTCTCTGTTACCCAATGTTTTGGTGAAGATGTCAGCGACTTGATCCTGTGTGCTGATATAAACAAGGCCAATATCTCCTACCAAAATCTTCTCTCTGACAAAATGGTAGTGGACCTCTATATGCTTCGTGCGAGCATGAAAAATTGGATTCCTGGCCAACTGTATACTGCTAATGTTGTCACAGAAAATGACAACTTGTCTATCCACTGATAGACCCAAATCTGCAAGTAGCTTTCTCAACCAAGCTACCTCACATGCTGCCATAGCATCACCTCTGTGCTCGGCCTCTGTATACTGGTGTGGATAGAGCAACCGTAGGCTACTTCTTGCTGCTCCAAGTCACAGCAACACTCCGCAAAGAAAACATGAAGCCACTAGTAGATCTTCTATTTATCTTCTATCTGAGATACTACCAGCCCAATCAACATCTTTGTACCCATGTACACATATCTCTGTCCCAGTTTCATAAAATAGTCCACAATGCAAAGTAGACCTCGCATACCTCAGTATGCATCTCAATGCATCCAAATGCAGCTTTCGAGGAACCTGAATAAACTGACTCACCAACCCAATAGCATAGCACAAATCTGACTTGGTGATCATCATGTAGATCAAGCTTCCAACTATGCGCCTATACATAGTAGGATCCACCAAAATCTCTCATGAATCTGCACTCAACTTGCCATTCTGATCCAATGGCACTGAGATAGGCTTACAGCCTGTCCCATACCATACTTGGACACCATGTCCAAGCCATACTATCTCTGGAGTAATCCAATACCATGTGGTGACCTAATCACCTCAATGCCCAAGAAGTATCTGAGCTCTCCTAGATCTTAAACTTCTGTCTAAGCAATATCTTTACATCAAAGATCTCTGCAGCATGGTCTACCGTAATGATCAAGTCATCTACATAGATGACAACAAGCATAACCCCTCTATCACTGTGTCATCTCACATATAGCGAGAAATCTGCATTGGCTACATGAAAGCCAATAGTGATAAGATATTCAAAAATCTTGTCATACCATGCTCTTGGTGCTTGTTTTAAGCCATACAAGGCTTTTGTCAACCTGTAAACATGCTCGGGGTGACTCACATCCTCATATTTAGGTGGCTACAACATATACACCTCTTCCTGCAAATCCCCATACAAGAATGCATTCTTTTTTCTTTTCTTTTTTTTCTAGAAAAATGATCCTTCTATTAGTTAATGAGAATACGCCATAAGGCTACAAAGCTCACCTCACAAGGAGGGATAAAAAACACACAGTGAACACCTGAGCTCCACCCCCGTGGCTGGCCGCCGCTCTCTGGGGGGGCTACCTAGTAGTACATGTGGGAGGTGAGAAAAGCCAAACTGGAGGCCTATAGTGCCAAGTGACATCCTCGCCCCTCGCGATGAGGAAAGGGCCAGGCTGCCAAGTGCGGAGGAAAGCCTTGCAGCGACCTCTCATGCGATCTGAGTCGCCCTGAAGCTTCAAGGTGTGAATGATGTCCACCCAGAGGGCCTGTATGACCTCTGCCGGTGGAGTCGCCTGGCGATCAATGGCCTCCCTCCATCGGGCTCTCCATATGTGCCAAGCCGTCATGCTGCTGATCATCTCCCATCTATGCCCGTCCCCCTCCTGAGGGACTGCCGAAGAGAAGTCTGGCGTCAGAACCACCGCCATCGCCCTATCAGAGACCTGGATGGTCGCACTGCCAGGGACGTCCTCGTATCCAAGGGCCGGGCCGCTGTCCGTGGTGGCCCAAGCCACCGCACCCCACGTCACCAGCATCTCACCTGGCAAGCCTGCAAAAACCATCCTGAGAGCGTGCTGCCAGACCTACTGTGCCTATGGGCAATCCCATAAGCAGTGCCGCTCTACGACTCCTGTGCATGGTCGCGCAGGACGCTGGGTGTCTGCCAAGCCCCCACAGCCAGTCCTCTATGCGCTGTGAGCTAGAGAAAGAGCGTCACCTTCCGGGGCCGGAAGCTGGCCCAAAGGCACTGCTAGAAGTCCCTAAGAAAGGTAGGGGAGAGCCCCTGCTGCGCCAATGCTCAGCCGCCGCCGCCGGGGTGCTCGCTATCCTGTGCCTCTGAATCTGCCACCCCAGCCTCGCTGTGTACTGAAAAAAGGGGATAGGGATCTCGCCAAAACCACTCACCTGGATCCCACTAATAAGAGGCTTGCTGTCCCAAGCCCATAATCTCCAAGAACAGTCCTCCCCTATCAAGGCCGGTGAGGGGTCTACATGCCACTGTCTCTGATGAAAGCCGACCACCCGCACCCTCTGAAAAATACAACCCTGGAGCTCATCCAAATCTAGTCGTGTCCTTTGAAGCTGGCCACCCTCTCCCACCTCGAAAGTGAGTGGGGCGGCTCTCTCCGATGTGCCGCAGACCGCTAGAAGGATCTCATGCCGAGTAAAGATGCCCATCCACTATGGAGGTGGAGGGTTCTGTACTGGGGTCCGCCACTCCCGGGGGATGGCTGCCTCAATGTCCTGTCTCATCAACTCTCTGCCCCTCATCCCACTGAGTCTCCTCTCGTGAGCCTCTAGAGGCAGCTGAAAACAAATCCAGTCGTCTAAGGACTGGGCTGTGGGCCGGAGCTCAATGGGCCCCACGACACGTGAGACCGCGATCCAACCATATGGCCACCAGGAAGTCGAATCAAGGGGTTCCAGATCAATGGTTGCCTCAGGCGCTCCTCATCGGTGCCCGGGGGAGTCTGGAAGAGCGACGGCCTCAGAGATGCGCCCAGGCCCTCAGAAGGCTAGCTGCAAAACACTCCTCGAAGCCAAGGCCCACTCCTCTGGATCGCTGCTCTGTAAAGATCCACTTGATGCTGGGGGTCCAAGGGCCGCTAAGAGAAGGAGTGCGGCTGAGCATCCTGGAAACAAGAAACTCCTTCCACGGCTCAGCGCCTGGTAGGAGGCCACGAACCACCAACTTGCCAAGCAAAGCTCGACTTTGGCAAATAGGATCAACAATGCCCAGGCTGCCTCTCTCCCTCGGCTGAGTGATCACAGCCCATGCCACCTTGGCCCTGGCGGGCCGCCCGTCGCCATCGGACCAAAGAAAGTTCCTGATGAGCCTCTGCACCTGGCCAATGCATGCCCGAGAGAAGGCCCAGCAAGAAGTGATGTACCACATGGTAGCAAGCAGAACCTGGTTGGCCACCACTACTCGGCCAGCCAGAGATAAACGAGCGGTACTCCAATACAGAAGCTTCTTCCGAATGCTCAGAAGAAGGTGGGCTATCTGCTGCTCTGGAGATATGTCAATGCCCACATAGCATCCCAAATAGCGCACTGTAGTGCCAGGGGCAGCCACTAAAAACCATCAAAACTGGCCTCCAGGTCGGGGGGCATAGAACTGACCCACAACCCACACGACTTGTGCCAGTTGATCAAAGCGCCCGAAGCTCTACAAAACCTGTCCATGGCCGAGGCAAAGCGGTGGAGGTTCTCCTCTCCTCCCTGAAGATAGACAGCAGTGTCATCCGCAAACTCCGAGTCTAGGAGCTCCTCCACCGAGGTGCGGATGGGGAGCTAGAGGCCCCGCAAACCTGTATCCTGTGCCGTCAAAAAAGTGCTCATGGCCTCCGCCACAAAAAGAAAAAGAAAGGGCGCCAAGGGGCACCCCTGCCGCACCGAGCACGAGAGCTGGAACCTCTCTCTGTGCACGCCCTGTATCAGCACCTGGCTATGAGCCGATGTGTAGAGTGCAGAGACCACACGGATCCACTGAGGGGGGAAGCCCATCCTCTCCATAGTGCCTTCCAAGAAGGCCCAGTCCACCCGATCATATGTCTTCTCGAAGTCGAGAAGGAGCACTGCCAGATCCTTCTGCCGAAATCTAGCCAAAGCCGTAGCCTCCCAGAAAGAGAAGATGTTATCTAGGATACTCCTATCCTGGATGAAGCCTGTTTGCGTGGAGTGGATGATGTCTGGAAGGTGAGGCTAAAGCCGCCTGCTGATCGCCTTAGCTAGGACCTTGTAGGCCGTGCCTAGCAAGGTGATCGGTCTCCACTGTCTAATCTCCAGTCTGTCTCCTCCCTCTTTGGGGATCAAGTGAATCAACCCCTCTGCCATGCTGTCCGGCATGACTCCCGACTCCATAATCTCCTGGAATGCCAATCTGAAACCCCTATATAAGAGTACAAGAATGCATTCTTTACATCCATCTGCTGATGTAAAGACCATTGCTTTGACACAGCCACTGCTATCACAACTCTCACTGTTGCCATCTTGGCAACTAGGCTAAAAGTTTCCTCATCATCAATGCCATATGTCTGCGCATATCCTTTAGCTACCAATCTAGCCTTGTACCTGCTTATGCTTCCATCACTATTATGTTTTACTTTGTACACCCACTTGCATCCAATGGCTTTCTTGCCTTCAGGCAATTGCACTAAATCCCAAGTCTCATTTCCATATAGTGCATCCATCTCCTCATCCATAACTTTCTCCCAACACACATTTCTAACAGCCTCATCAATGCATGTGGGCTCTACAACCTGCACAACTTTTGCCATGTATGCATAGTGATGTGCCACATAACCATCATAGGTGAACCTCTGCATAGGATTCTTCACTCTCCCAGATCTTCGCAGCTTTGCATTCATGGCTTCCATAGCCTTCTTTACACTAGGTGTTCTCATAGCTGGTATCCCAAGATCCTCATCAAGGCTCATCTCTGAGCCACTAGACTCTCCATCATCAACATGAGAATGCCCTGTAGAAATGTCAGGCATACTAAGGGGCTCAACCACTTTCTCTTTACCTTTATGTGATGTACTAATCACATTTGCAGGATTGGTATTATGATGCAGCCTGCCACTCCATGGTCTATCAACTGAACCACTAGATGAGGACTCTCCTGGTCCACTCAAAGACTGTGATTGCTGACTTGTATTCTGTGCAACCACATTTCCACTCACATCAGCCCCAACAGCTTCTTTTTTAGCAGCATACCAGCTGCTCATCTCATCAAAACAACATCCCTACTTACCCTCAACTCACGTGTAGCAGGGTTATAACACCTAGATCCCTTTTGCTCAAGGGTAAACACACATTTTTCAGCTTTTGGATCCTGCTTAGTTCTCAGCTCATCTAGCACATGCACATATGTAATGCATCCAAAGGCTTTCAGGTTTTCTGTCAGTAAACCTCTCCCTTGGAGTTATATCATGTATGGCTACAGTTGGAGTCCTGTTTTCATGATGTAAACTGCTGTAGAAACAGCCTTAGCCCAATAGCTATGCGGCATATTCTTCTCTCCCATCAATGCTTGCGCAATCTCAGCAATGTGCTTGTTTTTCCGCTAAGCAACTCCATTTTGTTGCGGAGTGTATCTGCATGTAAACTGTCTGTGAATACCATTCTTTAACAAAAATTCGGAGAACTCATTCGAGAAGTACTCTCCCCCTCCATCTGACCTTAGGCACTTTACATGTTTTCCTGTTTTCTTTTCAACCATAACTCTGAAATTCTGAAAATGAGTGAACACCTCACTCTTCTCCTTCATGAAGTATACCCACACTTTCCTTGTGTAGTTATCAATAAATTCACATAGTACCTGTAGCTTCCCATACACATGGTCTTCGTAGGACCCCATACATCTGAATGCACAACATCTAGTGCATTTCTACTCACATTTTTGTCACGTGGAAATACATGCTTTGTTTGCTTTCCAAATTCACATATTTTCTACATACCTTCAACTTTAAACTTTGGTAGCCCTTTCACAATTCCTTTAGTCTACATAGACTTCATTCTCTGCACATTTACATGTCCAATTCTTTTATGAGAAATGTCTGTGTCTGCAACAATTCTTGAACCATTTGCAAACATCGCAGCACTCACTTCAGGCATTTTCAATGTAAACATTCTGTCCACTCTATTGCCTTTTGCAACCACCTTGCACTTGTCTTTAAAGTCTTCAACATAACAACCATCAGGGTTAAACCAAACTTGCAAACCCTTCTCAATCATCTGACCAAGTGAAACCAGATTCTTTGTTATGTTCGGAACATGAAGTACATCTGCAAGGTACTTCACTTTGCCATCCTGCATAGACAATGGCACATCTCCAACATGGGCAATTGGATGAGCAGTCATCCCCTATTTCCACAAAACCTGGTCTTTCAAGGTTTTTCATCTCCTTGAACCACTCCCCATGACTTGTCATGTGGTTCGAAGCACCTGAATCAACGTACCATACATCATCTTTATGTGATGCCTTGACATTTTCAGACATGGCATTAACGACATGCTGCATAACAAACTAGAAGAAGATAAGTCGATGAAGATTCAACCATGGACCCTCCAGCACCGCAAATACTGGAATCACCTCGGAGAGAGAAGCCGCCAACCTGTTTCCTCGAAACAAGATGCCACCATGAAGAACAAGGAACATTACTTGGCCACGAATTCCTACACAAGTGTACAGTGAACACTAAAAATAGATGATGATCTATTAGACATACCGCTCCCATAATCCCTAACAATGGACGGAACACATCACATCTTAGAAGCCTCAAACAATGAACTTAGAACAGATCCATTTTATAATCTCTGTTGTACCAAAGATAACCATGTCCTACCAGATGTCTAATGCTTGGAACTCCGAATCACGGTCCCCATGTGGAGCTGTAATCAGCCCCATCTCCCGCCCACAAGCCTCTTTTAGTAGCTGGAAGCACATAGGGGGAAACTGCATGTGTACTGGAGAAGCACATGGGGGGAAAAAGCATGTGTCCACGTAGCTTGACCAAGTTCCATGGATACCCAACCGATTATGGACACATGATTTTTTATTTGAAGGAAAATATTTTTTCAATTATTCACGTAACTCGGTCAAGTTACTTGAATACCCAATTGGTGATTTAACACGTATAAAGCTTGACGACATTGCGAAGAAGGAAAAAAAAACAAATTTTGAATTTTCCACATAACCCGATCGAGCTACCTAGAAACTCGAGTATAGACACCTATCTAGCTAGATGAGTTACAAATCGAAAAAAAAAACAAAATTTTAATTTTCCATGTAGCTCGATTGAGTTTCAAATTTCCATGTAGCTCGACCAACGTGGGAACCAATGCATGTATCACATGTGTTACAATGAACCAATTGGAGAGTGACACATGTCCCTTCTCTCAAAACCCTAACCTAATTAGGTCGAGATATAAAAGTCCTAATTTCTTCCCACCCCATTCTCACTATTCACTCTTAGATCTCCCTCTCCCCCCTAATCTACAATAGCTTTCATATAATCATTTACCTAATCTCCATTAGGTCTTCCCTAATCTCTGTTAGACATTTTGATCCCTTCCACATCTAAACATCATATTAGATAAAGTGGGAAAAATCCCATTCCCAGGTTGGTCGTGTTTTTCATTTTTGTGTGCTTTCTATGTGAAAACTAAAAGACTGTGCAAACTTGTTAGGAAATATATGATATATACTATGCAGTTAGGAGCCCCCATGTGCCACACTGTTATTTTAATAGTCCAAGAACAAGATAAAAGAATGGTCCTAGGGCCATTCTAAGGCTGTAGAGTAAAGAGAACCTCCTGTAATTTGGTGCTTTGAAAAAAAAAGTAGAACAAACCCTATATGCAACACATTGAAGTTAAGTGGGAGATTGTGGGCAATCAACCATTCTAGTGTTAATGTGCACCTTTAAATAATAAGTAAGGTTTTAGTTCAAAGAATAATAGAATACATTTTACTCTAGACACTGCTACATAGGTCCCTTAAACTATCATTAGGAAAAATTTGGACTCACTTTTGGGCCTTTTAAGCTCTTTGAGATTCTAAGGAATATTCCATCAGGACCAATGAGGGTGAGGCTTCCGTTACGTAACTTTTGAGGTTACTTTTGGTGGGGAGTCCATAACTTGAGCATAAAAACTCCAAATCTGTCGGAAGTTGGTGCATTAGAATCCTCTCATCGAGATCTTTCCAATGATATGTTACATGATATAGTTTTGAGGTACTATGGATAGAGTTATCCACGATCCCCCTTTTCGTAATAGAATGATGACTTGGCATTTCTTAGAGGGCCCAAAAATGAGTCCACATTTTTCCTAATTGTGTCTTATTTGGCATTAGAAGAGGTAAATATGAGTGCATGCTTGCTCAAAACTCTCTTAAATTTAAGAACAAAAGCGTGTATTAATACAAGAATGGCCTAGGACCATTTTGTATCTCTAATTGTTTATAATGGGAGTGGTACAAGATGAGATAAATATGAAAATATAAAATAATGTGAAAGGAGACACCAACAAACAATACTCCATCATGATGGCTATTTATCTTGACACTTGAATTGGTATAAACTAGAATGATTCAAATAACAATAGGCCATGCATGATAGTTACTGATCTTGATACTTGAATTGGTATAAACTAAAATGATTCAAATAACTTGCATTTGTAATCAAATTTGAGACTTCTACATGAATAATAAAGAAAAGAGGAAGACCAATAAACAAGATACATAATACTTGAGACTCTAGAAAATAACATTAAATTTTTATTTTTGGTGAGAAATGTACATTGTCTCATAGGAGAGTACATAGTAGAAGTACATTGTCTCATAGGAGAGTACATAGTAGAAGTACATTTCTATTAGACAAGTGAAGGGATACCCATTGAGATTTCGTATGTTAAGATGGGTCTTTTGGCATGAAATATTTAGAAGATTTTTGATAACATACAGGAATGAACATTGCTTTTATGTCCAAAGAACCTTTCCTTTAATGACATCGCCTCCATAAATATTCCTCCAAATACAATCTTTGTTTCAAGATTAATCTTAGTCTGAAAGACATTGTTCTGTGTGTAGCGTCTCTTATTATGAGCATATAACCATTGACACAGCCAATGGATAGTTGTGGTTTTTAAGAAGCCTTGAAGTCTCTTTAGTGTTTGATTCCACGGCTTTGGAAATACAAGATAGGAACTTGGCATGTTCCATATAATTTGATACGGTGTGTCATAAAAAATCAAAGTGTTATCTCCATCCAAGTCTTGAAAATATGTCCAGATTGCTGGTAGGTTCTTGTGGTAAGCATGCTCATAGCCAAAGAACATAGGGCTTTTAAAGAACATCCCAGTGTCTTGGCACACCTCTTGGCTCAGCACATACTTGAATTTCATATGATGTTTTGGAATACATAAATTGAGGATGCAAATAATATCATCTAACTTTCATCTACTCCAAATCCAAACCTCGAACCATTTAAAGCAAAAGTCTAAGAAATTTTCTGCATCCAGGCACACAGCATGGTATAATTCATTACTTTCTTAAACTATTTGCATATGCTTAGTCCAATATGGCATCTCATCAACATGGTTTAGCTCAAATGGTTCAACAAGTATTCCAATAATTTCAAGAATGAGAACCCTTCTTTGATCTTTAAGTGAAGGCACACATGCAAACATTGGTTGTCATGGTACCAAAGATAATGAACCATGCCAACATAGCATCAACAGATTTGATGGCTCGCAAACATTTTGATTTGCCAAGATTGCTCCTATGCTATCATCTAAAATAGGAGCACACATAAGTAGCCAAATTCCTTCATTAAGTACAAGACAAGGAAAGAATAAAAACCCTTTATGTCTAGGCTCAAACAATGGCTTACTAGTGGTATAGTGATCTTGGGGCCATTTCGAAGAGAAATGGTATAAAAGAGTGTATAGTAGGATGGCCCTAGGATCATTCTTTACCCCTTCTTACACAACAATATATTACCATAATATAATATTCCTAGTAACTCATGCTAATCTAGACCTTGAGAAAGCTTACACATAAAGGACTTGAGGACTTGTGGTCACACAAAAATGACCCTAGGGCCATTCTTACACTTGTTCTGCATGAAAAGAATGGCCCTAGGGCCATTCTTGGATGCCTCAAGGCCAGAAAGTTGGATGATCCAAGAATAGCCCTAGGGCCATTCATCGATGCCTAGAAGGATGCATGAAAGTTGGGTGATCCACGAAGCCAATTCTAGAATGGCCTAGGGTCTATTCTTGGATGCCCCATGGCCATCTCAAGGTGCTAATCAAACCTTGAGCAAGGGGCTTTAAATTATAGAAGGACAAAAGATAGATTGTAGAATGGTTTTTAGGTACATTATAAGAAACAAGTGGTATATAAACTTTATGTTGTGAACGCACTGGAAGTAGGGTGCACTCAGATGAAGAAATTGTCAGGCAAAATATGAGAATATTACAATAAAGGAGCCTCTTAGAATAGGATGCACCCCCACTATAGGCTAACACTAGAAAAAATGTAACAAAGTTCAAGACCCTAAAGACTGAAATAATCCATCAAAACTTAAATAAAGAGTAAAAATGTACATCAAGAGAATAGAGATATCTCCACAAAACTTGAATAGATTCATCAAGAGAATAAACATGTATATCATTATGAATATTTCTAAACTTCCAAACTATATCTTGATTTAAAGTTCTTGATCCATTGCATTACATGAATAGATCTTTTGAAAATTCTACAACCTAAAAAAACCTGCACATAAAAGATCATGATGATGAAAGTTAGAATGTTACAGTACACAGTTTCTGAATATATCTGTAATATAGTGAGAAACTCTAGATAGGATAACACCTTTGCTCTACCTTTACTAATATTTAGAAGACCATGATCGTTTAGCAATTTATTGATAAATGCCTTTGTTGACTAACACCTCAAGTTAATCCCTCCTTTGCAACCCAATCTTTTAGCTAGAGAAATCAATTTTGATGGCTTCCTACTTGAAATTTGAGGACCTTGTTTGATTATAATATCCTTTATCTCATCTCCCATGACATGAGATGAGCTACCACTAAGGCTTTGCATGCTTCTTGCATCAATTGATTCTCCTTTATCACCTCTCTTTCCACCTGTGTCCTTCACCTTAGAAGAGTCTCGTAATTGACTTGCAAGAGGACATTTACTAGTGTTGAACCTTGTTTGTGACCAAATTACATTATGCTCTTGCCATTTGTAAATAACATTACCAACAAGGTTATATAAATCATCGCCATTCGCTACTGGGAGCTGACCATATCGATTATTTTCAACGACAATACATATATCTTCTACATCATCAAGAAGCATTAAGTATGGTAGTAGCTCTCCCATGAGAACATTTTCATCTTTCTTGAGAACATTTTCATCTTTCTTATCTAAATCAAACTTGTTTAGAAAGATGCAGTTATTAGAGGGAGCAACACAAGCTTTATATGGAGAGTCATCAATAAGATCTATCCTCCCTGGATCACATTGAAAGACTTTTGACATTTTTGCAAGTGGTTTAAATATTGTCTCAACACCTGGGTTATCTGGTCTGAACACTTTTCTCTTTTCAAAACTATAACATGCATTCTGACTCCAAATAGCAAAGAAAGGAAGTATTCTCCCAGCTTTCTCTTGCAAATCTCTCACCATCTGGAGAACATTCTCTTCTGTTGCAGTTGACCAGATACCAACATTGAAATTTTCTAAAACATTCTGCAAGAATGATATACACCCTGGACAAAGTATAAGGTATCTATTTGGAGCATACATAATGGATTGGTGTAGAGAACATGGATGGAAGCAACGCTTCAAGAGCAATCCATTTAAATCCAATACCATAGTCAGCATTGCTCTCTTAGATGTGTTTTGTATTGAACAAATCTCCTTCTCAAGTGGAATTGACTCCTCCACAACTTTAATGGCAATTTCATTCGTGCTATTATCCGTGATGCTTGATGTTATAGTTATTTCATACAGATCATAACAGGCTCCTGCGCAAAATAACTCTAATGATAACATTTTTAAGCATAATATGGCCTAGACAATGGTGTACCCATATGCATAGTAAACAAATATATGTTCTTTTTAAAGAAAAAAGTTTCTCAAGGAAATATATATCTAATTAAAAGTAATAAATCTCCTAGATAGAACTTTTGATATATTTGATATATTTATTACTTAAAAGTAATAAATCTCCTAGTAAAATGGCTTCAATTCTACTGCATTAGAACTTTGCAATGACTTGGTAGCATCCAGTTCATCATGCAAATCTCAACAAATTAAAAGATTCATCATCCAGTTCATCATGCAAATCTCAGCACAAACTTAAAGGATTCACAAAACTATAAGTAAACAGTTCTTAAACAAAAAGATGTAGTAGCCAATTTAATTCTCTAACTTGCACAAAATTTAAACTATGATAACCGGCGTGTAGGAATGGTTCTTACACCTATTGTGCTTGAAAAGGATGGCCCTAGGGCCATTCTTGCATGCCCCATGGCCATCCCAAAAATAGCCCTAGGGCCTTTGGGTTATGCACGAATGGCCCATGGCCATTCTTTCTCATGTTGTGCATGAAAAAGAATGGCCCTTGGGCCAATCTTGGATATCCCCATGGCCATCCCAAAATGATCTTGAGGCCTTGGGGTCATGCAAAAATGATCTTGAGGCCTTGGGGTCATGCAAAAATGGCCCTAGGGCAATTCTTCCACTTGTTGAGCATGAAATTAATGGCCATTTGGCAATTCTTGGATGTCTCCATGGCCACTATTTCATACTCTATGATGAATTTCAAAGTAAAACAGTGGATATTTGAGTCCTTGGGGCTATGCAAGAATGGCCCTTTACAACTGATGTGCATGAAAAGAATAGGCCTTCGGCCATTCTTGGATGCCCCAATGGCCATTCCAAAATGACCTTGAGGCCTTGGGGTCATGCAAGAATGGCCCTATGGCCATTCTTCTACCTGTTGTGGATGAAAAGAATGGCCCTATGGCCATTCTTGGATGCCCCCATGGCCATCCCAAAATGACTTTGAGGCCTTGGGGTCATGCAAGAATGGCCCTAGGGCCATTCTTCCACATGGTGTGCATGAAAAGAATGGCCTTCGGGCCATTCTTGGATGCCCCCATATCCATCTCAAAATGACCTTGAGGCCTTGGGGTCATGCAAGAATGGCACTAGGACCATTCTTCCACCTGTTATGCGCATGTAAAGAGGCCATCCTTGGATGCCCCAATGGCCATTGCAAGAATGGCACTAGGACCATTCTTCCACCTGTTATGCGCATGTAAAGAGGCCATTCTTGGATGCCCCAATGGCCATTGCAAAATGACCTTGAGGCCTGGGGGTCATGCAAGAATTGCCTTTGGGGTCATTCTTCCACCTATTGTGCATGAAAAGAATGGCCCTATGGCCATTCTTGGATGTCCCCATGGCAATGCTGAAATGACCTTGAGTCCTTGGGGTCATTCAAGAATGGCCCTAAGACCATTCTTCCACATGTTGGGTATAAAAAGAATGGCCCTATGGCCATTCTTGGATGCCCCGATACCCATCCCAAAATGACCTTGAGGCCTTGGGGTCATGCAAGAATGACCGTTGGGCCATTCTTCCACCTGTTGTGCATGAAACCAGGCCATCCTTAGATGCCCCATGGCCAATCCAAAATGACCTTGAGGCCTTGGGGTCACTTGTTGTACATGAAAAGAATGGCCCGAGGGCCATTCTTGGATGTCCCATGACCATCCCAAAAATGACCTTAAGTCCTTGGGGTCATGCAAGAATGGCCCTAGGGCCATTTTTCCTCATGTTCTGCATGAACAGAATGGCCCTAGGAACATTATTGGATGCACCCATGGGGTCATGCAAGAATGGCCCTTAGGCCATTCTTGGATACCGCCATGGCCATTATTGCATGCACTGTGATGCATTTTTTGAGGCCTTGGGGTCATGCAAGAATGGCCCTTGGGCCATTCTTCCACCTGTTGTGCATGAAAATAATGGCCATTTGGCCATTCTTGGATGTCTCCATGGCCACTATTTCACGCTCTTGGATGCATTTCAAAGTAAAAGAGTGGATATTTGAGGCCTTGGGGTCATGAAAGAATGGCCCTTACACCTGTTTTGCATGAAAAGAAAGGCCCTTGGGCCATTCTTGGATGCCGCAATGGCCATACTAAAATGACCTTGAGGCCTTGGGGTCATGCAAGAATGGCCCTAGGGCTATTCTTAGGCCTGTTGTGTGTACAAAAAATGGCCCTATGGTCATTCTGGGATGCCCTCATGGCCCAAAATGACTTTGAGGCCTTGGGGTATTGCAAGAATGGCCCTAGGACCATTCTTGAACATGGTGTGTATGAAACGAATGGCCCTATGGCCATTCTTGGATGCCCCCATATCCATCCCAAAATGACTTTGAGGCCTTGGGGTCATGTACCCATGGCCCTAGGGCTATTCTTTCACCTGTTGTGCATGAAAAGAGGACATCCTTGGATGCTCCATGGCCATTCCAAAATGACCTTGAGGCCTTGGGGTCATGCAAGAATGGCCCTAGGACCATTCTTGGATGCACCTGTTGTGCATGAAAAGAGGACATCCTTGGATGCTCCATGGCCATTCCAAAATGACCTTGAGGCCTTGGGGTCATGCAAGAATGGCCCTAGGACCATTCTTGGATGCACCCATGGCCGCTTCGGGTCATGCAAGCCCCCATGGAGACTATTTCATGCACCATGATGCATTTAAAAGTAAAATGGTGGATATATGAGGCCTTGGGGTCATGTAGGAATGGTCCTTACACCTGTAGTATATGAAAAGAATGGCCCTTGCATGCCCCATGGCCATCCCAAAAATGACCTTGAGGCCTTGGGGTCATGCAAGAATGGCCCAAGGGCCATTCTTTCTCATGTTGTGCATCAAAAAGAATGGCCCTAGGACCATTCTTGGTTGCACCCATGCCCCCTTGGGGTCATGCCAGAATGGCACTTAGCCCCCTTGGGGTCATGCCAGAATGGCACTTAGGCCATTCTAGATGCCCCCATGGCCACAATTTCATTGACTGTGATGCATTTTAAAGTAAAACGGTGGATACTTGAGGCCTTGGGGTCATGTAAGAATGTTCCTTACACCTATTATACATGAAAAGAATGACCCTAGGGCCATTCTTGGATGACCCATGGCCATCCCAAAATGACCTTGAGGCCTTTGGGTCATGGAATAATGGCCTTGCATGAAAAGAATGGCCCTATGGCCATTCTTGGATGCCCCCATATCCATCCAAAAAATGACCTTGAGGCCTTAGGGTAATGCAAGAATGGCCCTAGGGCCATTCTTCCACCTCTTGTGCATGAAAAGAGTTCATCCTTGGATGTTCCATGGCCACTTTAAAATGACGTTGAAGCCTTGGGGTCATACAATAATGGCCTTGGGGTCGTGCAAGAATGGCCTTTGTTGGGGTCATTCTTCCATCAATTATGCATGAAAATAATGGCCCTAGGGCCATTTGTGAATGCCCCATGGCCATCCCAAAAATGACTTTGAGGCCTTGGGGTCAGGCAAGAATGGCCCCAAGGCCATTCTTCCTCATAATATTGTGCATAGAAAAGAATGGCCCTAGGACCATTCTTGAATGCACCCATGACCCCTTGGGGTCATGCAAGAATGGCCCTTGGGCCATTCTTGGATGCCCCCATGGCCACTATTTCATACACTATGATGCATTTTAAAGTAAAACGGTGGATATATGAGGCCTTGGGGTCATGTAGGAATGGTCCTTACACCAAGAAAATAGAGATATCTCTACAAAAGTTGAATAGATTCATCAAGAGAATAAAGATGTATATCAATATTTCTAAACTTCCAAGCTATATCTTGATTTAAAGTTCTTGATCCATTACATTACATGAATTGATCTTTTGGAAATTCTACAACCTAAAAAAAACTACACATCATGATGATGAAAGTTAGAATGTTACAGTACACAGTTTTTGAATATATCTGTAATATAGTGAGAAATTCTAGATAGGATAATACCTTTGCTCTACTTACTGATATTTAGAAGACCATGATAGTTTAGCAATTTATTGATAAATGCCTTTGCTGACACCTCAAGTTAATCCCTCCTTTGCAACCCAATCTTTGAGCTGGAGAAATCAATTTTGATGGCTTCATGCTTGAAATTTGAGAACCTTCTTTGATTAGAATATCCTTTATCTCATCTCACATGATGTGAGATGAGCTACCACCAAGGCTTTTCATGCTTCTTGCACCAATTGATTCTCCTTTATCACCTCTCTTTCCACCTGTGTCCTTCACCTTAGAAGAGTCCTGTAATTAACTTGCAAGAGGAAGTTTACTAGTGTTGAACCTTGGTTGTGACCAAATTACATTATACTCTTGCCATTTGTCAATAACATCACCAACAAGGTTATATAAAGCATGGCCATTCGATACTAGGATCTGACCATAATGATTATTTTCAACAACAATATGTATATCTTCTGCATCATCAAGAAGCATTAAGTATGGTAGTAGCTCTCCCATGAGAACATTTTCATCTTTCTTATCTAAATCAAACTTGTTTAGAAGGATGCAATTATTAGAGGGAGCAACACAAGCTTTATATGGAGAGTCGTTAATAAGATCTGTCGTCCCTAGATCACATTGAAGACTTTTGACATTCTTGCAAGTGGTTTAAACATTGTCTCAACACCTGGGTTATATGGCCTGAACACTTTTCTCTTTTTAAAACTATAACATGCATTCTGACTCCAAATAGCAAAGAAAGGAAGTATTCTCCCAGCTTTCTCTTGCAAATCTCTCACCATCTAGAGAACATTCTCGTGTGTTGTAGTTGACCACATACCAACATTGAATTTTTCTAAAACATTTTGCAAAAAATTATATACACTCTGGACGAAGTATAAGGTATCTATTTGGAGCATACATAATGGATTGGTGTAGAGAACATGGATGGAAGCAACGCTTCAAGAGTAATCCATTTAAATCCAATACCATAGTCAGCATTGTTCTCTTAGATGTGTTTTGTATTGAACAAATCTCCTTCTCAAGTGGAATTGACTCCTCCACAACTTTAATGGCAATTTCATTCGTGCTAGTATTCACAATGCTTGATGTTATAGTTATTTCACATACAGATCATAACAGGCTCCTATGCAAAATAACTATAATGATAACATTTTTAAGCATGATATGGCCTAGACAATGGTGTACCCGGTATGCATGGTAAACAAATATATGTTCTTTTTAAAGCAAATATTTTCTCAAGGAAATATATATCTATACAAGATAAAGGAAGAGTCCCCACCCCTTTACCTGGAGAAAGGAGAGGGAGAATTTTTGAAAAGGAGAAGAGAAGACAAGTGTTTGGGGGTTTCTTTCCCACATGCCTAGATGCATTGGGGCTCAGAATTAGTTTGTCACCATCAAACCATTTACTCATTGAGCTTCTTATATATATATATATATATATATATATAATACATTAGAAAGCAAATTGGCCACCCCTCCTCCCTCCTCCACACACACACACATACATATCTTCTAATATTATATTATGCACATGTGTAAGAGAGAGAATATACATACACACACATATATATTATGTGCATCTGTAAGAGAGAGAATATACATACACACACGTATATATATTATGTATGTATGTGTATCTATAGGTATGTAAGCATGTATATATAAGTAGATTTATATTATGTATGTATGTGTATCTATAGGTATGTTAGCATGTATATATAAGTAGATTTATATATATGTCGACGCACACATGTATGTTCATGCACACATAGACACAAGCACATGATACGTGCACGCGTATACAAACACACATACACACACTCGCACGCATGGACACATGTGCAACACATAGAGATATGCACACTTGCACATATACTCAAGCTTGAATATACACACATGTGTATACATGCACACAAGCACATAAATACACTCACATACACAAGTACATATGCACACACATGGACATGCACACACTCACACACACATATGCACTTGCATGTGCACATACATAGATGTACAAACGAGTATATTCACATGCTCACACACACATACATGCAGACACTCGCTATGGATATACATAAATAAAAACATACACACCATGTACACACACAAAACAAATACACACTAACACATACACACAATCAAGACACTTGCACGACACATGCACGCGTGAAGAGAGTACACAATCACATATACGTGTATATGTGCACACAGAATCACACACATATGTATGCAAAAGATAAGACAAGAGACATTGTATATAAGATACACTTATTTAAAAGTGAACACACCTCATCGTGCATCCCCACGTATTAAAATTTAATATTAATTAAAAATATGTGTATATGTGTTTATTTATTTTATAAATGCACATGTATATATAGGTATATGTCTCTAAATATAATAAAACATAATATTATAGATAATATATATTTACATGTGGGTGCGTGAGAGAGAGTGTGTGTGTGTGCGTGTGCGTGTGCATGAGAAACAAGTGTGTTTGTGTGTGTGCATGAATGTATGTAAGAGAGAGAGAGAGAGAGAGAGTTTCTATATGTGGGAGAGTGTATGTGAGAAGAGAGATAGCATGTGTGTGTGTGTGTGTGTGTGTGGAGGGGAGAGAGAGAGAGAGAGAGAGAGAAGAGAGAGAGAGAGAGAGAGAGAAGACAGGGACATGGAAGTCTACGTGTGAGTGTGGGGGGGGAAGAGTGTGTGTTTGCATTAGTACATGTGCATGTGTGTGTGTGTGAGAGAGAGAGAGAGAGAGAGAGAGAGAGAGTTTCAATATTTGAGAGTGTGTGCATGTGTATGTGAGAGAAAGAGGGTATGCATGTGCATGTGCGTGTGTGTGCGTGTGTGTGCATGTGTGTGTATGTGTAACTATAGGTATGTAAGCATATATATATAAATAAATTTATATGTATGTTGATGCACACATGTATGTTCATGCACACATAGACACAAGCACATGATACGTGCACACACGTATACAAACACACATACACACACTCGCACGCATGGACACACGTGCAACACATAGAGATATGCACACTTGCACACATACTCAAGCTTGCATATACACACATGTGTATACATGCACACAAGCACATAAATACACTCACATACACAAGTACATGTGCACACACATGGACATGCACACACTCACACACACATATGCACTTGCACGTGCACACACATAGAGTACACACGAGTATATTCACATGTTCACACACACGTACATGTGTGTGCACTTGCACGTTGTCGTGCCATGGCATGTCTATGGTGTGAAACCATGCATATGAGACTATCAAATGCAAATCTAGATGCATGGGATTAAGTGCTATGACGAGTCATTATATGATGCCCATGTACATATGTTCATATTGTAAATGAGGTTCAATAAGACGAGCTGAGGCTGAGTCAGGTCTCGAAGCTTTTGTATATGAGTGTGGTGTGAAATATGGAGCCTTATGCTTATGGTAGACCTTGCAGTAGGGAACACCCCTCTCAACATGTATGGAAATGTGAGATCAAGAAGGCTCTTGGTTTGCTGGAGATGATGCTCCTAGGGCAGTGTTTCCTAGTATTGTGGGTCTTTCTCGGCACACTGGTGTTATGGTGGGCATGGGACAGAGAGATGGATATGTTGGTGATGAGGTCCAATCTAAGTGGGCAATATTGACCTTGAAATATCCTAATGAGCATAGTATCGTAACCAACTGGGATGACATGGAAAAGATTTGGGATCATATATTTTTTTTAATAAGCTTCGAGTTGCTCCTAAAGAGCATCCAATCTTGCTTACTGAAGCTCCTCTCAATCCAAAGCTAATTGAGAGAAGATGACTCAAATCAAGCTCACGCCAGCTACGTATGTTGCTATCCTTGTGTGGCGGCCTACGTGGAGATATCCAAATTTATAAGCTAAATAAAAGGTGGCGCAATGTACTGGCGACGAGGGGAATTTCGAAATAATAGCTGCAAAAGGGATGGGCGCCGATTTCCTTGCAGGAAAGTGATGAAAAACCAGAGAAGCGAGGGGAAGCGCATATCAGAGTACAGTATGTGCAGAAATGGTGAAGCAGGGTCGCCATCTACCAGAGAATTTCAAATCTAAACAGTATCTACTGTTCATAGCTTGTAGGTGCTAGAATTGAAGAGGAATTTGAGTACTATTTAAAGAGATGCTTTTCAGTTTTTCCACGTTCTCTTCATTGCGCAGTCAGCAGCGAAGCGACTATAGAGTTTAGCAAAAAAAAAATCAAAGAAAAATTTCACTTGGCTACTTTCAGATAAGTGGGTTTTTTTTATTATTTTTGTTACTACTTCCTACGATTTAGAAAAAAATCGTATAGCTTATATATATCCTTAAAGGTTTTGGAGAATGAGTTAAAGGTTTTGGAGAATGAGAAGAATTTGGGACTTGGAGAATTGTGGAATAAAGAATCTAAAGGCAGGTTTCAAGAGATAAAGAAGCACCTTGAAATGATGGAATTGGTGTCACTTGATGTATGGAATGTGAAGGGTCACATGTATGTGGGAAATTTTTGAAGATTATGTTATGCCTACATGTGATTGGTTTGGGGGATTAGGAAAAAGGAGCCAATAATTCTATGCTTGGAACGGGACACGCCCTTGATACACAATGCATGTGCAATCGTCAGGCTGAATTCAGGGATGTAATGAGGTGAATTGGCACATGTTTATGTCATCAAAAATGGATATGTCCTTGCTCCTTGGAGAGTTATGTGTGTGAGTTTCCTTGTGGAAACCAGAAGCTACTCTCACAGCTAGAAGTCTCGTACTTTCCCAGCGACACCGTCCACATCACGGCAGCTCTTTGGTGAACCCGACGTGAAACTGCTGGGGTGAGAGTGTGGTGAAATATACAGGGAAGCTATGGCTGTGAATCGTGAGGGTCAGGGGGTTCATTTTGACCCCAGGGTTATGCAGATGTTTCAGATGTTTACTATGTATATGCAACAGCAGCAAGCTACTGAGAGGGGACAGATTTCCACGACCAAAGCACTGCAATCAATTGTGAAAAAGGTGGATCAATTTGATGGAAAGGATATCACAAAGTACCTGTGCAATTACATAAAGGAAATGGAGCTAAACAGGGTGATTGAGGAGGATATGGTTCGAAGCTTTGAGCTGGTATGTGTTCCTAAAATAAGAGAGCGCATAAGAGGATTGCAGACAGCACATGGTGGCAGAAATTGGGAGGAGTTCAAGCTTGCTTTAAAGGACGAATATTTCATGGAGGATTCTGAGCGAGTGACCAAACGAACTTTCTTGGAATGGGTCACAAAACCCAAAATGGGAATTTCTGCCACAGAGTTGCTAAGAGAGTTTGAGAAGCGCTATGCCCAGCTATCAAGGATAGAGCGCACAACTTTGGACAGAGAAAAAACGGAGCTCTTCTTATAAGCAGCTGGGAAAGATCTCCAAGAAAAACTGGAAATTCTCCTAGAGGATAAGGATACAGAGCAGGGACTAAAGAGTGATTGGAATGATGTTGAGGATGCGTTCACCATGCTAGCAAAGCGGCAACGAAGGAGGGATAAAATGGTGATGAGCTCGGCAACTCCTATAACTGCTGTTACCCCTGAGAATCTACCAAAACCAGCTGCTGCAATCCCAAAGGTAGAAGGGCCGATGGAAGAACTTATTAAGGGCATGCGAGACCTAAAATTGAAGATGTCCAGGATTGAAGAAAAGGGGCTACCATTAGGGCAAGCTTCTATGCAAAGGCCTCAAAGTAAAGAAGGGTTTACATACAGATGCATATGGTGTGATGATCCAGAACATGCAAAGAAAGATTGTGCTAGCTATAAAGAAGCCCTCAAAAATCAACTTGTGTTTTTCAAAGATGTGGGAAAATCCATCTTACAGAGACTGGTCTTCCATTAAGTACAAACTTTAGGAAAGGAGGGATGAAAAAGCTGGTTGAGGATATGGCTGCTAGTCATGCCATCTCTATGGTTGAGGCAGCAACTTATGGGTTAAAGGCTGGTCAATCAAAGCAAGGATCTGAGAATGATGAAGATTTTTGGCCATCAACAATGGAATTAATTGCGTCAAAGAAGGTGTCTAAGCAAGCTTTGCATGAGGCAGGTGACTGTATACGTCTTGAGACTGGCTGGGAGAAGCCTATGGATTCTTTATCTGTTCATGCCTACATTGCTAAATGCTAGAATAATGAGGCACAGGTAGAGGAGAAGCGTAAAAGGGAAAATGAGGAAGGAGGGCCATCAAAAAGGGTTACTCGTGGTAGTGAGAAGAAGGATCCTGGGCCATCACATATGCCTCCACCGCATAGCAGACCTCCACAGGAAGTATCAATGGAAGAAGTGCCAGCAAAAATGAAGCATGAGAAGGAGAAGGGTAAAGGGAAAAGTCCACTCTACAAGCTTCAATCTGATATTGAAGCCGCAACAGATCTCAAAAAGGTGCTTGAAGAGAGGATTCTAAACAGCAGGGTGGAATTTACACTAGGGGAAGTCTTGGGGATTGCAAAGAAAGAATTCCATGATGAGATAATTGATATTATACGAAGGAAAAGGCAATCCATAATTGAATCTATTCCATCAAAAGGGGAGGCAAGTACTTCCAAGACTCATGGAGTACAGGTACAGCAAAAGGAAGAGAGAGAAAATGTGGTGGAATGTAATCACTCTGTTGATGGGGCACGACAAGTGCACTTTGTGGAAGAGGATGATGAAAAAGAAGTTCTTACAAAGAGTCATTACTCCAGGAGCCATTGGACAAGAGCAACCACTGAAACCCTTGTCCAGATAGGTGATTTGGAAGAGCCATATGTCGCTCTAATTGATCATGGGTCTGAAATAAATCTTATGGCTAAAAATCTCTACAACAAATGTAGGTGGCCAATGGATGTAGATCATGGGTGGATGATTAAAGCAGCTAATAACTCATCTGGAGAGCTCTATGCAGCATGTCCAAATGTAAGGGTAACTATAGGGGATGTGAAAGATGATCAGAACTTCTTTGTTCAGGAGATGTCATCGTATCCTCTCATCCTTGGGTAACCCTACATTACAGCTGTGAGGATGGAAACAAAGGTTTTGGATGATGGCTCGGCATATGCAAGAATAAGGAGTAAAGATGGCAAGAAAGCTGTTCAGTTCTTGACAGTTTGCATTAACCATGAAAGGAATCGTGAGTCTCTTCGAGCACAGTCACTCCCAAAGATAAATAGAGAATTCATGAATTACAGGGAGATGAGGGATTTTGGCCAGGTGCCATTGTAAAGCGGGATTCCAATGGTACAAGGGAAAATGAGTTCTCACAGGACTCAATCAATGTAAATAACTTTTCAGCAAATTTTCAGGGATTCTCTAGCTATGGGTCACTGGTCTTTGTAAAAAGCAAGGATTTGAAGCGTGGCATGCGTAGACATGTACAAAATGAACAAAAAAGTCTTGAGCAGTGTGGTCTTTTGGAGAAGAATGAGTTTATTTCAGGGGTGCTTGATGAGGTGTCATTTGTAGATACTATGGATGTGCTTTTTGATATGGGAAGAGCATGCTTACAGGGTGGAAATGAGATGATAGAGGTGTCATCTGTGGGTATGTATGATATAATCCGGGAATTTGAGGGGGTGGAATGTAAAAACATGAATTGCAAGATGGATGCTCATGTTGATACAAAGTACAAAACAGTTGCAAAGAAGGTGAAACCAGTTGCCTTGCCTTTGCCACCAAGAAGCAAAGAGAAGATAGATGAAGCCTCTATGCAACCAAATCTCAGAGATCCGAAGAAAATTGGGCATAAGTTTACACAGGAAACCCTAAAAGAGCTGAAGATTGGTGAAAGGGATTTTCTGTTGTCAGTTGAAAGGGAATGCTTTGAAGAGATGCTTGTAAAACATGGGAAAGCCTTTGCTTTTCAGCCGCATGAGATAGGCTGTGTTGATCCAAGTGTAACAGCGCCAATGGTGATCTTCACTGTACCACATGTGCCCTGGAACCTGCGGCGGCCGATTCCAGTACCAAAGGCTCTCTTGCCAAAGTTAATGGAATTATTAAAAGAAAAGATCAGGATGGGAATTTTGGAGCCATCATGCGCTCCATATTCCAACAGATGGTTTACTGTACCAAAGAAAAATGGAACATTGCGCTTCATTCAAGACATGCAACCTGTAAACAAAGTCACAATCAGGAATGTGGGAGTAGGTCCGATTGTGGATGAGTTTACAGAAGCATTTGCAGGGAAAGCTATATACTCTATGGGTGATCTGTATTCGGGATATGATCAGTTCCAGCTGGATATACAAAGCAGGGACTTGACCACAATGAGAACTCCTTTGGGATTAGTAAGGATGTGTACCTTACCACAGGGAGCCACCAACTCAGTGGCACATATGATGAATGGAATGAATAAAGTCTTACGAGACTTCATACCACAAATAACTATGCCATTTCTGGATGATGTGCCAATAAAAGGCTGTGATGAGAAAGACAAAGATGGGGATTTGGATTCAAAGGGGTGCCGCAAGTTTGTGGCAAATCATATAAAGGATTGTGATATGATTCTATCCAGGCTTGAAGAAGTGAATCTTACTTTGTCTGGACTGAAATCAGTGTTTGGGGTTGGTGAAGTGCTAATAGTGGGACATCTTTGTAGTACTAGTGGACGCCGACCTTGTCCAGCCAAGATAGATGCAATACAAAGAATGAAAGAGATATGCATTAATGTTACAGAGCTGAGGAGATTTCTTGGTGCATGTGTCTTTTATGTTATTTGGATCCCACATTATGCGCATGTAGCAGACTCTCTTTATCAACTCTTGAGGAAAAATCAAAAATTTTTGTGGAATGCAGCACATACTAAAGCTATGCGGAAGCTGAAATATCTGCTTCAATCATCACCTACTCTAAGGAAGGCAGATTATGAGTGTGGCAGGCCTGTGATTGTTACAGTTGATACTAGTCCTACTGGGATAGGATGGGCAGTAGGGCAAGATGATGAGGATGATCACACATATGTAATCAGATTTGGAGCAAAGGTATTAAGCATTTGACAACGAAAATATCCACAGATCAAGAGAGAGTTATGGGGAATAGTCACTGCTCTAAAATGTGAAAAAGAATATCTTATTGGGGCATCTGTACTTGTGGAAACTGATTGCTTGCCACTTCTTGGGATGATAGCAAGCTGTACCACTCCAGATATTGCTATGCTTAGGTGGATTGCCTATATCAAGTCACTAAATCCTGAGTTTGAGCATATTGCAGGAAAAGATAATCTAGTTGCAGATATGCTATCAAGAGCCAGGTATGAAGATGAAAAAGAGATGATTAGTGACATTGATGATGTAGGTACAAAATTCTACACTACTGCATATGCAAAAGGGGACCATACTTGCCTATCAAATGCACTTGAGCCTTTTATTGAGGAAATGTATGAAGGAGATTGGTTGCTTATTGGTAAATACTTGAGTACTCTGACAAGACAGGAAAATTGGTCTAACTCAGAATTTAAGAGGATCCGCAGAAAAGCATATGGTTATTTTCTAAAGGATGGGTACCTCTGGAAGCATCCTAAGCAGAGGAATGCTATGCCACAGAGAGTCATATGTGATAAAGAGACTCAAGGGAAGCTTGTAAAAGAATTCCATGAGAGTCTCTGGGCTGGACATCGACGAAGTGTGTGGGCCACCTTTATCAAAATAAAGGAAAAATATTGGTGGAAAGGAATGTACAAGGATATTTCCCAATATGTGGAAACATGCATGGTATGTCAAATGTACTCAAATGTGCGACATCGTGATGGCTTGCAACCAACCTACCCACCTGCCATGCACTACAAATGGGTAGTGGATCTAGTTACAATGCCTTTGGGAATTTGGCAGATGCGGTACATAGCACTTGCAAGAGAAGATTTGACAAATCAGGCAGAGGGGCGTGCTCTTAGAACAAAGAGTACGGAAACAGTATGCAAATTTCTCTTGGAAGATGTGATTTGTCGGTATGGTTGTGTTGGGAAAATAACAGCTGATAGGGGTGAGCTAGATGTTGAAGAAGCAAGGGAATTCTTCTCTAGAATTGGCATCAAGCTGTCCCTAACATGTGCTTACAATCCTGAGGGCAATGGTAAAAGTGAGCGAGGACATCCTCCAATCATTAAAGCTTTGGCTAAGGCATGCAGAGAAAGAATGCGAGAGTGGCCAAGGTTACTACCATATGCTTTGTGGGCTGACCGTACAACTCATAGCTCAGTGAGGACAAGATACATGCCTGTAGAATTAATGTATGGTCAGAAGCCAGTAATGCCAGTTGAAGAAGTAGTTCCAACTTGGAATGTATTGCCCTGGGTGGAAGGATTGAGTAGGGAAGACCTCCTTGCATTACGAATAAGGCAGTTGGAGAGGAGGCCTGAAGATGTAGAGCTTGCTAAAGCTCGTTTGAAAGATGCAAGGTTGAAAAATAAAGAAAGATTTGATAGAAGACACAGACTCCGGCCAAAACCTATTGAAGAAGGTGATTGGGTCCTAATGTATGATAGTAGTCTTGACAACCAGTTCACTGTTCAAAGAAAATTTGCAAAAAGATGGTTTGGCCCTTACATTGTCAAGCATGTGCATGGAAATGCCACGTATACCCTGTGTGAGCTTGATGGAACAGAGATAAAAAATCTTGTAGCAGGCAAAAGAATCAAGATGTTTAAAAGAAGGCATGATAATGATCCTTTTTATTCACAGGGAACTCAGGACGAGAGGCTTGATAGTGATAACATGGATATGGCTGAAGAGGAAGAGGATGATTTTCCTAATAATGTTGAAGATGAGGACGACATCCAGATATATGTAGATCTTGATGATGATTTGGCACATACCAGAGGATGTGCAGGTTTAGAGGGGGTGGATGTCGTGCCATGGCATGTCTATGGTGTGAAACCATGCATATGAGACTATCAAATGCAAATCTAGATGCATGGGATTAAGTGCTATGACGAGTCATTATATGATGCCCATGTACATATGTTCATATTGTAAATGAGGTTCAATAAGACGAGCTGAGGCTGAGTCAGGTCTCGAAGCTTTTGTATATGAGTGTGGTGTGAAATATGGAGCCTTATGCTTATGGTAGACCTTGCAGTAGGGAACACCCCTCTCAACATGTATGGAAATGTGAGATCAAGAAGGCTCTTGGTTTGCTGGAGATGATGCTCCTGGTGTTATGGTGGGCATGGGATGGTGGGCATGGGACAGAGAGATGGATATGTTGGTGATGAGGTCCAATCTAAGTGGGCAATATTGACCTTGAAATATCCTAATGAGCATAGTATCGTAACCAATTGGGATGACATGGAAAAGATTTGGGATCATATATTTTTTTTAATAAGCTTCGAGTTGCTCCTAAAGAGCATCCAGTCTTGCTTACTGAAGCTCCTCTCAATCCAAAGCTAATTGAGAGAAGATGACTCAAATCAAGCTCACGCCAGCTACGTATGTTGCTATCCTTGTGTGGCGGCCTACGTGGAGATATCCAAATTTATAAGCTAAATAAAAGGTGGCGCAATGTACTGGCGACGAGGGGAATTTCGAAATAATAGCTGCAAAAGGGATGGGCGCCAATTTCCTTGCGGGAAAGTGATGAAAAACCAGAGAAGCAAGGGGAAGCGCATATCAGAGTACAGAATGTGTAGAAATGGTGAAGCAGGGTTGCCATCTACCAGAGAATTTCAAATCTAAACAGTATCTACTGTTCATAGCTTGTAGGTGCTAGAATTGAAGAGGGATTTGAGTACTATTTAAAGAGATGCTTTTTAGTTTTTCCACGTTCTCTTCATTGCGCAGTCAGCAGCGAAGCGACTATAGAGTTTAGCAAAAAAAAAAATCAAAGAAAAATTTCACTTGGCTACTTTCAGATAAGTGGGTTTTTTTTATTATTTTTGTTACTACTTCCTACGATTTAGAAAAAAATCATATAGCTTATATATATCCTTAAAGGTTTTGGAGAATGAGTTAAAGGTTTTGGAGAATGAGAAGAATTTGGGACTTGGAGAATTGTGGAATAAAGAATCTAAAGGCAGGTTTCAGGAGATAAAGAAGCACCTTGAAATGATGGAATTGGTGTCACTTGATGTATGGAATGTGAAGGGTCACATGTATGTGGGAAATTTTTGAAGATTATGTTATGCCTACATGTGATTGGTTTGGGGGATTAGGAAAAAGGAGCCAGTAATTCTATGCTTGGAACGGGACACGCACTTGATACACAATTCATGTGCAATCGTCAGGCTGAATTCAGGGATGTAATGAGGTGAATTGGCACATGTTTATGTTATCAAAAATGGATATGTCCTTGCTCCTTGGAGAGTTATGTGTGTGAGTTTCCTTGTGGAAACCAGAAGCTACTCTCACAGCTAGAAGTCTCGTACTTTCCCAGCGACACCGTCCACGTCACGACAACGTGCATACACATAGATGTACACACGAGTATATTCACATGCTCTCACACACATACAATCTCTCAAACGACCACAAGGAAATCCAAACATGTATTCTCAAATATTCAAAAGATCATCATCAATCATTCAATTGTAGAAACTTTTTGCAGGCTTCACTAGCTGCTGGTAGAATGGGTATAGCTTGAGCAATCCTCAAGGCTAGTCCAAGTTCTAAGAGCAGTGCTACGAGGAGGTTTTGGGACACCATCCACCACAAAGAACCCTCTCCCACTCTTGCAACTCCCTCCACTAGACAAACCTTATTCTTCTCTTAATAAACCAACATCCCTTTCAACACAAAAGAATCCCTCAGATAACCAACTTAAAAACAACTCACAAGACCAGGGAAAGCTCCATTAGCACCAAGGCTCTCACGCAACTCTCTCATACCAACACTTATGAAAAAACCTTCATCCCGCTTGTTTCTTCGTACGCAAAAATACCCCTATCTCCATGCATGCTTTTGCCTACTCTATCTAATTCTATCGGCTAGCCACCATGTAAGCAATCTTATAGAAGCTGATTACATCCAGTTATGAATACACAACCACCCTTGCAAGATCCTAAGCTTCCTAAGGTTTCAAATTATACCCAGTACATTATTTTATTCTTCGTGGGGTTGGGATGAGCATCGTCATAGGACATATCCTCTTGAACATAAAAACTTCCATCATCTTTTGCTAAACCCCCCATGGTTAAAGCATTTATGCTGAACCACTTGCTATGGATTCTTTGAAACAATCTTTAGAGCAAATAGTACCTTCAACTCCGAGCAAACTTCTTCATGCTCCTCTGCTAAACATGCTACTATTTTCGTTGCAACAAGATCAGCTGCGTAGGAGCGAAAAAGTGATGCTTAGGAGCAAAAAATCACTGCACGCTTTTTCGCTAACTGAGCAATGCAATACCGTTGCTAGTTTTAGTGCTGAGGAGTGAATGTTCTGCATAATTAAAAAAAGCTAGGGTAGACTAGGGAGTGTGCACAGAACACCCCAGTCTACCCCAGCTCTTTTTTTTCTAATGTAGACATAATAAAACTAACATAACTTCACATCATCATGAACAAGTGTAATGTAAAACTTAATACCAAAAACAAAAGACATTTGCAAACCATGGTTTTAGGAATTTCAACATTGAATTACAATACTTTGCGGATTACATAAGTATATGTTTCCCAAAAACTCATATACAAGATAAAGCGTAATAAAAACCTATGGAGCTAGGGACTATCTAGATCTCATGCTATGCGATTGGTATTATTCCTTGCGGCTCTAGCCCCTTCACTTCCCACATTCCCATTGCTATCAGTGGCTACATTTTCACCACCATTTCGAGTTATATGATCCTAGAACACAATAAAACTAACACAAGTGAGAACCAGTTTTGCAAAAAGAAAGAGGTTTAGGATTTAGCAGTTTACTTACTTCCCATTCTTGCCAAGCATCTCCTCTAGAGCTTGCAAATCCCGTTGTAATGTAAACCCCTATCATATAGAGCTTGCAAACCGCGTCGGCTCTGGGCATCTACAGAGACCAGAGGAGAGGTTGGTGAAGAAGCGAAGGGTGGCCGCTATAGCTGGAGTCAACCGAGTGGAGATATGTTGGGGATCGTTGCCTTGTTTGTTTTCTGAGGGGCTCGGGTCAGTTTGAAGAGCTGACGTTGGGGTTGTGTGGCCATCGCGTAGAGGTTGGTGGGGGCCCCTTTGTGAAGTGCAGAGGAGTGAAGAGTCGGCGCAGCTGCAGCTGCTGGTGTAGTGATGTGAGAGCCTTTGACACAAAGGAGACTGGCTGGTGTTGAAGAGAGGGCTGAGCGGATAGCGAGTGCAGTGGGTTGTCAGAGAGAGTAGCCGCCTTGTTGGTTTGGCTCTGAGGCGCAGGTGCAAGACAAAGCCAAGGAAAGCAAGCTGGCTCAAAGTTGATGCGTGGAGGCTGCTCTGGATAGGGAAGGCAGCCGTCATGTGTATAAGGAAGCAGAGACTAGCGAGTTTGGAGCTGATGCGAGATGGCTAGAGACTTCTGAAGACAAGCGAAGTTGGCTGCAAAAACAGAGAGGTGAGGGAGGCTGGTGTGATGCCGGTTGTAGAGGAGAGAGCGCCAAATAGTAGGGGAAGCCGCCTAGGATGGTCGCCGGTGGTGGCTGAAGTAAAACTATGAAGGGGAGCCTGAGGGCTACAAGCAGGGTTTGAGGGTTGCCGCCCCTGGAGGAAAAGATGGAGAACGTGTGTGGTGACTAACAACGGCTGGAAGGAGCCGCCTTGGTACTATGTGGCTTGGAGTGGATGTTGGGCTGGCTGCAGATGTTGACAGCAATTGGAGGGATGCTTCTCTGGTGAGGTGTGGTTAGCGACCAGAGAGAGGGAGGTTTAGAAGTGTAGCTGTGGTCTTGCTTTGGGATCTGGCAGTGTGCTGGTGGTGTAGGAGAGAGTGGTCTTCAGCTGAGGTGTAGAGAGTGGTGTAGGAGAGAGTGGTCTTCAGCTGAGGTGCTGGTGGTGTAGGAGAGAGTGGTCTTCAGCTGAGGTGTAGAGTAGAGAACGAAGAGGTCAGCTACAGAGAAGCAAGAGTGAACGGACTGGGAGCGACCAGGACCTGGAGTGGGCTGATTGCGAGTGAAGCTGGTGTCTGGGATATCCAACTCTGTACAAAGGAAGGTCTGATTTGAAATATAAGTCTTGTTCATGCTCTCAGGTCTGGTGTTCTGGTGTGTTTATATGTGTGTGTGGAAGTGTGGCACCCTATAAAGGCGTAAACAGCTTTACCGCTTCCGTGCCATCACTTTTTGGTGCCTCCACAGAGGAGCAGATTTCCTCTGGTTTGTGAAAGAAGACAGGGGCTGTGTGAAGCAAGATTTGGAAGGATGGCTCAAGATTTTCCGGAGTATTTGGGATTGCCACAGGAGAGTGCAGTCAGGTTTCTGGAGAAGATGGAATTTACAGCCTTGATGAAAGACAGGGCAACCCCGGAGATCCTCTCTCAGATTTTGACTTATTGCTTGCAGGGTGATGCAAAAGTATGGCTACAGATGTTTGTGACTACACACAGGAATGTTCATCAACAGGATCCTGAGTACCGTGTAATCAGAGCTGCATTTTTGGCATAGTTTGCTCAAGTGAGGAGTCCAAATGAAGTATGGAAGGAGTTGTGTAACATTCAGCAGAAGGATGTGGATCAGTATTTGATAGAGTTTGGTAGACTGTGGAGTCTATGGTGTGAGGCTTTGATTCCTGAAGTGCCCCCATAGATGATAAAGAGAGAGTGTTTTGTGGCTGGTCTGGAGCCAACCCTACGTTTGAAGGTGGAGCTGAAGAACCTGGATAGCTTTGAGGAGGCTATCAGAGTTGCTCGTGAGAAGGAGTGGAAGGTGAAGCGTCTGAGGCAGTTGGGAATGTAGGAAGAGCCGAAGAGGTTTGTGAAGATGCCAGAGATTGAGAGTATGCATCCTGGAAGAAAAGCTACTGTTGTTCCTAAACAGGAGGATTCTTTGAAGAGGGAGGTTCATGAAGCAGTGGAGCTCATGAAGTCTTTAAGCGTGAATTGGATAGAATCTGCAGGAAGAGGAAGAGGCATGGATGCTATGGGAAGGAAGACTGATGCATCATCTGGTTCTGAAGGAAATTCAGCAGATATTGGAAGAGGGAGAGGGTATCCGAGTGATGTGCAATGTCAGAATTGTGGTGAGTGGGGTCATATCAGTGCAATGTGAGAAACCAGCCAAAGCTAATGGTGGCATATATCAATTGTCTCTGGGAATGAGTGATAGGGTGATTGGCCCTAATATGCAGGTAAAGGATGCAATTCAGCCCAATGTTTGTGAAGTCCATAAGGTCACATTTGTAGAGCAAGATATGGGACAAATTATTCTGTTGGGAATGGAGAAGGATGAGGTTTTGGGAATCAGCCCTGAAGAGCTTTCAGAAGAAGAGGAGGAGGAGGATGGGAGTATTGATGATGGTGTGGATTGTGAAAGTGATGCTAACGCTAAGGAGCCTGATGTGTTTGAGTATGGATATGACTTGGATGATCTTTTTGATTTAGAAAAGAGTTATGACTTGCAGGTGCCTGTACTTCAGCCAGTCAAGGTAGAGAGTGATGATCAAGGTGTTACTAATGAAGATACTATGGATGGAGTATGTATGGATGATCCGACTGATGAGTTGGATATTGCAACTTGTGAGAGTGTGGATGATGAGCTGCACAGTGTTCTTGATAATGCATTGGATGATCTGGTGGAATTGGTTTCCTTGGAGAAGGTAACGAATGCTTGCATACCAGTTGTGCAGGAAGGGAGTGATGGTGTGACTGATGATGAGTTGGATGCTACTTTGGATGGTGATGTGATAGATTTTGGATGTGTGGTTGCTGATCATAAGGTGTGTGTTCCTTGTCATGCTCAAGAGAATGAGTCGGTTGGTAGTGAGGATGCATGTGAGGCTATTGTTGTTGGTCAGGGGGACCAAGATGCTTTGCCTGGGAGTTTAGGGAGCTTGGACTTGGTAGAGATGCCTGTGCAAGATGTGGAGAATCTTGAAGGATCGCCAATGGTCTTGAAGCTGGAGAAACTACAGGAAAGTGACAATGATGAGTCTACAGTGCATGAGGTTGCTATGTGTGATGTTGATGGGTTGAAGGGAAATGGGTTTATGGTGGACACACCACATGTTGATGCTCAGCATATGGATGAGTGGTTTGGTTATAGTCCTTGTTTGGCAGTTTGTCTAGAGGAAGAGTTGGAAGCCAATGATACAGGTTGCAAATTGGATGACCATGAGATGGGAGTTGATGATGAGATGTCTGTTATTTTGGTATATGATTATGAGTGGGAATCAGATGTGTCAGAGGGGAGTAGAGGTGAGGAATGGTTGTTTCCCTCACAAGACTATGTGAGCTGGTATGGAGGAGGAAGTGCAACAGTAGACGGTGATGAGGCCATATATAAAGAACCCAGGGGGTTGCTGAAAATGGAAGACCATGAGAGGGTGCGTCAATGGATATTTGACAGAGGAAAATGCTTGAAGGATTGGAAGGTAGATGCACCGAGATTTTTGTTTAATCCAGGAGGAAAATGGTTGAAGGATTGGAAGGTAGATGCACCGAGATTTTTGTTTGATCCAGGAGGATAAATGGTTTCTGTTTATGCAGCTGCTGGACATAAATGTCTCAGCAGAAAAAAGGGGGTTGCTAAATATGTGTGAAGTTTTTGGAGAACCTCAAACTCAACTTGTACATGTGTACATGAGTGATGTTTGTGTTGTAGTGAAGTCATGGGGGCACCCATTGACTTAGTGTGGGCGTCGTGAATGCGGCAGTCAGGCTTTTGGGTTTTGGTGGAAGTGTATGTGCAGAAAAATGATGAAATTCTGGAAGCACATCTTGTCCAGTGAGAGGTCCACTGGAGATGATATCAGCTCCTCAGTCACCTGATTGTGTGCGCGTCCAATGTATAAATGGGCACTAAGTTGCGTTTGAAGATGTGGAAAGCGTGGGAAGCAACTATTGATGTGGCCAAGGTAGCAAAGGACATGAGTGTGAAAGCATTGAGGGTGGCCATCCATTGGATTTTAAGCAAAATGAAAATATAATATAATATACATATAGCCAACTAAAGCAATGGCCACGTAGCAGCCAACCTTGCTGCCAGCGGAGGCCGTGGAAGGTTAGCGAAGAAGTTGACAGGCTGGCCTCGAGGAGACGCCGTGTGTAGTAAGGGCCGCGAGAGGAAAAGAGGGGGAGATGCTTGCTAGAACGTTAAAGAGCTGCAGGCGCTAAGGGTGAGTCGCTCTCAGGTGCTTGGTGGCCGTCATGTAGAGAGGAGAAGGCTTCTTTGGGTGCAGGCAAGAGGCAGCCGCAGCCACACACAGAGGGGAAACCACCCTTGAGGTGACAGAGCAGTAGAGGTTGCCACCCAGAGAAGGCTCATGGTGATCTGCAGACCGAGAGGAAGGTGGCGCCCGGGTGTACGACAAGAGAAGGCTCGCAGGTGATCTACAGGCAGGCGCCGAAAGAGGAAGGTGGCCGCATGGTGAAGAAGGGCTGCTGGGGCGGCTCTGGGCATCTGCAGAGACCAGAGGAGAGGTTGGTGAAGAAGCGAAGGGTGGCTGCTAGCTGGAGTCAGCCGAGTGGAGATATGTTGGGGATCGTTGCCTTGTTTGTTTTCTAAGGGGCCCGAGTCAGTTTGAAGAGCTGACATTGGGGGCCCCTTTGTGAAGTGCAGAGGAGTGAAAAGTCGGCGCAGCTGCAGCTGCTGGTGTAGCGATGTGAGAGCCTTTGACACAAAGGAGACTGGCTGGTGTTGAAGAGCGGGCTGAGCGGATAGCGAGTGCAGTGGGTTGTCAGAGAGAGTAGCCGCCTTGTTGGTTTGGCTCTGAGGCACAGGTGCAAGACAAAGCCAAGGAAAGCAAGCTGGATCAAAGTTGATGCGTGGAGGCTGCTCTGGATAGGGAAGGCAACCGTCATGTGTATAAGGAAGCAGAGACTAGCGAGTTTGGAGCTGATGCAAGCTGGCTGGAGACTTCTGAAGACAAGAAAGCTGGCTGCAAAAACAGAGAGGTGAGCGAGGCTGGTGTGGTGTCGGTTGTAGAGGAGAGAGCGCCAAATAGTAGGGGAAGCTGCCTAGGATGGTCGCCGGTGGTGGCTGAAGCAAAAGAAGGAAGGAGCGTGGACTGTGAAGGGGAGCCTGAGGGCTGCAAGAAGGGTCTGGGGGTTGCCGCCTCTGGAGGAAAAGATGGAGAACGTGTGTGGTGACTAGCAACGGCTGGAAGGAGCATGGACTGTGAAGGGGAGCCTGAGGGCTGCAAGCAGGGTCTGGGGGTTGCGGCCTCTGGAGGAAAAGATGGAGAACGTGTGTGGTGACTAGCAACGGCTGGAAGGAGCCGCCTTGGTACTGTGTGGCTTGGACTGGATGTTGGACTGGCTGCAGATGTTGACAGCAATTGGAGGGATGCTTCTCTGGTGAGGTGTGGTTAGCGACCATAGAGAGGGAGGTTTAGAAGTGTAGCTGTGGACTGGGGGGAACTGGCAGTGTGCTGGTGGTGTAGGAGAGAGTGGTCTTCAGCTGAGGTGCAAAGCAAAGAACGAAGAGGTCAGCTACTACAGAGAAGCAAGAGTGAACGGACTGGGAGCGACCCCAGGAGCTGGAGTGGGCTGATTGCGAGTGAAGCTGGTGTCTGGGATATCCAACTCTGTACAAAGGAAGGTCTGATCTAAAATATAAGTCTTGTTCATGCTCTCAGGTCTGGTGTTCTGGTGTGTTTATATGCGTGTGTGGAAGTGTGGCACCCTATAAGGGCGTAAACAGCTTTATCACTTCCATGCCATCAACGTAGGTTGCTACCGACATGTATAAGAAGCTATGAGCATGTATAGGTTGCTACCGGTATGCATAGTAAGCTACCGATGCCGGTAGCAACCTACGCATGCAGGTAGCAACCAACACATATGGGTAGCAACCTATGCATGCTGGTAGCTTCCTATGCATGTTGGTAGCAATAACCAACATATGCTGGTAGCTTCCAATGCATGTCGGTAGCACCCGGGAGCTTCCGATGCATTCCGGGAGCTACCTGCATGCCTAGGTATCACTCGCCTAATGCATAACCCTTATGCATAAGGCTCATTCATAGCTTGCATGAGGCTATGCATTCATAGCATATACATAAGCCTGATGTACGTGGGTTATGCGTGATGCATGACGCTTATACATTTGGTAATGCATAAGTCTTATGCATGAGGTTTATGCACCACCCTTATGTATGATGCTTATGCATAAGGCTAATGCATAAGCTTTATGCACTAGCTTCATACATATGGCCACCTCTAGAGAGGAGCTATGCTATCCATGTAGGGGAGAAAAAATAACAAATCCTAAAACTTACAAACCCTATAATATGTAAAAGCATAAGAGAGGAAACATAAAAGGGAGATTTCTCTTACCTTATGGGGCTTGTGGATAACCTACGAAATTAAACCCAATCAAGAAAAAAAGTATTAGTAACCCTAATAGAAGGCATATACGAAACCCTAATCTTAATGAAAGATTTTGCCCTAACTTATTGAATCTTTCTTTTTCCCTTCTCATTATAGCTTAACCCTCCCTATAGCTTTTAAATAGAAAACATAATAGAGAGATTTGATGGAGAGCTCTCCGTCAAATCTCTTTATTAGGGTTTCTACGTAGAAGATAGGGTTAGGGTCAAGCTTCAATGAGAAGGAAAAAGAAGAAAAGAAAAACCTAAAAGAGAAGAAAGAGAAGGGAAATACTCACAAGAAAGCTTTAATGGAAAGCTTGTTTGCATAGGAAATGAAAGAAAATAGTAGACATACCTTGCTTGAGCTTCAAGGGGATAGGGTAGCAGAGGTAGAAGTGATAAACAAGGCAAAAACCTGCAAAAAAGAAAAATCTCAGAGTACAAGTTTATTGTATTCAAAAAAGATAAAACTACACGGTGGCAAAAGAAGTGACAAAAAAAAGCGGAATACTTTTACAATATACCAGCATTTTTTTATTTCTATAGACGTTGCTGAGCAGCATCTTTTCCCTTCTCAAGAGCAAAAAAATGTTGCTAGGTAGTGATATTACGTTGCTGAGTAGCAAAAAAACACTACTAAAAGTGTTGCCCAACAATGAAAAGGTGTTGCGAAGCAGTGATATATCAATGTTGAGCATCGTGAAAACCCCTAATATTTTCCTTCCAAAAACTCTACAAAAACGTTGCTACACTCCCGACGTGTTATCGTGGTACTTATATTGTATTATTTTATGTGTGTGATCATCATTTGTCTATTAAAGGTATACCATATTAGGATCTTAGGTGGAGATTATAAGTTATGGATTAGGTGTTTGCACAAGTTATAGATGTTGAGGCACTTGTAGATGTTTTTTTGGAGGTGTAGGTTTGGTTAGACTCCCCCCTTCCTAAGTTGCATTTCTTTTGAGGGACTAGTAGGTAAGGTTTGCTTTTGAATTGGTTCTTCTCTTTGTCAATTTTAGCACTGTGAGTGGACAAGATTGAGGGTCAACCATAGATGTTGCTTTCGTTGATGAGGTTATGGGTGTTTACTTCCTTCTTGGCATCCAAATCCACGTATTACCCCCATAGTAGCCTTGAGATTCAAGAAGCCGAGTTGGAATCCATCAAGAGGTAACCTATGGTTTGTATTAGTTTTCTCTTATGGTGCCTTTAGGGTTTCTTAATAGCAGGTTGGCAAGTGAGAATTGGTGGAGAAGCTTTAGGGACCTACTTAAGGGTAGATTTTAGCTTTTCTTGTTGTTATACTAGTAGCTGGTTTTTTATAAAGGTTGATGCATTTGTGGATCTTGAAGATGACAAACTTTGTGGTGGTAAAATGGATGTCAATGTGGAGAGAACAACATTGGATTGTGCGATGTTGAGGCTTTTTCCTTGTGGCATTTAAATGCTTGCTACTCGTCCAACACATTTGTGAATGTGGAGGTAGTGTTCATGGAGTGTAAAAATGTAGGGTCTACGCAACTAATTTCTTGTAGAAAAGGATAGTAGGTTACGACTAGCACCTGTGTCAAACATAGCATTATAGAACACTTTACCATAGGGGCTAGGTAATTCAATGGGTTTCCTAAGAGGTGGAATTAAATCATCCCTGTTGTCAATTACCTCTCTAGCATAAGTTGCGATTCGTGCCGCCAGTGTCAAGCATAGCATTATAGAACACTAGTTTACCATAGGGGCTAGGTAATTAAATGGGTATCCTAATAGGTAAAATGAAATCATCTATGTTGTGAATTGTGATTCGCACCACCGATGTCAACAAGCATAGCATTATAGAACACTAGTTTACCATAGGGGATGGGTAATTAAATGGGTGTCCTAATAGGTAAAATGAAATCATCTATGTTGTGAATTACCTCTCTAGCATCAGTTGTGCATCAATTCAAAGATTTATTTCTCGATATTGTAGAAGTTTTTCCCATCTTTTCCTTGCCTCCTCTTGGACTTGGATCTTCCTTTGAATGGCCCTCTCCTCGGTGGCTTGTTTGTCAAGAGAAGCACGTAATGATTCTTTGATAAAGGATCCATAGTATTTCTTAAACTTAACTCTACCTACAAAACATAACATGAAAACAAGTGATCAGTAATACATTTATGAGAAACAAAACACACGCTTTAAGCCTTATGCACCATGATGGCCTATGTGTGCTTTAATATGTGAGAGGATCCCACTTCACAATACTTGCTAGACCTCCTTACATTAGCATGCAATGACACTTCTCATCGAACTCTAACATATAAGTTCTAGAAAGCATTGTGATAACTATGTCTATACACATGTAGACTCTATGAGTAGAGAGAATACCTTATGCTGCATAGAAAAAGAGAGCATAAGAAACATATGCTATATACACAAGAGAGTATAAACATTCAAAATGCTTATACTGTTCATCCATACATAGCAGTCCACATCAAAAACGCTTTATGTATAAAAACATAACGCATAGAAATATATGCTATATACATAAGAGAGTTTAAACATTCAAAAATCTTATACTCTCCATCCATTCATAGCCCTCCACATCGAAAAAGCTTTATGCATAAAAATGTAATGCATAAAGCCTTATGCATAAATCTCATCCACAATATTTATGTATAAAACATTATATATTAAGCTTTATGCATAGAGCTTAATGCATTCATCAAGCTAGATGCAAGCTCTATGCAAAGAGCTTAATGCTTCTTGCAAGCTAGATACAAGCTCTATGCATAGACCTTAATACTTCTTATAATCTAGATGCAAGCTTATGCAAGGCTCTATGCATAGGCTTGCAAGAAGCCTATGCGTAGAGCTTATGAATAAGAAGGATATGCATAGAGCTTGCAAGAAGCCTATGCGTAGAGCTTATGAATAAGAAGGATATGCATAGAGCTTGCAAGCTTATGCAACTCTATGTATAGGCTTTATGCATAGATCTTGCAAGAAGCCTATGCATAGAACTTATGCATAGAGCTTATTCATAAGAAGGCTATGCATAGAGCTTGTAAGCTTATGGAAACTCTGTACCTAGGCTTTATGAATAGAGCTTGTAAGACGCCTATGCATAAGCTTGAAAGAAGCCTATGAATGGAGATTATGCATAAAGCCTATGCAAGAAGGATATGCATAGAGCATGCAAAGCTCATGTAAGCTCTATGCATAGGCTTTATGCATAGATCTTGCAAGAAGCCTATGCATAAAGTTTGCAAGAAGAAGCCTAAAGTAGCCCTAAATCCGGCACCAAAGGGTGCAATAATATGTAGAAAAAAATAAATGAGGGGAAAAAAAAGAGGACTTACCTCTTTTCTTGTGAAGCCGAAGGAGACAATTGGTGAAAGACCAAAACAAAATATTGAACAAAGTGATCGGTAGATTAAACATAACATTAAGAACTAATGCACAAGTAATACAAAACCCTAAAAGCTTCATGCATGCATTGAGAGCTCTCAACATGCATAGAGAGCCAAAACATCACAAAACCCTAAAATCCCAACACTCTTACTTGAATAAGCCTACAAAAAAGCAAAAAAATAAATCAAAAAGTTAGTAAGTATAATTCATTTTAACATATCAGAAAGCAACAGAAGAAGTGAAAGATGAGGAGGAGAAGAGGAGAAAAATAGGTTGAGTTTCTTTACCCTAATCTTAATGCATAAATGATTGAAAGATTGTGGTTTATGTTGCCCTAACCTTAGCTTTTACATAGAAAGCATACAAGAGAGCTTTGATGGAGAGCTCTCTATTAAAGTTCTCCATTAGAACTTCTATGTGAAAGCTAGGGTTCGGACAAGGAAAAATGAGGGAAGAAATGGAAAGGAAAGAGAGGGGAAGGGAAAGAAAAGGTCAAATAGAGAGCATAGTTGAAGCTTTCCACCATGAAATCTTGGAAACAAAGAAAGCAATGAAGCTTTCCATGAAATCTTGGGATAAAGGAAGAAAGGAAAAAAGAAAGTAGTTACCTTGGAGAGGGAGAGAGCTTTGATGAAGGGAATTCGATGGGAGGAAGTGCTATTAAATCCGTCGTCCTAGCATGTACAACAAAGAGGTAGGTAGAGAGAAAGCAATTGTGTTGATGGCTTCAGGAAACAGTGCCTCTATAGCTTGGTCTGAAGCACACTATTGTGAGAGGAGTCTATCACTAGCATGAAACCCCAGCAAGAACAACACGAGCATGCACTCGAGCACCCAGCCTCTATCCCTTGGTCCTTAGCTTCCCCAAAGGGATACTTCACTACCCTCCCAACCACCCTACCGACGTTAGTTGTGCTACTAAATCAGTTGTCCTCTATGGTCAGCATTGATCTGCAATGTCTTTGATCTATCACCTAACACCCTCTCTTGACCATAGGTGGATGTTAGCTACTGACCATACACACTTTCAACGGACATAGAAATTCCCAGATCTTGCCTCCAAAGCCTTCTCTTTGTATCTTATCTATAATCTTCTCTTCAAAATCCCAAGGTGTCCTCCCCCATATGATAGCCTTACAAATAGATCTTAAAACCTTTCAAATGTAGGCAGCTGCCCTCAACTGACCTCGATCTGACAATATACTCTCTTGGTTATCCCAAACAAGTCAGAACACTTACTATTACATGTCTTCAAATTCTGATGGCTCTCTCAGTCTAGATTTAATTCCTTAGTGTCCTCTATGACTCTCCGATGTCCATGGACTTAATATCCACACTCCCATGCCATTCCTAATGGTCCTACTGAGACTCTCCTGACAATCTTTTAAGCTTTCTCCTCCAGTCTTTACTTTCAAATTTTGCTACACAGCTATTCTTCCTCCAAAGTCAACAACAATTCAAACACTTCCCAAAGTGCCATGTGACATCTATAACCCCTCAGAGACTTCTCAACTAAGCAAGATCTATCACCGCCTAGGTTCCTGCTGGCAGCATGCTACCAGCTTACAACTACCTTTGAATGGGTAGAATCTACCCAACTAACCAAGTTGTCCTAGTTGACATAGATTCTAACTCCTTTAAGTCAGTTGACCCCATAGGGACCTCAATGGACTTAAATAACACTATCTCCAAGCCTCACAAGCTATCAACTCACCTACTGTGTCGTCATACTACTACCTTAGAAACACTATAAAATAACCAGCTTTCTATCTGCTGTCCTCAAAAAGGTCAAGAACAGAGCTGATGTGAAGAATCACTTCCCCTCAACTAATACTAACTTAGGCTAACTGTCCCAAGCCCAACTCAACCAGAGTTAGCTCTCACCTGCAGCCTTATCACCAAAAGAACTCCTTCTGTACATAATATAATTGAACCAAAACATAGAAGAAAACCTTTATATCACATAATTTGATCCTTTGGATATTCCAAGAAGACGTTGTAACATGTAATAAGCCTCAATCCTGATCAAATGAAGGAAACAAATAGCAAATCAAAAGAAACTCTCTCAAATGACCATAAAGAAATCCAAACATGTATTCTCAAGTATTCAAAAGATCATCATCAATCATTCAATTGTAGAAACTGTCTGCACGCTTCACTAGCTGCTGGTAGAATCGGGATAGCTTCACCAATCCTCAAGATTGGTCCAAGTTCTAAGAGTAGTGCTTTGTGAGAGGTTTTGGGACACCATCCCACCACAAAGAACCCTCTCCCACTCCTTCAATTCCTTGCTCTGGACACACCTTAGTCTTCTCTCACAAACCCACGTTGCTATCAACACAGAAGAATCCCTTGAATAAGCAACTTCGAATCAATCTCACACGACCAGGGCAAGCTCCCTCAGCACAACACGAAGGCTCTCACAAAGCTCTCTCAAACAAAAGTTCTCACTAAAAAGTTCTTCCTGTGCAACAATACCCCATCTCCATGCATGCTTTCACCTACTCTATCTAATTCTGTCTGCCAGCCACTGTGCAACAAATCTAATACTAATTGATTACATTGAGTTTTGAATACCCAGTCGCCCATGCAAGATCCTAAGCTTCCTAAGGTTTTAAATGATACCCAATACATTATTTTATTCTCTATGGGGTTGGGATGAGCATCGTCATAGGATATATCCCCTTGGCCTTAAAAACTTCCATCATCTTTTGCAAGACCCCCCATGGTTGAAGTATTTATGCTCAACCACTTGCTATGGATTCTCTAAAAAACTCTTCAACAAACAATACCTTAAGCTCCGAGCAATCTTCTTCATGCTCCTCTATAGTAGCTTCATTATTAGACAAGTCTTCATTCTCTATCTCTTTATCCTTCTGGACTGTCATGACTTTGCACCAATATGGAGTCAATTTATAGCTAATTAATCTCCTTAAATGAAGTTGATCATCTAGGTCTGAAAGTTGGTAGGTTCCATTCTCATACTTGTGTACAACTTTAAAAGGGCCTTCCCATTTAATTTGGAATTTAATTTGGAAATTGTTATCTAGCTTGCTATTATACCTAGGCACCAGATCCCCTTCTTTAATGTCTTTATCCTTCACTGTCTCATTGAACAGCTTTTCTCTTTTGTTGCTCAGTTCTCGATGTAATGCTCCAAAGCTTCCATTAGGGAAAGTTGGGACTCAAATTGGACCCTTTAAGGATTTGTACATTTTCTATCTCTACAAAAATGGGCTCATGGTGAAATTTTTGTAAATCTACTCAAAAGTGAGCAGAGTTTGGACATTTAAATTCTACTCTTTGAGACATTTCTAATGATATATAGGATGATGGGAAATTTTGCATATTCAAGAAGTCCCCAAATTTGGTGATGATGTTGCACGTTACATGCCACATCATCACCAAATTGGGGGACTTCTTAAATATGCAAAATTTCCCATCATGCTATATATCATTAGAAAGGTCTTGAAGAGTAGATTTCAAATGTCCAAACTCTATCACTTTTGAGTAGATTTGTAAAAAAAATTCTTTTGAGTAGATTTACCCATCTCTAGTTCAGCCCTTCTGAGAACCATATCTTTGCCTTTCATGTACAAGTGATCATTAATAATATTGTACTACAGAGTCCTTATGATGAAACCATACTTCTATTTTCTGGATAAACTTGAAGGTACCATACCTGTATGTAAACACTCTTCCACTTCATGCAAACTCTCCCTTCTAGCATAACTAGGGTAGCTATAGCATATGTATCCAAATCTTTGCCTAACCCCCCCTTGCTAATGTGTCTACAGCTTGGTTTTGTGCTCTTTTCACATGTTGAACCTGAACTTCTTGAAACCTCTACATCATCTTTCTTATTAGAAAGCTCCACTCCTTCAATTTGGGATTCTTAGCCTTTCAAACATTATGAGGTTGTCTAATCACTAGTAAACTGTTTCCTTTAATAATCAATCTCTAATCCCTAGACATTGTTGGAGTCCATATTTAAGGTGGCATACTAAGCTTCATTGCTGCTGTACACCTATAACTTGATTCCTTCTTGATATATTACAGTACCTTCAGGATTTAACAAAACAACCCCAACACAGGACACCCCTCATCTCCTCTTTGAAAGCTCCATAAAAAAAACAAAGAAAGCATTGGACAGATCTGCCTCAGATTCTTGCCACCTGTGTACCTTCTTCTCCTTCATGGTTTATTCCTTCAATACTAAAGGGTTATGTCTGTAAGTCAAAATATCTTCCAAATTATCCCTCCACTATGCAAGTGAATTGGACCTCTTCTGGCTCAACTAGCCATTTAGATAGTCTCTTGATGGAAGATCATATCGAATCAAATGGGGAAGTAAAGAATAATGTGTCAATATGGTGAAAGGATTAGGAAGTAAGTAAGACCTAATTTTTCTTAGGGAAAACACCACAGCTACCATTACAAGATCTACATCAGAATAAGTCATGTCTCCACTTGTCTTTTTCCTACTCATAAAATATATTGGAATCATGTAAGAATGCTCTCTTCCTTGCTGCAGCCAGCACTACACCTATGGCATCTTCTCCCACACTAGGATTCACAAAAAATTCCTTACTCCAATCTGGGGTCATCACAATTGGAAGAGTGCTCAAAATTTTTTTTTAACTCAAAATTTTTTTTTAACCTACTATAGAAAGGCTTCCTCTTCCTTGGCTTGTGACACGAAAGGATCCTTTTGGGATGCTTGTTGCAAGGGGTACAAAGCCTGAGAAAGAAGATGAATAAATCTACCTAGATATCTAGCCGTATGTGTGAAGGTCATCAATTGTTTCACATTCTGAGGTGTCTCTAACAAAAGCAAAGATTCTACCTTTGTAGGGTCTGCCTCCTCCATGGCTGACTCCTCCATGTTTGAAACCAACATTATGCATCCCCATGCTATAACATAGACAACAAGGTTAATTTGTCTTCATCTTTGTCCTTTCCATATGTAAAAGCTGCGAGATCCATCCTGGCCAAGAAATCCTCTCGATTCTCATTATTTGCCCATGAAACACAGGATAAGATAGCATTCCAACCATCTCAATAGCTAACACTTAAACATCTTGAAGGGTGCTTTCAAAGCCCTCCTCTATGAAGGCACCAAAACAATGATGGCTTTAGGAAACACTACCTCTATAGCTCCGTCAGAACTTGAAGTACAATACAACACATACAACAACCTCTTTGTGGACCTAAAGAACCTTCAACGACATATGATCCAATTCGTTAAGGTTTCACTAGCTGGTAGAATCGGGATAGCTTGAGCAATCCTCAAGATTGGTCCAAGTTCTAAGAGTAGTGCTTTGTGGGAGGTTTTGGGACACCATCCCACCACAAAGAACCCTCTCCCACTCCTGCAACTCCTTGCTCTCGACACACCTTAGTTTTGTCTCACAAACCCACGTCACTATCAACACAGAAAAATCCCTTGGATAAGCAACTTAAAATCAAACTCACAAGACCAGGGCAAGCTCCCTCAGCACAACACCAAGGCTCTCACACAGCTCTCTCATACAAAAGTTCTCACCAAAAAGTTCTTCCTGTGCAACAATACCCCATCTCCATGCATGCTTTCACCTACTCTATCTAATTTTGTCTGCTAGCCACTGTGCAACAAATCTAATAGCAATTGATTACATTGAGTTATGAATACCCAGTCGCCCATGCAAGATCCTAAGCTTCCTAAGGTTTTAAATGATACCCAATACATTATTTTATTCTCTGTGGGGTTGGGATGAGCATTGTCATAGGACATATCCCCTTGGCCTTAAAAACTTCCATCATCTTTTGCCAGACCCCCCATGGTTGAAATATTTATGCTCAACCACTTGCTATGGATTCTCTAAAAAACTCTTCAACAAACAATACCTTAAGCTCCCAGCAATCTTCTTCATGCTCCTCTCTATAGTAGCTTCATTATTAGACAAGTCTTCATTCTATATCTCTTTATCCTTCTAGACTGTCATGACTTTGCACCAATATGGAGTCAATCTATAGCCAATTAATCTCCTTAAATGAAGTTGATCATCTAGGTCTAGAAGTTGGTAGGTTCCATTCCTATACTTGTGTACAACTTTAAAAGAGCCTTCCCATTTAATTTGGAACTTTATTTGGAAATTGTTATCTAACTTGCTATTATACCTAGGCACCAGATCCCCTTCTTTAATGCCTTTATCCTTCAATGTCTCATTGAGCAACTTTTCTCTTTTGTTGCTCAGCTCTGGATGTAATGCTATTTTTGAACAGGGAAAGTTGGACCCTTTAAGGATTTGCACATTTTCTATCTCTACAAAAATGGACTCACGGTGAAATTTTTGTAAATCTACTCAAAAGTGAGCAGAGTTTGGACGTTTAAATTCTACTCAAAAGTGAGCAGAGTTTGGACATTTAAATTCTACTCTTTGAGCAGAGTTTGGACATTTAAATTTTGTAAATCTACTCAAAAGTGAGCAGAGTTTGGACATTTAAATTCTACTCTTTGAGACCTTTCTAATGATATATAGCATGATGGAAAATTTTGCATATTCAAGAAGTCCCCAAATTTGGTGATGATGTTGCACGTTACATGCCACATCATCACCAAATTTGGGGACTTCTTAAATATGCAAAATTGCGCATCATGTTATATATCATTAGAAAGGTCTTGAAGAGTAGATTCCAAATGTCCAAACTCTGCTCACTTTTGAGTAGATTTGTAAAAAAATCACTTTTGAGTAGATTTATCCATCTCTGGTTGGGAGCCCTTCTCAGAACCATATCATTGCCTTTCATGTACAAGTGATCATTAATAATATTGTACTACAGAGTCCTTATGATGAAACCATACTTCTATTTTCTGGATAAACTTGAAGGTACCATACCTGTATGTAAGCACTCTTCCACTTCATGCAAACTCTCCCAAGTTCCAGCATAACTAGGGTAGCTATAGCATATGTATCCAAATCTTTGCCTAACCCCCCCTTGCTAATGTGTCTACAGCTTGGTTTTGTGCTCTTTTCACATGTTGAACCTGAACTTCTTGAAACCTCTACATCATCTTTCTTATTAGAAAGCTCCACTCCTTCAATTTGGGATTCTTAGCCTTTCAAACATTATGAGGTTGTCTAATCACTAATAAACTGTCTCCTTTAATAATCAATCTCTAATCCCTATCTTTAGACATTGTTGGAGTCCATATTTTAAGGTGGCATACTAAGCTTCATTTCTGGTCTACACCTATAACTTGATTTCTTCTTGATATATTATAGTACCTTCAGGATTTAACAAAACAACCCCACCACAGGACACCCCTCATCTCCTCTTAAAAGCTCCATAAAAAAAACAGAGAAAGCATTGGATGGATCTGCCTCAGATTCTTGCCACCTGGGTACCTTCTTCTCCTTCATGGTTTCTTCCCTCAATACCAAAGGGTTATGTCTGTAAGTCAAAATATCTTCCAAATTATCCCTTGTACTATCCTCCACTATGCAAGTGAATTGGACCTCTTGTGGCTTAACTAGCCATTTAGATAGTCTCTTGTTGATGGAAGATCATATCGAGTCAAATGGGGAAGTAAAGAATAATGTGTCAATATGGTGAAAGGATTAGGAAGTAAGTAAGACCTAAACTTTCTTAGCCACAGCTACCATTACAAGATCTACCTCTCAGAATAAGTCATGTCTCCACTTGTCTTTTTCCTACTCATAAAATATATTGGAATCATGTAAGAATGCTCTCTTCCTTGTTGCAGCCAGCACTACACCTATGGCATCTTCTCCCACACTAGGATTCACAAAGAATTCCTTACTCCAATGTGGGGTCATCACAATCGGAAGAGTGCTCAAATTTTTTTTTACCTGCTATAGAAAGGCTTCCTCTTCCTTGGCTTGCCACACAAAAGGATCCTTTTGGGATGCTTGTTGCAAGGGGTACAAAGCCTGAGAAGTGCACCACAGATCTTGACAAGGATCCAACTCTACAAAACAAGTGAAAGAAGGTGTGGGCTTACTTTGACAAGTTTGTGAGACAACTATGTTAAAGAGCACAACAACTCAAGAAGAAAAAAGTGTGTTCAAAATAGATGTGACAAAATTCATCAAGCTTGTTAGTGAGAGTTGGGAGATACCTCCATTACATATTATATGGTAAGATATTCTCATCTTAATTATCACCGTTCATTAATTACCATTGCAATTTCTTACTAAAACTCCACAAACATTTGTCTTCATAATTTCTTACTTGGACATTTTTCATAGTACATTTATATGCAAATGGACCATATTTTCTACAAAAATATAGGTCTTTGGATATGTTCAGCGCCCAAGGCGTGGAAAAATCACATTGCACAGCCAAATGAGTGTACTTCAAGAATACTCGACATGGTGGAGGGAAGACACATAGGAGCAATTATCTTGTGGAGATTTTTAATTGGTTCTATCCCAACCATCTTGCAAGAAATGTTACTAGGGAAAAGGCTTGAATGTCAGCAATTGCTAAAGCCACACAACTCTAAAGGAAGGAGACAAACATAGAGAAGTGGAATGGAAGTTCGCGAGTAGGCCATGTCGCATGGCGTGCCACAATGGCAAGACATGATAGATGTTGGGTTAAACGTGTCTAATTTGGTCGTTTTGTAATTTTTGACCGATTTCAGACTATCTGAACACATTATAAATGACTTTATATAAAGGTGTAATAGTCTCATTAATTCTCATTTCTGTATTTTGACTTTACTTTTTGCCATGGCTCGCATGAAAAACACTCCACGTAAGCATCCACCATCACCTCATCGTCCTCCCCCGCCACCTCCACCTCCCTCATCTAGACACCATCACCTCATCATCCTCCCCCCCGCCACCTCCACCTCCCTCCCCCTCATCTAGACACCACTGACCCGATCACCACCACTGACCTTGATCGAGAGACAGGAAGTGATGTTGACCCCGATCACCACCACTGACCCTGATTGAGAGACAGGAAGTGATGTTGACCCTGATGGAGTGCCATGGGCTGATATTCCTATCCCCCCAATACATTGTACAACTAGGGGGAACAGCTTGCATCAAGGCATTGGACCATTGCCAACACGTTTTTTTGAGTTTAGGAGGCTCTTTGGAGGATGGTGATGGAGCAGAGCACCCGCAATCAAAGGAAGGTGCTATCACGCCCGTGTAACTGGCCACCAAAGAAGAAGTGGTCTTTTTGTGTTCTCTGGAGTCTCTGCCCCCCGGTACGTAGAGGACGATCCGGTGAACCATCCAGGTCTCCCTTTTAGCCCTCCATCATCGTCGTCGATCCGTTTTCATCGGTACATCCCTTTGGGCATGAGACGCCTTCAATTTGGGCCAGTGCACTTGCCCACTACCACCATGATGGACAAGTACTCGAAGTTTTCAAGGCGTTCTCATTGGATGATGCAAATGGCCACATTCTATTGTTTGATAGTGCATGGTGAGTCAATGTTCTAGGCCCAGTGGATCAGCAGTTGAAGAAGGTGGCCTTTGTCTCTACCCTTTGTAAGAAGGCAGCTGTTTGGATCATGTAGTATGGAGGAGATCACTTTTCCACTTATGATGAACTGCGCGATGCTTTCTTGGCCTGCTACTATCGATAGAAGAAGACCTATGTTCATGTGCTTGATAAAATGGATCGGATGCCCCAGAAGGATTTAATAGTGGAGGATTATGCCGCTAAGTTTGGGAAGCTGCTCCGGCATCTAGATGATGAGGCCAATCGGCCAGAGGGTGAGATACTCAACTCTTATTTTATTAAAGGTCTAAGCACACCTGTGAAGTGGGCAGTGGTTGTGCAAGTGAACTGGCCGCGCGGTAACTTTGGAGGATCTAGTCGAGGCTATTGTTCGTGCCGATCGAGTTTTGGTCAAGACCAAAATATCGACGAGTAAAGCCAAGTCCAAACATTCCAATAGTGATTCCTCAAATGATGTGGAGGATCGGGATTTGGACGAATCGAAAACTAGTGATGATGAGTCGGACAATGAGGAGGAGAAGCGCCACAAGCGGAAGAAAACGAGCAAGCAGGTTAGGAAGTTGGCCCTCGAAGGGTTGGCGACCGGAGCTGGAGTTCTCGAGGATGGCGCTGGGACTTCTCAGTGAACCCAATCGGGAGCATGGTCTACCCGGTGTTGGAATGATGGCCATATGACAGAGGAATGTGGCTTGAATGACCTGTGATGTGTAACTTTTTGAATGACAACGCCCTCCATTGATGCCTGCAGATACAATAGGGGGCGAAGTGCGCCTCTACCCACCATTATGGCACCGGTAGCAGTAGTGTCAATGGTATAATCGATAGCTCTGGTTGCTCATGTTGCTCAGCCTGAGTAGGTACGCCATCCTTTTCGGCCAAGAGTGAGTTTTGTAGCTGGCTTTGGGAAGGATAAACAAACGGCGGAACGAAAGTTGATTTGCTTCTATTATGAAGCTCCAGGCCATCGCAAGTCAGAGTGTGAACTGTGGAAGCGGCACAAGGCAGAGAAGGAGAATAGCCTGACAATGGGTGAGGCAGACTCCTCCAGCAAACAGCCCACGGTGAATGTGGTGAAGATTGTGGCTCTCAATGAGCCGGAGGAAACGAACGAGGATTGGTCCTCCTAGGAAACTTCAGTGATGGCTATCACTCACTGTAGAGGTATACTGCCTATGCAGCCCATGGAGAATGGTGATTTGGGCAAGGAAGGGAAGCAGCCAGTGATGGATTGGTTCAAGACAAGGTTTGGACTCAGGTTGCCGGAATGGGTCATAGAGAATCAACCCTTTGAGCCCTCTGGGGGGGCGGACAAGTGGAGGCTTTGGTCTGGTTGTACCACCGACAGTGGTGGGAGACAAAGGAGACAAGTATCTCAAGAACCAATCTAGACAAGGAAAAAGTTCAAAATCATTTGTATGATTTATGGGAGGATTTAAAGGGATAACCGATTCACATGTCGGTGGAAAAACTGCCCACATTGGTACTGGTTTTCCGATAGCAATTGATCCGATAGCTTATGGGTGCAGAAGAAGCTGGAAGCAAGGTGTCAGATAAGCCGACAGTGTAGGTAGGCTCCAAAGAGACGGAGGTCTCAGCTTCCAGAGCCGAAGCTACAGTATTTGACGAGGCTATGCTGGTGATCAATGTGTAGTTGGCAGGTCAGCACATATCTGGTGTCTTATTGGACCAAGGGTCCGCGGTCAACATTTTGTCAGATATGATGTGTGAGAAGTTGGGTCTAACGACATGGGAACCTGCACTGTTCCTTGTCAAAATGGCTGATCCAACGAAGGGTGAAACCCTTGGGGTTGGTGGTTCGTGGACTAACCATGGAAGTTTTTGGATTCTCATTCCAAGTGGCAATAGTAGTGTTGTGGATGGAGGACATTAAAGTGTTGATGGGATGTCCCTGGCTATACGACAGCCTCGAATCAAGAAGGATTGGCATTTCGATGTTATCACAGTCTGGAAAGGGAAGAAGAAGCTGAAGCTGTCCATAGTATCTAGGCAGAGAGTGGAGACACCAAGACGACCTCAAGTGAAGGACTGGATCTAGATGAGGAAGAGGAGTACTTGCACCATAATGTGGATTTGGAGAGCTTGTTTGAAGTGGATGTGGAATCCATCTTGGATAAATATTAGTCAAAAGAAAAGTTGAAGGAAGAATCGGAAAGGGGAATAGGTTGACCCAGACAGTAGGTAGTGAGGATCACTCGGGCGAAGCGGATACTTCAGATATCCACGAAGTAATTGCAGAAGAGGAAGCTTTCGAGCGCGAATTTCAGAAGTCTTGAAGGGTGAAAGAAGGTGAATTAGTGGACATGAATCTTGGCAGGGCGGAGGGGCCAAAGGTGGTTCGGGTTAGTTCTCGTCTCTGGATGCACATTTCTGACTACAGTTATATAGGAAATCCGGACTTCCTTTACTGATGTATTTTCTTGGAGTTATAGGGATCTAAGGGGGATTGATCCTTAGTTTTACCAGCACCAAATTAATTTCAAGGAGGATGTTGTTCCAGTCCACCGCCACAGCACTGTCACCACATGAATCCGAACTATGCTGGGTGAAGGAAGAATTGGATAAGGTGTTTCAGGTCGAATTTATTTATCTGCTTGATCGAGCAACTTGGTTGTCACCAATAGTAATTGTTCCAAATAAGAATCAGAAGCTGCAGCGGGTGTGTGTGGATTACCGTAAGTTGAATGCGGCGACCATCTCACCGATCTATTTCCTTTGCCCTTTTTACAGATACAGTTTGGATGCAGTGGTGGGACATGATATGTATTCCTTCCTAGATGGTTTCAATGGATATAACCAGGTCTAGATGGCACCAGAAGATTGGGAAAAGACGGATTTTATCACAGAGTGGGGGGCTTTTGCTTCTAATGTAATGACTTTTGGTTTGAAGAATGCCCTGATTGCTTTTTAGAGAATGGTGCAGAAGATTTTTGAAGAGTACCTGACTTCGTCTCATGAGGGTCTTTTTGGATGACTTCAGTGTATTCGGACAGAAGGGTTTGCATCTGCACCATTTGATGTTGTGCCTAACAAAATGCCGGGAAGATCGATTGTTCTGAATCCAGCTAAATGTGCATTCGCAGTGGGCAGCGGGATGCTGCTTGGGCACATTGTGTCAAAAGGAGGTATTGGAGTGGATCTAGCTCAAGTGGGAATTATTCGAAACAGTGTGACCTAGCTTTCTAAACTGAAGTTTATGTTGGCAGTAGCTCCGATGGTCCAGCCCAGCCACCTAACTGTGATCTTACTTTTCACGTGTTTGTGGATGCCTCGGATGTGGCCATTGGGAGTGTGCTGATGCAGCAAGTGGAGCCAAGGTGGTTCCAACCAGAGTACTATGCTAGTTGAAGATTATCCAAGGCAGAACGGAATTACTCTACTATCCAGCGGGAGGCTTTAGGATTGATCTACTCTATGAAGAAGTTTCGACATTATTTACTGGGCAACCGGTTTACCTTCCATGTGGATCACTCTGCCCTGCTATACTTGGTTAATAAACCTAATTTTACGGGGCAGCTGGCTAGATGGATGCTTATTTTGTAGGAATTTGAGTTTACAGTAGTCTATATGCCAGGATGCGGATTTGAGCTAGAGGTTGTCATTCTTTGGGAAACATAAAGTCATTGAGCCCGATATGCGGATTGTTCCTACACAGAAGTGATGATAGGTCTAGAATTAATCCCAAGTATGGCAAGCATCAAGACATAATACTATCACCATGTTGAGGGAGCATTCTTTAGCATTGCAGCAGAGATATGATGAAGTTAAAGATCAATTGGTAGCCTTGAAGTTAGCATCCAAGGAAGAGCATCAAGAGAACACCAATGAGGTGAAAGAACGCATGAAGGAAATTAATACGCTAAGAGCCAAATTGAATGAAAAGGAATGATGGAGTGAAAAAATAGCACAACAAAAGAAAGGCTTTGTAGAGCAGGAAGGACTTCCAGAAAGCCAAGGGATGACAAAGAAGGCTATAAGGATGATGACAAGGTAAGAACAGCTCATAGCTGGTCTGGAAGAGCTGAGACATCACAATGATGATCTCCAATAGAGGTTTGCAACCTTGCAAAGAACGTCTTGACAGGAATTGAATAATCAGATCTAGTTTATCTGACAAGGATGTGTATTCATTTAGTGGCTTGCAAAAATGGCATCTAGTGCTAATCTGGTGGAACCTGTTTGGTATCGAAGGATGGGAGCTTATCTCAAGCAACATGCTATAGCCCCCAAATCCCTCTACCACCTCTCTAACCAGCTAGACTTGCTGTTGAAGGTGCCACTGCTGCTAGAGGTGCCACTACTAGTGGACGTGCCACAGAGTCGAAGGAGCAGCACAAGCTACTGATGACTTTGAAGATGTGGAGTATCTCTGAGGCAATCCAAGTGGGTTCGAGTCTCGGATTCAAGATCCATCCACCGGGTGTGCTAAGTGTTGGGTGGGTCCAACCATCTAGCAACCCGACCTTCCAACCGTCCGTCTAGCCAACTAACCATCTAGATGTAATCCGCCCATCTGTGTATCAGTGTGCTTGTACGAAGCGCTGTCATTGAAGCACCATGTCTTTGTACCGAATTACTTTGTGACTCTTCGACATCCGTTTATATAAAGATGACCCAACATGATATAATCATTCATCTTTCCGCGCATTGATGTTCCTGTGTAATATGAAGTTCTATTTCTGTCTTTTAAGTTTAAGTAAAAGTACAATGTTTTTTATTGACAGTCTTTGCCATTAGCAGATAGACTTGCAAACAGATCTTAAAACCTTTCAAATGTAGGCAACTTCCCTTAACTAACCTCTCAGTGACAATATACTCTCTTGGTTGCCCCAGACAAGTAAGAACACTTACTATCACTTGTCGCCGAATGTAGATGGCTCTCCTAGTCTAAATTTGATTCTCTAATGTCCTCTATGACTCTCTGGTGTCCACAGACTTAATATCCACACTCCCAACGCCTTCCTTATGGTCCTACGAACACTCTTTTGACTATCTTCTAACCTTCATCATGTAGCCTCTGCTTTCGAATGCTTCTATAGAGCCGTTCTACCTCCGAAGTCAACATCAATTCTAACACTTTCCAAAGTGTCCTCTAATAGTGATAACCCCTCAAAGACTTCTCAACTAGGCAAGATATCACCTCCCAAGTTCTCTGCTGACTGCTACCAACTCATAGCTTCCTCTGAATGGATAGAATCTATCCACCAACAAACCAAGCTGATCTAGCCAACATAGATTCTAACTCCTTTGAGTAAGCTAACCACACACGGACCTCAAAGCACTTAAACAACACTAGATTCAAGCCTCATAATAAATCAACTGACCTATTGTGTTAGACTGTTGCCTCAAAAACACTATAAAATAACAAGCTTTCTGTCTCCTGTCCTCAGACAGGTCCATAACTATAAGAGCTGATGTGAAAAATCACTTCCCCTCAACTAATACTAGTTAGAACAACATCTCTATACCACCTGCTCATCATTCTGATGCGTGGATGGCTCAACATCAACCCTAACTCAGGTTAACTATCCCAAGCCCAAATCCCAAGCACAACTCAACCAATGTTAACTCTCACCTGTAGCCTTATCACCAAAAAAAACTCCTTCCATACAAAATAGAATTGAACCAAAACACAAAAGATAACCTTGATATCACATAATTTGATTCTCTGGATATTCAAAGAAGACTATGTGTAACACATAATAAGACTTAATCTTGAGCAGATTAAAGAAACAAATAGTAGATCAAAAGAAACTCTCTCAAATGACCAAAAAAAAATCCAGACATGTATTTTCAAATATTCACAAGATCATCATTAATCATTCAATTACAAAAACTATATGGCTTCACTGGCTGGTACAACGGGGATATCTAGATCAATCTCATCCGTCACTCCCTAGTCTGGACACACCTTAGTCTTCTCTCACAAACCCACATCGCTTTCAACACTGAAGAATCCTGCAGATAACCAACTTCAAAACAACCTCCAAGAGCAAGTCAAGATCTCTCAGCACAGCACTAAGGCTCTCACACAGCTCTCTCATACCAAATCTCTCACCAAAAAAACTCCATCCCCCTTTTTTCTTCATGCACAACAATACCCCTATCTCCATGCATTCTTTCACCTACTCTATCTAATTCTGTCGGTTAACCACCATGCAACAAATCTAATAGCAGGCTGATTACATCAAGCTATGAATACGCAGCCGCCCATGCAAATCCTAAGTTTTCTAATCATACCCAATACATTACTTTATTCTTCTTGGGGTTGGGATGAGCATCCTCATGGGGCATATCCCCTTGGCCATAAAACATTCCATCATCTTATGCCAAACCCCCTATGGTTGAAGCATTTATGCATAAATATATCTTTTTAGGGGTTTTGGTGTCTTATTTTTTACTATGCCCTCCACCTTAGAGTGGGATACATCTCTAAACAATTGCCAAGCAAAATCCACTTACTATGGTGAGATACATCAATCACAACCATCATGGTGAGCTAGACATATTGCATCACAACTCATCACACATCCATCACAACCACCATCATGACATCCATCACAACCACCATCATGGTGAGCTAGTGAGATAGATATCCATAAACAAGAAATTAGAGCTTCCTACTCCCTTATGAGTCCATTTAAAAAATGTAATGATACTACTATTGGTTGGCCTACTTATACTTTCATCAAGGTTAGAAAAAAAAAGGTCTTTCAATATATTGAGTGTAGTTTTCATGGCCAACAAAAAGTTCATGGGGACTTGCATGTGTAGCACTGAGAAAATGTGCACATTAGTGCATTGGAAATCCTTGGTTTTATCCCCCATGTATACACATTATATCCTTTTAATGAGCCACTAAAACAGATCTATTATGTTTTTGATTTTAAATCTTCTTATTGCTAGAGCACCTCCGTTAGAAATTAGAGCTTCCTACTCCATTATGAGTCCATTTCGAAAATGTAATGATGCTTACTATTTTCAATCAATAGTTTTCTACCACCACGGTCTGAGCTGGCTTTCCAGTGCTGTGGGTATGCTGCTCTCCACACAGGCGTCTGTGCAGGCCCTCGCTCCATGCTTGCAAACGTCCCTGCCTGTCCGAGACATGAAGCTGATCCAGCAGTACATGGATGACAGCGTGAAGCTACTGGATGTGTGCCAAGTGGTGAGGGATGTGATGGGTGGCGTGCACGGCTATGTCAAAGCCGTTCAGCTTGCAATCGGCTACCTGCGCTGCAAACCAGGTTTGAGAACCGAAAGGGGTGCGTTGCTGCTAGCAAGAAATGCTCTGATCTCAGCAGAGCAGATGCGAGCAGACCTGCGAGAGCCTGCTACTCCTGGCCGCGCACACCTGCGGCGGACACACCATCGGCTGGCAGCCTGTAGCTCAATGCTTAGAAGAATGGGGGACAAGCTCAGGGCCCCGGATGAGGATGTACAGAATACGCCCACCTGCTCCTCCTCCTCCTCCTCCTTTGCGTTGCCCGCTGCTTTGTATGGAGGGGAAATGGCTACCCTCTTCGTCTGCAAACTGCTTGCAGCGGCCCTCCCTTCTGGGAATCCTCCCCGATCTCAACTAGGTCCTCTGCACGTTTCGGGCCGGCCATTGTGGGCAGCTCCTCTTCTAGCACTCCAAGCTAAAGTCAACAAAGAGCTGCTGGAGAGAGTACACAAGAAGCCCCATGGATCTACCCTCTTCGACATCCTAGATCTTTCTGTTACACAGATCGATGAGATGTTGAGACAAACTTTGGAACAACCCAGTACTGCACGATCTCAAGCTGTAAGGGACGATCTCAGCCGTCTTGCTGACACTACCAGCAAGAGGGCGGAAGAGCTTCAAACCTTCATAGCTACACTCCAACATCAGATCGACGCTCTCTTCAGGTCGCTGGCAGATACAAGGATAGCGTTGCTTGCCTCCCTCACGCGAACGGGGTTGCACGTGTGAGCCCTTTGTCACGCCATGCCCCTGAAGTTTTGGTAGCGCTGAAGTAATGTAGTTAGGCTGGAAAGTCTTACAAAACAAATGTAGATAGGGTGTAAAGCCGGCACAAAGACAAATGTAAACATTGTATACTTGAAATTGGATATTGATTTACTAATTACATCATATCATTTGCAAGGCACAAAATTTCACTTTGCATGTACAAAGTCATAAACCCAAAGAGGACAATTGTTTATTAGAAGGGTCAAATTATCGACCATTTTCTTGCTTACGAATGAGAAGCTCATACTTTAAGTTTCTCCAATATTAAGCTTCTCTTCCGAGAAGAAGGTATTCTTCTCTCTTTGCGCACAAGTGGGATCCTCTCAGAAGGATTCATAATTTGAGCATTGGCAAGTGGTGCCTCACTTTTCATACCGCAAGGGGAGTTTTGAGATAGACTGGTGACGAGATCTTGATTGTGGTCTGAAAGATTTTGTGACTACGTTGCACAACCTTGAACATCTCGGCCTTGACGTAGGGCCCTTTGGATAACTATAATGAATGCTAGGCCGGTGCCAAGAGCACACACTATTGGAGTGTCACGACAAGTGTAGGGCTAGAATTTGAAGGTTGCAGTACCCTTCCAAGGGGGTCAAAACTTTTACAAGAAGGGTGAAAACACAATTAATCTTCAAAGGAAGGGAAGGGTTTTAGGAAATTTAGTTATATGCCCTTCCAATCTCTTCATAAAGAAAAGCAAGTTAAAGAAAAGCACTAATAGCTAAAGAAAACAAACAAATGGTTTAGCCTTTATACCACGTGAGTTCAAATGAAGGGGTTTTTTAATCTAAACTTTTAAGGTAAGTTTATTGAAATACATTTACAAAAGGGGTTGTATTAATCAATTTTGAAAAAATAACCGGTAAGTCCATAAAGAAAAAGGAGTCATTTTATTCATGAAGAATTCACAAGTAAAGGGGTTTTTTAAATACCCCTTGAACGTACGTGATATATAGGATTTCTTAGTAGTGCACACCTGAGCACACCTCAGTGGCACATGGCCTTTATCACCTCAATAAAAATCTTATACTAATCTTTGTTTAAAAAACAAATGGTTTAGGTAAAAAATAATCCCTTAACATGTGAATACATAGATAAGATCCAACCCAACAAAAAAAAAATATGAACACATCTATAGATAAGATCCAATCCAACATAGATAACATGTGAACACATAGATAACATGTGAACACATAGATAACATCCAATCCTACATAAGTAACATGGGAATGCATAGATTAGATCCAATTCTTAAGATTTGGAGTGTATTTCAAGATTTATCAGTTGTTGCTGGACCACATAGTATATAGGCAGCATAAAGACACCTTCACCTTTTTATAGGGCATAAAACTTCATCACATGAACACATACATAAGATCCAATCCAACATAGATAACTTTTGATCACATAGGTAAGATCCATAGTATATAGTGTTTAGAATGAAAGCTCATCATGAACTAGTGGATAGTAGTAGCTGTGGACACTAGTCTAGTAGTGTGTGTGTGGATAATAATGGCCGTGCCGCCCAATTGGTGAATCGTGTCGACATTAGCTTTAGGTTTAGTTCAGTGGTAAATTATCATTAGGAAATGTGCCGTGTCTCGCGGAGTACAATGAAGGAAAGATATTGAGCTTCTCTAGTTGGTGTGTGTTGAAGAAATGAGAGCAAGTATGGTTTAGGTGTGTTTCACGTTGTCGTGACGTGAACGGCTTGGCTGGGAACATGCTGGATGTCTGGCTGTGAGAGCTAGCACTCTGGATCTCGAGGGAACATGGGAGAACAGGCCGCTAGCAAAGATGGGCCTCCCTCAATTCACCGGTAGACTGGAGCGCACACACTTACAAACACACACTCTCTCTCTCTTTCACTCAGCACACACACATAGGGAAACAAGGTCCCTTTTTCCATAGGCCAAGCAGCCGATAAGCAAATATCATGAAGGGAGAAGAGAGAGAACAGATGCACATTATAAATCATTATCACTTAATCACAACAAACTATTCATAAGCATCTTTTATAGCATCATAATACAATCCTGGTTTTTTAGATGGGCAAAGCCTCCATCGACATGTTTGCCTCATCCCGGTTTCTTCCCATTGAGCCGTTCTCTAAGTCCTTCCGTTCATATGCATGGACATGACCTGCAAATATCAAATCCACTTTTGCTTCCCTCAGAATAAGCTCCATGGACTTCCTCATTTCCTCACCATCATCCTGATGTTTAGAATTGCTGCTATACCATGGTGCATGAATGACTGCAATCAGCCAGGGAGTTTTTCTTCTATCTACTTTAGCCAAGTCAGCCAGAAACCATTTGTACTTATTAGAATCTTTACTGACATTAGCATAGGAGCCAAGCATAAGGACATGTACGCCAGAAACTTCAAAAGAGTAATAGAGATTTGAATCTGAACCACTCTCTTTGTATGGCCTTTGCCACCGTGTGTTGTAAGCTCTAAATGGTTACAATACAAATGGAATATTCTCTACATCATGATTTCCTTGGGTAACCATCCATGGCCTTGAGCTTGCCAGGGGCTCGACAAGATTTTCAAAGGAATCCCCAGAGAGGCTGATAATAATCAGCATAAGATAGATTGCCTGCCCGTATTATTTTCCCGTATTGTCCCCCCTTTTATGTCATTTTTTTTTTTGTTCCTTTTTCATTCCGTCTGGCCAAGGTCGCTTTTTCTGAAAAGGGAGAGGGAAACTTTCCCCTTCTGCCAAAATAGTAGGTGCATGGTGGGGTATATGAGCCAACCGGGAAAAAAGGGATGCTGAAGCGCTTCAATGGCTGTTGGTCGCTGACTAGGATCCCATGAACACAAAGCCATCATAAGATTGATGGCTTCAGCACTTGCATCAAGCTGACCATTTATCATCTGCAACTGCTCCGGATGAAAAGTACCCACATTCGAGGCTAAAAATATTTCAAACCATAGCTCCTTTGCAAAAACTTCCTTCTGCAAAGTTGTTCCCAATATGTTTGACTATATTTCTCCAGTTCGTAGCATCTTCATCAGGCACTCCCTGCTCCTGATATTTTGCCTCCAAAATGGCTCCCTGTCCTCCTCTATTACCCATACAGGCTTGTATTTTAAAGCATATACACACATGTACTTCACTGTTTTCATGTCCACGCATCTCAATCCATTTAAAATAGTCTCTGAGCATGCTTTCATTGCATGGACGTGCCACAGCACGACATCCACCCCCTCTAAACCTGCACATCCTCCGGTATGTGCCACCAAGTTGCTATATAGGCTAATCTTCATTCAAATTGACTGGTTGAATTTCCTGTATTGATCATCCTGCTCATAAGAAGCCTATTTTCAAGGGTTGTTAAAACTCCATCTCCATTCTCTTTGCCAGCTAATGCAACTTGCACAAGTGTTGGTTTGGCATCCCCCTAGTTGAAATTCTCACAGCTTTTACTTTCATAAGATACAGTTTGATTGTTCTCAGAGCAGTCCACAACTGTGTTTCTAGATTCCCCATGCGTGTTGAGAATATCTGCAAAAGATAGCATTGCATCGTAGTATTGCCCATCTTGCATGGTTAAGCCAACATCATCCTCGTTCAAACCTTCTAGTGATAATGAGGTTGAACCCCCATTGACATTAACCTTCCCTGTTGTCTCAGAGGCTGGTGCCTTACGCTCAGGGTAGTCCATATCTCTTATCTTTGATATGCCAAGTTTTGAACACCCTGGCTGCACTCTCCAGACCCCCACATTTCGTATACATATTGATAAGGGCAATCCCTATAATGACATCTGACTGCAATCCTGCATTTCTGATGCTTGCATGGATCTCCTTGCCCTCGGGTAGATCTGCCAGAACAGAGTATGCACTAAGAATGGTACTAAATGTCACCTTGTCTGGTTCAAGATCCTTCTTTTGCATGCGTCGATAAAGTTGCATGGCCTCTTTTGCATCCCCATGCTGGATATAAGCAGCCAACATGGTGATCCATAAGCCCACATTTTGTACATGCTTCTTGTCAAAGACCTTCACTGCGGCCTTGATACTCTCACACTTGCCATACATATTGATAAGGGAAGTATGTAATTCTACATCATGCTCAAACCCACTATCAACCATTCTAGCATGGATCCTTTTGCCTTCTTCTAGAGCTGCTGGAGAGGAACATGCAGCAAGAATTGTACTGCAGGTGCGCTTATCTGAATATATCCCTTCAGCAAGCATTTGTTGATATAACTGAAAGGCTTCCTCTGCATGCCCAACTTGTGCATATGCTGCAATTATGGCAGTCCAAGACACAACATTCCGCAGGAGCACTCTGTCAAACACCTCCTGTGCATCTTCAAGACTTCCACATTTGGCATACATGCTGATGAGTGCAGTCACCACAAATGCATTCGACTCAAATCCATGCTCAATAACTCGTGTATGAATCTCCTTACCCTGTGGTAAGTAAGATGGCTCAGTGACTGCACAAAGACTACAAACAAATGTAACCTGGCTTGGTTTCAAACCTTGTTTCTGCATCCGTCGGTAAAGATTAAGTGCATCCTTATCCTGCCCATGCTGTGTGAATGCCACAATCATGGTATTGCACAATATAGTATCCGCTTGTGGAATGTTTTCTAACACCTTGCCAGCATCCTCTAAACTACCACATATGGCATACATGCTAATAAGGGTATTGAAAACAGTAATGTTTGAGTCATGACCACTCTCAAGTAAGTGTCCATAGACTAGCTTACCCTCATGAAGAGTTTCCATACTTGAACATGCTTTTAAAACAGCAACATACATGTAATTCCCTGGAATTACACTTGTCTGTTGCAATTTGCTGAACAAATGAATCACATTTCCACCATATCCAAGCTTGCTTGCGACCGCACCCCTTGCACCAGCGGCACTATCTTGCAGCCTCTGCAAGACAGATTTGGAAGACTGATCACGTACATTCTCTTGATTACTAGCTTTATCAGTCTCCATAGGCATGGCTTCACCTTGTGCTGTCCCATCACTTGTTGGGATCTTAGCACCATAGCTAAGCTTTGAAGCAACAGTATCTTTAAGGCTTACAACAGTACCAACAGCTCTGCCAGCGACCGTTGGCTTGCTTTCACAAGCCTTCAACTACTCATCTCCTGCTGCTCAAAATTGTTCAGACCCTTCATTCATTGATTTAGAGGAGCCAAATATTCTCTCCTTAGCTTTCTCTAGCATGCTCTTCTTGCCCCCACTCATGTCTCTGTTCTCACATTCACCTGAGACAGATTTTACACCCATAGCACCACCACCTGCTGCTGCTGCACCAGTGACAGCAGTGTCTTTGGTGGCAGCCATCCCTTCAGAGGCGCTCTCTTTCAATGACTTCTGCTGGGCCTGCTCAGTTTCAGAAACATTTTCTGATGGAGTTGGTGTGTACCAAGCTGCAGCATTGTCTGTAGTTTTTAGAACATTATCAGTTTCATCAGATGATGGCTTATCATAATCCATTACCATAGCACCCTCATAACCAGATGATCCTGGTGTGACAAGTAAGTCCTTGCCCTCTGCTTTTTTACTCTCTTCCACCGGAATAGCTTGAGATTCGATCAGTTTGCCTCCCCTTCCACCGATGCCCCGTACTGAACAACGAGTAGAGCTTTAATCTCCATGTTCATACACTCAATTCTACAGCATTCTGCATTGGCATTCCTTTTATCCTTCTGATGTTTTGGGCTTTCTCTATGTCGAACTATTCATTCAGATTATCATTGCATACATTTAGCCCTGTTTTTCAAAGAGTTTCTTTCAGATATCCTGACAATCAGAGTACAAAGAAGTGTCCACCTTTCCGGCATTCATGAGTTCTTGAGCATTCTATCTGTTTTGCAACTTGTAGGGAAGACCTCAAGTCAATACAAGCTCCTCACCTTCCTCAGCTATCAGAAAGGTCGAGTGTCGTAAGCCCTTGATGCCATTCTACAGTTCTAAGAGAGAACTACAAGTCTATACAAGCTCCTTGCCACCCCTTTCTCCTGAGGTGAACAAGTGTCATAAGCCCTTGTAATCCTTCTTCTTCCCTAATAGTTTTATTATGGAAGACTACAAGTCCTATAAGCTCCTGACTCTCTCTTTTCGAGAAATGCATCAGTGTCATAGGCCCCTATAGCCTTCTTTGCTTTGTCTGCCATTATTTTTACCTCCTTTGCATCCTTGTCATGCTTTAGAAGTTCTCCAAGCAGCTAAGATATAGCATCATTATAGTATATTTCCTTCATTTTTGTACCTGCCTTTCAGAAAGCCCTGATTGTGTATCTATTTGCTCTAATTTTCCTCAAGCATCATCTTGATTTGTATGTCATCTTGCATGTATCCATACATTCCAGATATCATATCGTTTTTCATCCAGCATTCAAATCAGATAACATTACCTTTGTTTTCCCACTTCACCCAGCCTTCTTTCGACTGCCTGTTGCTGTTGCATGTAGAGCACAAACGCCTGAAACATCTGCATGGTGTTGACGTCCGGACGAAATCCTTGCTGCTCCTGTTGATCACCCATGATTCCCTTCTACACTCACCCCAGCTGTTTCACGTCGGGTTCACCAAAGATGTCGTGACGTGAACGGCTTGGCTGGGAACATGCTGGATGTCTGGCTGTGAGAGCTAGCACTCTGGATCTCGAGGGAACATGGGAGAACAGGCCGCTAGCAAAGATGGGCCTCCCTCAATTCACCGGTAGACTGGAGCGCACACACTTACAAACACACTCTCTCTCTCTCTTTCACTCAGCACACACACATAGGGAAACAAGGTCCCTTTTTCCATAGGCCAAGCAGCCGATAAGCAAATATCATGAAGGGAGAAGAGAGAGAACAGATGCACATTATAAATCATTATCACTTAATCACAACAAACTATTCATAAGCATCTTTTATAGCATCATAATACAATCCTGGTTTTTTAGATGGGCAAAGCCTCCATCGACATGTTTGCCTCATCCCGGTTTCTTCCCATTGAGCCGTTCTCTAAGTCCTTCCGTTCATATGCATGGACATGACCTGCAAATATCAAATCCACTTTTGCTTCCCTCAGAATAAGCTCCATGGACTTCCTCATTTCCTCACCATCATCCTGATGTTTAGAATTGCTGCTATACCATGGTGCATGAATGACTGCAATCAGCCAGGGAGTTTTTCTTCTATCTACTTTAGCCAAGTCAGCCAGAAACCATTTGTACTTATTAGAATCTTTACTGACATTAGCATAGGAGCCAAGCATAAGGACATGTACACCAGAAACTTCAAAAGAGTAATAGAGATTTGAATCTGAACCACTCTCTTTGTATGGCCTTTGCCACCGTGTGTTGTAAGCTCTAAATGGTTACAATACAAATGGAATATTCTCTACATCATGATTTCCTTGGGTAACCATCCATGGCCTTGAGCTTGCCAGGGGCTCGACAAGATTTTCAAAGGAATCCCCAGAGAGGCTGATAATAATCAGCATAAGATAGATTGCCTGCCCGTATTATTTTCCCGTATTGTCCCCCCTTTTATGTCATTTTTTTTTTGTTCCTTTTTCATTCCGTCTGGCCAAGGTCGCTTTTTCTGAAAAGGGAGAGGGAAACTTTCCCCTTCTACCAAAATAGTAGGTGCATGGTGGGGTATATGAGCCAACCGGGAAAAAAGGGATGCTGAAGCGCTTCAATGGCTGTTGGTCGCTGACTAGGATCCCATGAACACAAAGCCATCATAAGATTGATGGCTTCAGCACTTGCATCAAGCTGACCATTTATCATCTGCAACTGCTCCGGATGAAAAGTACCCACATTCGAGGCTAAAAATATTTCAAACCATAGCTCCTTTGCAAAAACTTCCTTCTGCAAAGTTGTTCCCAATATGTTTGACTATATTTCTCCAGTTCGTAGCATCTTCATCAGGCAGTCCCTGCTCCTGATATTTTGCCTCCAAAATGGCTCCCTGTCCTCCTCTATTACCCATACAGGCTTGTATTTTAAAGCATATACACACATGTACTTCACTGTTTTCATGTCCACGCATCTCAATCCATTTAAAATAGTCTCTGAGCATGCTTTCATTGCATGGACGTGCCACAGCACGACAACGTGTCCCCCTCTATTCTCTTTTCAGGGTATCAGAGCCTGGGTAGCTCTCATTAGGGTTTCTTGAGAGAGTAAGAAAGAGCAAAAATTATGGTTTTTGGAGCTGTGGAGCACACTCAAATGAAGCACTTCTGAAGCTTGGGTAACTAGTGACTAATCCTAGACACTCGGACATTAGGTATTTTCTGAGAGATTGAAGAAAACAAGTAGCTACACCAAGCAACAAAAATTTCTAGTTTTCAAGCTCTCCATGGAAGTTGTGAGAAGGCTTGTGTGAATGTATGGCATTGTGGAGCCTTGTGGGATGGATGTAATTGATGAATGTTTTAATTATTGGACAAGAGAAGAGATGTATTGGCAAGCTATTGAGACAACTTTTGAGCAAGTGAAATAGATTTGCAGGAAACTTATATATTGTATTGAGACTATGGAAGCTCATATGTATGGAGCTTGCAATTGTTTATTGTTATTGTTTGCATCTATATTGAGGTGGTTGGTGTGTAGCTAAGGCACACATATCACACCCTAATAATTACCTAATCTCAACCCAAGCTCTTTGAAAGTGTTACGAAAATAGTCGATAGCCTGAAAATGAGTGCAGCGTTCAACTTAGCTTCCTAGTGCATAAAAGATATCAAATGAAGGCATACATGGTCAAAGTAGCTCATATTTATTTCCCCAAGCTTGTACTACATGAAAATGATGACTTTGGAGCTCCTCAAATGCACACTAAGAAAGAACGAGTTTGATTAAGAAAGATGAACAGTGTTGTAAACTATAATTAGCAAAAAGGAGTCACTATATCGTCTAATTAATCACCCATTTGGTCAAAATTAGTAAAATTGATTCTATTGATAGTTAAAGAAACTTGATATGAAGCCAATGAATGCACGGGCCTTGGATTTGGATACGATTTGAGTAATTTGGAAGTGGATTAGTGTTCTTATATAACTGTTTATAGGTTTTTGACCAAAACAAAGAGCTGTGTTTGGCATGTATTCGACACTTGGTGACCTCGAATGATACTTATATGCAACATGCAACATGTATGGATGTAAAGGCATATCGTATATGCTTGATTGGATCATGTCTCAGTGATTTGGTACATTAAAGAGCTTAGTGATGTGGCTCATGCATAAGGATCTTAGCACGTGGCTCATGCATAAGGATCTTAGCACGTGGCTCATGCATAAGGCTTATGTCTCATATGCATAAGGGTCTTGCATATATGCCTAATTAGAGTCGTAATGTATGTTGCATACATACATACATAGATCCTATGTATTTATAGCTAAGAGTCGTAATGTATGTTGCATGAGTATGGTCTAATGTATGTTTTGTTTTGAAGCTTCCTTGTATTATAATCTATGGGACTACATGTAGGAGGTTGAGATCCAAAATTTCTTCTAGATGCTCATCCCTTTGAGCACTATGAGAAAACTTAGGTTGGTGCTCACCTCACCCATTCCCAGCTCATCAAGTCCCATCACCCCCACTGATTGAGTGACGCATAGAGTTCACAGTATAGGTCTAATTGTACCAACAACCATAGTGGTAGTCCCATCGCCACAGCCATGGTAGTGGTGGTTATAGCACTGGTATATGTGGTAGTTGTTGCATGGTAGTGGTGGTGGTAGTGGTAGTGGTAGTGGTAGTGGTGGTGGCTCAATACATTAACTCGGAGTCTAAGCTCAAAACAACTTTATGGGCCTATCGCACATCATACAATGTTGTAATTGGTTGCACGTCCTTTAAGATGGTGTATGGACTTAAGGTAGTAATGCCTTGGGAGTTCATGATCCCCCAACTTAAGGGTAGCTATAAATGAACTTAAGGTAGTAATGCCTTGGGAGTTCATGATCCCCCAACTTAAGGGTAACTATAACTGAAAAGCTTGATGTTAATGAATCGGCTGATCGGTTATTTGTTTTGGAACAACTTGAGGAGGAAAGATAACTCGCTATGTAAAATATGCTAACAAATAAGGACCGTAAATAGTGGTTCAAAAAAAATCTCAAAGACAAACAAATCAAGGTAAGAGATCTTATACTTATGTGTGGGGGCCATAGTGAAAAGAAGAATCTCAAATACACTAGAAAGAGACCATTTAGGGTTTGTGAATTTTCGCTACTATACGTGTTGAGACTCTTAAGATAGAGTTGAGATTACCAGTTTCCTTATTGGTATAGTAAGTTTAAGAACTACTATGGACCCCTTATCAAATAATCCTTACGTGCTTCTCATGACAAACAAACCATCAAGGAAAGGGCCGTTCAAAGGAAGATCCAAGTCCAAGAGGAGGCAAGGAAAATATGGGAAAAACTTCTGCAATGTCGAGAAATAAATCTTGGAATTGTTGCACAACTTATGCTAGAGAGGTAATTGACAACAGGGATGATTTCATTCCACCTCTTAGGACACCCATTGAATTACCTAGCCCCTATGGTAAAGTGTTCTGAAATGCTATCCTTGAGATGGGTGCTAGTTGTAACCTACTCTCATTTGCTATATGAAATTAGTTGGGTAAACCTTAGCTTGAAAAGTCTAACATAAGAATAGAGGGTATAAGTTCCTAAAATACCAAAGAACTTGGTTTGCTTAAAACTATCGCGTATTGTGATAACAGGTAGTTGGTTTGTAGCTTTTAGGTCATGCGTGCATGATCTTTAAAAGTACATGTCGTTCTTGTATCAAACAAGGTGATAGCAGATCAATGCAGAAATGACTAGACCACAAGGAGTGTGTCAATGAGAAAAAATCATAACCCTACATTTCTCCTACATTTTTACACTCCACGAACACTACCTCCACATTAACAAATGTGTTGGACTAGTAGCAAGCATTTGAATGCCACAAGGAAAAGGCCTCAACATGGCATAATCCAATGTTGTTCCCTCCACATTGACATCCACTTAACCACCACAAAGTTCGTCATCTTAAAGCTTCACATCTGCATCTACCTTTATAAAGAACTAGCTACCATAGTAGTAGCAAGGCCTCGACAAGGAAAGTCACAATCTACCCTTAATAAGTAGGTTGCTAAAGCTTCTCCACCAATTCTCAGTTGCCAACCTACTCTTAAGAAACCCTAAAGGCACCAAGAGAAAAATTAGTCCAAACCATAGGTTACCTCTTGAGGGATTCTAACTCTTCTTCTTGAAGCTCAAGGCTACTATGGGTGTAATACATGGTGCATCCTTGGATGAGGTTTGTTTGTGAAAATGCATTTGTTGACCTATTTTGTTTACAATTCCACCCCCTTGAGCCATGTCATGATTGTGAGCATTGCATGTTTACAGTTGTGTCCTACCTTTGTTGGAAGTGTAGAACCTACTTTAGAAAGTATGAGACCAGACTTCTTCAATTCCTTGTAGGAGTGACCACATAGTGACACGATGATTAGAGTGTTCTCTATTCTTTTGTCTCTATTCCTTGGTAGACCCCATCAAGTGTTCTCTATTTAGCTGGTAGACCCCATCAAGTGAAGACTATCCAGAGCAAGAGCATGAGAAATGGAGGATAGAATGTTATGATGCCTTAGCATCATCACTATGTGACTTTATTGCCACATACTTGTCTGTTTTGGGCCCATTGTAGGTGATATCATTGATAGTGTCCATGCAGGGGATGGATGTTTGGCTCACTTGCATGACATCCAAATGCCATTGTCTACTCACAATGCCCTAAGGCCAGTACCAAGTACGCCACAAGAAGCATATAAGCTAGGAGTACCTTGTGAAGATGAGGAACCTAGACTAAGTGATGATGAGTCTTAGTTTCCATTCACATTGCATCTTTTCGACAATGACCTTACGATAAGCTTTTCTCTTCATTTTTATTATTTTCTTATGTGTGTCATCAAAGTGTGCAATCAAGTTTACAGGTTTGCTAAGGTATGTCCATCAATGTAGCCTTTCACATCTTTACATGCAACAATCTTATAAGTAGTAAACATCGAGTCTCTTCCTCGAGGGGGTCACTCATAAATATGTAAGTGTAGCACGTGGGTTCAATAGAAAGGGTTTTTTAAATCCCTTTTTTACACATTTTTTACATACAGAAGGGTACCATTTAAAGGGGATATTTACAGATTGAATAGAAAAAGAGTGTGTTTTATTCAAGAAAAATTTATAGATAAGGAGTTTTTAAAATAGGCCTTGAACGCACGTGATATAGGGAGTTTACATATAGAGAACCCCTCGAGGTCTCTTCTATTTGAACATGTGTATTTGAAACTTGCTCTTCATGTATAGATCTTTTGTAGTTTTTTACTTTCATTTCACCTAGACTATTCTAGTTTTCTCTTAATTCCTATCTAGATGAATATTAATTCTAGCATTTTTTCTTAAAAGAGTACTAGTCTTTCTATTGTGCATCCAAAATAAGGTATGCCAAAGGAGTATCCCAAGTATTTAACTCTATCTTTATTGAGCCCTCTTTATCCCTATTCTAGCTCTCTAGGTAATTTCTGAGTGAAAGGATATTTGTTATAGAGTAAAGAGATAAATTAATTAATTAATTAAGAAAACAAAAAAAAAGACTAAGAAGAGAGGCATCCCATGTAGGATCTTGATAGGTCTTTGAGATACCACAATGGTACTTTAGATGAAATATGGCTTGATTTTGCATCAGGTAGAGCCTTGCATTTTTTCTCCTCAAGAAAACCATCACCATAGGAGGTTCTTTTAGTAGTGCTTCTTAGTTACTCTTGGTAGAGGTCTTTGTGCGATTGCTTTGGTCTCCAAGGGGTGGTGGCTGAAAAAAAAGCACCAAAAAATAAATAAAAAAATCATTACAAATAAAATTCTTTAAAAAAATTATTATTTTTAGTGTTAACTATCTAATCACAAAAGGTTTTGCTTCTAGATTTAGCATCTCACTATCATTGTGTTTTGAGACTGCGATCATAACCATAGGTATACTCTTGTTACACTAAGCTCATGGATAGAAGACTTTGTACTCATTTATAAGTTAAATCTGCATTAATTTTCATCTTTTTAGCATCTTTGGCAAGTTTGGCAAGTCTTACCTCCATTGTATGATGATTACATCTATGATATTCTTTTTTGTTGTTATGCAGATAATGTCAAGCTTTGTGTTGCGTTCCTCATGTGGCATCAACTTATCTCCTTTAACATTATCTGAAGGACGGAATCAATATCAAAAAAGGGGGAATGTTAATCTAGTGCTAGAGACATCCATAACACCACCTTACCATCTTTAACAATTTTGGGTGAAGTCACTAGAAATGCTGGATTTCATTGAAAGGTGCACTATAACAGAATGAGAGTTTAGCATAACAAATAGCAAGGCTTTTATAACTAGAAGGGTGTGGAGATGTCGGGCCTATATTGCTGCTAAACACACTACTATTTTCACTGCAACAATCGGTTTGATGCGCAGCAACGAAACTAGCAACAAAAAAGCGTTGCTCAGCGACGACGACAATATTTCACTGCTGAGAAGCGTAATAACGCTGCTAGTTTTGCTGCTGAGTAGCGAATGTACTGTAAAGTTAAAAAAATTGGGGCTGACTGGGGAATCTGCATAGAACTCCCCACTCTGTCCCATTTCTTTTTTTCCTAATGTAGATAGAGTAAAACTAACATAACTTCACATCATCATGAACAAGTGTAATGTAAAACTTAAAAATACCAAAAACAAAAGAAATTTGTAAACCATGGTTTTAGAAATATCAAAATTCAATTACAATACTTAGCGGATTACATAAGTGTTTGTTTCCAAAAAACTCATATACAAGATAAAGCGTAATAAAAACCTATGGAGATAGGGGCTATCTAGATCTCATGTTGTGCGGCTCTAGCCCCTTCGCTTCTCACATTTCCATTGCTATCGGTAGCTACGTTTGCACCACCGTTTTGAGTTATATGATCCTAAAACACAATAAAACTAACACAAGTGAGAATCAATTTTACAAAAACAAAGAGGTTTAGGGTTTAGGAATGTACTTACTTGCCATTCTTGCCAAGCATCTCCTCCAGTAATAACAATCCATCCTTCATCTTACACCCTATCAAATAGAGCTTGCAAACCTTGTTGTAATGAAAAATCATATTTCTCTTGCGTGTAGAAGGAGGTCCACTGCTTCAAGGTCCAGTTGTACAAACAATTGAACATTTTAGAAAGTTGTTATTTAAGATAACCTTCTTTTATAAAAAGATAAGATACAATGTGAGGCTAATATATACTTAGAAATATTGTTGGGACATCAACTCCTCCTTCACATGTGACATCACGCCTCAAGGTATTTGTCATCTATCCAAGAAAAAACATAAATACTTAAAACTCTCATGCATAGGAAGCTAACGGCATGCATAGGAAGCTATTGGCATGCGTCGGAAGCTACTGGCATGTGTAGGAAGCAGCCAGCATGCGTTGGATTGCTACCGGCATGCATAGGAAGCTACCGGCATGTGTTGGAAGCTAAGGGCATGCATTGTTTGCTCTACGGGCATGCATTGGAAGCTATGGGCATGCGTTGGAAGCTATGGGCATGCGTAGGTTGCTACCGACATGCGTCGGAAGCTACCCGCATGCATAGAAAGCTACCTACATATGCGTTGGTTGCTACTCGGATGCACAGGAAGATACTGGCATGCGTTGGCTACTACTGACATGCATAGAAAGCTATCGGCATGCATAGGTTGCTACCAGCATGCATTGGTAGCTTCCTACGCTTGTCCGTAGCAACCTATGCATGCCCGTAGCTTCCTACGCATGCTGGTAGCTTCCAATGCATGCTAGTAGCAACCTACGCATGCCGGTAGCTTCCAATGCATGCCGATAGCTTCCTACACATGCTGATAGCTTCCTTCACATCCGATAGCAACCAATGCATGCCAATAGCCTTTTCCTACGCATGCCAGTAGCAACCAACACATGCCGGAAGCAACCTACGCATGCCGATAGCATCCTATGCCGACATGCGTTGATTGCTACTATGTTGGGAGCTATCGGCATGCGTATGTTGCTACCGGCATGAATAGGTTACCGGCATGCGTAGGAAGCTTTGGAAGCTTCCTACGCATGCCGGTAACCTATTCATGCCGGTAGCAACATACGCATGCCGATAGCTCCCAACATATACTGGTAGCAATCAACGCATGTCGGCATAGGAAGCTACTAGCATGAGTATGTGTTGCATGCCGATAGCACCTGGCATGTGATGGGAGCTTCCAATGAATTTTGATAGCTACGTGCATGCCTAGGTAACACTCGCCTAATGCATAAGCCTTATTCATAAGGCTCATGCATACTATGCATAAGGCTCATCTATAGCTTGCATGAGGCTAAGCATTCCTAGCTTATATATAAGCCTCATGTATGTGGATTATGCATGAGGCTCATGCATAAAATTTCATACATAAAGCTTATGTATCTGGCTTATGCATTAGCCATATGACGTGCATATGGCTTTATACATGATGCTTATGCATATGGCTAATACATAGAGGGTTATTACTAATGCATAAGCTTTATACATAAGGCGTATGCATGAGGCTTTATGCAAAAATCTCATGCATAAACCTTATGCGCATAAGCCTCATGCATGAGGCTTATATATTTGGTATGCATAAGCCTCATGCATGAGGTTTATGCACTACCCTTTTGTATGAGGCTTATGGCATAAGGCTTGTGCATAAGGCTAATGCATAAGCTTTATGCACTAGCCTCATACATGAGGCTAAGGCATATGGCCACCTCTAGAGAGGAGCTATGCTATCCATGTAGGGGAGAAAAAATAACAAATCCTAAAACTTACAAACCCTATAACATGTAAAGCATAAGAGAGGAAACTTAAAAGGGAGAGATCTCTTACCTTATGGGGCTTGTATGTGTGGATAACCTATAAAATCAAACCAAATAAAGAAAAAAAGTATTAGTAACCCTAATAGAAAGCATATACAAAACCCTAATCTTAATAGAAATCTTAATGAAAAATTTCACCCTAACTTATTGAATCTTTATTTTCCCCTTTTCATTATAGCTTAATCCTAACCCTAGCTTCTAAATAGAAAACATAATACACAGCTTTGATGGAGAGCTTAGAAAAAAGAAAGAGGTTAAGGGTTTAGGAATGTACTTACTTTCCATGCTTGCTAAGCATCTCATCCAGTAATAACAATCCATGATTCATCTTGCACCCTATCAAATAGAGCTTGTAAACCCCGTTGTAATGCAAAATCATATTCCTCTTGAGTAGGGGGGCAGTCCACTGCTTCAAAGCTGTAGTTGTACAAACAAGTGAACATTTTAAAAACTTGTTATTTAAGATAACCTTCTATAATCAAAAGATAAGATACAATGTGAGACTAATATATACTTAGAAATATTGTCGGGATATTGACTCCTCCTCACGTGTAAAATCATGCCTCAAGTTATTTGCCATCTATCCAAGAAAAAACATAAATATTTAAAACCCTTATGCATAGGAAGCTATCGGCATGCGTAGGTTGCTACTAGCATGCATAGGTTGCTATGGGCATGCGTAGGTTGCTACCGGCATGCGTCACAAGCTACCGACATGTGCATAGGAAACTACCGGCATGCGCATAGGAAGCAATTGGCATGCATTGGTTACTACGGCATGCGCATAGGAAGCTACCGGCATGTGTTGGTTACTATCCGCATGCATAAAAAGCTACCAGCATGCGTTGGTTGATACCGGGTTCCATAGGTTGCTACCGGCATGCATTGGTAGCTTCTTATGCATGCTGGTAGCTTCCAATGCATGTCGGTAGCTTTCGACACATGCTCGTAGCTTTCAATGCATGCCAATAGCAACCTACACATGCTAGTAGCTTCCAATGCATGCCCATAGTAACCAACGCATGTCGGTAGCTTCCTACGCATGCTGGTAGCTTCCTACACATGCCGGTAGCACAACTAATGCATGCCGGTAGCGACCTACGCTTGCCGATAGCAACCTATGCATGCCTATAGCTTCCTATGCTAGCATGCATTGGTTGCTCTACAGGCATGCATTGGAAGCTACCGGCATGCGTAGAAAGCTACCGCCGATGCATGCCGGTTGCAACCAATGCATGCCAGTAGCTTCCTATGCATGCCCGTAACACCCGTCATTTAATGGGAGCTTCTGGTGCATTCCCGCAACTACGTGCATGCCTAGGTAGCACTCGCCTAATGCATAAGGCTCATGCATACTATGCATAAGGCTCATTCATTGCTTCCACAAGGCTACACATTCATTGCTTCCACAAGGCTACACATTCATAGCCTATACATAAGCTTCATGTATGTGGGTTATGCGTGAGGCTTATGCAAAAAATTTCATGCATAAATCTTATGTATCCGGCTTATGCATTAGCCATATACATAAGTGTTACACATAAGACTTCTCCATATGCATTTATACATGATGCTTATGCATACGGCTAAAAAATAAGCCTCATGCATAGCTTATGTATAAGGCTATACATAGAGGCTTATCGCTAATGCACAAGCTTTATACATGAGGCTTATGCATGAGGCTTTATGCAAAAGTCTCATGCATAAAGCTTATGTATAAGCCTCATGCATGAGGCTTATCCATTTGGTAATGCATAAGTCTTATGCATGAGGTTTATGCACTACACTTATGTATGAGGCTTATGCATAAGGCTAATGCATAAGCTTTATGCACCAGCCTCATACATGAGCCTAATGCATATGACCACCTCTAGAGAGGAGCTATGCTATCCATGTAGGGGAGAAAAAATAACAAATCCTAAAACTTACAAACCCTATAACATATAAAAGCATAAGAGAGGAATCATAAAAGGGAGAGATCTCTTACCTTATAGGGCTTGTATGTGTGGATAACCTACAAAATCAAACCAAATAAAGAAAAAGAGTATTAGTAACCCTAATAGAAAGCATATATAAAACCCATCTTAATGAAAATTTTCACCCTAACTTATTGAATCTTTATTTTTCCCTTCTCATTATAGCTTAACCCTAACCCTAGATTCTAAATAGAAAAAATAATAGAGAGCGTTGATGGAGAGGTCTCCATCAGATCTCTTTATTGGGTTTTTTTATGTAGAAGCTAGGGTTAGGGTCATGCTTCAATGAAAAGGAAAAAAGAAGAAAAGGAAAACTTAAAAGAGAGAAAAGAGAAGGAAAATACTCACAACAAGAAAGCTTTAATGGAAAGCTTGTTTGCATAGGAAATGAATGAAAATAGTAGACATACCTTGCTTGAGCTTGAGGTGGATAAGGTAGGAGAGACAGAAGTGATAGACAAGGCAAAACCCTGCCAAAAAAAAACTCAGAGTACAAGTTTATTGTATTTAAAAAAGATAAAACTACGCAGCGGCAAAAGAAGAGATAAAAAAGCGGAAAATTTTTACAATATACCAGTGTTTTATCTGCTATAGATGCTACTGATAAGTAGTGTTTTTTCTCTTCTCAGCAATGCAAAAACGTTGCTGGGCAACGATATTATGCTGCTGAGCAGCGAAAAAAATGGAGCTAAAAGTGTTGCCGAGCAACGAAAAAGTGTTATAGAGCAGCAATATATCGCTGCTGAGCATTGTGAAAACCCCTGATATTTTCTGTCCAAAAATGTTGCTACGCTCCTGATGTGTTGTAGTGGTGCTTATATTGTATTATTTTATATGTGTGATCACCATTTGTCTATTAAAGGCATACCATATTGGGATCTTAGGTGGAGAGTATAAGTTGTGGATTAGGTGTTTGCATAAGTTGTAGATGTTGAGGCACTTGTAGATGTTTTTTTGGAGCTGTAGGTTTGGTGAGACTCTCCCATTTCTAAGGTGCATTCCGTCATATTAACAGTCCTAGGAGTCGAAATCTTTTGAGGGACTAGTAAGGAAGGTTTTCTTTTGATTTGGTTCTTCTCTTTATCAATTTTGGCACTACGAGTGGATAAGATTGAGGGCCAACTGTAGATCTTGCCTTTCGTTGATGAGGTTATGGGTGTTTACTTCCTTCTTGGCATCCAAATCCACGTATTACCCCATAATAGCCTTGAGCTTCAAGAAGACGAGTTGGAATCCATCAACAGAGGTAACCTATGGTTTGGATTTATTTTTTTCTTGTGGTGCCTTTAAGGTTTCTTAATAGTAGGTTGGTAAGTGAGAATTGGAGAAGCTTTAAGGACCTTCTTAAGGGTAGATTGTGGCTTTCCTTGTTGATGCCCTGTTGCTATGGTAGCTAGTTCTTTATAAAGGCAGATGCAGATGTGGAGCTTGAAGATGACGAACTCTGAGGTGGTAAAGTGGATGTCAATGTGGAGGAAAAAACATTGGATTCTTCCTATGTTGAGGCTTCTTCCTTGTGGCATTCAAATGCTTGCTACTTGTCCAACACATTTGTTAATGTGGAGGCAGTGTTCGTGGAGTGTAAAAATGTAGTGTTATGAGTTTCTCCCTTTGAGACACTCCTTGTGGTCTAGTCAATTCCGCATTGAGCTGCTATCACCTAGTTCAATTTAAGAATAACACGCACTTTTAAAGATCATGCATGACCCGAAAGCTACAAACCAACTACCCCTTATCACCATAGATGATAGTTTTAAGCCAACCAAGTACTTTGGTATTTTAGGCACTGATACCATTTATTCTTATGTTAGACTTTTCAAGCTAAGGTTTACCTAGCTAATTTCATGTAGCAAAGGAGAGTAGGTTATGACTCAATGAGTGTCCTAAGAGGTGGAATGAAATCATCCCTATTGTCAATTACCTCTCTAGCATAAGTTGCGACTCGCACCGGTGTCAAGCATACCATTATAGAACACTTTACCATAGGGCCTAGGTAATTTAATGGGTGTCCTAAGAGGTGGAATGAAATAGCCAAGAGAGTATATTGTCAAATAGATGTCAATTGAGGGCAGCTGCCTACATTTCAAAGGTTTTAAGATCTTATTGTGAGGCTATCAAATGGGGGAGGACACCTTTGGATTTTAAAGAGAAAATAATAGACAAGATACAACCACAAGGCTTTGGAGTCAGGATCTTAGGGTTTCTGTGTCCGTTGAAAGTGTGTATGGTCAGTAGCAGCTAACAACCAGCTATGGTTAAGACAGGGTGTTAGATGATAGACCAAAGACATTGGAGGTAAATTTTGACCATAGAGGACAAATGATTCAGTAGCACAACTAACGTCCGTAGGGTGGCTAGGAGGGTATTGATGTATACCTTGCTAAGGACCAGGGGAAAGAGGCTAGGTGCTCTGGTGCATGCTCGTGTTGTTTTTGTTAGGGTTTTGTGCTAGTGATAAACTCCTCTCACAATGGTGTGCTTATAACAGAGCTATAGAGGCAATGTTTCCTGAAGCCATCAACATGATTGCTTTCTCTCTACCTACCTCTTTGTTGCACATGCTAGGACGATGGATTCAACAACACTTCCTCCCACCCAATTCCCTCCATCAAACCTCTCTCCCTCTCCAAGGTAACTACTTGCCTCTTTCCTTTCTTCCTTTATCCCAAGATTTCATGGAAAGCTTCATTTCTTTCTTGTTTTCCAAGATTTCATGGAAAGCTTCAACTATGCTCTCTATGTGACTTTTCCTTTCCCTTCCCCTCTCTTTACTTTCCCTTTCTCCCCCCGTTTTTCCTTGTACGTACCCTAGCTTGCACATAGAAGTTCTAATGGAGAACTTTGATATAGATCTCTCCATCAAAGCTTTCTATTATGCTTTCTATGTAAAAGCTAGGGTTAGGGTAACATAAACCACAAGCTTTCAATAACTTATGCATTAAGATTAGGGTGAAGAAACTTAACTTGTTTTTTTGCTCTTATCCTCCTCATCTTTCACTTCTCCTCTTGCTTTCTAGTATATTAAAATGAAGTATACTTACTAAAGTTTTAATTTATTTTATTATTATTTTGTAGGCTTATTCAAGTCAGAGTTTTCATCTTTTAGGGTTTTGTGAATTTTTGGCTCTCTATGCATGTTGAGAGCTCTCAATGCATGCATAGAGATTTTAGGGTTTTATATTACTTGTGCATTAGTTCTTAATGTTATGTTTAATCTACTAATCACTTTGTTTAATCTTTTGTTTTGTAGGTCTTTCACCAATAGTCTCCTTTGGATTTACAAAAAAAGAGGTAAGCCCTCATTTTCTTTTCCTCGTTTTTATGATTTTTTCTACGTATTATTGCACCCTTTGGTGCTGGATTTAGGGTTAGTTTAGGATTCTTCCAAGCTTAAAGCATAGAATTCTTGCAAGCCCGATGCATAAAGCCTATGCATGGAGCTTACATAAGCTTGCATGCTCTATGGCATAGCCTTCTTGCATAGGCTTTATGCATAATCTCTACTCATGGGCTTCCTTCAAGCTTATGAATATGCTTGTTTTGCAAGCTCTATGCATAAAGCCTAGGTACAGAGCTTGCAAGCTCTATGCATAGCCTTCTTATGAATAAGCTTTATGCATAGGCTTCTTGCAAGCTCTATGCATATAGCCTATACATCGAGCTACATAAGCTTGCAAGCTCTATGCATATCCTTGAATCTTATGCATAATCTCTATGCATAGGCTTCTTTGTTTGTAAGACTATGCATAGAGCCTTGCATAAGCTTGCATCTAGCTTGTAAGCATTAAGCTCTATGCATAGAGCTTGCATCTAGCTTGATGCATGCATTAAGCTCTATGCATAAAGTTTAATACGTAAGGTTTTATACATAAATATTGTGGATGAGCTTTATGAATAAGGCTTTATGCGTTATGTTTTTATGTATAAAGTTTTTTTGATGTGTGGAGTGCTATGAATGGATGAAGAGTATAAGCTTTTTGAATGTTTATACTCTTATGTATATAGCATATATTTCTATGCATTATGTTTTTATACATAAAGATTTTTTGATGTGGAGTGCTATGCATGGATGGAGAGTATAACCTTTTTGAATTTTTATACTCTCTTATGTATATAGCATATATTTCTTATGCTCTCTTTTTCTATGCACAAGGTATTCTCTTTACTCATAGAGTCTACATGTGTATAGACATAGTCATCACACAATGCTTTCTAGAGCTCATATGTTAGAGTTCAATGAGAAGTGTCATTGCATGCTAATGTAAGGAGGTCTAGTACGTATTGTGAAGTGGGATCCTCTCACATATTAAAGCAAACGTAGGCCATCATGGTGCATAAGGCTTAAAGCATGTGTTTTGTTTCTCATAAATGTGTTACTAATCACTTGTTTTCATGTTATGTTTTGTAGGTAGACTTAAGTTTAAGAAATACTATGGACCCTTTATCAAAGAATCCTTATGTGATTCTCATGTGACAAACAAGCCACCAAGGAAAGGGCCGTTCAAAGGAAGATCCAAGTCCAAGAGGAGGCAAGGAAAAGATGGGAAAGATTTCTACAATTTCTAGAAATAAATCTTTGAATTGATGCACAACTTATGCTAGAGAGGTAATTCACAACATAGACGATAGAACACTTACCATCACCTGTCTTTGATTTTGGATGGCTCTCCCAGTCTAGATTTGATTCCTCAGTGTCTCTATGACTCTACGGTGTCCATGGACTTAATATCCACTCCTAAGGCCTTCATAATGGTCCTATTGACGCTCTTATGACTGTTTTTTGACCTTCTTCCTCCAGCCTTTGCTTTTGAATTTTACTACACAACTATTCTGCCTCCAAAGTCAACAACAATTTTGACATTTCCCAAAGTGTCATGTGACAACTATAACCCCTTAGAGACTTCTCAACTAAGCAAGATCTATCACCTCCTAGGTTCTCTGTTGACAGCATGCTACCAGCTCACAACTGCCTCCAAATGGGTAGAATCTACCCAACTAACCAAGCTGACCTAGTTGACATAGATTCTAACTCCTTTGAGTCAGAAGTTGACCCCAAAGGGATCTCAAAGGACTTAAATAACACTATCTCCAAGCCTCACAAGAAATCAGTTGACCTGCTGTGTCAGACTGCTACCTCAAAAACACTATAAAATAATAAGCTTTCTGTCTGATGTCCTCAAAAAGTGTAAGAGTTGATGTAAGAATCACTTCCCCTCAACTGTAAGAAAAAGTTCCAGAACTATAATAAAAATATCTCTATACCAGTGCTGCTAATCATTTTAATGCCTAGATGACTCACAATCAGCCCTAACTTAGGCTTATTGTCTCAAGCCCAACTCAACTAAAGTTAGCTCTCACCTGTAGCCTTATCACCAAAATAACTCCTTCCATAAAAAAATGAATTGAACCAAAACACAAAAGAAAACCTTTATATCTCATAATTTGATCCTTTAGATATTCAAAGAAGGCTTTGTAACACGCAATAAGCCTCAATCTTGAGCAGATGAAGGAAAGAAATAGCAAATCAAAAGAAACTCTTTCAAATGACCACAAGGAAATCCAAACATGGATTCTCAAATATCTAATAGATCATCATCAATCATTCAAATGTAGGAATTGTTGCACGCTTCAATAGCTGGTAGAATGGGGATAGTTTGAGCAATCCTCAAGACTGGTCCAAGTTCTAAGTGTAGTGCTCTGTGGGAGGTTTTGGGACACCATCCACTATAAAGAACCCTTTTGCTTTTTTGCAACTCCCTACATTGGACACACCTTAGTCTTGTCTCACAAACAGACATCTCTTTCAACACAGAAGAATACCTCAGATAACCAACTTCAAAACAAACTCACAAGACTAGGGAAAGCTCCCTCAACATAACACCAAGGCTCTCATACCAAAGCACTCACCAAAAAAACTCCATCCCCCTTCTTTCGTCGTGCACATAAATACCCCTATTTCCATGCATGCTTTTGCCTACTCTGTCAAATTCTGTCGGCTAGCCACCACGGAACCAATCTAATAGAAGCTGATTACATCGCGTTATGAATACACAACCACCCATGCAAGATCCTAAGCTTCCTATGGTTTTAAATTATACCCAATACATTATTTTATTCTTTGTGGGGTTGGGGAAAGCATCGTCATAGGACATATCTCCTTGGCCATAAAAACTTCCATCATCTTTTACCAAACCCCCCCCATGGTTGAAGCATTTATGCTCAACCACTTGCTATGGATTCTCTGAAACAATCTTCAACAAAAAATACCTTCAGCCCCAACAATCTTCGTCATGCTCCTCTGCTAAACAAAAAATACCTTCAGCCCCAACAATCTTCGTCATGCTCCTCTGCTAAACACGCTGTTTTTTTTGCTGCAAAACAGGTTCGTTGCTGTGCAGAGCAGCAAAATAGATTTTTTTAATTATGAAGTACATTCGTAGTGAAAGTATCAGCATTATTGCATCGCTCAATAGATAGCAAAAAAACACTGCTTGTTGCGGAGCAACGCTTTTTCACCTCCTGAGCAGTGCAATAACATTGCTAGTTTCACTGTGCTAAGTAGTGAATGTATTGTAGAATTTAAAAAAATCTAGGGAGTCTCCACAGAACTCCTGAGTCAACCCCCGCTCTTTTTTTCTAATGTAGATAGAGTAAAACTAACATAACTTCACATCATCATGAAAAAATATAATGTAAAACTTACAAATACCAAAAACAAAAGGTTTGCTATGCTGCAAAGCAGTGAAATAGATTTTTTTAATTTTGTAGTATATTCGCTATGGAAGTAGCAGCGTTATTGTGTTGCTTGAGTAGTGAAAAAGTGCTGCTTGGCTGAGTATCGCTTTTTCGCTGATGAGCGGTGCAATAATGCTGCTAGTTTCGCTGTTGAGTAGCGAATGTACTGTAGATTAAAAAAAGCTGGGGAGTCTCCACAGAACTCCCGAGTGTACCCCCACTCTTTTTTTCTAAATTAGACAGAGTAAAACTAACATAACTTCACATTATGAAAAAAGATAATGTAAAACTTACAAATACCAAAAACAAAAGACATTTGCAAACCATGGTTTTAGGAATGTCAAAATTGAATTACATTACTTAGTGGATTACATAAATATATGTTTCCAAAAAACTCATATACACGATCAAGCATAATAAAAACCTAAGGAGCTAGGGGATATCTAGATCTCATACTATGCGATTTGTATTGTTGGCAGCTCCAGCCCCTTCACTTCTCACATTTCCATTGATATCGGTAGATACGTTTGCATAACCATTTCCAGTTATATGATCCTAAAACACAATAAAGCTAACATAAGTGAGAATCAATTTTACAAAAACAAAGAGGTTTAGGGTTTACGAATGCACTTACTTCCCATGTTTGCCAAGCATCTCCTCCAGTAATAAAAATCCATCCTTTATCTTACACCCTATCAAATAGAGCTTGCAAACCTCGTTGTAATGTAAAATCATGTTCCTCTTGGGTAGGGGGCAGTCCACTACTTCAAGCTACAGTTGTACAAACAAGTGAACATTTTAGAAAGTTGTTATTTAAGATAATCTTCTTTAATTAAAAGATAAGATACAATGTGGGGATAATATATACTTAGAAATATTATAAATATTGACTCCTCCATCACGTGTAACATCACGCCTCAAGTTATTTACCATCTATCCAAGAAAAAACATAATTTAAAATACTTAAAAGTCTTATGCATAGGAAGCTATTGGCATGCATAGGTTGATATCGGCATGCGTAGGTTGCTACCGGCATGCGTAGCAAGCTACTGGCATGCATCGTAAGCTACTGGCATACATAGGTTGCTACCGACATGCGTAGGTTTCTACTAGCATGTGTCAGAAGCTACCGACATGCGTTGGAAGCTACCGGCATGCGTAGGTTGCTACTGGCTTGCATCAGAAGATACCAGCATACATAGGAAGCAACCATCATGCGTTGGTTGCTACCGGCATGTACAGGAGGCTATTGGAATGCATAGGAAGCTACTGGCATAGGTTTCTACCGGCATGCATGGTAGCTTCCTATGCATGGTTATAGCAACCTACGTATAACGATAGCTTCAAAAGCATGCTGGTAACTTCTGACACATGCCCGTAGCTTCCTATGCATGCCGATAGCTTCCTATGCATGCCACTAGAGACCTACGCATGATGCCGGTAGCTTCCAATGCCCGACATAGCAACCTACGCATGCAGGTAGCTTCCTATGCATGCCGGTAGCAACCTACTGTGACATGAAAAATTTATATCTTTCATTTTCAATTTTGTGCATATTTTGATGGTTTCTCAATGGTTATAGGGTGGAAGCTTGTCCAAGAAGATTACGGCCACAATGGAATAACGGCGTGGTGATATGGCGGCTTGGTAGCTACCCTGATAACAACATTCTATCTTCAAATATAGTGGTTTTACTTGATTTAGGGTGCACACATTGTAAATGCCTTAAGTATGCTTGATAAACACTTTGGTATGGTAGATAGGCTAGTGATGTGGAAAATAAAAGTGGGCCTTCATGCTCACATGGATTTTAATTGTATTATTAATATAGTATTCACCATAAGGCTACAAGTTGGGGAGTGTGGAAGGCATGTGGAGGAGTGTGTGTAGGTGCATAATTGGGAAATATTCTTCTAGAATGCCTACATGGAAGAGGAGAATTACATGCCACTTAGACTTGGCTATTATCTCATCACACTTTCAAAGTCAAAAAGACTTCAATTTAATAATCAATAGAAGACTTAGCCTAAGAGGACAATTGATGGTGACATCTACCTTTATGTCACTGAAGGGTTAAAGATTTTTATGTTGTAATTTGTAACAATGGAAGAGAGGGTGATTCTCCACCTATAAAAGGAGCCCTCCTCTCCCTTTCAAATCAAGGAATGAGCCTCCTTAATTGAGCATTTTGTGTCATTGCCATTCTCTTATCTTCAAACCCTTATTCAAACACTCTCTTTACATGTGAATGTCTCATTTAGTATTAGCTCCTCATGCTCAGCCCAATTTCGGACCTCTTTGATGATTCATGATAAGTGGGATAAGGAGTTATTATCTTGGCGGGCCTGTGACTTCTCAAGGTAGCTCTTGCCCTATTGCCGCCCTCCTTTGGAGGTACCAATGGTTTTAGCAGTAATGAGCATGTGGAAAGACTTTGGGGACCATAGGTAAATCTTTACGATTGTCCGCTGAGCAATGTTAACCCTTACCCTCTAGCTTGAATCATGAAGGAGATGAGAGGCAAGAGGCTATGTGAAAATTGAGGTTTCATGCAAAGAGAGGGAAGTGCAGTTTTTGTGGTCCAATACCCAAATTTCAACTGGTAATTACTCATCACTTGGGTATTGGTTTCTAAAATTGACCATATGGCTACAAAGCTCTTTATATTCTCTTTCCACTCATATAACTAATTTCTTAATCCTTTACTTCATTGATGATTAAAATTTCTCCCAAAGTTGCGAACTTTTAGGCGAATTTTGGCAGTTTTAGTCTTGTAGTAAAATACTCAAAACTTTTCGCTCGGTTGCCCGTTTTTAAAAGTTTTTATATAGGCGTGAAGCTCTCTTCAAGCATTACGCATCTATGTAATCTTCTTTTGCATAGTCTATATGGATTTAAAATTGCAATTCTCTGTGTATCTCTATTTTCATAGACTTTTGGTCATTATTTCTTCTTAAAAATGATTAATTCCTCCTAATCTTTTATCAACAGGCAAATCCCATGTGTCTTGTCCTCTTGTAAGTGATTGCTATATTCTTTTACTTTAATATGTTCCGTCCAAATTACCCAATTCGAACGGATGAACCTTACCAACATTCCCCGTATGTTTCTATTCACATAATTCTGAGTCGGAAGATTATCTTCCAACAAAGAATTGCCCTCTTGTTTGGAGCTGCAAGACTGGCAGAAATTCTTACTTCTCCGGAGCCTTTCATCTTTCCTTCCATGAATTATGATCTCACCTTTGATGTGTATATCTTTATCTTAACCTAGGGAGAGAAAGGGAGGTGAGGAGGCTGTGAGGTTTCATACAAGTGTGTTTTGATCAAGGATTTAATATTCACGTGATCACAAGATTTTTTGTGATAATAACACATGTGAACAAGTTATTCACATGTTCTCATGTTACCGTTCACAAAATAACAGGACACTTGCCATTTGGGAACCCCTTAAAAGCTTGGCTACACATGGGAATAAGCTATTCACATGTTCTCATGTTACCATCTTCACATAATAGCAGGTCGTGGTGGCCACCTAAGAAGATTTTTTATGCCCGATAAAGATAATTTTTTTAGGCCCTTGTGAAAGCTTTGTGAATATAACATGTGATCACAAGATTTTTTGTGTTATTAACATATGTTATTAATATGTTCACATGTTCTCGTTTACGTCAGTGAAATCCTTGGTTTTGATTCTAAGAAGTGACCGAAGTCAAAACCCCGACTTTGTGTCACATCTTTTGGTGGAGAAGGCGGGTAGGTTTTACTTAGAATTATTCTACTTTAACCTCAAGGTCCCGCATGATTAAAGAAAAGTTATTTTGAAATAAGAAAATTTCCCTTGTTACTACTCATCTTTTGGTACAAGATGTTCAACATTCTGGTGTTCCAAGGATTGGAAGGAGAAGACCCGGGGAGTTTTCTCCGAGAGTTTAACCGAGCATGCCGCTTGATGGGTTGGTCTATGAGAAGGAGAGGGCAAAAATAATTTCAGATTTCTTGGAGGGTGTGGCCTTAACTTGGCACATGAGGCTTTGCCAGAGGAGTCCAAGAATGATTAGGAAAGGTTGACCAAAGCAATGAAGGAGAGATTTGGAACAGTGGAGTCACCAAATGCTTTACTATTGCAATTGGATCACCAAAAGGAAGGAGAGTCAGTTTTTTTACCTTTTGAGTGAGGTATGAAGCCTCGTTCATCAAATATCAACAAGCTACTTTACATGTTGTTTCTTCTTCTTCTTCACCTTCTATGGGAGATTCAAAGAGTTCTTTAGCAATGGAGCACCTTAAGATCAGCAAGTTTATCAGGGCTTTGGATCGCCGCTTGCATGGAAAAGTTCTAAGCAAAGATCCCACTAATTTTAAAGAGGCTCTTTGTATTGCTTTGAAGAAGGAGGCCACTCTTCATATTGAGTCCACATTCCAATCTTCTCCGAGTGTGCCGATCCCACCACGAGTAGAGATAGCCTCAACAGCTCAGGTACAAGCTCCATCCTTGGATCATAACATTACACAACTTATGGCAGAATTTATTGATTTGAAGTTACACTTAGTCAATGCAAGGCCACCTAGGGTTCCACGAGTTGAGGATAAACCTAGGGATAGAAGTAGTGTCACATGCTATGAATGTCAAGAGAAGGGACACTATTGCACTGAGTGTCCAAAGTTGAGGAAAAGAGAGGATAAAAATTTAGCATTTTGGATCTATTACCTAACACCCTCTCTTGACCATAGTGTAAACATTACAACAATGTGATGAGCTATGGTGGATCAAATGCTAGAATCAGTATCATAAACAAGAGATTAGATGATAATTAAGACATGATTAATGAGAAATTAAGCTATCAATTAATGAGCAATTAATTGATAGATTAATGTAGGCATGGATAATCAAAAACCAGCAAATTCTCATTAGGCCAATGCCTCAATTTATAGAGTCTACATCCAAGCAGCCAATCCCACTGATTTCTCCTTGATTCACTCCACCTCTCCACCTCTTCCCAGAATATCTCCACACCTCCTAAATCTCCTCATGCTACCCTTTATTCTCTCCCAGTAGATACTTCTCACCTTTTCACAGGTTCTCTCACATTTATAGATTCTCTTTTATAGCCTCTTGCCAAGGGCTTGATCCCGCACACACCCTATTTACTTGTATATTTCAACACCTCCCCTCAAGTGAATACTCCTAGCACACCTGGACCCTATACCAAGTTTCCCTCTTACTTGATAGTCTACGACCAGTGCCTCAAGTCCCTAAACTCATAGTCCTTGTTGACACTCTCTCTCTCTATGTGTCCAAGGCTACTACAAGTAACCGTGACCTTGAGTAAAATGCTCACACATACATCTACCACATGGCCTATATCATCGGTGGCTCAGAGGTGGTTTTACTCTGTTGGGGAAGGTTACATTTGGTTGTGGGCTTTCTCTCTCTCACTCTCTGAGAAAAGATGATCTCACTCCACTTCCTTAATTAGGAGCCTCCATGAAGTTTGCCGATGTTGTTCCTTCTCCACTGGGTTTGCTGTAGCACTCTCTTGCCATGTGTCTTGGCTTTCCACAGTTGTGGTAAGTGAAGGTCCTTCCTCCCACTCTGCCTCTTTCTCATCCTTGTCCTTGAGAGAATCCTCCTCGGGTGAAGAATGCCATTCAAGTACATTCTTTAGTTTTGCTACAATGTTTTCATATTCGCCTTTGTCCACACTCTTCAGAAGCACTGCTAGTGCCTCATCATCTTCTACCTTTTTGCCAAGCTGCCAGTTGTTTCTTAATGCTTTTATATCTGTTCAAGTGTGTGATTAAAGGTTCACTTTCCTTCATATCCATTTTTAGAGTTGCATTAACAGATTTATCTTTGAATTTTTAGCTTGTGTGTGAAATAATTTATTGAGTTCATCCCATGTATCTTTTGCCCATTGTATACTTGTGATATGATGAATGATTCAACATTTAAAACTGAGTGCGATAAGTCCCAATGCTTTTTCATTCCTACTCTTCCACTCATTTTTTCCTCTCACCTCTAGGCATTCATCTCTTCCCTCAACTAGCCCTCACTGATTTTTCCTCATAAGCAGATACATGGTTTTTGTCTGCCATGTGTAAAACTTCTCCCCATTAAATTTGGCTATTTCTTGTGCCGTACTCATGATAATGTGAAGGGGGTCTTACCTCTTGATCCAATTTTAAGATTCAAGAGCAGTGTCTACCCTTTTACAACTCAATGTGGTGTTTAGGAGATGATTACAACACATTTATCAGCATAAAATCACCAGAAATCACTAGAAATTACATTAAATCAAGGGTAACCAATTTGTACAGAAATGGTTGGAGTATTAAACCATCTCCGAATTGCAATTTGAAGCTATAGAGATCTGTATGAGATACCTAATTTGAGTCCTCAATCGTACTAAAAAATAATGATTAGCACTGATTAATCATTGATTAATAAATTAATCCTCTATTTTGTGTGCAGAAAACAGAGTATGCGGGGAATCTAGATCTGAGGCCTCAGAGTTCAAATGAGCTCAAATGCTTTCAAGGCCATCAATAGCAATCAGTCGAGTAGAGGATTAACCCAAAAAACATAAGATTTGACCAAACATTGAATGCTTAATCTCTGTTTTACCAAAGTCACTTGTTGCAAATTTGATGAAGACATTGGATCTCACTGTAAACTTGATCAAATCAAATTCCGTCTTCATAGCTTGTAGAGTGTTGAAATTTGAGCAAAATGATGAGCTATGGTGGATCAAACACTAGAATCAGCATAATTAACAAAGTGATTAGCAAGTGATTAAGATGTAATTAGTGAATAATTAGCACATAGATTAATGTAGGCATGGATACTCAAAAACCAGCAAATTCTCATTAGGGCTATGCCTCAATTTATAGTGTTTACATCAAGCATCAAATCCCATTGATTTCTCCATGATTCACTCCCAGAATATCTCCACCTTTTGCCTGATTCTCTCCACCTCTTCTCTTTTCCCTGAATATCTCCCAGAATATCTCCACACTCCTAAATTCCCTCATGCTTCCCATTATTCTCTCCCAGTAGATTCTCCTAACCTTTTCACAGGTTCTTTCACAATTACATCTCCTCTTTTACAGCCTCTTTCCAAGAGCTTGTTCCCGCACACACCCTATTCACTTGTATATTTCAACACCTTCCCTCAAGTGAATAATCCTAACACACCTGGACCCTGTATCAAGTTTCCCTCTTACTTGATAGCCCGCGACCAGTGCCTCAAGTCCCTAAACTCCATAGTCCTTGACACTCTCTCTCTCTCTATGTGTCCAAGGCTACTATAAGTGCCCGCGACCTTGACTAAAGTGCTCACACATACATCTACCACTTGGCCTACATCATCGGTGGCTCAGAGGTGGTTTTACTTTATTGGGGCAGGTTACATTGGGTTGTGGGTTCTCTCTCTCTCTCTCTCAGAAAAGATGATCTGACTCCACTTCTCTTGGAGCCTCCATGAAGTTTGCCGATGTCGTTCCTTCTTCACTGGGTTTGCTGTAGCAGTCTCTCGCCATGTGTCCTGGCTTTCCACATTTGTAGCAAGTGAAGGTCCTCCCTCCTACTCTGCCTCTTCCTCGTCCTCGTCCTCGAGAGAATCCTCCTCGGGTGAAGAATGCTTTTTCCTCTCCTGCTGTTGAGTCGAGCTCTTTCTTCTCTTTGCCTCTGCTCTCTTGCTCCAGTAGAGCTGCTTCTATCTCGTGTATCTTCAGTTCAGGTACATTCTTTAGTGTTGCTACAATGTTTTCATAATCTCCTTTGTCCACACTCTTCAAAAGTACAGCTAATGCTTCATCATCTTCTACCTTTTTGCCAATAGCTGCCAGCTGTTGCTTAATGCTTTTATATTTGTTCAAGTGTGTGATTAAAGGTTCACTTTCCTTCATGTCCAGTTTGTAGAATTGCATTAATAGATTTATCTTGGAATTTTTTGCTTGTGTACCAAATAATTTATTGAGTTCATCCCATGCATCTTTTGCCCACTGTATCCCTGTGATATGATGAATGATCTCATCATTTAAACTGAGTGCAATAAGCCCCAATGCTTTTTCATTCCTACTCTTCCACTCATTTTCCCCTCTCTCTTGGCATTCATCTCTCCCTTCAACTAATCCCCACAGATTTTTCCTCATCAGCAAATACATGGTTTTTGTTTGCCATGTATAAAACTGTTCTCCATTAAATTTGGCTATTTCCTGTGCTGAATTCATGGTGATGTGAAGGGGGTCTTACCTCTTGATCCAAATTCAAGATTCAAGGGCAGTGTCTACCCTTTTACAACTCAATCTGGTGTTTAATAGATGATTACAACAATTTTATCAGCATAAAATCACCAGAAATTACATTAAATTGAGAGTAACCAATTTGTACGGGATGGTTGGAGTATCAAACCAACTCGGATTTGCAATCTGAATCTTTAGGGATCTGTATCAGATACCTAATGGTTAATTTGAACCCTCAATTGCACCAAAGTACAGTGATTAGCACTGATTAATCACTGATTAGCAAATTAATGCTCTGGTTTGTGTGCAGAAAACAGAGTATGGGGGGAGCCCAGATCTGATGCCTTCCACTTCAAATGAGCTCAAATGCTTTCAAAGGCATCAATAGCAATGAGTCTAGTAGAGGATTAAGCCAAGAAACACAAGATTTGACCAAATAATGAAAGCTTAATCTCTGTTTTACCAAAGTCACCTGCAGATTTGATGAAGAGCTTTGATCTCAATGTAGACTTGATGAAACTCAATTCTGTCTTCGCCAGCTTGTAGAGCATACTTGATTACCCCTTGGGCTAGGAGGAATTGAATCAATTTGAACTGATGAAGTGTAGATCTGCAATTTACTCAGAAAAATCACCACTGGAAAAAACGTGAAGTTCTCCTGAACCCGTCGGCGGTTTGCTGCATTTTCTTGATGGGCTTGAAGCCAAGGAGCTTAGCTAGCTATGGTTAGAAGCTTTTGCCCTAATTTGATGTGTGCTAGATGCTAGAGACCCTCCACTGGCTGGGGGTGAAGGGGAAGAGTGAAAACTCACTAAAAACTGATTTTTTTGCTAATTATCTTACTAATCCTGATTAATTCACTAATGGGCTCATAAATCTGGTTGATTCTAGGCATGGCTCTGATACCATGTTGAAATTTGAGCAAAATGATGAGCTATGGTGGATCAAACACTAGAATCAGCATAATTAACAAAGTGATTAGCAAGTGATTAAGACGTAATTAGTGAATAATTAGCACATAGATTAATGTAGGCATGGATACTCAAAAACCAGCAAATTCTCATTAGGGCTATGCCTCAATTTATAGTGTTTACATCAAGCATCAAATCCCATTGATTTCTCCATGATTCACTCCCAGAATATCTCCACCTTTTGCCTGATTCTCTCCACCTCTTCTCTTTTCCCTGAATATCTCCCAGAATATCTCCACACTCCTAAATTCCCTCATGCTTCCCATTATTCTCTCCCAGTAGATTCTCCTAACCTTTTCACAGGTTCTTTCACAATTACATCTCCTCTTTTACAGCCTCTATCCAAGAGCTTGTTCCCGCACACACCCTATTCACTTGTATATTTCAACATAGAGCACCCTTGAAAACCCTTAGGGCCAAGAGGAATTAGACCAATTTGATCTGGAATAGCAGAAATATCAAATTTTCTTCAAAAAGGATACGCCTGCAGAATCACGATTTTCCTGAGCTGTAGAAGGCGATTTGCTATGCCGATTTTCTTGGCTGGAGCACAGGTGAGATATCTATGCATGCCTAGAAGGGCTTGAGCTAATGTTGCTCCTGGAGGGACATCAAGCACCTCCACTAGTTGGGGGTAGAGTGGGCTACTTGAAAATAACTAAAAAAGTGATTATTTTCTAATCATCTACTAATCCTAATTAGTTAGATAATGGGCTTATAAACTTGATGGATTCTAGGCTAGGCTCTGATACCATGTTAAAATTACAGCAATGTGATGAGTTATGGTGGATCAAATGCTAGAATCAACATAATTAACAAGAGATTAGATGATAATTAAGACATGATTAGTGAGCAATTAACTGATAGCTTAATGTAGGCATGGATAATCAAAAACCAACAAATTCTCATTACACCAATACCTCAATTTATAGAGTTTACATCCAAGCATCCAATCCCACTGATTTCTCCTTGATTCACTCCACCTCTTTTGCTTGATTCTCTCCACCTTTTCCCAGAATATCTCCACACCTCCTAAATCTCCTCATGCTACCCTTTATTCTCTCCCAGTAGATACTTCTCACCTTTTCACAAGTTCTCTCACATTTACAGATTCTCTTTTATAGCCTCTTGCCAAGGGCTTGTTCCCGCACACACCCTATTTACTTGTATACTTCAACACCTCCCCTCAAGTGAATACTCCTAGCACACCTGGATCCTATACCAAGTTTCCCTCTTACTTGATAGTCTACGACCAGTGCCTCAAGTCCCTAAACTCATAGTCCTTGTTGACACTCTCTCTCTCTATGTGTCCAAGGCTACTACAAGTAACCGTGACCTTGAGTAAAGTGCTCACACATACATCTACCACATGGCCTATATCATCGGTGGCTTAGAGGTGGTTTTACTCTGTTGGGGAAGGTTACATTGGGTTGTGGGCTTTCTCTCTCTCACTCTCTCGGAAAAGATGATCTCACTCCACTTCCTTAATTAGGAGCCTCCATGAAGTTTGCCGATGTTGTTCCTTCTCCACTGGGTTTGTTGTAGCACTCTCTTGCCATGTGTCTTGGCTTTCCACAGTTGTGGCAAGTGAAGGTCCTTCCTCCCACTCTGCCTCTTCCTCATCCTCAACCTTGAGAGAATCCTCCTCGTCGGGTGAAGAATGCTTTTTCTTCTCTTGGTGTTGAGTCGAGTCACTTCTTCTCTTTATCTCTGCTCTCTTGCTCTAGTAGAGCTCCTTCTGTCTCGTGTAGCTTCAATTCAAGTAGATTCTTTAGTTTTGCTACAATGTTTTCATATTCGCCTTTGTCCACACTCTTCAGAAGCACTGCTAGTGCCTCATCATCTTCTACCTTTTTGCCAAGCTGCCAGTTGTTGCTTAATGCTTTTATATCTGTTCAAGTGTGTGATTAAAGGTTCACTTTCCTTCGTATCCAATTTGCAGAGTTGCATTAACAGATTTATCTTTGAATTTTTAGCTTGTGTGCCAAATAATTTATTGAGTTCATCCCATGTATCTTTTGCCCATTGTATACTTGTGATATGATGAATGATTCAACATTTAAAACTGAGTGCGATAAGTCCCAATGCTTTTTCATTCCTACTCTTCCACTCAGTTTTTCCTCTCACCTCTAGGCATTCATCTCTTCCCTCAACTAGCCCTCACAGATTTTTCCTCATGAGCAGATACATGGTTTTTGTCTTCCATGTGTAAAACTGCTCTCCATTAAATTGGCTATTTCTTGTGCCGTACTGATAATGTGAAGGGGGTCTTACCTCTTGATCTAATTTCAAGATTCAAGGGCAGTGTCTACCCTTTTACAACTCAATGTGGTATTTAGGAGATGATTACAACACATTTATCAGCATAAAATCACCAGAAATCACTAGAAATTACATTAAATCAAGGGTAACCAATTTGTACGGAATGGTTGGAGTATCAAACCATCTCCGAATTGCAATTTGAAGTTATAGAGATCTGTATGAGATAGCTAATTTGAGTTCTCAATCGTACCAAAGAATAATGATTAGCAGTGATTAATCATTGATTAATAAATTAATCCTCTATTTTGTGTGCAAAAAACAGAGTATGCAGGGAGTCCAGATCTGAGGCCTTAGAGTTCAAATGAGCTCAAATGCTTTCAAGGCCATCAATAGAAATCAGTCGAGTAGAGGATTAAGCCAAGAAACATAAGATTTGACCAAACATTGAATGCTTAATCTCTGTTTTACCAAAGTCACTTGCAAATTTGATGAAGACATTGGATCTCACTGTAGACTTGATCAAATCAAATTCTGTCTTCACAGCTTGTAGAGCACTCTTGAAAACCTTTAGGCCAAGATGAATTAGACCAATTCATCTGGAACAGCAGAAATATCAAATTTTCTTCAAAAAGAATGCGCCTGTAGAATCATGATTTTCCTGAGCTGTAGAAGGCGGTTTGCTATGCCAATTTTCTTGGCTGGAGCACAGGTGAGATATCTATGCATGCCTAGAAGGGCTTGAGCTAATGTTGCTCCTAGAGGGACATCAAGCCCCTCCACTAGTTGGGGGTAGAGTGGGCTACTTGAAAATAACTAAAAAAGTGATTATTTTCTAATCATCTACTAATCCTAATTAGTTAGATAATGGGCTCATAAACTTGATGGAATCTAGGCTAGGCTCTGATACCATGGTAAAATTATAGCAATGTGATGAGTTATGGTGGATCAAATGCTAGAATCAACATCATTAACAAGAGATTAGATGATAATTAAGACATGATTAGTGAGTAATTAATTGATAGCTTAATGTAGGCATGGATAATCAAAAACCAGCAAATTCTCAGTAGGCCAATGCCTCAATTTATAGAGTTTACATCTAAGCATCCAATCCCACTGATTTCTCCTTGATTCACTCCACCTCTTTTGCTTGATTCTCTCCACCTCTTCCCAGAATATCTCCACACCTCCTAAATCTCCTCATGCTACCCTTTATTCTCTCTCAGTACATACTTCTCACCTTTTCACAGGTTCTCTCACATTTACAGATTCTCTTTTATAGTCTCTTTTACAGTCTCTTTTATAGTCTCTTTATTCTCTCTCAGTAGATACTTCTCACCTTTTTCAATGGTTCTCTCACATTTACAGACTCTCTTTTACAGTCTGTTGCCCCAAGGGCTTGTTCCTGCACACACCCTATTCACTTGTATATTTCAACACATAGTTGGCTGTTAGAAACTGACCATACACACTTCCACAGCGGACACAAAAACCCTCAAATCTTGCCTCCAAAGCGTTCTCTTTGTATCTTGTCTATAATCTTCTCTTCAAGATCCCAAGGTGTTCTCCCCCATCTGATAGCATCACAAATAGATCTTAAAACATTTCAAATGTAGGTAGCTACCCTCAACTAACCTCTATCTAACAATATACTCTCTTGGCTACCCCAAACAAGTAAGAACACTTACTATCACCTGTCTCCGAATTCGGATGGCTCTCCTAGTCTAGATTTGATTCCTCAATGTCCTCTATGAGTCTCCACTGTTTGTGGACTTAATATCCATACTCCCAAGGCCTTTCTAATGGTCCTATTGACACTCTTTTGACACTCTTTTGACCTTCCTCCTCCAACCTTTGCCTTCAAATTCTACCACATAGATATTTTGCCTCCAAAGTCAACAACGATTCTGACACTTTCCAATGTGTCATGTGACAGCATGCTACCAACTCACACAAACTGCCTCTGAATGGGCAGAATCTACCCAACTGACTAAGCTGACCTAGTTGAGATAGATTCTCACTCCTTTGAGTCAGTTGACCCCATATAGGGACTTTAAAGAAATTAAATAACACTATCTCCAAGCCTCATAAGAAACCTACTCACTTGTTGCGTCAGACTGCTACCTCAGAAACACTATAAATAACAATCTTGAAACACTATAAAATAACAAGGTTTATGTTTGCTATCCTCAAAAAGGTTCAAAACTGTAAGGAATTGATGTGAATAATAACTTCCCCTCAACTAATACTAGTTAGAAAAACATCTCTATACCACACCTGCTAATCATTTTAATACCTAGATGACTCAGAATCAGCCCTAACTTAAGCTAAGTGTCCCAAGCACTAAACTAGAGTTAGCTCTCACCTACAGCCTCACCTGCAGCCTTATCACCAAAAGAACTCCTTCCGTACAAAATAGAATTAAATCAAAACACAGAAGAAAACCTTTATATCACACTATTTGATCCTCTGGGTATTCAAAGAAGACTTTCTAACACGTAATAAGCCTCAATCTTGAGCAAATGAAGGAAAGAAATAGCAAATCAAAAGAAGCTCTCTCAAATGACCACAAGGAAATCCAAACATATATTCTCAAACATTCAAAAGACCATCATTAATCATTCAATTGTAGAAACTATCTGCTGCTCTACAGGCTGCTTCACTAGCTGGTAGAATGGAGATAGCTTGAGAAATCCTCAAGACTGGTCCAAGTTCTAAGAGTAGTGCTCTGTGGGAGGTTTTGGGATACAATACACCACAAAGAACCCTCTCCCACTATTCAAGCGTACCTTGGGGTTCTTGGGAGCTTATGTTTTCTCTATAAATATATCTCTTCTCTCTGTGCTCCATGCATTCACAACAACAGCACTTATTCATGCAAGAGGTCTATGATATATCCATTCAAGAGACCTATTTTCTATGAATACAAGTTCTCTATGTAAAATCTCCTCTCATACATTACAAGAGTTTAGACATCCATGCATGTGGAGGCATAGTTTACATATTCATATGCATAAAAGGATAGAGTGAATGCATTGAGCTAATACATAGCTATACTATGCATTAAAGAGGAAATTCCTTAAGATAATACATAGATCTACTATGCATTGACCTTTATGCATATGCATATACATAAAAGTATAGAGTGAATGCATTGAGTTAATACATAGCTCTATGCATTAAGTTTTATGCATTGAACTCTATGCATTGTGTTCTATACATAGAGGCATAGATTTCCAATGTATACATGTTTATGAGCTAAAAGAGATCTCTCATTCTCATTGATCTTGATGCATTGAACCTTTGCAGTGAACTCACATAGATCGCGTATGTATGTTTATCAACTAAAAGAGATATCTCATTTGCATTATTGAGATATCCTAAAATTTATTTTGTTTTTGTTTCTCTTATTAATTTTATATCCTAAACCTTATCTTGTCTTGTCTTTAGGTAATAAGAACTCTTACTTTTCTTTGTCATGGTTATGGTGTATTGCGGGTGCTTAAGAGCTTTGCTTGTTTCTACTAAGAGATCTATGTTGTACCCTGTAATGGTTGCAAGACCTCTATGATAAAATTAACATACATAGAGCTCTTAGCATGTAACAAGTTGATGCATATGCATATGCAAGGCTCTATGATGTATGGATACATAGAGCTCTATGCTCTATGTGAACAAGTTCTCTATTTAAGAGTTCTTCTTATGCATTACACATAGCTCTATTCATAATTCATTCACTACAAGGGATCGGGCTCATACCCGTGCTCCTAGCCGCTAAAAATGACCTATGAAAAAAAGTAGCAGGCCCGTGTATAATCGCGGCCAGAGACATGCGTGTAAAAGCGCGTGTATAGGACTATTTAGATGCGCTGATACACGGGCGTATACACGCGTTTTGTCAGTTCAGCTGCACTTAGACGCATTGATAGAAGCGTCTATACATGCATTTTGTCAGGTTAGCTACGCTTATACACGCGTATTTCACAGATTTGACGAGTCTATACACGCGTGTTTTACAGATTATCCGCGTATATACACGTGACTTTTTACAGATCTGACGCGTTTATACACGCGAACAAAGAGCAAAAAAAAAATCCAGAGAGTGCTATTTGGTACCTGAATGCTGTTCCAGCATTCCAGCACCCAATAACACTCTCTAGATTTTTTTTTGGATGCATTGGACCATCCACGAGGAAGATTAAGACAAGAACGACATGAATGCATACATTGTCAATACACGATTCAAGACAGACATGAATGCAATACTATCGATTCACGATTCAATATTACTATCAAAATTTTATGTGTACAAATATATACAAGGGAGTCCATATGTCGAAGTAGCCCATGGCTTCAGTTACAAAAATATATATATAACCACATCCTCAATATGGAATGTGATACTATAAGTGTGAGTACTACTCAAACCCAGATGATGACTCGGTGCTCCCTCCATGCTCAGATGAGCTCACATCGATCGGAATATCCGATGAGTAGTGCTCACGTTGTCGTGACGTGGGCGGTGTCGCTGGGAACACACTGGGTGTCTGGCTGTGAGAGTTACATCCAAAAATCCCAAGCATTAAATGTCTTCTCAGCTTCCCATGGAACAAAGTATAGCATGGTATTAATTCAATCTCTTGACTCAGGCATACATTCAATGGAATTGTCTCCACAACTCATACAAGACACACCATCTTCGACTCTGATGATACAAGGCTTATGGCAAGAGAACTCATCTTCATCATCATATATCATCATCAAAGATTTATCATGGAAGGTCTTCACATAACATATGGTATATGTTTGTACAAAATGTTTGACATGCAACAACACTCATGAGACAAAACAATAAAACTCACAAGACATCACCAAATCCAAAGGGTATACATATCTTCAGCATATGCATGTCGACAGCCCATAGTATAGCACCCAGTATTTACTGCAGCCATCATAAAGGAGAGAAAATCACTTCCAAAAAAGACCTCTACAAGTGTCACTCTTTCTGGTTTTCAAATATATGAAGGTGCCACCCTTTTTGAGGCTGCTCTTTGTGCTGATGCTTTGCTATCATGTCTAAGCCTTGGGAACTTCCAATGGCATGCTTGAGATCAAATGGAACGCTTCTGTGTATGCCTGTTTTCTTGCTCTGGACCGGGCAGCAGACACCCTGTTCTCTTTCCTTTGCGCCTCTGGTTGTCAGCTTCACCTACTCCCAGCTGCGCTCATCAAAACCCACACTGCCTGCACCTGTAACGGCACACGTCCAGAGTTCCCCGGCTCTCTTCACGGTGAACCACCTGTCTCTATGCCTGCAGATCACCTCGAAGGCGGCGGCTCGTTTCACACTTGCCGCTGTATGACCCGAGTCTCCCTCTAGCACAAGGCGACCACCTCCCGTTAGCTCTCTCTCTCTCTGTCTCCTCTCACCGGCGGCCACCCTCTATGCAGCTCCCCGTCTCTGCAGCAAGTGGTCGCTTCACTACACCTGTGGCTCCTGATCACCAGAGCCGCGTCTCTGCAAAAACGACCCCCCCCCACTACACACGGCGTCCTTCCCCTTCTCTTCCAGCTGCCCTCCTCTTTCGTCCAGCTGCGCCAACTGCTGCAGCCCACACACAAAACACACCCGGGGCCCAGAGCCCTCAGCTCTTCGCCGTCTTCACACAGTCCCGGCTGCACCAGCTCTTTTCACGACCCCTTCCTCAGCCTTTGCCACAACGGCGTCTCCAGCTGCTGCACGATCTTCACACTGTAACGCCGGCTCACACACCAGCGTTGCCCCCCAGGTCTGTCAACTGCAGCTACGCTGCCTGAGAACCCACGCCTCTACACGATCACCTTTGCACAGCTGCAGTGCCTCTCTGCTGGCGGACCACCGGAGAGCCCCCCCCCATACTCAGTACGACGGCCTCCCTTTTCTTCTGCAGCGCCGACTCCACCAGCTCGCAAGCTTCTGGAAAACTCGCTGGCAGCCCTCCAGCGCTCCACGCTTCCCTTGCTTTTTTTTGCCATGGCCACCCTCACCTTTCACACTCATATGCCCATGGCCTTGGCCCCATCATCAATTACTCCCCCAATCTCCACACACCTCTCAACACAACCTCCCACTCATATTTTTACGCGCCCACACATTCGATACCAAGTAGCTGATACCGCCTTCAGCAACCTACGTTCCGGACGAGCCTGTGCTTCCAGAATCCCAACATTGTCCCTACTCATACACTCCATCAAAGTCCCTAGCTTGATTGCCGCATCCATGACGCCCTCAAAAGCAAAACCCTCCACACACCATACATCTCGTATGTACACAGACGCTTAATCCCATGCATCTGGATTTACATTTAATAGCCTCACATGCATGGTTTCACACCATAGACGTGCTGTGGCACGACATCCACCCCCTCTAAACCTGCACATCCTCTGGTATGTGCCACACAGGTCCTGGAATTCAGTGTCCATGCATTATTTGCACACCAACATTGGTATATGTACAAGCCTCAGCAATCACATCTGAATGGTTTTGCTTTCCCACCTGGATCAAATACCAATCGCTTTTGGCATATGTGGCATATCCTTTGCTCATATGAAGCCTATCCTCTCTTAGATTCCCTGCATATGCATAATTACCCTCATCATACAATGTGGGATGCTCTTCAAAATGATTTGCTTCAAAATTTTCCTCAGGCCATGTTTGAAGCCTTTGCACCACATATTGTATGGCCACACCAAATAGCAACTGCATTAACAGCATAGAACACACATTTGGTAACATCCCATCCAAATCTACCTTGCCTGGATCCAGCTCACCCACTGACAAACATTCATTCGTCTCATCCAAAGACGGAAAAGCATCAACACATACAAAGTCCAGCAAGGCATCGTCGAGAATAGCCTCCAGCTCTGAATCAATCTCATCACAATCATTTGGCTTACATAACACCTGCATATCCTCACTTGCAACCAACAATTGACTAGCATCAAGCATAGAAGAGCCCAAAGCTGATGGGGATCTATTACATACCATGAAATCATCCAATGCATCATCTAAGATTGCATCCAATCCAGGATCAATCACATTGAAGCCATTATCATCTTGCAATCCCACATGTTGATTATCATGAACATTCATACCCCCATAGCTATATCCATTTGGTTGCTCATATGCAGCCTCTTGAGGCTCTGTGACCACACTTTGCGTATCATGCATGTTATCTCCCAGTATTTCTTGATACATGTCTGCAGATGGGCTTAGATTTATGGGTCCCTCACGCAAGTACCCTTGAATCTGTATGTCATTGAACCCTGCATGATCCAAAAAGACAGATTCAATTTCCCTCTCCAAATCATCATCATAAACAGGCTTCCAAGCTCGAGATTGTTGCTCACAAATGTGGTTGCAAGGTAACTCTGACACTGATGACATAGCATCACCCTGTTTATTGTTGGAACACCCTGTTAGCATTCCAGAATAACCCAAATCCAAAGAACCTTGGCAACCAGCTTCAGAAGCAACATCACTGTTGGAATCACCCATATCACTCACCCCCTCTAAATCAATCACACATACTTGTGGCCCATCTGCATATTCATGTACATCATCCTGCTTATAAGCATCATAACCAGATAAGAATGCAGTAATGATAGCATCTTCTTCTTGTCTTAGACCTTCAAACTCTGCAATCATGCTTTCAGCAAGAAGCATTGGTTCCTGCTCTTCTTCACACATATGATACGACACATGAGGAATACCCTTCGAAACACCTGTCCTGAAGCTCTCTGAATCAAGTGTCTCCTCAAGCATAGGCATACATACATCATGTGGTATGATTATAGGACCCTGTATGTCTACACCCTCAAACAAGGAAGACAGATTATACTTGCAGAGTTCACCCATTGCATCTTTATGAGGCTGTAGCAAAGCATCGCTTTTTGCACTGTGAAGGCCTTGTAGCTCACTAATGGCTTTTTGCAGTCCCAATTTAGCATAAACAGCCTCCACAATCTCTGTATCAGCCTTGAATAGCAATTGATTATCCTCCATAAGACATGCATCAACAACAGCTTCTAAATTGGCTCGGATTGTTGCTGGAACACTATCACAGCTCACATTGTACCTGGAACTCACATAAATAAGTGCATCTGCAAAATCACTCCATCGTTTGGAGTGATACTCTGCTAGTTCCAGCACTTCATCTTTTAAATCAGGACTTACAAGGTATGCAAAAGATGCAATCATCATGTTTTTTGGAACCCTTTGATCCTTCATCTCTGTCTCGTAACACCTTAGAGATAGCTTTCTGGATCGTATCCATCAAATATATTGACCCTGTCATATACCAATTGCACCGCAATTTCCACTGCTTCCTGAATTTGCTTTTCTTCTTCAATCCTCCTGAACCGCTCTTCAAGCTCTTTCATCTCTGCATATAAATGCTCCATTTTGCTAGCCATCTCTACGTACTCTCACCCCAGCGGTTTCACGTCGGGTTCACCAAAGCTGTCGTGACGTGGGCGGTGTCGCTGGGAACACACTGGGTGTCTGGCTGTGAGAGTTACATCCAAAAATCCCAAGCATTAAATGTCTTCTCAGCTTCCCATGGAACAAAGTATAGCATGGTATTAATTCAATCTCTTGACTCAGGCATACATTCAATGGAATTGTCTCCACAACTCATACAAGACACACCATCTTCGACTCTGATGATACAAGGCTTATGGCAAGAGAACTCATCTTCATCATCATATATCATCATCAAAGATTTATCATGGAAGGTCTTCACATAACATATGGTATATGTTTGTACAAAATGTTTGACATGCAACAACACTCATGAGACAAAACAATAAAACTCACAAGACATCACCAAATCCAAAGAACACCATATTAGATAATTTGGGAAAAATCCCATTCCCATTTGAAAAATGGGAGCATGGTGAACTTGTCGAAAAGTTTGTCAAAACCCCCTCATGTGACATATCATCGGAAAGATCTTGAAGAGTAGAATCTAAATCTATGATCTCTGACAAATTTGGAGTTAGTATGTTTAAGATATGTACAAAACTATATGGAGTAATTGATTCCCAAAATGTGAGATTTTTTCCAAATTACCTAATATTGACTTAAAGGGTATACATATCTTCAGCATATGCATGTCGACAGCCCATAGTATAGCACCCAGTATTTACTGCAGCCATCATAAAGGAGAGAAAATCACTTCCAAAAAAGACCTCTACAAGTGTCACTCTTTCTGGTTTTCAAATATATGAAGGTGCCACCCTTTTTGAGGCTGCTCTTTGTGCTGATGCTTTGCTATCATGTCTAAGCCTTGGGAACTTCCAATGGCATGCTTGAGATCAAATGGAACGCTTCTGTGTATGCCTGTTTTCTTGCTCTGGACCGGGCAGCAGACACCCTGTTCTCTTTCCTTTGCGCCTCTGGTTGTCAGCTTCACCTACTCCCAGCTGCGCTCATCAAAACCCACACTGCCTGCACCTGTAACGGCACACGTCCAGAGTTCCCCGGCTCTCTTCACGGTGAACCACCTGTCTCTATGCCTGCAGATCACCTCGAAGGCGGCGGCTCGTTTCACACTTGCCGCTGTATGACCCGAGTCTCCCTCTAGCACAAGGCGACCACCTCCCGTTAGCTCTCTCTCTCTCTGTCTCCTCTCACCGGCGGCCACCCTCTATGCAGCTCCCCGTCTCTGCAGCAAGTGGTCGCTTCACTACACCTGTGGCTCCTGATCACCAGAGCCGCGTCTCTGCAAAAACGACCCCCCCCACTACACACGGCGTCCTTCCCCTTCTCTTCCAGCTGCCCTCCTCTTTCGTCCAGCTGTGCCAACTGCTGCAGCCCACACACAAAACACACCCGGGGCCCAGAGCCCCTCAGATCTTCGCCGTCTTCACACAGTCCCGGCTGCACCAGCTCTTTTCACGACCCCTTCCTCAGCCTTTGCCACAACGGCGTCTCCAGCTGCTGCACGATCTTCACACTGTAACGCCGGCTCACACACCAGCGTTGCCCCCCAGGTCTGTCAACTGCAGCTACGCTGCCTGAGAACCCACGCCTCTACACGATCACCTTTGCACAGCTGCAGTGCCTCTCTGCTGGCGGACCACCGGAGAGCCCCCCCCCATACTCAGTACGACGGCCTCCCTTTTCTTCTGCAGCGCCGACTCCACCAGCTCGCAAGCTTCTGGAAAACTCCCTGGCAGCCCTCCAGCGCTCCACGCTTCCCTTGCTTTTTTTTGCCATATAATATTAAATATTTGTTTTCTATTTTGCCTAAGATGGCCACCCTCACCTTTCACACTCATATGCCCATGGCCTTGGCCCCATCATCAATTACTCCCCCAATCTCCACACACCTCTCAACACAACCTCCCACTCATATTTTTACGCGCCCACACATTCGATACCAAGTAGCTGATACCGCCTTCAGCAACCTACGTTCCGGACAAGCCTGTGCTTCCAGAATCCCAACATTGTCCCTGCTCATACACTCCATCAAAGTCCCTAGCTTGATTGCCGCATCTATGACGCCCTCAAAAGCAAAACCCTCCACACACCATACATCTCGTATGTACACAGACCCTTAATCCCATGCATCTGGATTTACATTTAATAGCCTCACATGCATGGTTTCACACCATAGACGTGCTGTGGCACGACAACGTCCACCCTCTGCAGTGGCGGCACGTGGATCATCAGCAGCTTGTGCATGTTCAAGTAATATATAGTATATAAGTATATATATATGTAATTCAATAAACCAAAATCATTCGTTTAGAGTTTTCAAGTACCTATCAATCATATGGTCTCATGGCCATCTCAAACTGCGCATCCGTAATACGTCCCTCGGCTCTGAAGATGGCCCACGTGTGTCACGTCTGCTATGCTAGCGAGCATACCCAGTATCGTGGGCTGTGGGCTTCCTCCCCGCCGTAACCCATCGCACTGTATCATAATCAACACAATTTGTAAGATTAAAACAATCATAGCATCAATGAATTAAGTAAACAATCAAATAAAGTAGCAAGATACGAACTCTGCCTCCCATGACTCGACGCCGCCAGATCCAAAATGCGAAGATCCAATGGTCTCCATCTGGATCCGTCGTGCCTCCACATGCTGCCTGCTCTTCACGCCACTCTCTGCTCGTTTCTTTGCCTCCTTCCACTTGCGTTTGTGCGCAGTGGCAAGTTTCTCGGCAGGATAGCCACCCACAACTACATTTAGCCCATCATCGTATGCGAGTTTTTTAAGGTGAGATCTTTTATTACTTAAGATCTCCCTTATTCACGTCCTTCCCCATACATCCAAGAATGTAGCATGTGGGGGATGGGGGTACCGACTATGTACAGCCTCTATCACCTCCCCAACTAATCGGCTATTTTGATCTTTAAATTTAATAAAACAATTTCTATACAAGTTTGATATTACCCCGTGCATGTACTCCATTACCTCTTTTCCCCTCGCATCCATCACTATCCCGCCCCTATCCGTCATATCATAGCAGATCAATCCCTCCACCTCTCTCATCTCCTCCTCATCCGAACTGTCTCCTCTAACTCTTCTCCCTCTCCTCTCTCACCGCATGCCCTACTACCTCCCCCACCAAAGCACCCGCCGCATCCTCCACTCCCACTCTTCCTACTGCTGCAGGTGGAGTCACGCGACTGGGGGATTGTCTACGTGACGGTGGCTGTGAGCCCTGACGTGACGGTGGCTCTAAGGGAGTACGTGATGGTGGCTGTGAGCCTTAACGTGAGGGTGCTTGGGAGGGTGTGCGTGAGTGTGTCTGGGACGAGGTATGTCTCCTCGGTGGGCGTGGAAGAGAGGAGAAGCTGCATGCCATCTCGTTCGACTCGTAGGCATAGACGGCAGTGGAGTGCCCTGGATACTCACAGTAGGGGTATAGACACCAGGCATGGAAGAAGGGGGATGGGCATACATGTACTCTATAAGCTCAATTGGACCAAGATGGCGCCCAAAATGATTTGGCATCTCCATCAGCCAATTGCTGTACGCAAATGGATCGGATGAAGAACCTGGAATATCCATAAAGAATTTGTAAAAATAAAAGTATATATATGATTGCATCAAAGCACAAATGCAAGCTAGGCGCACATATGATTTTCCACCATCAAACTGACATCACCATCCTCATGTACAACATGGGCTGTCTCTTGACTCACACAAACACCATCATCCAAGCCACCTATCAGCTCTAAGACCATAGAATGGGGAAACACAGTCGCGTGTATACACCCGTCCAGAAACGCATGTATACACCCGTCCAAAAACGCGTGTATATGCGCGTGAACCGTCTGTGCACATAGGATACATGCAGACATACACGTGTTCCTACACGCGCCCTGCGAAATTTTTTTTTAAAAGCGACCGACCTCTGACAAATCATCCTTATAAAAGGCCCACTGTCGCCCCCTGTCACAATCGTTCACCAGATGGCAACCAGAGAAGGAGAAGGATGGAGACAAACCCATAAAGGAAAGAGACAATAGCATAAACAAATCTGAGGAAAGAGACAAGGCAAAGGACAAACTGACTCACCTCTGAAAAAGTGAGTCTTCTTTTTGGTCGATTTCCTTCACCCGTGTGTGCTCCTTGTCTGCTCCTTGCACTTAGGTTTAGTGCTCTGTTGGAAGAGGCGACGACGAAGGTGAGTAGATCTATTTTTTGAAAATGTTTATTTGGGGAAGGCAGGTTATTTTTAGGTGAACAGGTCGTTGCATGTAAAAACGCGTGTATAATAAATAAGCCGTGTTTATACACCACTATATGGGTTGAAGTCCCACGATTGGCACAAGATGCTCCAAGTAAGTGTTTTCCAAGTCTTGTACATTGAAATTAAATTTTGTAATGCCATAAACCATACATACATGTGCTCTTATGTGCGCAGTTCATACTACCTACTAGCATCGACCATTGTGCAAATAAGAGTTTGAAAAAATGTATTTATAAGATGGGCGAGCTTGTGAGGTAATTAAAACCCATGTGAGATCACCCTTCATTATACCTTGCAAAATGAACGTGCATGAGGTATAACATACTATTCATTTATTTTTTAGATATGTTAGTTCCAAAGCAATTGATCCAGCCACGTTGGATGATGCGCGTGTTATGGCAGTGGAGGTGGTTTGTTTGGTAGAGGAAACTTTTCCGCGAACCATTCTCACAAGTCAACTACATCTCATTGTGCATTTAGTGGACGAAATTACTTTATGTGGCACTGTGCATGCACGTTGCATGTTCTCCCTAGAGCGCTTCATGAAGACCTTAAAAGACTTTGTGAGGCAAAGTGCAAGGCCCGAAGGAAGCATGGCCGAGGGTTGGTTGATACAAGAGTCTCTTGTATATATTTCAGAATTTCTTGGTCAGGTGAATAGCTCTTTGCCACGACTATGGAGCAATGAAGAGGACTTGAGGATGACCTCTATTGTGCCTCAAGGAAAAGGACAGAGTAAAGTAATTGACAGAACATTGTTTGATGATCTCAATTTCACTTGCATCCTTAATAGTGATGTGATGAGCAGATGGGTTACAAGATATGAGGATGCAAAGACAAAAAGGCAAGCAAAAAGAGCTCTCTTTCGGAGGCAACATGGCTCTCGTAAGACGTACCCTAAGCATCTAGCAACACTTCCGAATGATATCCATGTTGATTGGTTGCATGAGGAAATGGAGAGAGTAGAGAGCGATGAGGGGCTGCATATCACGGCGGAAGAATGGGAGTATGCACGAGGATGCATGTTAAAGGTACATAGAACTAATGTTTTGCATTAGTTGTAAGTGATTTGCTTTTAATATTTATTCACATTGCTTACACAAATATTGCTTCTATTTTGGTCCAGTGCACTATGTTCAATGCTATATGGTGTGAAGGCAAGCATTTTCGAACACAAAGAATTGATGAAAAGAGGAATACACAAGATTGTGGTGTCATTAGTAGCTTTGAGGGAGCTAATGGAAAAATGGATGATTATTGTGGCACAATCCAAGACATATTTAGGCTTGACTTTCGTCGCTTCTTTGTGTATGTTTTGGATGTCAAATGGCAAATGAACGTGGCGGAAAAAGGGCCTAATGCAATGATAAAACGCCATGCAAGTGGCTATGTAACTATTGACTCTACAAAGTTTTGGCAAACAAAGAAAGATAGGCTCGTATTGCCACAACAATGTGAGCAGGTATGCATTTTTTGACTAATGTGTTTCATGTACATATATATCTAAGCTCTCGTACCCCTTGACTTTTGATATGCTAATTAATTACTGCAGTATGTGTATTTGAGTAGGTTATCTATCTGCCAATGGTGCATGACATTAAATGGTGGTATGTCATCCCTATTGCACCACGTTCCAAAGTGATGTATAATACATTCACTGATATGGAGCATATGGAGGATGTAGCAAGCCGCAATGAAGATGATGTCGAACATGCCAATGAAGATGTTGTGATCGATGATCAAGAAATAAGAGATGATCATGATAATGAGGATGAGCATGCCATTTCTCATGATCATGAGAATGACCCTACCATTGAGGATAATGGTGATGTTGATGAGGATGATCAGGACATCGATACCATTATCAATGGACAGAATATCGATAGTGGAATAAATTTAATCGTAGTAGCCTAGCCTTACAAATTGATCAAATGGATATTGATGTTGATCGTTTGGCAAGGATGGATCTTATTGAAGATGAGATCGAACCCTAACCAATCCATCACTGTATCGTTCTAAATTGATCACATTTCTATTGTATATGTTGTCTTTTAATGATCTCATGATTTATTTTTGAATATATTTCATTGTTGTAAATGCATGTAGTGAGATTGTGTAATGATATATACTGTAATGTACTATGAGATGGTTTAAAGAAAATAGTTTTTAATTTTGTAAAGGAAATTAGTTTTTCTTAATAAAGCATGTATTGATGCGTGTATTGATGCGTGTATTAATGCGTGTATAATTGCGTGTATATACACGTGCTGGTAAATGCCAATATACACGTGAATTTAAATGCCAATATACACGCGCCCGATACTATTCAATTACATGTGCGACCATACACGCGCCCGTAATTTATCGTGTGTATGGAACGCGTGTATGGCAGCATTGTCTTGTAATGATTCAAATAATGCGTAGCTAATGCATAGCTCTTTGCATTATGCCTGGCTCTATTGATATGTATTCACCTAATGTATAGCTAATGCATATCTCTATGCATAGAGTCATAGATTGAATATGCATGGAGTCATAGAGCTATGCATAGCATTTTGTGCATTAACCTAGTCATATGCATAGAGCTAAGTCTTGCATAGTTCTTCTCAAGGTGTGTGGTATGCAAGCTAATTAAACTTTTATTATTGGACCCAATCGCAATCCATACCTCCTTCCTTGATGTGAAAAGTTTATGTGCTCATTAAATAAGATTGCCAATCCACCTCCCAATTTTTTAGATCTCCAGAGGGCTCCATCAAAGTGCATTATTTAGCTTTTGATAAAGTCCTCCTTTTGCTTCCCCCTATGGCCAATATAGTGTAGTGAGAACAAGGGAGCGATTCACGTTGTCCATAGGATCTTCAATATTATTTATCATGATCTTGGCTAAGGATTTCCTCATAGATTTCTTTATCTAAAAAGAGAACAAAAAACCTTGAGTCATGGGAAATAAATCCATCACAACCATAATGGTGAGTCAGAACCTTCAAAGTGAGCTTGAAATCCATCAAAACCATCATTGGGCGAGTCACAACCATCATGGTGAGCTAGAAATCAATCATGGTGAGCTAGTGATCTAGACATCCATGATAAAAGTCATGGAGAGATAGTGATCTAGACATCTATAAAACCTATGTGGTCATGCACATGACCCTACTACCTTACCCACTAGATTGGTGTGGGTACTTGTGGCACATATTGTTTAATGAAAATGAAGGGTTTAGAAAAAGATAAGCCCTTAACATGTGAACCACATAAATAAGAGCCAGCCAATCCTTGCTTCTATATAGCTTTGATTTGTTTATTCAGGCTCTATGAGTTGTTATATAAATATATATAACAATGGCCTAAGACCATTACAAAGTACACAAGAAGCATATGAGATAGGAGTACCCTCCAAGGATGAGGGACCTAGAATAAGTGATGATGAGTCTTAGTTTCCATTCACATTGCATCTTTCCGATGATGATCGTATGATAAGCTTTGCTCTTCATTTTTGTTATTTTCTTACGTGTGTCATCAAAGTGTGCAGTCAAGTTTACAGGTTTACCATCAATGTCGGCTTCCACATCTTCACATTCAACCATCTTATAAGAAGCAAACATCAAGTCTCTTCTATTTGAACATGTGTATTTGAAACTTGCTCTTCATGTATAGATCTTTTGTAGTTTTTGACTTTCACCTCTTCTTGCTCTTCTTCTCCCCAAAAGAGTGGATGGTTGTGTGTAAGTAGAAGCTTAATAGTGTAAGATGAATTCACAAAAGAATAAAGCATTGTAGCTAAGTAGAAACTTAATGGTGTAATCTCGATGGGTGATTATATCTAAGCAGAAGCTTAATGGATGATTGTATCCAAGATGAATGATTGTATGTAAGTAGAATCTTAATGTGATGAAGGCCTCTTCTTCCTAAGAGAATGGATGATTATGTGTAAGTAAAACTTAATAGTGTAAGAAATTCACAATATATTTCAACAAATTGTGCATAATACTTGATCTTATTTGATGATATTTTTACAATGCTCAAAAAAGTAGATGAAGGCAATGTAGAAATGTCACCCACCTTGAAAACATGCTATTTAACCAAAAATTATTATTAAGAGAATTTACCAAATTTAACTAGTTTTGAGTGACTTATGGATATAAATTTACCAAAATTACACTATGCAATGTTACATAAAAGATAGAGAATTCAAAAGATTCATCTAGGTCGTCTTTATTTTTAGGAAAATACATTCACCACAACCTATCTAAACTCATATCATGATATCGGTCTCTTATTTTTTACCATTCCCTCCACCTTAGTAGGATCCATCTCCAAACCATCACCAAGAAAAACAACTTGTTTCTCTTCCCGCAACCTCAACTTGTATAGATATGAGCAACCATTCGCTTAACATACCCTTTCTAAGGCCGACTCCAGTTATGTCAAAGTCAAGAACAAAATCTGCAAAAATGTCTAAATCACTAAAAGTTTTCAAAGATAGGGCTTGAGAAACTCACCTCGGTAACTATCGTACCATCACGCTTATGACTATTATAGTGCACGTGTTTTCCCATGATTTTCTCTAATAGGAAACTTGACCAAGTGTATGAAGTCTCCATCGTGCTTGCAAAATTAAGGCTTCTTTAGAGGTTGCAACTAGGAAAGAATCCATGGGAAAATGTGCACATTAGTGCATTGGAAATCCTTGGTTTTATCCCCCATGTATACACATTATATCCTTTTAATGAGCCACTAAAACAGATCTATTATGTCTTTGATTTTCAATCTTCTTATTGCTAGCACCTCCGTTAGAAGTTAGAGCTTCCTGCTCCAGAATGAGTCCATTTCGAAAATGTAATGATGCTTACTATTTCAATCAATAGTTTTCTACCACCACGGTCACGGCCAATATGAGCGGAAATATCCGACGGGACGAGTGCACGTGTGGAACTTTTATTTATCACACGCAAAACCCGTAAGTCTCCATGTGGATGTTGGAAAGAAAGCTTATCAAATGCAACATGAGGCTTGCATGAGGGTACACCTTTTGTCGTCAAGTAGCATAGCATGAGCATCAACATTGTGTCATGCGGGATGATCTCTGAGTAGGAAAGATGTAATTTAATTTGCCTGTGGTGGCAATAGCCACAGTCGCAGAGAGAGCGATGGCAGTCGGCAAAAGTGAAGACGTGCCAGCATCTCGCATTGCGTTGTGTCTGCTGAGAGGCCACCCTCGCTCGTTGAATAATGGCCACCCTCTTCGTCTGCAAACTGCTTGCAGCGGCGCTCCCTTCTGGGAATCCTCCCCGTTAAAGAAAAGCAATAATAGCTAAAGAAAACAAACAAATGGTTTAGCCTTTATACCACGTGAGTTCAAATGAAAGGGTTTTTTAATCCAAACTTTTAAGGTAAGTTTATTGAAATACATTTATGGAAGGGGTTGTATTAATCAATTTTGAAAAAATAACCCGTAAGTCCATAAAGAAAAAGGGGTCATTTTATTCATGAAAAATTCACAGGTAAAGGGGTTTTCTAAATACCCCTTGAACGCACGTGATATATAGGATTTCTTAGTAGTGCACACCTCAGTGGCACATGGCCTTTATCACCTCAATAAAAAGCTTATGCTAATCTTTGTTTAAAAAACAAATGATTTAGGTAAAAAATAATCCCTTAACATGTGAATACATAGATAAGATCCAACCCAACATAGATAAAATGTGAACACATCTATAGATAAGATCCAATCCAACATAGATAACATGTGAACACATAGATAACATCCAATCCTACATAAGTAACATGGGAATGCATAGATTAGATCCAATCCTTAAAATTTAGAGTGTATTTCAAGATTTATCAGTTGTTGCTGGACCACGTAGTATATAGGCAGCATAAAGACACCTTCACCTTTTTATAGGGCATGAAACTTCATCACATGAACACATACATAAGATCCAATCCAACATAGATAACTTTTGATCACATAGGTAAGATCCATAGTATATAGTGTTTAGAATGCAAGCTCATCATGAACTAGTGGATAGCAGTAGCTGTGGACACTAGTCTAGTAGTGTGTGTGTGGATAATAATGGCCGTGCCGCCCAATTGGTGAATCATGTCGACATTAGCTTTAGGTTTAGTTCAGTGGTAAATTATCATAAGGAAATGTGCCGTGTCTTGTGGAGTACAATGAAGGAAAGATATTGAGCTTCTCTAATTGGTGTGTGTTGAAGAAATGAGAGCAAGTATGGTTTAGGTGTGTTTCACGTGTTCCCCTCTATTGTCTTTTCATGGTATCAGAGCCTGGGTAGCTCTCATTAGGGTTTCTTGAGAGAGTAAGAAAGAGCAAAAATTATGGTTTTTGGAGCTGTGGAGCACACTCAAATGAAGCACTTCTGAAGCTTGGGCTAACTAGTGACTAATCCTAGACACTCGGACATTAGGTATTTTCTGAGAGATTGAAGAAAACAAGTACCTACACCAAGCAACAAAAATTTCTAGTTTTCAAGCTCTCCATGGAAGTTGTGAGAAGGCTTGTGTGAATGTATGGCATTGTGGAGCCTTGTGGGATGGATGTAATTGATGAATGTTTTAATTATTGGACAAGAGAAGAGATGTATTGGCAAGCTATTGAGACAACTTTTGAGCAAGTGAAATAGATTTATAGGAAACTTATATATTGTATTGAGACTATGGAAGCTCACATGTATGGAGCTTGCAATTGTTTATTGTTTGCATCTATATTGAGGTGTTTGGTGTGTAGCTAAGGCACACATATCACACCCTAATAATTAGCTAATCTCAACCCAAGCTCTTTGAAAGTGTTACGAAAATAGTCGATAGTCTGAAGATGAGTGCAGCATTCAACTTAGCTTCCTATCAAATGAAGGAATACATGGTCAAAGTAGCTCATATTTATTTCCCCAAGCTTGTACTACATGAAAATGATGACTTTGGAGCTCCTCAAATGCACACTAAGAAAGAACGAGTTTGATTAAGAAAGATGAACAGTGTTGTAAACTATAATTAGCAAAAAGGAGTCACTATATCGTCTAATTATTCACCCATTTGGTCAAAATTAGTAAAATTGCTTCTATTGATAGTTAAAGGAACTTGATATGAAGCCAATGAATGCCCGGGCCTTGGATTTGGATACGATTTGAGTAATTTGGAAGTGGATTAGTGTTCTTATATAACTGTTTATAGGTCTTTGACCAAAACAAAGAGCTATGTTTGGCATGTATTCGACACTTGGTGACCTCGAATGATACTTATATGCAACATGCAACATGTATGGATGTAAAGGCATATCGTATATGCTTGATTGGATCATTTCTCAATGATTTGGTACATTAAAGAGCTTAGTGATGTGGCTCATGCAGCATAAGGATCTTAGCACGTGGCTCATGTATAAGGATCTTAGCACGTGGCTCATGCATAAGGCTTATGTCTCATATGCATAAGGGTCTTGCATATATGCCTAATTAGAGTCCTAATGGATGTTACATAGAGATGTATACATGCATACATAGATCCTATGTATTTATAGCTAAGAGTCGTAATGTATGTTGCATGAGTATGGTCTAATGTATGTTTTGTTTTGAAGCTTCCATGTATTATAATCTATGGGACTACATGTAGGAGGTTGAGATCCAAAATTTATTCTAGATGCTCATCCCTTTGAGCACTATGAGAAAACTTAGGTTGGTGCTCACCTCACCCATTCCCAGCTCATCAAGTCCCATCACCCCACTGATTGAGTGATGCATAGAGTTCACAGTATAGGTCTAATTGTACCAACAACCATAGTGGTAGTCCCATCGCCACCACAGCCATGGTAGTGGTGGTTATAGCATTGGTATATGTGGTAGTTGTTGCATGGTAGTGGTGGTGGTAGTGGTAGTGGTAGTGGTGGTGGCTCAATACATTAACTCGGAGTCTAAGCTCAAAACAACTTTATGGGCCTATCGCACATCATACAATGTTGTAGTTGATTGCACGTCCTTTAAGATGGTGTATGGACTTAAGGTAGTAATGCCTTGGGAGTTCATGATCCCCCAACTTAAGGGTAGCTATAACTGAAAAGCTTGATGTTAATGAATCGGTTGATCAGTTATTTGTTTTGGAACAACTTGAGGAGGAAAGATAACTTGCTATGTAAAATATGCTAACAAATAAGGACCGTAAATAGTGGTTCAAAAAAAATCTCAAAGACAAACAGATCAAGGTAAGAGATCTTATACTTATGTGTGGGGGCCATAGTGAAAAGAATTTCAAATACACTAGAAAGAGACCATTTAGGGTTTGTGAATTTTCGCTACTATACGTGTTGAGACTCTTAAGATAGAGTTGAGATTACGAGTTTCCTTATTGGTATAGTAAGTTTAAGAAATACTATGGACCCCTTATCAAATAATCCTTACGTGCTTCTCATGACAAACAAACCATCAAGGAAAGGGCCGTTCAAAGGAAGATCCAAGTCCAAGAGGAGGCAAGGGAAATATGGGAAAAACTTCTACAATGTCGAGAAATAAATCTTGGAATTGTTGCACAACTTATGCTAGAGAGGTAATTGACAACAGGGATGATTTCATTCCACCTCTTGGGACACCCATTGAATTACCTAGCCCTGTTGCATGACGAATGAAGATCAATACAAGGATGCAACAAAAAAGACACTTAGGGCTCTTGAAAAGAGTTCCAAGTTGTAGATGAATGTGGGAGAGGGCTTGACAATAATCCCACATGGGAACTTTTGGGAGTTCTAGAGTTTTTGTATAAAAGGTGGCCCATTTGAGAGCTACAGAGGACTCTTTGGTCATTTAGGTTGAGAGGCTCATAGAGAGAGCTTGCTCCATAGCTCCTTCTCATGTGCTCTCCCAAGGCTCTCCATCTCCATTCATGCTTCAATCTTGTACTCTCTATTCTCTACATTTTCAATGATATGAGGTTATGGTCTACACACTTGCTAATCTAGATTTCTTAATGATGTTTTGATGCTAAAATCTGATTTGTAGAGTGCATGTGATGAAGCTTGTGCATGAAATGATGTGTAGTTGAGGCTTGTGTGATAGCTCTTTGCATGTTAGATTCTTTGCATAAGTTGCATTTTTATGCTTAAGTGTAGCCTAATTTTGATGCTTTGATTATGTAAGATTGATTGCTTGAGTGATGAAGAAGGATTGAGTAGGACTAGAAGTCATTAGTGTGTGGTTAACTAATCTTCTCCCATTCGGGATAGCCTCTATGCGCTAACCGGGTTGCATTCACGGATTGACAAAGTGTGTGGGTTGGAGTGTAGCCTCCGCTATGCTATGATGTCTCAAACAATGGCGCCACTGCCGGGGATCGCACACCTAAGTTAGTGAAGGGTGTTAACCATTACTTCTTACTAAGTGCTCCATTGATTGCAAAATCGTGGATTAGGGTAGATTAGAGTAGAGTTTGCAAGGGCATTGAGTGTGTGATCTCAAGGGCGCCTTGTGTGTTTTCGGTTTTTTGATTAGAAGCAAAAAAAAATTAAAACCCCATTGCGGTAGAGAAATCCCGCCATTAATCAGATTTATGTACGTTCTGTTTTTGTATTTTTGATGGGATTGGCGAGAGGTTGGTAGGAGGTGTTGGAGGCGTTTTTTTTTTTAAAATATATACATAGAAAGAGGCTGCAGTGAAGTTGTGTGGGGAGGCGTCTTCATCGGGCGCAGTACAAAAAAAAAGAGATATATATATATATATATATATATATATTTCTTTTATATATTTATTCGTTGGCTGCTGTAGACAGGCGAAGGACTGTTGGGGCGTCGGCAGCAGCTGAAGGGAGTGGAAGGACAGTTGGAACACCGGCTGAAAGGAGAGCGAAGGCAGCTTTTAAAAAATATATATATATATATATATATACGTCTGACGTGGCAGCTGGTTGTCTGCATCGAGCGCGGTTTATATATATATATATAATTTTGTTCGTTGACGTGGCAGGAGGAGGGGGGCGTCTGCAGTGGGCGGCGCAGACGGCAGAAGACGGCGGCGGGCAGCGTTGGCCGGTATGGAGCTGCAGTGGGCGCAGACTGCAGACGGCCGGCAGCTATACATTGGAGGGATGTGCCAGTGGAAGTTGAGCAAGGCGGCTGGCAGCGAAGTAGGCTGTCGCTCGCGAAGGAAGAAGAGCTGTGGAAGGCGTCGGCGTCGGAAGCTGAGTGTAGGTGGCCGAGCGAAGCTGTGGGCGGCGTTGTGAAAGTGAAGCTATGGGAAGTAGGCAGAAGACGACGAAGAGGAAGGCGTCGTCTGATGTGGCAGCAGCCTGTAGAAGCAGCAAGGAGTGAAGGCGTTGTCTGCATCGAGTGCTATGGGGCGTCGTCTACTGACGCGGCAGAAAGCGGAGTGTAAGAGCAGCGGCAGAAAGCGCAGTTGAAGGCGTCGGTGTGGAGGCGAAGGCAAAGGTTGGCTGCAGAGCTGAAAGGCCTGCAGTTAAGGTTGGGTAGGCGGCCAAAAGGAGGCGGCAGCAGTGGAGAAGAAGGTGCAACCACGTGCGCACCAGCGAAAAATCCGAGAGGCGGCGAGCGGTGGAGGATAAGGTTAGTGAATTTCTTTTTTTTTTGTTATTTTTCATGTTTTTGTATTTTTTTAAACAAAAAAATAATAATAAATAAATAAAAACAACAAAACAATAAAAAATATATATATATATAAATTTTTTTTAAAAAAAAGAGAAAAAGAGATAGAAAAAAAAGAAAGAAAAAAAAAGAAAAAAAGAAAAAAAACCATAAAACAATAAATTTATTTTTTTTTTAAAGGAGGGAAAAAAAAGAAACAATTTTTATTTTCATTGGTACGAAATTTATTGGTTTTTTTTAAAAAAAAAACAAACAAAAAAAAAACAACAACAACAAAAGGAGAAGAAAACAAAAGAAAATAAAAGAAAAGAAATAGAAATTAAAAAAAATAAATAAATAAATAAATAAAAATTCTATAAATTAAGTGTTTTTTAGGAGTCTACTTTTTTGCATATTTTGTAATTCTTCATTTTTTTAAATTTTTTGCATAATTAGTGTAACTTGCATTTTTTTAATTTTTGTAACTTTGTGCATAATTAGTTTTTTTTAGTGTGATTCATAATTTTTGTAATTAATTTTTTTAAAAAAAATAAAAACATAAAATCATATTAAAAAAAATCATTTAAAAAAATATAATAATAAAAAAATAGGATAGATAGTTACACCACACATACTCATTTTAGTTGCATTTAGTGATTAGGTAGGTTAAAAAATATATATATATATATATACACACATATATATATATTTATTTAAAAGAAAAACAAAAACAAAAACAAAAACAAAACAAAACAAAACAAAACAAAAACACATTAAAAAACCAAAAAAAATTTGACCTTATGCACTTGCGGTCGGGACGTCTTATAGATTCTGCCATAGGGCCTAGGGCCCCTTCTAGAGTACCTACGCAGGAAAGTGGAACCCAATCGGTAGGCAATTCGGCAGATATTGCTGAAACCCTTTATGAATCCCAATCCGATACCCTTTCCTCCAGAACAACTAGTTCATTGTCCATGGACAATCTTGGGCCGTCAAATAGTCAGTCCGTAGCCCCAAATAGGACACCCGCAAGATCTTTTAATCCATTTGAAGCCGACACCATGGGGTTAACACTTAATGTGAGACTCCAATATGTCTACACAAATGCTCAAGGAGTTGAGATCTTTAGGGATCCACAACAACGGTATCTTCTCAGAACTTGATAGAGCACCTCTAGTCAATGACCAGGGTAACATGTACATGGGTGGAGATGGTGTTCACTACGAAGTAACCTACCATCCAGAAAATGTAGACAAATTAGGGGAGCTCTCTAAAACCGAGTTCTTAGACTTATCAAAACTTTCCAGAGTAAGGGAGTCTAGAGATGACTGGCTCATTGAGCCGGACATGCCTGGACCCTCCAATGCCCAGTCCTCAAAGCCATCCATAGATGATTTACTTCTTGTAGATCTAAATTTGGAAAGGGATAGGAAAGGCAAGTGTAAAATGGATCAGGGGGCTGAGAACCAATGGGAGTTTGTACGACAAATTCCAGTGACAAAGGTCTTACAGGATGACCCACTTCAAGAGGTCTATAAGGACTCGTTAGAGGGATATTATGCCACAACTAAATTGCCGGAGCTAGATCTTCCTCTAGCACTGGTGGTGGTAGTTGAGAAGCTTGCAGGACACATAAACCGAATAGTTGTTAAATGGGCCAATGAATACCGAACCTTAGATTGGAAAGAGATTCGGGAACTCACATGGAAAGGACAACCATTATTCATGGAAGTGTTCTCAACAAATACAGCCAAACCAGGAGAGACAGCCTTTCTTGGAGAAACTGTTGCTCCTCCCCTACGAGAGTTCACTAGAGAGGGACCTTCAACATCCAAGTGGACCAGTGCTAGTAGCCCAACTCTAGCACCAAGATATTGTCCTACACCAAATGTGCGACCACCGCTCACACCACAACAACATCTTTCTCACTATAACAATTGGAGGGTAGGGGAGCCAACTCGGCCTCCCATTAATGCACCTCCTGAAATGCGGGTGACAAGATCTTTGGAGGGGTTTGGTGAGGCTGGTAATAGGGGACCCACACCAAGTTTGGATGCATGTGGACCATCTTACCAAAGAGAGGAACAATTCCCACTGAGAGTGAGAGGCCGTAGGCCCTATGATGAGTATTCAAGACAAGTAAGGCCATCAACTCTTTAGAAACTGGTAAAGAAGTATGAAGGGTCGGGAGATCCATACGACCATGTAGCAGCATTTAGGCAAGCAGTTTGAGCTGAGCAAGTGGCTGATAAGCATACTTAAATTGAAGGAATATTTGGACTCACCCTTGAGGGAAAGACCCTTGCTTGGTTTCAAGCATTAGAGGCTTCAGACAAATCTTCTTTACGAGTTTTGGAAGAGAGATTCATTGCTGCTTTTTCCTTGATGGAAATTCAACATGACACGGTAGCACACATCTACTCTTTCAAGCAAGGCGAGAATGAGAGTGTTAGAGACTGTGTAAATAGAATGAAGCAGTACATTAATCGTTGCCCAGAAGATGAGAAGCCCGCCCAAAGTCGATTAATTTCTCTCTTCTTAAAAGGACTCAAAAATTCGACACTACATACACATCTCTATGCGAAGAAGCATACAAATTTCAATGAGTGTTGCCATGATGCTATGGATTTCACCGATAACTTCAAATTCCAAGATGGTTCTGGCCCAGAGGTGAAACCTAGAGATCAGTGGGGTGATGACCAAAGTTCAGGGTCTAGCGCGCTAGTAAATCCAGACCAGATAGCTAGCCTAGTACTACGGAGATTGGGATAGACCTATCGTCCACCCATGCAGCCACAACAACAGCCGCAGAGAATGAGGAGTGTACTTCCTACAGGTCCTCATCTTTGTGGAGCATGTGGCGGTAACCATAAAACAGAGGAATGTAATACCTTTTCTCCTCTAGTCACAAACCAACCCACAAAAAAGTGGTGCCAAGCCTGTGCTTGGAACTTTACCCACACCACACAGGAATGTACTCGCATTGCGAGAATGAGACAGGAACATGAGCAGCCAAGGGGCGGAGTGGCTCCACAAATGTATCAACAGTATACTAATTTTGAACGTAAGCCACCGATGGCACAAGAGCAAGCACGACCTGTTCTTGGTGCTCAACCTCCTGCTCCACCAGGGACTGCTCCTGTGAGGGTTGTTGACTACGACAATTCAAATATGTGTAGAGACTTGGTAAACCCAGGCTATGTGGAAGAGGAATACGCATCATATTCATCCAAAGAAAATCTCTTTGAAAGTCCCGCATACCCAAGCCCAGCACTGGACACTCAACCCCAGGGGAACAAAACTCTTTAATGTTGCTAGGCGGCTACCAACCTAGGACTCCAGGCCCCTTAGGTTAATGGTAGCCAAGGAAAGTAGAGGCCAAACCAATGGGCCCCTGTTATGAGTGCGGAGAACCCCATTGGGCTCGTGATTGTCCATTGGGCTCGTGATTGTCCACATCGCTCAAGGCAAGCATCTTGATCCAATACAACAGTACAACAGTTTCCACCAATTGAAAGATATTGTCTAGGGTGTTGTGTAGAACACTTCCCAAAAGATTGTCTGCTGAAACCACATGAGGAAGGCACCTCTCAACCAAAGGTCTCACTCAACCTTGTAGGGGTAGTTTCATCACCACCTTCATCTGAGAATGAGGATGTCGTGCCACTTAGAGTCATGACTAGATCACAGACACGAAATGCCGAAATACAAACTGATGAGACACCTCGAACTAGGGATGCAAAGACAAATCTAGTGGACAAGACCCTACAGTCCAATAGAAAAAAAACCACTCGGAGGAAGAAGAACCGAAACAAGCAAACTAAAAGTGCATCCACTAGTTCTCAAGAAGCCTCTAAACAAAACATGAGGGATAAAACTTTTACATCCCAAGAAGTGCATGAGGAGCATCAACCTCAACCTGGGCCTAGTACTAAACAAAATGAGGCTAGTACGACTGAGGATAGTTCTGGGGGTTCTGTTTTTGTGGATAAAGTGAATGAGACTCTAGAGGCCATCATTGATGCTCATAGAAGTCGCATTGCAGCTTTATCTGAGCTACCCAAGAAGCTTCAAGAATACCCAAACCCTCATGAGGAGAAGATCAATCTAGCTGTACATCAGCAACTCATTAGGGAAGCTCAGTCAATACTTGAGGGACCACCACCACCTATTCCTTGGGGCCCGACCTCTCTTAAGCCGACATTAGAAACCATACCAGAAGTGTCATCAAGTCGAGAAATGATAAGTGAGCTCATTTCACAAGCTCATAGCGAAAGGTCTGCACCAATTGACACCCAATTGAAAGGAGGTAATCTGCCACCACCTAGCCTTGTCTTCCCATGCAATGATGAAGTTATTGATGCTAATGAGGACATGGCAAATGAGATGTGGGCCGCAGTTCATGAGAAAGTTAATGAGAACATGTCCTCTATTAGTTCGCCTCCATTCTCTGAGGTGGATTTTACCAGGGACACGGAAAACAACTTTAGACGCCCAAGCATCCACGAGGAAGTTCAAACAATTGTTTCTCCTAGAAGTAAGCATACAATGAAAACCTTGCCATCATATCTGGGAGAATATGAGAACTGTTCTCAAACCTTGAGGATACCCTCCATGCATAAAAGGTTGACAAAGGAGAAGGATATGAGTATGGTGCAAGCTATTTTGTTAGCACCACTGGCTTATACCTTACCTTTGCTTGATTTGATAAAAAATTGACCTGAGTTGTGGAATGATATTGCCACATGTTTGTCAGAGCAGGTATTGCTACAAAAGGGTCACCATGAGTGTACTATACACCCCGAGACAAAGCATGTTATGCCAATTCCTATCAACAAAGTAGGAAAATTTTGTGAGGACGATCAGGGAAATGCTACCCTCCCATTAGACGTGCGAAAAGTAGCTTCAACTGCAATACTTGATAGTGGTGCAGGAGTGGGCATTGTGACAAGGTCCATTTGGGAAAAGTGGGGCAAACCAGCTATTAGGAGTACCAGGATGCGCTTGCAGCTAGCAGATGGAAGCTTAGAACATCCCCTTGGGCTACTTGAGAACATATTGGTCACCACATGTGGGATTGAATATGAGCACACCTTTGCAATAGTGGATTTTGGAAAACATCCAAACTATGAAGTGATATTGGGTAGACCATTCATGCGACAATTTCAAATGATTCAAGATTGGGGATACAATTATTTGTACCTCCGACATGGTTCTGTCATCACAAGGGTCAACCTAAGGAATCACTCATATCGTGATGTAACAAGGTCTCCAATAGATGAGTTTGATTCTACTTCATCTGAGGGCTCAAGAGTTACATTGTCAGACGGGCGAGAAGATCTGTGGATGTGTGGAGCCTCATGTAGGGATTTCAACACTGAGAGACTTAAGGGTAATCGAAGTGTATCAGACGAGGCATACATTCCACAACCCTTCCCTGAGCATTTAATTGATCCATTAGAATGGAGTCATGTCCTTGCAACATTATCGACATGTGCTTTACCGAAGCCAATTCAATTTTGTGACTCAGATGGATATGATATTATTCCTATACGAATGGTACAACCACGTGCCCTTCTAGATGATTTGTACTATAGGGATACATCCACAACAGCTATGCATGTCGTCTCAGTGGAGGATTTAACACTCGAATCTGCTAATGATGCTGATAAGGAAGATGGATGGGACTCTTATTTTAATAATGATGTGACAATCCCTGAGGATGAGATAGGAAAGGCACGTCTACTCTTGAGAGGAAGGGAGGTTCAAGTAGAGATCCCTCGAAGCCGACCTAAACGTAAATGTTGTAAGAGCCATAAGAGAATCAGTAGACAAGATGAGCGGGAACAACGTGAGAGACTACAAAAAGAAAAGGAGGAGTCTAAGAGTGAAAACTCTCGACCACCACCTCACTTCTCAGGAAAGAACGGATATCTATACTATGTCCAAGCACAAGATAGTATCAAAGACCAAGTAAAACGATCAGATGGATTCCAAGCAGGGGAAAAGCTAACAACTGTTAGCAAAAATCGTAAAAAAACGAAGAAACAAAAACCAAAACTCAAGTCTAAAACCGATTCAAAAGAGAGTGTCGGGAGTGCAAAAACAATGGTTGAACAAAAAAATCCGATGCAAGATAGCAAAGGAGAGCTCAAAACCGCATGGTCTTCAATGAGTGAAGACTCAAGTGGACAAGAACAAGGTCTCAATGTTCCTCCCAATTTCACACAGTACACTCTTCAAGATCGGAAGATTGTTCTTCAACAGCCCATGCGACAAAAACCAAGCATGCTAGGGATTTCATACGATGGTCCAGAAGATGCAAAAAAGATTGATATTGCTAAGCCAGGAGAAGAGCCTCGCTATGTGTGGATTGCCACAGACTTGTCCTTAGATGAGGAGAAGTTATTAATACAAACAATAAAGGAGTATCGCGATGTTTTTGCTTGGAGTTATAAAGACCTCAAAGGAGTTGATCCAAGCATATGTCAGCATACAATTCCATTGCGAGAGGATGCAAAACCCTCCAAGCAACGTCCTTATACTTACAATGAAAATTTTGCACGGAAGATAAAGGAAGAAATAGACAAGCTCTTAGAGGAAGAATTTATCTATGAGATTGAACACACTGAATGGGTCTCCCCTATTGTAGTGGTGCCCAAGAAAAATGAAAAACTTCGAGTATGTGTAAACCTCAAGAAGGTAAATGCAGCTACTGTGCGTGATCATTACCCACTTCCAATCACGGATCATGTTCTGGAACGAGTTGCAGGGAAAAAGGCATATAGTTTCTTGGATGGATTCTCCGGTTACAATCAAGTATCAATTGATCCAAAGGATCAACACAAGACAGCCTTTGCTGAAGATGGCATCTTTGCCTATCGTGTTATGCCATTTGGTCTAACAAATGCACCAGCAACCTTTCAGCGATTAACATTTGAGTCATGTATTCAAGGAGTACCTTAGGCAATTTCTTGAGATCTTCATGGATGATTTATGTGTTCACTCACAAGAGCGTGATGTTCATATAGAACACCTCAGACTTGTGTTTCAAAAGTGTCAACTTTATCATATATGCTTGAATCCTGACAAGTGCAAATTCATGGTAAGACAAGGGAAAATTTTGGGCCATATTGTTTCTCGCAATGGGATTTCAACAGATATGGATAAAATTGATGTCATTGTCTCATTACCTCGGCCTATCAACCCTAAAGGGGTACAAACATTCATGGGACATTGTGGCTATTACCGTAGATTCATCTACATGTACGTTGTCCTAGCCAGACCATTATATGCTCTTCTTGTAAAGTTTAATTGGACTGATGAGTGTGAGGAATCCTTTGAAAAGTTGAAGCAAGCATTAGTGACTGCACCCATCTTACGGGCACCAGATTGGAACCAAATCTTTCATGTCCATATTGATGCTTCAAACTTTGCCATTGGATGTATTTTGGCTCAATCGGGTGAACATAATAAGGATTTTCCAATCAGTTGAACAATGCTGAGAAGAATTACATCACAACAGAAAGAGAAGGATTGTCCATGATATATGCAGTGAAAACGTTTCGCCATTACCTTTTGGCAAACAAATTCATATTTTTTGTGGACCATCAAGCATTGCTATATTTGGTAAATAAGCCTTGTGCAACTGGAAGGATTGTGAGGTGGTTTATCATCCTTCTTGAGTTTGATTTTGAAGTTGCAGTTCGAAAAGGAACAACTCATCTAAGGGCAGATCATTTGTCTCGAATCACCTTTGGCGAAGCTCCTGTGGGTGTGGATGATGATATGTTAGATTCAACACTTTTCCTTGTAGAGACAGCTCCTAGATGGTCTGAATCCATTTTAGAAATTTTGACAAGTGGGCAGATACAACTAGCAGGTCCTAATGTGGACCTGTGGCGACCATTCAAGTTAATCTCAGGGAGATTATATTGTCAGGGTAACGATGGAGTGTTGAGGCTTATACCTAACCCCAACCAATATGAGGAGATCTTGGAATGGGCACATGCGGGTATCGATGGAATCCATGCATCAGCTACTACTTGTGTGCGACGTATCTCTCAGAATGGGCAATGGTGGCCTACCATGCATGCAGATGCTGAAACATTTGTTCGTAACTGTGCTTCATGTAAAATTCAGAAGCCAATTCATAATGTCACATTATTCCAAATTTCAACTACACCAAGTTGGAGTAAGTATATTGTGGACTATCTTCAGCATGGTCATACAGATCAAAAAATTCCTAAACATCAAAAGCATGCTATTAAAATTGAAGCGGCAAACTATATGCTGATAAAGGGCCAACTCTACAAGAGGGGCAAGGATGGCAACTTACGCATGTGTGTATGTGAAGCTGACTATCTGAAAATCTTAACTCATGCACATGCAGGTGTTGGAGGTGGACACTTTTCTGGCAATACCACAGCTAAGTTGATTAGGTGGTCTGGGCTTTGGTGGCCAACCTTACAAATGGATGCCGAAGAATATGTGAAACGTTGTGACGATTGTCAAAGGACCAAACCTCCCATCTCACAAAGGACAATATGCCATTGCGGCCTATGTTAAGCACACGTGCTTTTGCAAAATGGGGTATTGATTTTGTCGGTCCCATTAAACCTCCAGCTCGTAACACGCATGCTGAATATATTATAGTCGCAACTGACTATTTGACCAAATGGGTTGAGGCAAAGGCAACAGTCAAAAATGATGCCAGAACCACAGCCAAGTTCTTGTATGAGTACGTGTTTACACGCTATGGCTTACCTATTGAGATCATTAGTGATCAAGGTGTACACTTTGTAAATGAAGTCATAGAATTTTTGCTTCAAGAATTTATGGTAATTCATAAGCGTTCTGCACCCTATCATCCCCAGACCAATGGACAAGCCGAGAGTACTAACAAGATTCTCTGCATAGCACTCACAAAGATTGTTGAGGGACATAGGACTGATTGGGAGCAAAAGTTGCACTCAGTTCTTTGGGCATATAGGACAGCCTATAAAACATCTGTGGGCACAACCCCATTTGAACTTGCTTTTGGGCTAGATGCAATTCTTCCCATTGAATTTCTTGTACCTACTCTACGAGTAGCTAAACAATTGGATTGGACTGGTCATGAGCTTTCACAATGCGTTGACGAATTGGAAAAGCTTGATGAGACCCGCTTATTGGCGATAATGGGGATGTATGCCGAGAAGAGGAGACAGAAGCAATGGTATGATAGAAATGTAACAACTGGCCGATTCAAAAAAGGAGACCTTGTGCTCTTGTACACACTTAAGAAGCATAAGAGAAAGCTCAAGAAACGTGGCTTAGGACCGTTTGTGATTAATGAGCTTACTCCAAGTGGTGCAGTGCGTTTAGCAAATGCCTAACTTCATTAATGGAAGTCGTCTCAAGAAATACAATGAACCATTAACTGAAGCCATGCTTCAACAGATGCATGTTGCACAAACACGGAAAGAAGCACTTGACCTACTTAAACGTCAGGCTCAAGAGGAGGCTAAAGCTAGAGTTGCAAAAGCAAGGAGCGTCGCAAAACTTCTATGTTGGCCATACAATTGGCTACTGATGAACCTTATGTCGATCCATTCAATATTCAAGTGTGCCTTCATCTTCATGAGACTACTTACTTTGTCTCTGCCTTAATTGACTCTGGTGCAGATTATAATGTTCTCTCGTTTGACACATGGATAGCCTTGGGTCAACCACCACTTGTGCAAATTCCTGTGGACCTACGAAGCTTCTCAGGAGAAGATAACCCTATAGAGGGAAAATGTGTCATTATGATGACCATTCAAGATCACCAGATGTCAGTGCCCTTTTATGTGGCACGTAAGTCCAAGGCAGTAGTAGAGGTTGTTCTCGGTAGATCGTGGTTAAGTGCTACCAATTGCTCATTAGATTGGAAGAATAGACAATACAAGTTGCAAATTGATTCTGATTGCATCTTGGGATCTGCTACTCCACGAGCTTTATCGTGTCAAAGGAGTAATGTTTCTACCTTACACAACCCACTCTCAAAATCTGCTCTTGAAGCTCCAAAACAAATGATGTGGATAATTGATGAGTACTCAAGTGAGGGCCATGGCTGGCATGTTCCAACTACTCTAGTTGCTGCTCAGAGAAGGCCAGGCAAGAGGGAATTATCAATTTGGCTACCCAAAGATGCGTACAAACTTGTACCATCTAGTCCAGTTCCTAAGCCTCTTAAGAAGCACATCATTTCCAAGCCTAAACCTTGGATTGTCGATGGGTCCCAAAACATGTTCTTAAAGCACAAGGCTATTATGAGGGTGCAACAGCAATTTGGCTTCCAAAATGCCATGCTTTGCTAGGGGTAAAAGAGTGTTTCAGAAAGATTCCAAAAGCCACCCTTGATTTTCTATATCAGTGGGTGCAAAAGAAATCAACACAAACTCTTCAAGAAAGAAAAGGTGGCTGTGATAGCACCTACAAATCTACTTGTGTTGATCTTCCTAAAACATGTATTGAAACACCGGTTGTCCCGATTTCTCCTTGTTACACAATTCAACCATCAACTTGTGTACCTAAGACAAGTCCAAATGAGTCTCATTTGAGAATAGATTCTAGCATTTCAATGCCTAAATCCTCTTATCTTGCTCAAATTCCAAGACAATTGCTAAAATTCCCACCTCTTAAAAAGGATATACCTAAAACCAAAGATAAGGCATTAACACTACAATTGAAGCTCTTTGGTAGATCAATGTTTGAATAATGTAGTCCCTTATGCCTTTAGAAGATGTGTTCTTTTTGAGATAATCTTGTTTTTGATTAGAATTGTAATGATGGATATGAGTGTTCTAAATTTCATTGTTCTACGTCCAGATAACTCCTGATGGATATTTGGCGAGATACATGTCCACCATGCATTGACCCTGATAGTACTCGACCTGATCATCACGGGGGTTATAGTGCTCCTCCGTTTCAAACACATTCTAGGTACTTCTATGCTCCCTTAGGTGAAAATTGCTGTGGACATCACTTTGTCACGTTATTCTATCAACAACATCACCCATTTCCACATTGTCAAGAGTGTGCACGGCTCGTATTAGGAGAAGATTCACATATTTGTTGGATATGCCGCTCTTACTTTAGACGATATGGCACGGGCTTAATGAAGTAAATTGTGGGAATTACACCCCAACGCCATAATCTTCTTAATGTGAGAATACCAGAGAGAGGACCAAATCAACGTAGATTACCTGAGGAGGTTCAAGCACAACAATGGAGGGATACAAGCTTAAATGACTTGCAACCACCGATCTTGCAAGCCCTCCTTCCCCAAGCCTCAACATGTCAATATTGGATCAATATGAGTACCTATATTGCGCAGTTCCAAAATCGAAACTGTCTGATTAACCTTCCCATAGAACCAATGCCATATTTTAGTGAGGAAGCACTCCTTCCTCTACCACCTTCTCCAGAGGCCGGTTTTTGTGAGGGGTTGTTCCTGCATCCTGAGGAAATTGATACCATCTTTCCAGCAGACGAGGACACGGATCCACCACCAGCGCAAGGGTAAGCTCAGTGACTCCATAATAAGATCGACAAGCCAGGGCACTTTTCTCCCATTGGGTTTTTCCCCTCGGCTATATTCGGTTATTGGCACCAATGGCAAATTTTATTCTTTTCTTTTCTTTTCTTGTTTGTTAATAAAAATTTTGCAGAGATCTCCGCTAAAAAAAGAGCATCAAACACGCCCCAATAGTCCACCTACCGTGCACACAAATTAGGAAGGGGGGAGACATGCTACGCCTACAAAGATCAAGGAGGAGCAATCTGCACAAAATCAGCAATGCATCAATGCAAACGAACAACATCAACAGGGCACTACAACAGGTGTATTCAAATCTTAATCTTTATTTCTTTATGTGCTTTTATGTTTCGAATATATGGTTTGCATGTTCACACACAATGTTGGCTGGTTTAAGTTTTTGATTAGTTGTTAAAATATGGTGAGTGAGTTCTAGACTCTTAGAAGACTTAGTAAAAGATATTTCTATCTAAAGACAGTGTAGGATATATACCATTGGAATATGCCAAGTTCTTATGCTTTCAAGGTATATTAGTTATCTTTAGTGGTAGCTACCTCTTAGATATGAGCGGTGCTAGGATTAATAAAAAAATTTATGAAAATATACCATGAAAATATATATATATATATATATACAAAGTAAATTGAGACATGATGTGTCTATAGCCATGTGGAATGCTTGGTAGGACCTGGGGTTGTCTTAGCACCTTGGGGCCGATGCCTTGGTTTCCATGGGGTGAACACTGATGTCTAAAAGCATCAGAAAAAGACCTTTGAGGAATCTATCGCCTTGATAGATGTTGGTAGGACTCTGGGGTACACTATGGGCCCTCGAGACCGATGCCCTCATCTTCATGGGATACTCCTTAGGTCATAAAAGAAAGAAAAAGGGTCTATCGCCCTTGAGATACTTAGCGGTCTTTAGATTCTCTTGGCGGAGGTCTCTGGGCCATTGCTTGGGTCTCTTTGGGATGGAACCTTAATCTTTATCACCTTTTACACACACATCAAAAAAAAAGGAAAAAAAAGAAAAAAAAAAGAGAGTTCCAATCACCTTTGCTCATATTTAGGAGTAGGTTTGCCACTTAGGAATAACTTACATACTTGTAGAACATTGAGAATGCGGTCATAACCGGCGGTGTACAAGCTCACTTGCCTTTGCATAGCACTATCTACTACTTAAGTCTCACTTTGACTAGTCTTTATTCACCTATTTTAGTACTCATTAAAACTTTAATCAGCCCTGCACTTGTATGCTCACGTGTGTAATTATCATTACTGGTTTTTCTTTTCTTTTCTTTTCTTTTCTTTTTTTCAATAAAAGACTTTACTTGTATCCATTGTTTTTTGTTGCAGCTCTTGCTACTACCGTGCTCGAGGACGTGCGCAAAATAGGAAGGGGGGCGTGTTGCATGACGAATGAAGATGAATACAAGGATGCAACAAAAAAGACACTTAGGGCTCTTGAAAAGAGTTCCAAGTTGTAGATGAATGTGGGAGAGGGCAGCTTGACAATAATCCCACATGGGAACTTTTGGGAGTTCTAGAGTTTTTGTATAAAAGGTGGCCCATTTGAGAGCTAGAGAGGACTCTTTGGTCATTTGGGTTGAGAGGCTCATAGAGAGAGCTTGCTCCATAGCTCCTTCTCATGTGCTCTCCCAAGGCTCTCCATCTCCATTCATGCTTCAATCTTGTACTCTCTATTCTCTACATTTTCAATGATATGAGGTTATGGTCTACACACTTGCTAATCTAGATTTCTTAATGATGTTTTGATGCTAAAATCTGATTTGTAGAGTGCATGTGATGAAGCTTGTGCATGAAATGATGTGTAGTTGAGGCTTGTGTGATAGCTCTTTGCATGTTAGATTCTTTGCATAAGTTGTATTTTTATGCTTAAGTGTAGCCTAATCTTGATGCTTTGATTATGTAAGATTGATGAAGAAGGATTGAGTAGGACTAGAAGTCATTAGTGTGTGGTTAACTAATCTTCTCCCATTCGGGATAGCCTCTATGCGCTAACCGGGTTGCATTCACGAATTGACAAAGTGTGTGGGTTGGAGTGTAGCCTCCGCTATGCTATGATGTCTCAAACAAGCCCCTATGGTAAAGTGTTCTAAAATGCTATCCTTGACATGGGTGCTAGTCATAACCTACTCTCATTTGCTACATGAAATTAGTTGGGTAAACCTTAGCTTGAAAAGTCTAACATAAGAATAGAGGGTATAAGTTCCTAAAATACCAAAGTACTTGGTTTGCTTAAAACTATCGCCTATTGTGATAACAGGTAGTTGGTTTGTAGCTTTTAGGTCATGCATGCAAGATCTTTAAAAGTACATGTCATTCTTGTATCGAACAAGGTGATAGCAGCTCAATGCAGAAATGACTAGACCACAAGGAGTGTGTCAATGAGAAAAAATCATAACTGTTGCTTGCAAATGAAGATCAATACCAGGATGCAACAAAAACGATACTTAGGGCTCTTGAAAAGAGTTCCACTTTGTAGATGAATGTGGGAGAGGGTTTGATAATAATCCCACATGGGGACTTATGGGAGTCCTAGAATTTTTGTATAAAAGGTGGCTCATTTGAGAGCTTAGACACACTTTGGGTTTAGTTCATGCAAGAGCTCCTTTGAGAGACCTACTCTCCCTCTTCTCCATAGAGGTGAAGACTCTTCTCTCACCCCATCTACATTATTGTATGAGGTAAATCTCTTCATTGAATCATTAGCAATGTCATGAGTCTTTCTCATCCTCTTCTCTAATCATTTTACTCTTATGCATGCTTTTAGTATTTCATTTTTGAGTACATGGATTGATTTGAAGCTTTCATGGAAGCTTGATGCTTGAATGTGTGCATGCTTGTAGGAAGATAGGAGTGGAGTGAGGTCTTTCTCTTTGCTTGAGTGCATAGTGATTGTATTCCTCTTGCTTGTATTTGTGAATGAAGGGGTGTGTAGGAATGAGGACAAGTTGAGCTTGTGTGTATGCTTAGTCTAGTGTCAAGTGATGGTAGCCATGAGCATTCTCTCCATTTGTGGATAAGCTCTTGTGCACCGGTACGGGTCGAATCCCTAGCTCCGACAGGGATGCAAATCCCATTGGATTGAGCTACACGTGGATCGTGCTACTCTTACTACAAGTGAGAGAGTTTTCCGTCTCTCCATTGGCGCCGTTGCCGGGGAGAAGACTCAAATCCGGTTGAGAGTGTGTGGAAACCACCACTATTTCCTCTTTTGGTTGCAAAACCATTGAGTGATTAGGTTAAGTTTGGGTGTGTGATCCCGGTGTGAGTGGATAAGGTAAACCATTGAGCGGTTGAGGTTTCTCCTGCATTGTTTTTTTTATGTTTTATTGTTTATTGCTTTTCAAGTACCATCATTATGCTTACATTCATTGTTTTCTTTTGCCATTTCATGCTTTCATGCTTTTCGCTAAACTTGTAATTAGTGAAAAATAAAAAAAAAAATAAAAAAATAAAAGAGGTGCGTTGCTAAGCTCTTCCATAGCTTATGCAAGCTCCATGGACTCTCAAGCGTGAAGCCCGCTTAAGAAAGAGAGGAGAAAGGGAAAGAGAAGGGAGAAAGGAAGAGAGGAGAGGTTGAAAATTTATTTTTATTTTTTATTTTGTTTGAGAATATTGCATTGATCTTCACTCTAGCCGCACGTCACTCAAGGCGCAGCAAAAAGAATTAAAGAAGTGAAAGCCTGCAGAGAAGGCGGCCTTAAAAAAATACATATATATACATCTATATATATATATAGATTTATATTTCTATCTTTTACAGTGGCGTTGAAATGCAGCATCGTGGAGGAGACGTTTTGTTTTAAAAAAAAAACAAAAAAAAAACAAACAATTATATATATATATATATATATATATATATATATATATAATCGTTTTTTTTGTGTTTACGTTGGTCGTCTGGCTAGCGAAGGCGTTGGAGGTGGTTGGAGTAGGCGACCAAAACAGCTTTAATATATATATAACATTTACGTGGAAGGCCAGCGAGAGGTTGTCGGCTGCAAGCTGGACGAGGTGGCGTAGGTGAAGGGCGCAAGCGGCCGGCGGTGTTGGCTTCGGCGAGTGCAGAAGAAAAAGAAGCGGCAGCTGGGACGTGGAGCCGAGGTGGCCGCAAGAAGAAAGAACGGTGTAGGAGACGAAGGCAGATGCGAAGTGGCTGCTGCTGGGCTGGCAAGGAGTGCCTGGCAAGGAGGTGAACCAAGCGTTGACTGGCCGCGCCGGTGATTGCACGACCAGCGGGAGAGGTGTGGAAGGCTGGCGCAGCAAGCGTCAGTGAATGCAGAAGAAAGAGCAAAGGTGAGCCTGGCTGCGAATGAAGTGGCGTGAAGAGTTCTGTTGACCGACGAAGGCGTGGCGTGGCTAGCAGGCAAAGGCGAGCTCGCTGAAGAATCCGGCGAAGTGAAGAGGAGAGGCGGTGAAGGCATCAGCGCCAACTGGCTGCTGAAGGCAAAGAAAGCAAGGAAGAAAGAGGAGGGTCGAGGGGCTTGGGCTTCTCAACGGCAGCGTCCGCCCGCAGGGCTGCCACCTCGGCCGCACAGACAAAGAAGCACAGAGTGTAGAAGGTGGTCCGCAGTGAGGTTGACTAGTCGGCGGCTGCAGTGGAAAGCGACTACTGAACAGAGCAAGCGGTGATAGGCAGCTGCGAAGGCTGCGGTGGAGTGGGCGCCTGGCAGTGAAGTTGAGGTGTTGAAGGCAACCCACGCGCGCCAGCGAAGAATCCAGCGACGAATCCGGGCAAGCCGATCGGTGCGGATAAGGTAGGTGAATTTTCTTTTTTTTATTATTTTTTTTAATTTTTTATTAATTTTTTAGGTTTATTTGTATTTTTAAATTAAAAAAAACAAAAAAAATAATAATATTTTTTTTTAAAAAAAAAAAGAAGAAGAAGAAGAAAAAGGCATTAAAAAAAAAGGACAAAAAAAGAAAAGAGATCCAAAAAAAAAGAATTTAAAAAAAAAAGAATAGTGGAAAGCCTTAAAACTTTTGAAGTAAATATGGTTTGCATATTTTTTTATTATTTTTCATTTTTAGCATATTTAGACTAATTTGCATTGTTTTAAATTTTTGTAATATATTTTTTAAAAAAAAAAACAAAACAAAACAAAACAAAACAAAACAAAACAAAAGGGAAAAAAAAAAAAACAAACAAACAAACAAACAAAAGAAAATTTTTGATTTTTTTTTAAGGAGTCTATTATTTTTTGCATATTTTGTAGTTCTTCATTTTTTTTTATTTTTTGCATAATTAGTGTAACCTGCATTTTTTCATTTTTGTAACTTTGTGCATAGTTAGTATTCATAATTTTGTGTATATTATTAAAAGAGAAAAAAAAGTAAAAAAATTATAAAATCATTAAAAAAATATATATATAATAATAAAAAAAACAATAAAAAACTTAGGATAGATAGTTACGCCCCACATATTCTTTTTTTGTCTTTAGTGATTAGGTAGGGAAAAATATATATATATATATACATATATATATATATTTTTATCAAAAAAAAAACAAAACACAAAAACCAAAACCAAAACAAAACAAAAACACATTAAAAAAAAAAAACAAAAAAACAAAAAAACAAAACAAAATTTGACCTTATGCACTTGCGGTCGGGATGTCTTGTAGATTCTGCCATAGGGCCTAGGGCACCTTCTAGAGTACCTACGCAAGAAAGTGGGACCCAATCAGTAGGAAATTTGGCAGATATTGCTGAAACCCTTTCTGAATCCCAATCCGATACCCATTCCTCTAGAACAACTAGTTCATTGTCCATGGACAATCTAGGGCCATCAACTAGTTATCCCGTAGCCCAAAATAGGACACCCACACGATCCTTTAATCCATTTGAGGCCGACACCATGGGGTTAACATTCAATGTGCGACTCCAATATGTCTACACAAATGCTCAAGGAGCTGAGATCTTTAGGGATCCACAACAACGGTATCTTGTTAAGATAGCCGACATATTCTCAGAACTTGATAGAGCACCTCTAGTCAATGACCAGGGTAACATGTACATGGGTGGAGATGGTGTTCGCTATGAAGTCACCTACCATCCGGAAAAGGTAGACAAATTAGGGGAGCTCTCTAAAACTGAGTTGTTAGACTATTCAAAACTTTCCAGAGCAAAAGAGTCTAGAGATGACTGGCTTATCGAGCCGGACATGCCTGGACCATCCAATGCCCAGTCCTCAAAGCCATCCATAGATGATTTACTTCTTGTAGATCTAAATTTGGACAAGGATAGGAAAGGCAAGTGTAAAATGGATCAGGGGGCTGAATGCCAATGGGAGTTTGTACGACAAATTCCTGTGACAAAGGTTTTACAGGATGACCAACTTCAAGAGGTCTATAAGGATTCGTTAGAAGGATACTATGCCACAACTAAATTGCCACAGCTAGATCTTCCTCTAGCTCATGTGGTGGTAGTTGAGAAGCTCGCAGGACACATGAACAGAATAGTTGATAAATGGGCCAATGAATACCGAACCTTAGATTGGAAAGAGATTAGGGAACTCACGTGGAAAGGACAACCATTATTTATGGAAGTGTTCTCAACAAATACAGCCAAACCAGGAGAGACAGCCTTTCTTGGAGAAACTGTTGCTCCTCCCCTACGAGAGTTCACTAGAGAGGGACCTTCAACATCCAAGTGGACCACTGCTAGTAGCCCAACTCTAGCACCAAGATATTGTCCTACACCAAATGTGCGACCACAGGTCACACCACCACAACAACATCTTTCCCACTATGACAATCGGATGAGAGGGGAGCCAACTCGGCCTCCTATAAGTGCACCTCCTGAAATGAGGGTGACAAGATCTTTGGAGGGGTTTGGTGAGGCTGGTAATAGGGTACCCACACCAATTTTGGAAACATGTGGACCATCTTTCCAAAGAGAGGAACAATTTCCACTAAGAGCGAGGGGCCGTAGGCCCTATGATGAGTATTCACGACAAGTAAGACCATCAACTCTTCAGAAATTGGTAAAGAAATATGAAGGGTCGGGAGATCCATACGATCATGTAGCAGCTTTTAGGCAAGCAGTTCGAGCTGAGCAAGTTGCTGATAAGCATACTCAAATAGAAGGGTTTGGACTCACCCTTGAAGGAAAAGCCCTTGCTTGGTTTCAGGCATTAGAGGCTTCAGACAAAACTTCTTTACGAGTTTTGGAAGAGAGATTCATTGCTGCTTTTTCCTTGATGGGAATTCAACATGACACAGTAGCACACATCTACTCTTTCAAGCAAGGAGAGAATGAGAGTGTTAGAGACTGTGTAAATAGAATGAAGCAGTACATTAATCGTTGCCCAGAAGATGAGAAGCCCGCCCAAAGTCGATTAATTTCTCTCTTCTTAAAAGGCCTCAAAAATTCAACACTGCATACACATCTCTATGCAAAGAAGCATACAAGTTTCAATGAGTGTTGCCATGATGCTATGGATTTCACTGATAACTTCAAGTTCCAAGATGGTTCTGGCCCTGAGGTGAAACCTAGAAATCAATGGGGTGATGATCAAAGTTCAGGGTCTAGCGCGCTGGTAAATCCAGATCAGATAGCCAACCTAGTGCTAAGGAGATTAGGACAAACCTATCGTCCACCCATGCAGCCACAACAACAGCAGCAGAGAATGAGGAGTATACTTCCTACAGGTCCTCATCTTTGTGGAGCATGTGGCGGTGACCATAAAACAGAGGACTGTAATACCTTTTCTCCTCTAGTCACAAACCAACCCACGAAAAAGTGGTGCCAAGCCTGTGCTTGGAACTTTACTCATACCACACAGGAATGTACTCGCATTGCGAGAATGAGACAGGAACGTGAGCAGCCGAGGGGTGGAGTGGCTCCACAAATGTATCAACAGTATACTAGTTTTGAACGTAAGCCACCGATGACACAAGAACAAGCACGACCTGTTCTTGGTGCTCAACCTCCTGCTCCAGGGACTGCTCCTGTGAGGGTTGTCGACTATGACAATTCAAATATGTGTAGAGAATTGGTAAACCCAGGCTATGTGGAAGAAGAATATGTATCATATTCATCCAAAGAAAATATCTTTGAAAGTCCCGCATACCCAAGCCCAGCACTGGACGTTCAACCAGGGGAACAAAACTCTTTAATGTTGCTAGGCGGCTACCAACCTAGGACTCCAGGCCCCTCGGGTCAATGGCAGCCGAGGAAAGTAGAGGCCAAACCAATGGGCCCCTGTTATGAGTGCGGAGAACCCCATTGGGCTCGTGATTGTCCACATCGCTCAAGGCAAGCATCTCGGTCAAATACAACAGTACAACAGTTTCCACCAATGGAAAGATATTGTCTAGGGTGTTGTGTAGAACACTTCCCAAAAGACTGTCTGCTGAAACCACATGAGGAAGGCACCTCTCAACCAAAGGTTTCACTCAACCTTGTAGGCACAGTTCCATCGCCCCCTTCATCTGAGAATGAGGATGTCGTGCCACTTAGAGTCATGACTAGATCACAGACACGAAATGCAGAAATGCAAACTGATGAGACACCTCGAACTCGGGACGCAAAGACAAATCTAGTGGACAAAACCCTACAGTCCAGTAGAAAAAAGACCACTAGGAGGAAGAAGAACCGAAACAAACAAACTAAAAGTACATCCACTAGTTCTCAGGAGACCTCTAAACAAAACATAAAGGATAAAACTTTTACATCCCAGGAAGTGCGTGAGGAACATCAACCTCAACCTGAGCCTAGTGTTAAACAAGATGAGGCTAGTACGACTGAGGTTAGTTCTGGGGGTTCTGTTTTTGTGGATAAAGTAAATGAGACTCTAGAGGCCATCATTGATGCTCATAGAAGTCGCATTGCAGCTTTATCTGAGCTACCCAAAAAGCTTCAAGAATACCCAAACCCTCGTGAGGAGAAGATCAATCTAGCTGTACATCAGCAACTCATTAGGGAAGCTCAGTCAATACTTGAGGGACCACCACCACCTATTCCTCGGGGCCCAACCTCTCTTAAGCCAACATTAGAAACTATACCGGAAGTGTCATCAAGTCGGGAAATGAAAAGTGAGCTCATTTCACAAGCTCAGAGCGAAAGGTCTGCACCAATTGACACTCCATTGAAAGATGACATTCTGCCATCACCCAGCCTTGTCTTCCCATGCAATGATGAAGTTATTGATGCTAATGAGGACATGGCAAATGAAATGTGGGCCGCAGTTCATGAGAAAGTTCATGAGGACATGTCTTCTGTTAGTTCGCCTCCATTCTCTGAGGCGGATTTTACCAGAGACACGGAAAACAACTTTGGACGCCCAAGCATCCAGGAGGAAGGTCAAACAATGGTTTCTCCTAGAAGTAAGCATACAATGAAAACCTTACCATCCTATCTGGGAGAATATGAGAATTGTTCTCAAACCTTGAGGATACCCTCAATGCATAAAAGGTTGACAAAGGAATAAGATATGAGTATGGTGCAGGCTATTTTGTCAGCACCAGTGGCTTGTAACTTACCTTTGCTTGAATTGATAAAGCTTAAACCTGAGTTGTGGAATGATATTGCCACATGTTTGTCAGAGCAGGTATTGCTACAAAAGGGTCACCATGAGTGTACTATACACCCTGAGACAAAGCATGTAATGCCAGTTCCTATCAACAAAGTTGGAAAATTTTGTGAGGACGATCAGGGAAATGCTACCCTCCCATTAGAAGTGCGAAAAGTATCTTCAACTGCAATACTTGATAGTGGTGCAGGAGTAGGCATTGTAACAAGGTCTATTTGGGAAAAATGGGGCAAACCAGCTATTAGGAGTACCAGGATGCGCTTGCAGCTAGCAGATGGAAGCTTAGAACATCCCCTTGGGCTGCTTGAGAACATATTGGTCACCACATGTGGGATTGAATATGAGCATACCTTTGCAGTAGTGGATTTTGGAAAGCATCCAAACTATGAAGTGATATTGGGTAGACCATTCATGCGACAATTTCAAATGATTCAAGATTGGGGATACAATTATTTGTACCTCAGACATGATTCTGTCATCACAAGGGTCAACCTAAGGAATCACTCATATCGTGATGTAACAAGGTCTCCAATAGATGAGTTTGATTCTGCTTCATCTAAGGGCTCAAAAATTACATTGTCAGATGGGCGAGAAGATCTATGGATGTGTGGAGCCTCATGTAGGGATTTCAACACTGAGAGACTTAAGGGTAATCGAAGTGTATCAGATGAGGCATACATTCCACAACCCTTCCCTGAGCATTTAATTGATCCATTAGAATGGAGTCATGTCCTTGCAACATTATCGACATGTGCTTTACCGAAGCCAATTCAATTTTGTGACTCAGATGGATATGACATTATACCTATACGAATGGTACAACCATGTGCTCTTCTAGATCATTTGTACTATAGGGATACATCCAAAACAACAGCTATGCATGTCGAGGAAGTCTCAGTTGAGAATTTAACACTCGAATCTGTTAATGATGCTGATAAGAAAGAGACACAAGCTCCAGCACAAATGATGTGGATAATTGATGAGTACTCAAGTAAGGGCCATGGCTGGCATGTTCCAACTACTCTAGTTGCTGCTCAAAGAAGGCCAGGTAAGAAGGAATTATCAATGTGGCTACCCAAAGATGCGTACAAACTTGTACCATCTATTCCAGTTGCTAAGCCTCTTAAGAAGCACATCATTTCCAAGCCTAAATCTCGGATTGTTACTCGATGGGTCCCAAAACGGGTTCTTAAAGCACAAGGTTATTATGAGGGTGCAACAGCAATTTGGCTTCCAAAATGCCATGCTAAGCAAAGGGTAAAAGAGTGTATCCAAAAGATTCCAAAAGCCACCCTTGATTTTCCATATCAGTGGGTACAAAAGAAATCAACACAAGTTCTCCAAGAAAGGAAAGGTGGCTGTGATAGCACCTACAAATCTACTTGTGTTGATCTTCCTAAAACATGTATTGAAACAACTGTTGCCCCTATTTCTCCTTGTTTCACAATTCAGCCACCATCAACTGGTGTACCTAAGACAAGTCCAAAGGAGTCTCATTTGAGCATAGATTCTGGTGCTTCACTGCCTAAATCCTCTTATCTTGCTCAAATTCCAAGACAATTGCTAAAGTGTCCACCTTTTAAAAAGAATATACCAAAAACTAAAGATAAGGCGTTAACACTACAATTAAAGCTCTTTGGTAGATCAATGTTTGAATAGTGTGGTGCCTTATGCCTTTAGAGAATTATGTTCTTTTTGAGATAATCTCCACCACCAGCGCAAGGGTAAGTTCAACGACTCCACAATAAGATCGACAAGCCAGGGCACTTTTCTCCCATTGGGTTTTTTCCCCTCGGCTATATTCGGTGATTGGCACCACTAACAAATTTTATTCCTTTGTTTTCCTTTTTGTTAATAAAACTTTTTGCAGAGATCTCAGCTTAAAAAGAGCATTAAACACACCCCAATAGTCCACCTATCGTGCAAACAAATTAGGAAGGGGGGAGACATGCTACGCCTATCAAGATCAAGGAGAAGCAATCTGCACAAAATCAGCAATTATTCAAGGCAAACGAACAACATCAACAGGGCACTATAACAGGTGTATGCAAATCTTAATCTTTATTTCTTTAAGTGCTCTTATCTTTCGAATATATGGTTTGCATGTACACAATATTGGCTGGTTTGAGTTTTTGATTTGTAGTTAAAATATGGTGAGTGAATTCTAGAGTCTTAGAAGACTTAGTAAAAGATATGTCTATCCAAAGACAGTGTAGGATATATACCAAGGGAGTATGTCAAGTACTTATGTCTTCAAGGTATATTAGTTATCCCTAGTGGTAGCTATCTCTTAGATATGAGCTAGGTGCTAGGAGTAATAAAAATTTATGAAAATATACCCTACAAAAATATATATATACAAAGTGAATTGCTACATGAAGTGTCTACCGCCATGCGAAGTGCTTGGTAGGACCTGGGGATGTCTCAGCACCTTGGGGCCGATGCCTTGGTTTCCATGGGGTGAACACTGATGTCTAGAAGCTTCAGAAGAAGACCTTTGAGTAATCTATCGCCTTGATAGATGTTGGTAGGACTCGGGGGTACACTATGGGCCCTCAAGACCGATGCCCTCATCTTCAAGGGGTACTCCTTAGGTCATAAAAGAAAGAAAAAGGGTCTGTCGCCCTTGAGATACTTAGCGGTCTTTAGATTCTCTTGGCGGAGGTCTCTTGGCCATTGCTCGGGTCTCATGGGGATAGAACCTTAATCTTTATCACCTTCTACACACATATCAAAAAAGAAAAAAAAAAAAAAAACAACAAGAGAGAGCTCCAATCACCTTTGCTCATACTTAGGAGTAGGGTTGCCAATTAGGAGTAACTTACATACTGATAGGACATTGAGACTGCGGTCATAACCGGAGGTGTACAAAGACACTTGCCTTTGCATAGCATTATCTACTACCTAAGTCTCACTTTGACTAGTTTTTACTCACCTCTTTTAGTACTCATTAAAACTTTAATCAGCCTTGCACTTGTATGCTCACGTGTTTAATTATTATCGCTGATTTTGCTTTTCTTTTCTTTTTATCAATAAAGGACTTTACTTGTATCAATTGTTTTTTTTGTTTTTTTTGTTGCAGCTCTTGCTACTACCGCGCTCGAGGACGTGCGCAAAATAGGAAGGGGGGAGTGTTGCTTGCAAATGAAGATCAATACCAGGATGCAACAAAAACGATACTTAGGGCTCTTGAAAAGAGTTCCACTTTGTAGATGAATGTGGGAGAGGGTTTGATAATAATCCCACATGGGGACTTATGGGAGTCCTAGAATTTTTGTATAAAAGGTGGCTCATTTGAGAGCTTAGACACACTTTGGGTTTAGTTCATGCAAGAGCTCCTTTGAGAGACCTACTCTCCCTCTTCTCCATAGAGGTGAAGACTCTTCTCTCACCCCATCTACATTATTGTATGAGGTAAATCTCTTCATTGAATCATTAGCAATGTCATGAGTCTTTCTCATCCTCTTCTCTAATCATTTTACTCTTATGCATGCTTTTAGTATTTCATTTTTGAGTACATGGATTGATTTGAAGCTTTCATGGAAGCTTGATGCTTGAATGTGTGCATGCTTGTAGGAAGATAGGAGTGGAGTGAGGTCTTTCTCTTTGCTTGAGTGCATAGTGATTGTATTCCTCTTGCTTGTATTTGTGAATGAAGGGGTGTGTAGGAATGAGGACAAGTTGAGCTTGTGTGTATGCTTAGTCTAGTGTCAAGTGATGGTAGCCATGAGCATTCTCTCCATTTGTGGATAAGCTCTTGTGCACCGGTACGGGTCGAATCCCTAGCTCCGACAGGGATGCAAATCCCATTGGATTGAGCTACACGTGGATCGTGCTACTCTTACTACAAGTGAGAGAGTTTTCCGTCTCTCCAATAACCCTACATTTCTCCTACATTTTTACACTCCACGAACACTGCCTCCACATTAACAAATGTGTTGGACTAGTAGCAAGCATTTGAATGCCACAAGGGAAAGGCCTCAACATGGCACAATCCAATGTTGTTCCTTCCACATTGACATCCACTTAATCACCACAAAGTTCGTCATCTTAAAGCTTCACATCTGCATCTACCTTTATAAAGAACTAGCTACCACAGTAGCAGCAAGGCATCAACAAGGAAAGTCACAATCTACCCTTAAGTAGGTCGCTAAAGCTTCTCCACCAATTCTCACTTGCCAACCTACTCTTAAGAAACCCTAAAGGCACCAAGAGAAAAATTAATCCAAACCATAGGTTACCTCTTGAGGGATTCTAACTCTTCTTCTTGAAGCTCAAGGCTACTATGGGTGTAATACGTGGATTTGGATGCTAAGAAGGAAGTAAACACCCATAACCTCATCAATCAAAGTAACAGCTACGGTTGACCCTCAATCCTTTCCACTTGTAGTGCTAAAAGTGACAAAGAGAAGAAGAAAATCAAAAGCAAACCTTCCTAACTAGTCTCTCAAAAGATGTAGACTCCTAGGACTCTTAACATAACGGAATGCACCTTAGGAATGGGGGAGTTTGACCAAACCTACAGCGTAAAAACATCTACAAGTGCCTCAACATCAAGCCAAGATCCATGTACATAAATACCTCTAGAAAGCCCACCACCCAAGGAAAGGAGTACTGTTCAACAAATCTTCCATTAATGTCGCCACCTTTCCAAGAACTTGATAGTCCAAAATCCCTTCCTATGAAACTCCCTTTCCACCTTTAATCCTTGACTACCAACTACCATCAGTAGTTAAGTGCTCCCAAGCAAGAATCCCGCATGGAAAAATGCTGAAAGGATGGCTAGAAAAGGTGTAGACAAGTCTTTGTGAAGTCCAAGGATAACGTGAGACATGAAGGGAGGCATTTCTATCAACTACTATATCTCTGCCCCCCTAGAATCTTTTTTCTCCATCAACAATTCTTCATGCTCATCAGAGAGAGCTTGTTGAAAAATATTGACACCACAAAATAAGGACTTGTATCTCTATACATACTCATAAGATATATACATACAAACTAACCCACACAACAAATATTTTTTTAAAAATGAGATAAGAATCCACTTTTTCTAGGATTTTTGAATGTTGCCTTCTTTTGAGGTCTTGAGAAATGGATTTCTCTTGGTGTGACACATTTTCGATGAGGATAGTATAGAAAGGTACTTGCAGGGGGGAGTTAAGTATTCCTTACTTCCAAACCCACTCGCGATATTTTTATGCATCCTTGGATGAGGTTTGTTTGTAAAAATGCATTTGTTGACCTATTTTGTTTACAATTCCACCCCCTTGAGCCATGTCATGATTGCGAGCATTACATGTTTGCAGTTGTGTCCTACCTTTGTTGGAAGTGTAGAACCTACTTTAGAAAGAATGAGACCAGACTTCTTTAATTCCTTGTAGGAGTGACCACATAGTGACACGATGATTAGAGTGTTCTCTATTCTTTTGTCTCTATTCCTTGGTAGACCCCATTAAGTGTTCTCTATTTAGTTGGTAGACCCCATCAAGTGTTCTCTATTTAGTTGGTAGACCCCATCAAGTGAGACTATCCAGAGCAAGAGGGTGAGAAATGGAGGATAGAATGTTATGATGCCTTAGCATCATCACTATGAGATTTTATTGCCACTTACTTGTCTGTTTTGGTCCATTGTAGGTGACATCATTGATAGTGTCCATGCAGCGGATGGATGTTTGGCTCACTTGCATGACATCCAAATGCCATTGTCTAGTCACAATGCCCTAAGGCCACTACCAAGTACGCCACAAGAAGCATATAAGCTAGGAGTACCCTGTGAAGATGAGGAGCCTAGACTAAGTGATGATGAGTCTTAGTTTCCATTCACATTGCATCTTTTTGACAATGACCTTATGATAAGCTTTTCTCTTCAATTTTTTTATTTTCTTACGTGTGTCATCAAAGTGTGCAATCAAGTTTAAAGGTTTGCTAAGGTATGTCCATCAATGTAGCCTTCCACATCTTTACATGATGCAATAATCTTATAAGTAGTGAACATCGAGTCTCTTCCTCGAGGGGGTCACTCATAAATATGTAAGCGTAGCATGTGGGTTCAATAGAAAGGGTTTTTTAAATCCTTTTTTTACACATTTTTTACATACAGAAGGGTACCATTTAAAGGGGATATTTACAAATTGAATAGAAAAAGAGTGTGTTTTATTCAAGAAACATTTACAGATAAGGAGTTTTTAAAATAGGCCTTGAACGCACGTGATATAGGGAGTTTACATATAGAGAGAACCCCTCGAGGTCTCTTCTATTTGAACATGTGTATTTGAAACTTGCTCTTCATGTATAGATCTTTTGTAGTTTTTTACTTTCATTGCACCTAGACTATTCTACTTTTCTCTTAATTCCTATCTAGACGAATATTAATTCTAGCATTTTTTCTTAAAAGAGTACTAGTCTTTCTATTCTGCATCCAAAATAAGGTATGACAAAGGAGTATCCCAAGTATTTAACTCTATCTTTATTGAGCCTTCTTTAGCCCTATTCTAGCTCTCTAGGTAATTTCTGAGTGAAAGGATATTTGTTATAAAGTAAACAGATAAATTAATCAATTAATTAAGAAAACAAAAAGAAAAAAAAAGACTAAGAAGAGAGTCATCTCCATGTAGGATCTTGGTAGGTCTTTGGGATACCACAATGGTACTTTAGATGATCGATGGCTTGATTTTGCATCAAGTAGAACCTTGCATTTTTTCTCCCCAAGAAAACCATTACCATAGGAGGTTCTTAGAAGTGCTTCTTACATACTCTTGGGCTTGGTAGAGGTCTTTGTGCCATTTAATCTGCTGTGGTAGAGACATGCATAACACCACCTTACCATCTTTAACAATTTTGGTTGAAGTCACTAGAAATGCTAGATTTCATTGAAAAGTGCACTACAATAGAATGAGAGTTTAGCAGCAGCGAAAATAGCAAAACTTTTATAACTAGAAGGGTGTGGATATGTCGGGCCTATATTGCTGCTAAACACGCTGCTATTTTCACTGCAACAACGGGTCCGTAACGTTGCTAGTTTCACTGCTGAGTAGCGAATGTGTACTGCAAAATTAAAAATGTTGACGCAGACTTGGGAGTCTGCATAAAACTCCCCAGTCATCCCCAGCTCTTTTTTTCCTAATGTAGATAAAGTAAAACTAACATAACTTCACATCATCATGAACAAGTGTAATGTAAAACTTACAAATACAAAAAACAAAGACATTTGCAAACCATGGTTTTAGGAATGTCAAAATTCAATTACAATACTTAGCGGATTACATAAGTGTATGTTTCCAAAAAACTCATATACAAGATAAAGCGTAATAAAAACCTATGGAGCTAGGGTATCTAGATCTCATGCTGTGTGATTGGTATTATTCCTTGTGGCTCTAGCCCCTTCGCTTCTCACATTTCCATTGCTATTGGTAGCTACGTTTGCACCACCATTTCGAGTTATATGATCCTAAAACACAAAAAAACTAACAAAAGTGAGAATCAGTTTTACAAAAACAAAGAGGTTTAGGGTTTAGGAATGTACTTACCTGCCATTCTTGCCAAGCATCTCCTCTAGTAACAATCCATCCTTCATCTTGCACCCTATCAAATAGAGCTTGCAAACCCTGTTGTTGTAATGAAAAATCATATTTCTCTTACGTAGAAGGAGGTCCACTGCTTCAAGGTGCAGCTGTACAAACAAGTAAACATTTTAGAAAGTTTTTATTTAAGATAACCTTCTTTAATTAAAAGATAAGATACAATATGAGGCTAATATATACTTAGAAATATTGTTGGGATATTGACTCCTCCTTCACGTGTTACATCACGCCTAAAGTTATTTGCCATCTATCCAAGAAAAAACATAATTACTTGAAACTCTTATGCATAGGAAGCTACCGACATGCATAGGAAGCTATTGGCATGCGTCGGAAGCTACCGGCATGCATAGGAAGCAACCGGCATGCATAGGAAGCTATTGGCATGCGTCAAAAGCTACCGGCATGCATAGGAAGCTACTGGTATGCACTAAACTATTTTGTTTACAATTCCACCCCCTTGAGCCATGTCATGATTGTGCATTGCATGTTTGCAGTTGTGTCCTACCTTTGTTGGAAGTGTAGAACCTACTTTAGAAATTATGAGACCAAACTTCTTCAATTCCTTGTAGGATTGACCACATAGTGACATGATGATTAGAGTGTTCTCTATTATTTTGTCTCTATTCCTTGGCAGACCCCATCAAGTGAAGACTATCCAGAGCAAGAGGGTGAGAAATGGAGGATAGAATGTTTTGATGCCTTAGCATCATCACACTATGAGATTTTATTGCCACATACTTGTCTGTTTTGGGCCCATAGTAGCTGATATCATTGATAGTGTCCATGCACGGGATGGATGTTTGGCTCACTTGCATGACATCCAAATGCCATTGTCTACTCACAATGCCCTAAGGCTAGTACCAAGTACGCCACAAGAAGCATATAAGCTAGGAGTACCTTGTGAAGATGAGAAACCTAGACTAGGTGATGATGAGTCTTAGTTTCCATTCACATTGCATCTTTTCGACAATTGTTGGAATTAGGGTTGCAGGAATGCACACACAACTTCAAGAAGATAAGGAAGCTTGAGCACAACACAGTAGTGTATTATGAGTGCCAAAAATGAAAGATAACAAGCCCTAGAAGATAATGGGCGTATATACAATGCACGGGGGAAAAAACCTCCTAGTGAGGGAAAAAGTGCCCCGGCGGTCCTAAGTGTGTTCACACACATCACTACTATAATATGGTAACAAATCCCCCCTGGAGTGATGCGGTGAACAAGAGCTAGCACTCATGTATAGGGAAGTGTCTAGCTATGTGGACGAATCCACAAAAGGGAGTAAGCCCAAAGCTTTGCGAAAAGCTTCGAACTTCTCACGAGGCAGAGCCTTTGTGAAAAGGTCTGCAAGGTTATCCTGTGTTGGCACATAAGCCAAACTGATCTCTCCTGCAGAGAGTCTCTCCCTGACATAATGGTAGTGCACCTCAATGTGCTTCGTACGAGCATGGAACACTGGGTTCCGCGCAACTGCCAATGCGCTCTGACTGTCAGTGAAGATGGTGGTGGCAGATGGCTGCCCAACACCCAAATCAGCCATAAGGCGTCTGAGCCACACACACTCAACCGTAGCTGTGAAAGCTGCCCTGTACTCAGCTTCACAACTAGAAGTGGCCACAGTAGGCTGCTTCTTGCTCAACCATGATATGCATGAGCTTCCAAGCATGAAGCAAAAACCACTCGTGGACACGCGTGTGTCATAACAACCAGCCCAGTCAGAATCTGAAAAAACATGTAAATCTGGCGGCAATGATCCCCCCTTGGGATAAAACAACCCAAGATGCCGAGTACCACTCAAATAGCGAAAGATACGCTTCACTGCCTGCCAATGCTTAATGCCTGGGCTATGCATAAATCTGCTCACCTGTGAGACTGCAAACTGAATGTCTGGCCTCGTAATGCATACATAAATGAGGCAACCAACAGCTGTCTGATAGAGTGTGACATCAAAGTGATCTCCAGCATCATGAAGACTCAACTTCAAACCTGTCTCCATTGGAGTAGCAATAGGCTTGCAGTCTTCAAGGCCAAATCTCCGCAACAATGTTTCAATATACTTTGTCTGACACAAAGCAATACCTCCATCACACTGCTTAAATTGTATCCCCAAATAATGATGCAAATGCCCCAAATCTGACATCTCAAAAGAGGCATTCAAATCAGCCTTAAAATCAGCAATATGACTCTCATTTGGTCCTGTGAGCAGCATGTCATCGACATAGAGAGCAATGATTAGATGTACACCATCCACACGTTTAACATACAAAGTGCTTTCTGTTGGACTATTCTGAAACCCATGTGCAGTCAAATATGCATGTATTTTTTCATACCAAGCTCGTGGAGCTTGTTTTAAACCATATAAAGCCTTTTTTAACCTGCACACTTTGTTTTCCTGCCCTCTTTGAACAAAACCACGAGGCTGCGATACATACACCTCCTCATGCAAATCTCCATTTAAGAACGCAGTCTTTATGTCCAGCTGATGTACATTCCAACCATTATGAGCTGCTAATGCACAGATGCTACGAACAGTGGTCATACGACATGTGGGAGCAAAAGTCTCATCAAAATCAATGCCCTTCTCTTGAGCATAACCTTTTGCAACAAGCCTAGCCTTATGGCGATCCACTGTGCCATCAGGCTTACGCTTCAATTTGTATACCCACTTAGTGCCAATGGCCTTCTTGCCAGGGGGCAAGTCACATAAAGACCATGTACTATTCTTCATAATAGCATCGTATTCTGCTTGCATAGCAGCCATCCAATTTTCTGAACTTTGTGCCTCATCAAATGAAACAGGCTCACTTTCATCGCACATACTAGAAACAGCCAATGCATAACAATCTGACGCATAAGAGGCACCATGAGAGCCAGAACGAGTGCGACTAGACAAAGGGGCATCCAACTTGCTGTCACGCAAAGTCTGCACCAGCCATCTAGGCATGTTCCTAGAGCCCTCAATCTCTTGTCTCTCATCCTCAAGTGCATCATGCACATCTGCATCAGATATAGGCTGATCTGTGCCATCATTTAAAACCTGCATAGGCTGAAAAACTGCCTCATGAGGTATTGCACTTGACTGTGCACCACTGAAAAGAGGCAACAATGTATCATAGACATCACGTGAGCTGATATCTGTCTCCTTAGTACATGAAACCAAGGGCTGAACTGCATCTTCCACAAATACAACATCACGGCTAACCAAAATGCGCTTTGTCTGTGGATGATACAAACGATAGCCTTTGCTCTCAGCACTATATCCAACAAAAATACATTTGACAGCTTTGTCATCCAATTTTCTGCGATGTTGCACAGGCACTAATGCATATGCCAGGCAACCAAAAACACGTAAATGGCCAACAGATGGCTTGCGGCTATGCCAAGCCTCATATGGAGTGACAACCTGTAATGCTTTGGTGGGACACCTGTTTAGTACATAAGTGGCACACATGACAGCCTCAAGCCAAAAACCATGTGGTAGACTTTGACTCTTAACCATACATCTTGCCATTTCCATGAGAGACCTATTTTTTCTCTCAGCCACACCATTTTGCTGTGGTGTATACGGCACTGTACATTGGTGTTTTATTCCACGCTCAGCCAGAAATGCATTAAATTCTGAAGACATATACTCCCCCCCTCGATCTGAACGGAGGGTGCCCATCTTACTTTCTGACACATTTTCAGCCATAACCAAAAACTGTTTGAAGCACAAAAACACTTCGGACTTTGCCTTCAAAGGATATACCCATGCATGCCTGGTAAAATCATCAATGAAAGTCACGAAGTAAAGGTAGTTTCCAAATGATGGAGTTTGCATGGGACCACAAACATCACTGTGAACAAGCTGAAATCTGCGTTCAGCTCTCACTGATCCATCTTTGGGAAAGGAAGCACGCTGCATTTTACCCAATATGCAGCCCTCACAAACATGCTTGACAGGTGCCTCAAGCTTAGGCAAAGAAGACACCATTTCAGATTTCTGTAGGCGCAGCAAACTTGCAAAATTCAGATGACCAAAACGTGCATGCCACAGTTTTGCATTTGAAATAGCCTGCGTATCCATAATAGCACATGCTGAATCCTCTACACATTTGCCATCCATATTGAGCTTATACAGCCCTCGACATAGTGAACCAGATGCTACAATGATGTCACCACAAGAGAGATCATGAACAGTACATCTGTCATCCACAAATTTTACAACCAAACCTGTTTTGGCAAATGCGGAGACTGACAGCAGATTCTTTTTGATCCCTGGCACATACAATGCATCAAAAAGTGTAAAGGTGTTGCAATTTGCAACATTCAGCACAATCTGTCCAACTCCTTTAACGGCATAAGAGGAGTTATTGGCACAAGTGACAGTATTCCCTGTGGGAGCAGACTCAAGGAAAGTGAATAAACTGCGCTGCGAGGTGATATGCTTAGTGGCACCACTGTCAAAGTACCATACATCTGAATCTACTGCAGACATACATGTGTCATGCAAAGATGGGTCATAACTGCACTGCGCATTGAATGCCCATTCTGTATCTTGAACAACATTAGCAGATTCATTGTTAGAAGGAGAGGCATCTGCAACAGCCATACCAGCCTCTTTCTTCTTAGCCTCTTTCGCAGCCAGCTTAGGACACGCTTTGATGACATGATCATTTCCCTTACAGTACTTGCAAAATGTCTTCTGTTTGTCACCCTTCTTCTCATCTTTGTCTTCCTTCTTTGGTTGCGCAGCATTTGCAGATTTCTGCTTACTAGAAGAAAAGCCAGCTTTACCTTTCCCGCTTCTCTGACTAGCAACGAAAGCTTGATCTGCAACACGCATAATATTCCTGTTTTGCCTTGACTGGTCTTCTTGCAGCAAAACAGAAACTAACTCCTCAAATGATAAGGCATTGGGATTGCCTTTCATCATCAAGCGAAGAGTGGAAGCAAAACCCTGATAAGAATCTGGTAGACCATTCAAAACAGTCTGCACAAGTGAACTGTCTGACAGGATTTCATCTGCAGAAATGAGCTGCTCTTTGAAATCCTTGATCTTTGTCAAAAAGCTATCCATAGAATCACCTTCGTTCATATGCTCACTCTCCAACTGTTTTCGGAGGTAAGCAACACGAGCCTCATTTCTTGCCTGATACAATGTGGCAAGTACATCCCAAGCATCCTTAGAAGTCCTGCAGGAGCGAATATGTGGGATAATGGTACGTTTGACAGACAGCGCAATCAAGGCATGAGCCTGCGCATCTCTACCATCCCAACGAATCTGCTCTGCTGAAAGTGGTGGTTCTCGAACAGCTGCTACAGCACTTGTGCCTGCACCATCATCAACAGTACCTGTTTCTGATGTGTTTGCAGCATTCCCAGCCACAATAGGACGTGCATCAATACCCTGCACAATGTTCCATAACCCCTTTGCTACCAATACATGTCGCATCATATATGCCCACAATGGATAGTTGGTGCCATCCAACTTATCCTCAGCAGCCAACATGCGGAATACATCATTGTTGTCAGCCATGGCCAATGACTGTACTATTAGATGTAAATGCTGTCTGTAAGAGGTAAACCTGTATAAAATCGACCTGTGCTATGTAGCACAGCCCAAAACAGACGAATGGGCACCTGTCCTGCAGATTTTAATCTTGACAGAAAATCTGCACAGTAGGACGATTTTGCCTGCGCAGTACTTGGAATGCAAAAACGGAGGGCGAAATGACTTCAGATCAAAATTCTGAAATGACCAAGCCCTACGGGCTTTCCCACGGCATATACTAACCTGCAGACGCTCGTGAAACCTCGTCGCAATCGGAGGAGATGAAGCGGCAGGTGCCGGTGATGCTGCCCGGGAGGAGGAAGCCTGCTCTGATACCAATTGTTGGAATTAGGGTTGCAGGAATGCACACACAACTTCAAGAAGATAAGGAAGCTTGAGCACAACACAGTAGTGTATTATGAGTGCCAAAAATGAAAGATAACAAGCCCTAGAAGATAATGGGCGTATATACAATGCACGGGGGAAAAAACCTCCTAGTGAGGGAAAAAGTGCCCCGGCGGTCCTAAGTGTGTTCACACACATCACTACTATAATATGGTAACAACAATGACCTTACGATAAGATTTCTAATCATAAGGTCATCAAAGTGTGCAATCAACTTGATAGGTTTACTAAGGTATGTCCATCAATGTAGCCTTCCACATCTTTACATGCAACAATCTTATAAGTAGTAAACATCGAGTCTCTTCCTCGAGGGGGTCACTCATAAATATGTAAGCATAGCACATGGGTTGTTTAAATCCCTTTTTACACATTTTTTACATACAGAAGGGTACCATTTAAAGGGGATATTTACAGATTGAATAGAAAAAGAGTGGGTTTTTTTAAAGAAAAATTTACAGATAAGCGGTTTTTAAAATAGGCCTTGAATGCACGTGATATAAGGAGTTTTCATATAGAGAACCCCTCGAGGTTTCTTCTATTTGAACATGTGTATTTGAAACTTGCTCTTCATGTATAGATCTTTTGTAGTTTTTTACTATTCTAGTTTTCTCTTAATTCCTATCTAGATGAATATTAATTCTAGCATTTTTTCTTAAAAGAGTACTAGTCTTTCTATTGTGCATCTAAAATAAGGTATGCCAAAGAAGTATCCCAAGTATTTAACTCTATCTTTATTGAGCCCTCTTTAGCCCTATTCTAGCTCTCTAGGTAATTTCTGAGTGAAAAGATATTTGTTATAGAGTAAACAGATAAATTAATTAATTAATTAAGAAAACAAAAAGAAAAAAAAGAATAAGAAGAGAGTCACCTCCATGTAGGATCTTGGTAGGTCTTTGGGATACCACAATGGTGATCGATGGCTTGATTTTGCATCAGGTAGAACCTTGCATTTTTTCTCCCCAAGAAAACCATCACCATAGGAGGTTCTTAGTATTGCTTCTTAGATACTCTTGGTAGAGGTCTTTGTGCCATTGCTTTGGTCTCCAAGGGGTTGCCAAAAAAAGCACCAAAAAATAAATAAATAAATCATTACAAATAAAATTCTTTTAAAAAAATAGTTTTTTTAATGTAAACTATCTAATCACAAAAAAGTTTTCCTTCTAGATTTAGCATCTCACTAAGGTGGTTTATGTGAATCATTGTGTTTTGAGACTGCGATCATAACCATAGGTATACTCTTGTTACACTAAGCTCATGGGGATAGAAGACTTTGTAATCATTTATAAGTTAAATCTACATTAATTTTTATCTTTTTAGCATCTTTGGGAAGTTTGGCAAGTCTTACCTCCATTGTATGATGATTACATCTATGATATTCTTTTTTGTTGTTATGCAGATAATGTCAAGCTTTGTGTTGCTTTGCTCATGTGGCATCAACTTATCTCCTTTAATTAACATCATCTGAAGGATGGAATCTGTATCAAAAAAGGGGGAATGTTAATCTAGTGCTAGAGACACCCATAACACCACCTTACCATCTTTAACAATTTTGGCTGAAGTCACTAGAAATGCTGGATTTCATTGAAAGGTGCACTATAACAGAATGAGAGTTTAGCATCAAAAGAAGCAGGGCTTTTATAACGAGAAGGGTGTGGAGATGTCGGGCCTATATTGCTGCTAAACACACTACTATTTTCACTACAACAATCGGTTTGATGCGCAGCAACGAAACTAGCAACAAAAAAGCATTGCTCAGCGCGACGATATTTCGCTGCTGCTGAGAAGCGTAATAACACTGCTAGTTTTGCTGCTGAGTAGCGAATGTACTGTAAAATTAAAAAATTGGGGCTCACTGGGGAGTCTGCATAGAACTCCCTAGTCTGTCCCATTTCTTTTTTTCCTAATGTACACAGAGTAAAACTAACATAACTTCACATCATCATGAACAAGTGTAATGTAAAACTTACAAATTCCAAAAACAAAAGAAATTTGTAAACCATGGTTTTAGAAATGTCAAAATTCAATTACAATACTTAGTGGATTACATAAGTGTTTGTTTCCAAAAAACTCATATACAAGATAAAGCGTAATAAAAACCTATGGAGCTAGGGGCTATCTAGATCTCATGCTGTGCGATTGGTATTATTCCTTGTTGCGGCTCTAGCCCCTTCGCTTCTCACATTTCCATTGCTATATCAGTAGCTACGTTTGCACCACCGTTTTGAGTTATATGATCCTAAAACACAATAAAACTAACACAAGTGAGAATCAATTTTACAAAAACAAAGAGGTTTAGGGTTTAGGAATGTACTTACTTGCCATTCTTGCCAAGCATCTCCTCCAGTAATAACAATTCATCCTTCATCTTGCACCCTATCAAATAGTGCTTGCAAACCCTGTTGTAATGAAAAATCATATTTCTCTTGCGTGTAGAAGGAGGTCCACTACTTCAAGGTCCAGTTGTACAAACAAGTGAACATTTTAGAAAGTTGTTATTTAAGATAACCTTCTTTTATAAAAAGATAAGATACAATGTGAGGCTAATATATACTTAGAAATATTGTTGGGATATCAACTCCTCCTTCACGTGTGACATCACGCCTCAAGTTATTTGCCATCTATCCAAGAAAAAACATAAATACTTAAAACTCTTATGCATAGGAAGCTACGGCATGCATAGGAAGCTATTGGCATGTGTAGGAAACAACCAGCATGCATTGGATTGCTACCGGCATGCATAGGAAGCTACCGGCATGTGTTGGAAGCTAAGGGTATGAATTGTTTGCTCTACAGGCATGCATTGGAAGCTATGGGCATGCGTAGGTTGCTACCGGCTACCCGCATGCAGAGGAAGCTAGCTGCATATGTGTTGGTTGCTACTGGGATGCACAGGAAGGTACTGGCATGCGTTGGCTACTACCGACGTGCATAGCAATCTATCCGCATGCGTAGGTTGCTACGCTTGTTGGTAGCAACAACCTATGCATGCCGGTAGCTTCCTACGCATGCTGGTAGCTTCCAATGCATGCTAGTAGCAACCTACGCATGCCGATAGCTTCCAACGCATGTCGATAGCTTCCTACACATGCTGATAGCTTCCTACACATCCGGTAGCAACCAATGCATGTTGATAGCTTTTTCCTACACATGCTGGAAGCAACCAACACATGCCGAAAGCAACCTACGCATGCCGATAGCATCCTATGCCAACATGCGTTGATTGCTACCAGTATATGTTGGGAGCTATCGGCATGCGTATGTTGCTACCGGCATGAATAGGTTACCGGCATGCGTAGGAAGCTTTGGAAGCTACTAGCATGAGTATGTGTTGCATGCCGATAGCACCCGACATGTAATGGGAGCTTCCAGTGAATTTTGAATGCTGCGTGCATGCCTAGGTAGCACTCGCCTAATGCATAAGCCTTATTCATAAGGCTCATGCATACTATACATAAGGCTCATCTATAGCTTGCATGAGGCTAAGCATTCCTAGCTTATACATACGCCTCATGTATGTGGATTATACGTGAGGCTTATGCATAAAATTTCATACATAAAGCTTATGTATCCGGCTTATGCATTAGCCATATGACGTGCATATGGCTTTATACATGATGCTTATGCATATGGCTAATACATAGAGGGTTATTACTAATGCATAAGCTTTATACATGAGGCTTATGCATAAGGCTTTATGCAAAAATCTCATGCATAAACCTTATGCGCATAAGCCTCATGCATGAGGTTTATATATTTGGTATGCATGTCTTATGGATGAGGTTTATGCACTACCCTTTTGTATGAGGCTTATGGCATAAGGCTTGTGCATAAGGCTAATGCACTAGCCTCATACATGAGGCTAAGGCATATGGCCACCTCTAGAGAGGAGCTATGCTATCCATGTAGGGGAGAAAAAATAACAAATCGTAAAACTTACAAACCCCATAACATGTAAAGCATAAGAGAGGAAACTTAAAAGGGAGACATCTCTTACCTTATGGGGCTTGTATATGTGGATAACCTATAAAATCAAACCAAATAAAGAAAAAGAGTATTAGTAACCCTAATAGAAAGCATATACAAAACCCTAATCTTAATAGAAATCTTAATGAAAAATTTCACCCTAACTTATTGAATCTTTATTTTTCCCTTCTCATTATAGCTTAATCCTAACCCTAGCTTCTAAATAGAAAACATAATAGAGAGCTTTGATGGAGAGCTTAGGAAAAAGAAAGAGGTTAAGGGTTTAAGAATGTACTTACTTTCCATGCTTGCTAAGCATCTCATCCAGTAATAACAATCCATGCTTCATCTTGCACCCTATCAAATAGAGCTTGTAAACCCCGTTGTAATGCAAAATCAAATTCCTCTTGAGTAGGGGGCGGTCCACTGCTTCAAGCTGCAGTTGTACAAACAAGTGAACATTTTAAAAACTTGTTATTTAAGATAGCCTTCTATAATTAAAAGATAAGATACAATGTGAGACTAATATATACTTAGAAATATTGTCTGGATATTGACTCCTCCTCACGTGTAAAATCATGCCTCAAGTTATTTGTTGCCATCTATCCAAGAAAAGACATAAATACTAAACCCTTATGCATAGGAAGCTACCGGCATGTGTAGGTTGCTACTAGCATGCATAGGTTGCTATGGGCATGCGTAGGTTACTACTGGCATGCGTCACAAGCTACCGGCATGCGTCACAAGCTACCGGCATGTGCATAGGAAGCTACCGGCATGCGCATAGGAAGCAACTGGCATGCATTGGTTACTATCGTCATGCGCATAGGAAGCTACCGGCATGTGTTGGTTACTATCCGCATGCATAGAAAGCTACCAGCATGCGTTGGTTGATATCGGGTTCCATAGGTTGCTACCGGCATGCGTTGGTAGCTTCTTATGCATGCTGGTAGCTTCCAATGCATGTCGATAACTTTCGACACATGCTCGTAGCTTTCGATGCATGCCAATAGCAACCTACACATGCTAGTAGCTTTCAATGCATGCCCATAGTAACCAATGCCTGTCGATAGCTTCCTACGCATGCCGGTAGCACAACTAATGCATGCCGGTAGCACAACTAAGGCATGCCTGTCGATAGCTTCCTACGCATGGTGGTAGCTTCCTACACATGCCGGTAGCACAACTAATGCATGCCGGTAGCTTCCTACACATGCCGGTAGCAACCTATGCATGCCTATAGCTTCCTATGCTAGCATGCATTGGTTGCTATGGGCATGCGTTGGAAGCTACCGGCATGCGTAGGTTGCTACTGGCATGCGTAGAACCGATGCATGCTGGTAGCAACCAATGCATCCCAGTAGCTTCCTATGCATGCCCGTAGCACCCATCATTTAATGGCAGCTTCTGGTGCATTCCTACAACTACGTGCATGCCTAGGTAGCACTCGCCTAATGCATAAGGCTCATTCATTGCTTCCACAAGGCTACACATTCATAGCTTATACATAAGCTTCATGTATGCGAGTTATGTGTGAGGCTTATGCATAAAACTTCATGCATAAATCTTATGTATCCGACTTATGCATTAGCCATATACATAAGTGTTACACATAAGACTTCTGCATATGGATTTATACATGATGCTTATGCATTAGGCTAAAAAATAAGCCTCATGCATAAGCTTATGTATAAGGCTACACATAGAGGCTTATCGCTAATGTGCAAGCTTTATACATGAGGCTTATGCATGAGGCTTTATGCAAAAGTCTCATGCATAAAGCTTATGTATAAGCCTCATGCATGAGGCTTATCCATTTGGTAATGTATAAGCCTTATGCATGAGGTTTATGCACGAGGTTTATTCACTACCCTTATGTATGAGGCTTATGCATAAGGCTAATGTATAAGCTTTATGCACTAGCCTCATACATGAGGCTAATGCATATGACCACCTCTAGAGAGGAGCTATGCTATCCATGTAGGGGAGAAAAAATAACAAATCCTAAAACTTACAAACCCTATAACATATAAAAGCATAAGAGAGGAATCATAAAAGGGAGAGATCTCTTATTTTATAGGGCTTGTATGTGTGGATAACCTACAAAATCAAACCAAATAAAGAAAAAGAGTATTAGTAACCCTAATAGAAAGCATATATAAAACCCTAATCTTAATAGAAATCTTAATGAAAATTTTCACCCTAACTTATTGAATCTTTATTTTTACCTTCTCATTATAGCTTAACCCTAACCCTAGCTTCTAAATAGAAAAAATAATAGAGAGCGTTGATGGAGAGGTCTCCATCAGATCTCTTTATTGGGTTTTTTTATGTAGAAGCTAGGGTTAGGGTCACGCTTCAATGTAAAGGAAAAAAGAAGAAAAGGAAAACTTTAAAGAGAAGAAAGAGAAGGAAAATACTCACAACAAGAAAGCTTTGATGAAAAGCTTGTTTGCATAGGAAATGAATGAAAATAGTAGACATACCATGCTTGAGGTGGATAAGGTAGGAGAGACAGAAGTAATAGACAAGGCAAAACCCTACCAAAAAAAAACTAAGAGTATAAGTTTATTATATTTAGAAAAGATAAAACTATGCGGCGGCAAAAGAAGCGATAAAAAAGTGGGATATTTTTACAATATACCAGCGTTTTATCTCTATAGACGTTGCTGATAAGTAGTGTTTTTTCTCTTCTCAGCAATGCAAAAACGTTGCTGGGCAGCGATATTATGCTGCTGAGCAGCAAAAAAATGGAGTTAAAAGCGTTGCCGAGCAACGAAAAAGTGTTGTAGAGCAGTAATATATCGATGCTGAGCATCGTGAAAACCCCTGATATTTTCTATCCAAAAATGCTGCTACGCTCCCGATGTGTTGTAGTGGTGCTTATATTGTATTATTTTATGTGTGTGATCACCGTTTGTCTATTAAAGGCGTACCATATTGGGATCTTAGGTGGAGAGTATAAGTTATGGATTAGGTGTTTGCATAAGTTGTAGATGTTGAGGCACTTGTAGATGTTTTTTTGGAGCTATAGGTTTGGTGAGACTCTCCCATTTCTAAGGTGCATTCTGTCATATTAACAGTCCTAGGAGTTGAAATCTTTTGAGGGACTGGTAAGGACGGTTTTCTTTTGATTTGGTTCTTCTCTTTATCAATTTTGGCGCTGCGAGTGGATAAGATTGAGGGTCAACCGTAGATCTTGCCTTTCGTTGATGAGGTTATGGGTGTATATACTCTCTTATGTATATAGCATATATTTCTATGCATTATGTTTTTATACATAAAGATTTTTTGATGTGGAGTGCTATGCATGGATGGAGAGTATAACCTTTTTGAATTTTTATACTCTCTTATGTATATAGCATACATTTCTTATGCTCATAGTCATCACACAATGCTTTCTAGAGCTCATATGTTAGAGTTCAATGAGAAGTGTCATTGCATGCTAATGTAAGGAGGTCTAGTACGTATTGTGAAGTGGTATCCTCTCACATATTAAAGCAAATGTAGGCCATTATGGTGCATAAGGCTTAAAGCATGTGTTTTGTTTCTCATAAATGTGTTACTAATCACTTGTTTTCATGTTATGTTTTGTAGGTAGACTTAAGTTTAAGAAATACTATGGACCCTTTATCAAAGAATCCTTATGTGCTTCTCATGTGACAAACAAGCCACCAAGGAAAGGGCCATTCAAAGGAAGATCCAAGTCCAAGAGGAGGCAAGGAAAAGATGGGAAAGACTTCTACAATTTCTAGAAATAAATCTTTGAATTGATGCACAACTTATGCTAGAGAGGTAATTCACAACATGGATGATAGAACACTTACTAGATTTGATTCCTCAGTGTCCTCTATGACTCTATGGTGTCCATGGACTTAATATCTACTCCTAAGGCCTTCCTAATGGTCCTATTGACACTCTTATGACTATCTTTTGACCTTCTTCCTCCAGCCTTTTCTTTTGAATTTTGCTACACAACTATTTTGCCTCCAAAGTCAACAACAATTTTGACATTTCCCAAAGTGTCATGTGACAACTATAACCCCTTAGAGACTTCTCAACTAAGCAAGATCTATCACCTCCTAGGTTCTCTGTTGACAGCATGCTACCAGCTCACAACTGCCTCCAAATGGGTAGAATCTACCCAACTAACCCAGCTTGGTTAGTTGGGTAGAATCTACCCAACTAACCAAGCTGACCTAGTTGACATAGATTCTAACTCCTTTGAGTCAGTTGACCCCAAAGGGATCTCAAAGGACTTAAATAACACTATCTCCAAGACTCACAAGAAATCAATTGACCTACTGTGTTAGACTGCTACCTCAAAAACACTATAAAATAATAAGCTTTCTGTCTGATGTCCTCAAAAAGGTCTAGAATTGTAAGAGTTAATGTAAGAATCACTTCCCCTCAACTGTAAGAAAAAGTTCCAAAATTGTAATAAAAATATCTCTATACCAATGCTGCTAATCATTTTAATGCCTAGATGACTCACAATCAGCCCTAACTTAGGCTTATTGTCTCAAGCCCAACTCAACTAAAGTTAGCTCTCACTTATAGCCTTATCACCAAAATCACTCCTTCCATAAAAAAATGAATTGAACCAAAACACAAAAGAAAACCTTTATATCTCATAATTTGATCCTTTAGATATTCAAAGAAGACTTTGTAACACACAATAAGCCTCAATCTTGAGGAGATGAAGGAAAGAAATAGCAAATCAAAAGAAACTCTTTCAAATGACCACAAGGAAATCCAAACATGGATTCTCAAATATCTAATAGATCATCATTAATCATTCAAATGTAGGAATTGTTGCATGCTTCAATAGCTGGTAGAATGGGGATAGCTTGAGCAATCCTCAAGACTGGTCCAAGTTCTAAGTGTAGCGTTCTGTGGGAGGTTTTGGGACACCATCCACTATAAAGAACCCTTTCGTTTTTTTGCAACTCCCTACATTGGACACACCTTAGTCTTGTCTCACAAACAGACATCTCTTTCAAAACAGAAGAATACCTCAGGTAACCAACTTCAAAACAAACTCACAAGACTAGGGAAAGCTCCCTCAACATAACACCAAGGCTCTCATACCAAAGCACTCACCAAAAAAACTCCATCCCCCTTCTTTCGTCATGCACATAAATACCCCTATTTCCATGCATGCTTTTGCCTACTCTGTCTAATTCTGTCGGCTAGCCACCACGGAACCAATCTAATAGAATCTGATTACATCGCGTTATGAATACACTGTTATGAATACACAACCACCCATGCAAGATCCTAAGCTTCCTATGGTTTTAAATTATACCCAATACATTATTTTATTCTTTGTGGGGTTGGGGAAAGATTCGTCGTAGGACATATCTCCTTGGCCATAAAAACTTCCATCATCTTTTACCAAACCCCCCCATGGTTGAAGCATTTATGCTCAACCACTTGTTATGGATTCTCTGAAACAATCTTCAACAAAAAATACCTTCAGTCCCAACAATCTTCGTCATGCTCCTCTGCTAAACACGCTGCTATTTTTGCTGCAACAGGTTCTTTTGCTGTGCAGAGCAGCAAAATAGATTTTTTTAATTATGTAGTACATTCGTAGTGAAAGTATCAGCATTATTACATCGCTCAATATATAGCAAAAAAACACTGCTTGTTGAGCAGTGCTTTTTCACCTGCTGAGCAGTGCAATAACGTTACTAGTTTCATTGTGCTAAGTAGCGAATGTACTGTAGAATTAAAAAAAATCTAGGGAGTCTCCACAGAACTCCTGAGTCAACCCCCGCTCTTTTTTTCTAATGTAGACAGAGTAAAACTAACATAACTTCACATCATCATGAAAAAATATAATCTAAAACTTACAAATACCAAAAACAACAGGTTCGCTATGCTGTAGACCAGTGAAATAGATTTTTTTAATTCTATAGTATATTCGCTGTGGAAGTAGCAGCGTTATTGCGTTGCTTCAGCAGCGAAAAAGTGCTGCTTGGATGAGTATCGCTTTTTCGCTGAGCGTTGCAAGAATGCTGCTAGTTTTGCTGTTGAGTAGCGAATGTACTGTGTAGATTAAAAAAAGCTGAGGAGTCTCCACATAACTCCCGACCCCCGCTCTTTTTTTCTAAATTAGACAGAGTAAAACTAACATAACTTCACATCATGAAAAAAGATAATGTAAAACTTACAAATACCAAAAACAAAAGACATTTGCAAACCATGGTTTTAGGAATGTCGAAATTGAATTACAATACGTAGCGGATTACATAAGTATATGTTTCCAAAAAACTCATATACATGATCAAGCATAATAAAAACCTATGGAGCTAGGGGCTATCTAGATCTCATACTGTGCGATTTGTATTGTTAGCGGCTCCAGCCCCTTCACTTCTCACATTTCCATTGATATCGGTAGATACGTTTGCACGACCATTTCGAGTTATATGATCCTAAAACACAATAAAACTAACATAAGTGAGAATCAATTTTGCAAAAACAAAGAGGTTTAGGGTTTACGAATGTACTTACTTCCCATGTTTGCCAAGCATCTCCTCCAGTAATAAAAATCCATCCTTTATCTTACACCCTATCAAATAGAGCTTGCAAACCTTGTTGTAATGCAAAATCATGTTCCTCTTAGGTAGGGGGCAGTCCACTACTTCAAGCTACAGTTGTACAAACAAGTGAACATTTTAGAAAGTTGTTATTTAAGATAATCTTCTTTAATTAAAAGATAAGATACAATGTAAGGCTAATATATACTTATAAATATTATAAATATTGACTCCATCACGTGTAACATCATGCCTCAAGTTATTTACCATCTATCCAAGAAAAAACATAAATACTTAAAAGTCTTATGCATAGGAAGCTACTGGCCAGCATGCATAGGAAGCTTTTTGCATGCATAGGTTGCTACCGGCATGCGTAGCAAGCTACTGGCATACATGGGTTGCTACTGGCATACATAGGTTGCTACCGACATGCGTAGGTTTCTACTGGCATGTGTTAGAAGCTACCGGCATGCGTAGGTTGCTATCGGCATGCGTAGGTTGCTACTGGCTTGCATCAAAAGATACCAACATGCATACGCTACTGGCATGCATAGGAAGCTACCGGCATCTATAGGTTTCTACCGGCATGCATTGGTAGCTTCCTATGCATGGTTATAGCAACCTACGTTGTGAAGGGAGGCGGAGAAACACGGAACACCTCTATAGCAATGCCTTTCCACAGTTTGGAGTACACACCAACATCAAGAAAAAAGGGCACCAGTCAACTACTCAGTGAGCTGACACAACATTTAACATTTCAAGCATGAGACTTGTCTCTACCCTCATTCAATTTTCCAAGCAACTGGGGAAACCTACATACATTTGATCAAGACATGCAAGGGGAGATGGGCACATCATTATCTGCCACCCTTTACTCAATTGATACATATGCATATAGGGGTGCACCCTTATTATGAAATAGGCTCACGGCCGTAAGCAAAATGATCACCACTGAGAAATGGTGAGAGAACCACTTGCCATAGACAAGGTTACATTCCATCAAATATGAGCTTTATGTAAAACTTCAGTTTCCCAAGAAAAGACAATATCAGTAAGTAACTTCAATTCTCCCAACCTGACAAGCAGTGTGTGGCTGGAGACACAATCACTTTATGGTCTTCAGTCTGTTTGTTGAAGAAGCACACCACCATTCATACATGTTCTCTCAAACAAAACCAGAAGGCTGTCTTTCTCATACACATGAGCTTCCCACAAAATCAGAGACTTGGTTATCATGTACATGGGTTTTCCAATGCCACAAACTGGTGATTCCTCATATATATAGGAGTTATTTCACAAAAGAAAAGAGAACACAAAAGCTGGCCAGCCGTCACTTACATTGCATGGGCTGTCATCATGACAGAGATCCGCACTCTCAAGGCGTGGTACCTTCCCTTGATTCATACAAGTAGCGTTGCAGCTTCTCCTCCTCTCCCAAACTGGAGTGCCGTGGGCTGTTCTGAAGGTACTTCTCTTCAAGGAAAACGAGCTCATCCCCTTTCTCTCTCAAACACAGAGAGCAGCTTCTTACTCATAGAGAAAAAAAACACACGGCTTCCACACCTTGAAGTCGGCGCCTTCTCACACAAAAGCTACACTTCTCCCCTTACTCACATGGGCTGCATCTCAAAGAACATTAAAAATCATAGGTCCCCTATACACATCGGAAACTACAAGCTCACTCACACTTTTATAATCCTGGATTTTTTCTTTTTTTTGCAGCTCCCACGCAGCTCTTATTTATACTCGTGGGCTGCAGAAGGTTACGTTTCCTAAGTATGGGATGTACACGGGTGCTGCGCAGCTTTTCGAGAGAAACCAGAACACATGCTCTAACCTACACACTTGCTAAGCAACCTCTCTAAGCTTAGAGTAATGTATTCTCCCCCACACCCACTCTGGCGCTATAGCTACACTACCTCTTTTCTACTCCATGAGCTGCGCACATGTACTGCGCAGCTCTCCCTTTCACTCTTTGAAAACACTGAGAGCCTTATACACACTAATGGAGAATGCAGCGCAGCTCTATGAAGACCTTAGAGCTACGCTCTCCCTCACACACTATAAAAAACATAGCAGCGCTCTTCCACGCCCATAGGCTGCGCACAAAGCATTGAAGCTGCAGGTAATATCTCCTATCCTTTCAGCTGTGCTCCGCTCCTCTTTATACACCAACGTATGCTGACCGTTCAACCAACGAGCCTTTTGATTATTCATAAAATTCCAAGGCATGTCAAAGAGCTCCCCCACCTCCACACGGCGCCCTTTTGAATTTTGAGGCTAGTTGAGGAATTTTTGAAACCATCCAAGGCCACCTTCTATTTTTAGCCAGCCTTGTATTTAATTCCATGGTGACTCTTGCATTCAAGGAGGACCTTGCACCCTTTTAAATAATATCTTGTGGACCCAAATACCTTGTTTCTCATGAAATGCCAAGGACCTGTACTGTAGCTGACCTCCTCTAACGGGTCCCTATCCATTTTTTTAAAGAAATGGAGCTTTGCATGCTGACATTATTTGTCAACATCCTTGTCCACATATGATAGTGCTAAAACCTGCCTTGATTCTCATCTCACACTCCTTCCACTTCTTATTTATCAAGGTAAACCAACAACTAACTGTACACATTGTATATTTTTGTTAGACCCGTTCACATGTGGCCTTATACCCCCTTTGGCCCTTGGAGATGGACACCCTTATTTGTAATTGCCATGCATGAGTGTGTACATATGCCAAGAAAATATTACCAAAAAAAAACCTAACATAGTTTGCCCATCCCCTAGCCTGCTAGATCATTCATGGTCAGCAGAAAACAGTGTTGTGAGACTCAATGTATCTGATATTGCCATGTTCTCAAAGACACTGTTTTTTACTTCTTCAATTTTTTCATCCTTGTCTACCATCATCAGTCGTGCATGATATAACTTGAGACGTAAACCATTCACCCTTGATACATGTGGGGTCCCATCAAGGTCAGCCAATTGATATGTGCCATTAGCGAAGCAATTTATTACTCTGAAGGGCCCCTCCCATTTCACTTGGAACTTCTTTTGAAAGGTTTTATCCAGCTTACTATTATAGCGTAGCACCAAATCACCTTCCTCAATACCCTTCTTCTTAATCTTCTCATTTATCTTTGTCAATGTCCTATTTTGCATCTTCTCATAATGTTCCAAGGCACTCATCCTGTCCAGCTGAACCTCTTGTAACTGTAAGAGTCTCTCTTTAAATGTGTTGCTAGATGGCCCTAGCACCTTTTCTAACATTTTAACTGCAGGCAACTCAACTTCCACAGATAACAAAGCTTCTTTGCCATACACTAAGTGAAAAGGTGTAAAACCTGTGCTTGTTTTCACCGATGTACGATAAGCCCATAAAGCACTGAACAGCTCCAGATCCCAATTCTTGCCCTGATGTTCTGTCACCTTTGCAAGAATGTGTACAAGTTCTCCATTGAATCTTTCATTCAAACCGTTGCACTGCGGGTAATAAGGAGTAGTAAAATTATGCTTAATCCGCATTTTGGCACACAACTATTCAAGCAAGTCAGCTCTAAAACCAGGCCCTTGATCTGAAAGAAGCTCCAAGGGTACCCCAAATTTACAGCAGATGTCTTCATAAACAAAATTTGCAACATCTCTTGCAGTAATTTTCTTCACTGCTCTAGCTTCTGCCCACCTGGAAAGATAATCCACAGTTGTCAAAATATAACTCTTCCCCCGGCTGGTAATGGGTAAAGGTCCTATTGCATCAATTCCCCACTTCTCAAAAATGTCAAAGGCCAAGATTGTCTTGCGCAACTCTGGTTTTAAAACTCGTTTTCCAAATGCCTGGCACCTCTTGCATGAGCTACACCAGTGATGCACATCTTTTTGTATACTTGGCCATATGTAACCTTCCTGTAAGATTTTGTGCAATGTGATTTTAAATGCAAAGTGGCCACCGCATGCTCCTTCATGATTCTCCTCAAGTACTCTGTACAGCTCTTCCTTCCATGGTACACGCCTTAACACCAAGTCAGCCCCTTGCGTGTATAGGGTGTCACCAATGAGCTTGTATTTGCAAGCTCTGCGTACAAACCCATATTTCTTTGCCTTCTCAATGTCCTGGGGAATGACTCCTGTCAACAAAAACTCTTCTTCCAGTGTCAGACTTTCACGACCCCGATAAAGTGGCAGTTCTGCTTTTAACACATATAGCTCGCCGATCATTCCCTGTGCTGCTTCATGTGCTTCTGTATGAAGAGAGCGTTCCACATGCCGAATGCCCCATGCTTCAAACTCCTTCAACAAGCTCTTGATCTTGAAACACTTGTTTCTCAATGCAGGGTTTTTGCTCTTCCATACTCCTAGTATTTGCTTTACCACCAGTAGAGAATCTCCTCTTATGCATAGTCTCTTTACACCATGCTTAATGCAAATGTTTAGCCCTGCTTCCAATGTAGAATACTCTGCTTCATTGTTAGTATGAGCATCAACTTTGAATCCCTTTTTACAAATCAGCTTACCTTGTTGGTCATAAAGAGCTATACCACCAGAAGCTGCATCATGGCTCTTCCTGTATGAACCATCAAAGAACAAAACATGAGCATTGCTTACTTCTGCCACACTTTCTACCTTTCTAACACTTTCCTCTTTGACAAGTAGAGGGTTTTCCTTATAAGTTAACAAGTCTGCCAAAGTAGCTCTGTTACTTTCTTCCACCAAGAAAGAGAACTCAAACTCCTGCAATTCAATCACCCACTTTTTCACTGCCTTGGACATGTTTACACCATTGATGAGCTGAGGCAAGAATGTGTAACTAGTTAGGAATACAAATGGCTTTGTCAAAAGATATTGGCGGAACCGTCGGCAAGCAAACACCACACTTACCATTACCAACTCTATTTCTGACAATCCCCTCTCTGCTACTGACTTTACCCTACTAGCACAATAGACAGGGTGCATATATTGGCTCCCCTTCCCTTTTTGCAGCAACATAGCACCAATAGCATCCTCTCCTACTGAAGGATTTACATAAAAAACCTGTTCCCAATTTGGAGCCTGTACCACTGTCATCTCCCCCAAGACTTCTTTGACTCTTCGAAACTCCTCTTCACACTTGTCATCCCATTGCAAAGGATCGTGCTTTGCCACCTGTTGTAATGGATATAAAAGCTGTGAGGACAATGAAATGAATCTTGACATGTACTTTACCTGAATAAATGTTGCCAACTATTTTGTAGACTTTGGAGAAGGAAGAAGCATGATTGCCTTGACCTTGTCTGGATCAGCCTCAATGCCATTTTCTGACACCATATGACCCAACAATTTTACCCTTGGTTTTGCAAAGAAACACTTCTTGGGATTGAGTTGGCCACCACAATCATTATATTGTTCCAACACCATCTCCAGCTTCTCACAGTGATCCATGCGTGTGCTGTAGACACAAAAATCATCAATGAAATCCTGTACACATTTTCCAATGAATGGCAGAAGCGCCCAATTTGCTCTCTTTTGATAGTGAGCCGGACCATTTGTTAGCCCAAATGGTAGTACTGTATAGCAAAAGCAGCCCCATGGCGTAATGAAAGTAGTTTTCTTCTGATCCTCTGGAGCAATCTTCAACTGGAAATAGCCTGAAAACCCATCACACACACTGTATCTTTCATGACCGGCCACTGAATCCAGGATTTGATCAATGAAAGGTAATGGGTATGGATCCTTCTTTGTAGCTGCATTCAAAGGTTTGAAATCCACACAAACCCTCCATTTTCCGTCCTTTTTTGGAGTGACCACGACTGGGCTTACCCACTCCGTTGTCTCCACAGGGCATATAAAACCAGCCTTTAGTAGTTTGTCCACCTCTTCTCGCAAAGCCTTCATCTATTCTGGACCCATTCTCCTTAGTCTTTGACGTACTGGCTTGGCTCCTTCCTTTAGCTCTATGTGCAAATCTTCCCCTTTGAAGCCCCGAACTTCTTCATACGATGTGATGAATAAATCTGGATATGTTGACAACATCTTTAAATACTTCTCCTTCTCCATGACTGAGAGATCTGTGCTAATCATCCTGGCCATCAATTCGTGCTTCTCGTGTGGCTTCACCTGAGGTTGCATTAGCTCTTCAATCACCTCGTATGGGCCCTTGGACTCATCTTCAATCCCTTTCATGGATGCGACTATGCTGGTCTGTTCAAAGACCCTGTCCACCATCAGAAATGCCACATTTACCTCTCCCTCACTACTAGTGGTGGTGCTACTGTCTTCATCTGACACAGTGGAAGACTCCTCACTACTTGGATTCTCCCCTTCTTCATAATCTTCATCTAGTGGCTTCCTGCTACTCATGTCAAATAATCTTTTGCCCCCTTTCTCCCCATATAAGCTGATTGTTCCATGTCTCCAATCTTGAACGGCCCGCACTGCACGTAGCCATGGCCTTCCAAGGATGATAGGATAAGCCCCTAATCCTGCTGGCATTACATGAAAATCCACTACCGTTTTGACTGCATAGGCTTCGATTTCCAAGCTCTTCACTACCCCTAAACACTTGATCTTTTGATGGTTTGCCAGTCGTATGCGGAATCCTGAGACTCCTTCTACTGTCAGGCCCATCTTTTCTACACATGTTTGAGTGATTACACAAATTTGTGCACCACCATCCACGTATCCCTGCCCAAGATTCTTTCTCTTATGCCAAACATCTACTATGGGACAAATGTCTGAAGACTCATCAATGGCCAACACTCTTACTGACCCTCTGTTGGGCTCCTTCCCCAGCGGGCTGACTAGTTTCTTCCATTGGCGCTTCAGCTTCGGTATCATTTCCACTAGTTGTCCAAAGGTCACGTCTGCCTTCCTACTGCTCAGGTCCTGTTTTAAGTCATAGCTATCCTGCCCTTCCCCTAGTGGAAAATCTGAGACGTGAAATTTTCGGCGGGCTCTCCTTTTCCTTTTAGCTTTCACATCTTCACCCTCATGACTCTTCCCTTTTTTTCTACTGGGACCTGCTTCATTTCTGCCTTCTTTATCCTCTGTAGTTCTTTTCCCAATAGGCATTACTAATGTATCTTCCAACATTGCTGCCTTCTCCAAGGTGACCACACTTAACACTTTTGTCTTTCCCTTGTCCTCCTTGGTCAGTCCACTAGGTCCTGCCTCACCCTTAATCTCTATGCCATAATCATTTGACCGGTTTGGCAACTGTGCAGGCAATGGATACATATCTCCACCCATTCTTGGTGGTTTATCACATTGTGGGCTGATATGGCCAAGCTCTCCATAGTTATAGCATGTGGGCAACTGCCTCCAACCCCTGCCGTTATTCTGTCCACCAAAACCATTCTTTGGTTGTCCTTCACCTCCTGGCTGATTTGCAAGTCTCATACGACCTCGATTATTTCCCACATTGCTTAACATATTTAGACTAAGATTCTTCATCAAATCAACCACTTGCCTCAAGTCCTGCCTCAGTTCATCATCTTGTGCTGCAGTAGTGACCATTGCTGGCGCAACTTGAGTAGTTACTGAAACCGCATCTGCCGGATGAACCTCCTCTGGAACCCGACTTTGCATGGAATCCATTTGCTTCATCTCTGACACCATAGGCAGTGAGCTTACTCCCAATTGAGTTAGTCTATTCAACTTCCACTCTTTGTTCCTTGCCACCTCCAATGCATCCTCGTATGTTCTTGGCTTCTTCAATTCTACCCTCCAACGCAGGTTTTCCTTGAGGCCAACCAAGAACCGATCCTTCTTCATCATATCTGGTGGGGGCACTTGTGGCTGCAAGGCTTGACACAAGCTCTCCCATAATATGGAAAACCTCTTGATGTAATCATCAATGGGCTCCGCTTTTCTTTGTCTCAATTCCTGTATTTCATGCCAAACTTTGTCTGGATCTTTCACCTTCACAAACTGTGCTGTTAAAGCCTGTCGGACATTATCCCATGTCATTGGCATAGGTGGATCAACCCTCTGCAACTCCTCCTCATAACCCTTACACCAGCTCCGTGCATCACCCTTCAAACAGATTTGCAAAAGGCGTAACATTTGAGCGGGTATCTGGATATGGTTGCTTATACATGCAACTTCCATGTTTTCTAAGAACTCTTCCACATTCTCATCATTTTTTCCATGAAACTCTGGATACGGGAAAGCCATTGCTACCCAAAAAAATCCTTTTGACACAGACGCAGAAACAAAACCCTTTACTAAATCAATTCTCAGAAAAAACTTCAAAACACTTCCGGTTTAGAAGAGGATGAACACATGCACATCAAACGAATTTGCATAGTTAATCATTGGAATTACCACCGGCAAAGGAGACTCCAATATTTCCCTCAGTCTTTCTGGCCCAAACATATATGCCATACGCTGTTGAAAGAAAATTTTTCTGTCCACATGAACATTTATCTGAATTCTTTGGGTAAAATGGAAAGGAGTAAATTGAGGTCCATTGTGATTATCCATTGAGAGTGGCCATCCAACTCCCAAGAGGCACGATTGGCTAATTTCCCAATTCTACCAGAATTTTTAGGCAACACATCAACTGTGAAACGGCACCAATCCCAAGAATTTCAGCATGCAAACCATTCTTCAGCTGGCTGTCAAATCAAACTAATATAGCATAATTTTAGAAGGCATCTGTCACACAACTGTCTTGGCATAGCAGTCATTCACTGAGATTAATCACATGCACATGTTTTCAGTCTTGTAAACTGAAGGTTCTTGGAATGCTCCTTAGTGGGGGCACCAAAAACTGTGAAGGGAGGCGGAGAAACACGGAACACCTCTATAGCAATGCCTTTCCACAGTTTGGAGTACACACCAACATCAAGAAAAAAGGGCACCAGTCAACTACTCAGTGAGCTGACACAACATTTAACATTTCAAGCATGAGACTTGTCTCTACCCTCATTCAATTTTCCAAGCAACTGGGGAAACCTACATACATTTGATCAAGACATGCAAGGGGAGATGGGCACATCATCATCTGCCACCCTTTACTCAATTGATACATATGCATATAGGGGTGCACCCTTATTATGAAATAGGCTCACGGCTGTAAGCAAAATGATCACCACTGAGAAATGGTGAGAGAACCACTTGCCATAGACAAGGTTACATTCCATTAAATATGAGCTTTATGTAAAACTTCAGTTTCCCAAGAAAAGACAATATCAGTAAGTAACTTCAATTCTCCCAACCTGGCAAGCAGTGTGTGGCTGGAGACACAATCACTTTATGGTCTTCAGTCTATTTGTTGAAGAAGCACACCACCATTCATACATGTTCTCTCAAACAAAACCAGAAGGCTGTCTTTCTCATACACATGAGCTTCCCACAAAATCAGAGACTTGGTTATCATGTACATGGGTTTTCCAATGCCACAAACTGGTGATTCCTCATATATATAGGAGTTATTTCACAAAAGAAAAGAGAACACAAAAGCTGGCCAGCCGTCACTTACATTGCATGGGCTGTCATCATGACAGAGATCCGCACTCTCAAGGCGTGGTACCTTCCCTTGATTCATACAAGTAGCGTTGCAGCTTCTCCTCCTCTCCCAAACTGGAGTGCCGTGGGCTGTTCTGAAGGTACTTCTCTTCAAGGAAAACGAGCTCATCCCCTTTCTCTCTCAAACACAGAGAGCAGCTTCTTACTCATAGAGAAAAAAAACACACGGCTTCCACACCTTGAAGTCGGCGCCTTCTCACACAAAAGCTACACTTCTCCCCTTACTCACATGGGCTGCATCTCAAAGAACATTAAAAATCATAGGTCCCCTATACACATCGGAAACTACAAGCTCACTCACACTTTTATAATCCTGGATTTTTTCTTTTTTTTGCAGCTCCCACGCAGCTCTTATTTATACTCGTGGGCTGCAGAAGGTTACGTTTCCTAAGTATGGGATGTACACGGGTGCTGCGCAGCTTTTCGAGAGAAACCAGAACACATGCTCTAACCTACACACTTGCTAAGCAACCTCTCTAAGCTTAGAGTAATGTATTCTCCCCCACACCCACTCTGGCGCTACAGCTACACTACCTCTTTCCTACTCCATGAGCTGCGCACATGTACTGCGCAGCTCTCCCTTTCACTCTTTGAAAACACTGAGAGCCTTATACACACTAATGGAGAATGCAGCGCAGCTCTATGAAGACCTTAGAGCTACGCTCTCCCTCACACACTATAAAAAACATAGCAGCGCTCTTCCATGCCCATAGGCTGCGCACAGAGCATTGAAGCTGCGGGTAATATCTCCTATCCTTTCAGCTGTGCTCCGCTCCTCTTTATACACCAACGTATGCTGACCGTTCAACCAACGAGCCTTTTGATTATTCATAAAATTCCAAGGCATGTCAGAGAGCTCCCCCACCTCCACACGGCGCCCTTTTGAATTTTGAGGCTAGTTGAGGAATTTTTGAAACCATCCAAGGCCACCTTCTATTTTTAGCCAGCCTTGTATTTAATTCCATGGTGACTCTTGCATTCAAGGAGGACCTTGCACCCTTTTAAATAATATCTTGTGGACCCAAATACCTTGTTTCTCATGAAATGCCAAGGACCTGTACTGTAGTTGACCTCCTCTAACGGGTCCCTATCCATTTTTTTAAAGAAATGGAGCTTTGCATGCTCACATTATTTGTCAACATCCTTGTCCACATATGATAGTGCTAAAACCTGCCTTGATTCTCATCTCACACTCCTTCCACTTCTTATTTATCAAGGTAAACCAACAACTAACTGTACACATTGTATATTTTTGTTAGACCCGTTCACATGTGGCCTTATACCCCCTTTGGCCCTTGGAGATGGACACCCTTATTTGTAATTGCCATGCATGAGTGTGTACATATGCCAAGAAAATATTACCAAAAAAAAACCTAACAACGTATAACGGTAGCTTCATACGCAAGCTGGTAACTTCCGACACATGCCCATAGCTTCTAACGCATGCCCGTAGCTTCCTATGCATGCTGATAGCTTCCTATGCATACCAGTAGAAACCTACACATGCCGGTAGCTTCCAACGCATGTCGGTAGCTTCCAATGCCCAACACAGCAACCTACGCATGCTGGTAGCTTCCTATGCATACCGGTAGCAACCTACTGTGACATGAAAAATTGATATCTTTCATTTTTAATTTTGTGCATATTTTGATGGTTTCTCAATGGTAATAGGGTGGAAGCTTGTCCAAGAAGATTGTGGTGCCCACATTGGAATAACGGTGTGGTGATATGGTAGCTTGGCGGCTACCCTAATAATAGTATTCTATCTTCAAATATAATGGTTTTACTTGATCTAGGGTGCACACATTGTAAATGCCACAAGTATGCTTGATAAATACTTTGGTATGGTAGATAGGCTAGTGATGTGGAAAATAAAAGTGGGCCTTCATGCTCACATGGATTTTAATTGTATTATTAATATAGTATTCACCATAAGGCTACAAGTTGGGGAGTGTGGAAGGCATTGGGAGGATGTGTAGGTGCATAATTGGGAAAGATTCTTCTAGAATGCCTACATGGAAGAGGAGAATTCTGCCATGTGTAAGTGGGATCTCCACCTACATGCCACTTAGACTTGGCTATTATCAAAGTCAAAAAGTCTTCAATTTAATAATCAATAGAAGACTAAGCCTAAGAGGACAATTGATGGTGACATCTACCCTTATGGAGCCTCGGAAGGGGAAGCTTCTTCAACCATGTTCAAGAAAGGAGAGGTGGACCTTACTAGTCTTCACCAACAAAATGAGCTTCTTCTTGATGAGTCCATAGCAGGTACTGAAAGGGAGAATTACTTAAAAATGTTGGATGGATTTTCTAACCTTTTTGCAAACAGCTACTCACAAGTGCGCCAAGTTACCGTGGTAGAGCACAAGATTAATCTCATGCCCCAAAGAAAGCTAGTGGTACAGGCTAAGGCGTTTGGGAGTAGTGCAAGCAGAGGTGCTTAAGAATGAGGTAAGTAATTTGCTTGAAGCTGGATTTTATTTTTTAGTAGAGAATTCAGAGTGGATTTTCCCAGTTGTAGTCACTTCCAAAAAGGGTGGAAAATGGTGTGTGTGTGTGGACTTTCGCCCTCTGTGAATGCATGCACAAAGAGGGATTATTATCCTCTACCTCAGGATGAGATTTTGGATCAAGTTACAGGTCTAACTGGATCTTTTTTCCATCATTATATGGATGAAACTGAAAATGGGTCTGCCACTAATGTAGCCAAGTGTCTTTCTTTTTTCCTTCTCATTATAGCTTAACCATAACCCTAGCTTCTAAACAGAAAAAATAATAGAGAGCTTTGATGGAGAGCTCTCCATCAAGTCTCTTTATTAGGGTCTCTATGTAGAAGCTACGGCTAGGGTCAAGCTTCAATGAGAAGGAAAAAAGAAGAAAAGAAAAAATTAAAAGAAAAGCAAAATTAAAAGAGAAGAAAGAGAAGGGAAATACTCATAAGAAAGCTTGTTTGCATAGGAAATGAAAGAAAACAATAGACATACCTTGCTTAAACTTGATGAGGATAGGGTAGGAGAGATAGAAGTGATAGACAAGGCAAAAACTTGCAAAAAAAAAACTCCGAGTACAAGTTTATTATATTCAAAAAAGATAAAACTATGAGGCGGAAAAACAAGCAACAAAAAAGCATGATATTTTCACAATATACCAGTGTTTTTTGGCTACTGCAGAACAGCGTTTGTTCACTTTCTCAATAGCCAAAAACGTTGTTGGGAACTGACATTATTGCTACTGAGCAGCAAAAAAATAATGTCCAGACGAAAAAACGGTGTAGAGCAGCGATATATTACTACTGAGCATCGTGAAAACCCCACACATTTTGCTTCCAAAAACGTTGTAAAAAACGCTCCTACGCTCCAAAAACGTTCAAGAAGACGAGTTTGAATCCATCAAGATGTAACGTATGGTCACTGGTGCCTTTAGGATTTCTTAACAATAGGTTGGCAAGTGAGAATTGGTGGAGAAGCTAAGGACCTACTTAAGGGTAGATTATGGCTTTCCTTGTATTCTCTTTTACAGTCTCTTGCCCCAAGGGCTTGTTCCCATACACACCCTATTCACTTGTATATTTCAACACATAGTTGGTTGTTAGCTGCTGACCATACACACTTCCACAAAACGGACACAAAAACCCTCAAATCTTGCCTCCAAAGTGTTCTCTTTGTATCTTGTCTATAATCTTCTCTTCAAGATCCCAAGGTGTTCTCCCCCATCTGATAGCCTCACAAATAGATCTTAAAACATTTCAAATGTAGGTAGCTACCCTCAACTAACCTCTATCTGACAATATACTCTCTTGGCTACCCCAAACAAGTCAAAACACTTACTATCACTTGTCTCCAAATTTGGGTGGCTCTCCCAGTCTAGATTTGATTCCTCAATGTCCTCTATGACTCTCCACTGTTTGTGGACTTAATATCCACACTCCCAAGGTCTTCCTACTAATGGTCCTATTGACACTCTTCCAACTATCTTTTGACCTTCCTCCTCCAACCTTTACCTTCAAATTCTACTACACAGATATTTTCCCTCCAAAGTCAACAACAATTCTGACACTTTCCAATGTGTCATGTGACAGCATGCTACCAGCTCACAAACTACCTCTCAATGGGCAGAATCTACCCAACTAACCAAGCTGACCTAGTTGACATAGATTCTAACTCCTTTGAGTCAATTGACCCCATATAGGGACCTTAAGGAAATTAAATAACACTATCTCCAAGCCTCATAAGAAATCTACTCACTTGTTGTGTCAGACTGCTACCTCAGAAACACTATAAATAACAATCTTGAAACACTATAAAATAACAAGGTTTATGTTTGCTATCCTCAAAAAGGTTCAAAACTGTAAGGAATTGATGTGAAGAATCACTTCCCCTCAACTAATACTAGTTAGAAAAACATCTCTTTACCACTTGCTAATCATTTTAATACCTAGATGACTCAGAATTAGCCCTAACTTAAGCTAAGTGTCCCAAGCACTAAACTAGAGTTAGCTCTCACTTGCAGCCTCACCTGCAGCCTTAGCACCAAAAGAGCTCCTTCCGTACAAAATAAAATTAAAGAAAAACACAGAAGAAAACCTTTATATCACATAATTTGATCCTCTGGGTATTCAAAGAAGACTTTCTAACACGTATAATAAGCCTCAATCTTGAGCAAATGAAGGAAAGAAATAGCAAATCAAAAGAAGCTCTCTCAAATGACCAGAAGGAAATCCAAACATATATTCTCAAACATTCAAAAGACCATCATTAATCATTCAATTATAGAAACTATCTGCAGGCTTCACTAGCTGGTAGAATGGAGATAGCTTAAGAAATCCTCAAGACTGGTCCAAGTTCTAAGAGTAGTGCTTTGTGGGCGATTTTGGGATACCATACACCACAAAGAACCCTCTCCCACTATTGCAACTCCCTACACTGGACACACCTTAGTCTTCTCTCAAAAACCCACATCGCTTTCAACACATAAGAATCCCTCAGATAATCAACTTCAAAACAAACTCACAAGACTAGGGAAAGCTCCCTCAACACAACACCAAGGCTCTCACACAACTCTCTCATACCAAAGATCTCACATAACACAATAGCAAAAAAACGCTGCTCATGAGAAAAATATCACTGTTGAGTAGCACTTTTTCGTTGTTGGGCAGTGCAATAACACTGCTAGTTTCATTTTATTGATGAGTAGTGAATGTATTGCATAATTAAAAAAAGCTGGGGTAGAACAGCAAGTCTACACATAACTCCCTAGTCTACCCTAGCTCTTTTTTTTCTAATGTAGATAAAGCAAAACTAACATAACTTCACATCATCATGAACAAGTGTAATATAAAACTTACAAATACAAAAAATAGAAGACATTTGCAAACCATGGTTTTAGGAATGTCAAAATTCAATTACAATACTTTACGGATTACATAAGTGTATGTTTCCAAAAAACTCATATACAAGATAAAGCATAATAAAAACCTATGGAGCTAGGGGCTATCTAGATCTCATGCTGTGCGATTGGTATTGTTCCTTGCGGCTCCAACCCCTATGCTTCTCAGATTTTCATTGCTTTCTATAGCTACGTTTGCACCACCATTTCAAGTTATATGATCCTAAAACATGATAAAACTAATACAAGTGAGAGAATCAGCTTTGCAAAACAAAGAGGTTAAGGGTTTAGGAATGTACTTACTTCCCATGCTTGCCAAGCATCTCCTCTAGTAATATCAATCCATCCTTCATCTTGCACCCTATCAAATAGAGCTTGTAAACCCCGTTGTAATGCAAAATCATATTCCTCTTGCGTAGGGGGGCATTCCACTGCTTCAAGCTGCAGTTGTACAAATAAGTGAACATTTTAGAAAGTTGTTATTTAAGATAACCTTCTTTAATTAAAAGATAAGATACAATGGAGGCTAATATATACTTAGAAATGTTGTCGAGATATCGACTCCTTGTTCACGTGTAACATCACGCCTCAAGTTATTTGCCATCTATCCAAAAAAAAAATACTTAAAACTCTTATGCATAGGAAGCTACCGACATGCATAGGAAGCTACCAGCATGCGTAGATTGCTATCGGCATGCGTAGGCTGCTACCACCGGTATGCGTTGGAAGCAACCGGCATGCGTGGGCAGCAGACATGCGTAGGTAGCTACCGGCATATATCGGAAGCTACCGACATACGTCAGAAAATACCGGCATGTGCAAGTTGCTATTGGCATGCGTCGGAAGCTACAGGCATGCATCAGAAAAGCAAGTGGCATGCGTTGGTTGCTACCGGCATGCACAAGAAGCTACCGGCATATGTTGGAAGCTATCGGCATGCATTGGTTGCTACCGGCATGCATAGGAAGCTACCGGCATGCATAGGTTGCTACCAGCATAGGAAGCTACCGGCATGCATAGGAAGCTACCGGCATGCACAGGAAGCTATCGGCATGCATCAAAAGCTATCGACATGTGCCGGAAGCAACCGGCGTGCTGGTTGCTATACCAGCATGCATAGGAAGCTACCGACATCTTTAGGTTGCTACCGGCATGCATTGGTAGCTTCCTATGCATGTCGGGTAGCCTCTGATGTATGCTGGTAGCAACCAATGCATGCCCGTAGTAGCAACCAACCGGTAGCTTCCTTTGCTTGCCTGTAGCAAAACCAACGCTTGCTGGAGCAACCAATGCTTTCCGGGAGCTTCCTACGCATGCCGGTAGCTTCCAACGTATGATGGTAGCAACCTATGCATGCCCGTAGCACCCTATGCATGCCGATAGCTTCCTATGTTACCGACATGCATTGGTTGCTACCTTATGCATTGGAAGCTATCGGCATCCATAGGTTGCTATTGGCATGCACAGGAAGCTAGGCTAATGCATGAGGCTTTATGCAAAAGTCTCATGCATAAACCTTATGTATAAGCCTCATGCATGACGCTTATACATTTGGTAATGCATGTCTTATGCATGAGATTTATGCACTACCCTTATGTATAAGCCTCATGCATGACGCTTATACATTTGGTAATGCATGTCTTATGTATGAGATTTATGCACTACCCTTATGTCTTATGCATGAGATTTATGCACTACCCTTATGTCATGCATGAGATTTATGCACTACCCTTATGTATAAGGCTTATGCATAAGGCTAATGCATAAGCTTTATGCACTTGCCTCATACATCAAGCTAAGGCATATTTCCACCTCTAGAGAGAAGAGGAGCTTTGCTATCCATGTAGGTCTAGCATGTGGTGTTCTAGAAAACCTTTCAAAGGATTTCTCATGTTCAAAAATCCTTGTTTATGGATATTTGGGAAGTGCATTGACATAGAAATGAGAAAAAATAACAAATCCTAAAACTTACAAACCCTATAATATGTAAAAGCATAAGAGAGAAAACATAAAAGGGAGAGATCTCTTACCTTATGGGGCTTGTATGTGTGGATAACCTACAAAATCAAACCAAATAAAGAAAAAAAGTATTAGTTACCCTCATCTTCACCCTAATAGAAAGCTTATACAAAACCCTAATCTTAATAGAAATCTTAATGATAGATTTCACCCTAACTTATTGAATCCTTCTTTTTTCCTTGTCATCATAGCTTAACCCTGACCCTAGCTTTTAAATAGAAAACATGATAGAGAGTTTTGATAGAGAGCTCTCCATCAAAACTCTTTATTAGGGTTTCTATGTAGAAGCTAGGATTAGGGTCAAGCTTCAATGAGAGAAGGAAAAAAGAAGAAAAGAAAAACTCAAGAGAGAAGAAAGAGTCACAAGAAAGCTTTAATGGAAAGTTTGTTCGCATAGGAAATGAAAGAAAACAGTAGACATACCTTGCTTGAGCTTGAGGAGGATAGGGTAGGAGAGGTAGAAGTGATAGACAAGGCAAAAACTTGCAAAAGAAAAAACCTGAGAGAGTACAAGTTTATTGTATTCAAAAAAGATAAAACTACGCGGTGGCAAAAGAAGTGACTAAAAGCGGGATATTTTAAAAATATACCAGCATTTTTTCACTTCTCAGCAGCAAAAAAACACTATTGGGCAGCGATATTACACTCTTGAGCAACAAAAGAACGCTGCTAAAAGCACTGCCTAGCAATGCAAAAACTCTACGGAGTAGTGGTATGTCGTTGCTCAGCATCATGAGAACCCCCGATACTTCACTACCTTCCCAGCCACCCTACTGATGTTAGCTCTACTACTAAATTAGTTGTCCTCTATGGTTAGCATTCACCTCCAATGTCTTTGATCTATTACCTAAAAAGCTCTCTTGACCATAACTGGCTGTTACCTGCTGACCATACACACTTTCAACAAACACAAAAATGACTAGATCCTGCCTCCAAATCCTTGTCTTTGTATCTTGTCCATTATCTTCTCTTTAAAATTCCAAGTTGTTCTCCCCAATTTGATAGCCTCAAAAATAAATCTTAAAGCCTTTCAGATGTAGGAAGCTGCCCTCAATTGACCTCTATTTGATAATATACTCTCTTGGCTACCCCAAACAAGTCAGAACAATTACTATCACTTGTCTCTGAATTTGGATGGCTCTCCAAGTCTGGATTTGATTCTTCAGTGTCCTCTATGACTCTCCAATGTCCGTGGACTTAATATCCATACTTTGAAGGCCTTCCTAATGGTCCTATTAACACTCTTCTAACTGTCTTTTGACCTTCCTCCTCCAGCCTTTGCTTCCAAATTCTACTACATAGCTATTATGCCTCCAAAGTCAACAACAATTATGACACTTCCGAAAGTGTCATGTGATAGCTATAACCCCTCAGAGACTTATCAACTAAGCAAGATCTATCACCTCCTAGGTCCTCTACTACTACCAGCATGCTACCAGTTCACAACTGCGTCTGAATGGGCACAATGTACCCAACTAACCAAGTTAACGTAGTTGACATAGATTTTAACTCCTTTGAGTAAGTTGACCCCAAAGGGACTTAAATAACACTATCTCCAATCCTCACAAGCAATCAGCTGACCTACTGTGTCCGACTGCTACCTCAAAAACATTATAAAATAACAAGCTTTGTGTCTAATGTCCTCAAAAAGGTCCATAAGTGTAAGAGCTGATGTGAAGAATCACTTCCCCTAAATTAATACTAGTTAGAAAAGCATATCTATACCACTTGCTAATTATTTTAATGCCTAGATAACTCAGAATCAGCCCTAACTTAGGCTAACTCAACCAAAGTTAGCTATCACTTGTAGCCTTATCACCAAAAGAACTCCTTCCGTACAAAATAGAATTGTACCAAAACACAGAACAAAACCTTTATATCACATAATTTGATCCTATGGATATTCAAAGAAGACTTTTCAACACGTAATAAGCCTCAATATTGAGCATATGAAGGAAAGAAACAGCAAATTAAAAGAAACTCTCTCAAATGACCACAAGGAAATCCAAACATGTATTCTCAAATGACCACCCACAAGGAAATCCAAACATGTATTCTCAAATATTCAAAAGATCATCAATCATTCAATTGTAGAAACTGTGTGCAGGCTTCACTAGCTGGTAGAATGGGGATAGCTTGAGAAATCCTCAAGACTCGTCCAAGTTCTAAGTGTAGTGCTGTGTGGGAGGTTTTGGGACACCATCCACTACAAAGAACCCTTTCGCTTTTTTGCAACTCCCTGCACTGGACACACCTTAGTCTTGTCTCACAAACCCACATCGCTTTCAACATAGAAGAATCCCTCAGATAACCACTTTCAAAACAAACTCACAAAAATAGGGAAAGCTCCCTCTACATAACACCAAGTCTCTCATACAACTCTCTCATACCAAAGCACTCACCAAAAAACCTCCATCCCCCTTCTTTCGTCATGCGCAAAAATACCCCTATCTCCATGCATGCTTTTGCCTACTCTACCTAATTTTGTCAGCTAGCCACCACGCAACCAATCTTATAGAAGCTGATTACAACAACGAAATATGAATACACAACCACCCATGCAAGATCCTAAGCTTCCTAAGGTTTTAAATTATACCCAATACATTATTTTATTCTTCATGGGGTTGGCATGAGCATTGTCATAGGACATATCTCCTTGGCCATAAAAACTTCCATCGTCTTTTGCCAAACCCCCCATGGCTGAAGCATTTATGCTCAATCACTTACTTTGGATTCTCTCAGCTTTGATGCAGAGATCTCCATCAAATATCTTTAATAGGAATTCTATGTAGAAGGTAGGGTAGGGAGAAGCTTCAATGAGAAGGGAAAAAAAGAAAAGAAAAACTTAAAAGGGAAGAGAGAAGGGAAATACTCCCCAGAAAGGGGTATACTCACAAGAAAGCTTTAATGGAAAGCTTGTTTGCATAGGAAATGAAAGAAAATAGTAGACATACCTTGCTTGAGCTTGAGGAGGATAGGGTAGGAGAGATAGAAGTGATAGACAAGGCAAGAACCTGCAAAACAGTACAAGTTTATTGTTTTAAAAAAAGATAAGAGTATGCAGCGACAAAAAAAGTGGGATATTTTTACAACATACCAGTATTTTTTGCCGGTTTAGCTATGAAAAAACGTTATTCGGCAGCGATATTGTGCTGCTGAGCAGCAATATATCGCTGTTGAGCATCGTAAAAACCCCTGATATTTTCCTTTCAAAAATGCTGCTACGCTCCCGATGTGTTGTAGTGGTGTTTATATGGTATTATTTTATGTGTGTGATCACCATTTGTCTATTAAAGGCATACCATATTTGAATCTTTAGTGGAGAGTATAAGTTGTTGATTAGGTGTTTGCACAAGTTGTAGATGTTGAGGCGCTTGTAGATGTTTCTTTGGAGCTAAAGATTTGGTGAGACTTCCCCCTCCCTAAGGTGCATTCTGTCATCTTAATAGTCCTAGGTGTCTAAATCTTTTGAGGGACTAGTAAGGAAGGCTTGCTTTTGATTTGGTTATTCTCTTTTTCAATTTTGGCACTGCGAGTGGACAAGATTGAGGATCAACCGTAGACATTGCTTTCCTTGATGAGGTTATGGGTGTTTACTTGATGAGGTTATGGGTGTTTACTTCCTTCTTGGCATCCAAATCCACGTATTACCCCCATAATAGCCTTGAGTTTCAAGAAGACAAGTTGGAATCCATTAAGAGGTAACCTATGGTTTGGATTAATTTTTTCCTATGGTGCCTTTAGGGTTTCTTAATAGTAGGTTGGCAAGTGAGAATTGGTGGAGAAGCTTTAGGGACCTTGTCACGTAGGCTGTAATGCCTCTGACCGACGGCGACGGCAGACCGGATGGCCATGTCCAGGGTTCAGTGGGAGAGGATGCCCATGCGGAGTCATGGGCGGCCAGGATAGTGTGGACGATAGGCCACACACTATATAGCCTGGGGGATGAGGGGCAATCTCAATTCTTCCTCTATGGCTGGGTGGTGAGCCAGAGCTCGTCCCCTCCTATGTGGTAACGCCTGTATAGCGGCGTTACAGGTATTTAATACTGGTATCAGAGCGTCGGTTCGAGTGGGTCGTCAGGGTCCGCGCATGACGAGGGGACCGGAGCCCACTCAATGGTTTTCAACCATTCATCTCCTCATCCTTATCTCCACGATGGAGTGTGTGGAGGGAGGCAGCCATTTTTGAAGGGAAGAATTCTCTCTCTCTCTCTCCCCGTCACACACAGCAAGCAAAACGTAGGTAAGCAATTTTCGTTTTGTTTTTTTTCTCTGCGTTGAAATTGTCTGCAAAAGAATTCGTTGAAGCTTGTGTGTGGGGAGGGCGGACACCAGCCCCACTATCTGCTGCGAAGCAAATTTCGTTGGGTAAAGAACGGAAGTCGCCTAGTGCAACGTTCTCTATTGTGTGTTGTGTAGAGAGTAGGGCGAAGAGCACAAATGTGCGCCATTGTGTGCGCCACTCGTCTGTGATGAAACCGCCGTTGTGTAGAGGGGGGGGCGAAGACCTACTGGCCTACGTTGTACTGAAAGAGCACAAACTCGCTTTATCACTCCCCTTTGCCTGTGAGACACTGGTTGCGTGGCTGCCAGGCCATACTCGGCCTACGTGGCCAGCGAGGCCATACCCGGCCTGCGTGGCCAGCGAGGCCATACCCGGTCTGCGTGGCCAGCGAGGCCATACCCGACCTGCATGGCCAGCCAGGCCAGCTTAGCAGCCGGCGGGCGATGGCGGCCAGCCAGTAAAACGGCCAACTGGGTGATGGCCAGCCAAACCAGGCCACGGCTAGCCAACAAGCGCAGCACCAGAGGAGAAGAAGAAGAAGAAAAAAATCATTTATTTTTAATTTTTTTATATTTTAATTATTCATTTTTAATAAAATTAAAAATGAAACTAAATTCAAACGGATCCTCTCTTGGCTGGGGAGGAGGGATAATCCTGGCAAGGGATAATCCGAGTGTTCCAAGCACAACTTCCCGAGAAAATTTATTTTTCTTATGAGTTGCAGGCATTTTTTCTCTCGGATCGGAGCATCCCGGAGAAGCGGCGCTGTCTGGAGGCTCGTAGCGCAACACAAATCGACAGGGGACCGTAAAGAGGGGTGACTATTCTCTCTCCACCACTGCTCATTTTACTAGCGTTTTTTTTAAGTAATTTCCGAGTTCTCGCATTGTTTTTTGCAACAAGAATTAAAGATGTCTGCTAGGCGTAGTGTGTCCCCACCACCTTCTACTTCTCTAGGTTTTTGAGGTCTCTTGTCCTCAGTCGCGGGTTTGACCCCGACCGAATTGTCAGGCCACACACTACAAGACAATGCTGCCATACACGCGTTTCATACACGCGATAAATTACGAACGCGTGTATGGTCGCGCTTGTATTTGAATAGAATCGGGCGCGTGTATTTTAGCATTTAAGTTCGCGTGTATATTTGCATTTATCAACGCGTGTATAAATGCGTTTATATACACGCAGTAATACACACATAAATACACGGTAATATTTACGGGGTGATACTCGCTATTATACACGGATAAATACACGCCACTGTACACGGATTAATACACGCATGGCAGAGAAAAAATAAAAAAAAACTGAATTCCTTAACAAAATTAAAAACTATTTTCCTTAAACCATCTCATAGTACATTACAGTATACATCATTACACAATCCCACTACATGCATTTACAACAATGAAATATATTCAAAAATAAATCATGCATATGAGATGATAGAAATGTCATCAATTTAGAACATACAGTGACGGATTGGTTAGGGTTCGATCTCATCTTCAATAAGATCCATCCTTGTCAAACGATCAACATCAATATCCATTTGATCAATTGGTAAGGCTACGATTAAATTTATTCCACTATTGATATTCTGTACTCCATTGATAATGGTATCGATGTCCTGATCATCCTCATCAACATCACCATCATCCTCAATGGTAGGGTCATTCTCATGATCATGAGAAATGGCATGCTCATCCTCATTATCACGATCATCTCTTATTTCTTGATCATCGATCACAACATCTTCAATGGCATGTTCGACGTCATCTTCATTGCGGCTTGTTACATCCTCCATATGCTCCATATCAGTGAATGTATTATACATCACTTTGGAACGTGGTGCAATAGGGATGACGTACCACCATTTGATGTCATGCACCATTGGTAGATAGATAACCTACTCAAATACACACAGTACAGTAATTAATTAGCATATCAAAAGTCAAGGGGTACGCGAGCTTAGATATATATGTACATGAAACACATTAGTAAAAAAATGCATACCTGCTCACATTGTTGTGGCAATACGAGCCTATCTTTCTTTGTTTGCTAGAACTTTGTAGAGTCAATAGTTACATATCCACTTGCATGGCGTTTTATCGTTGCATCAGGCCCTTTTTCCACCACGTTCATTTGCCATTTGACATCCAAAACATACACAAAGAAGCGACAAAAGTCAAGCCTAAATATGTCTTGGATTATGCCACAATAATCATCCATTTTTCCATTAGCTCCCTCAAAGCTACTAATGACACCGCAATCTTGTGTATTTCTCTTTTCATCAATTCTTTGTGTTCAAAAATGCTTGCCTTCACACCATATAGCATTGAACATAGTGCACTGGACCAAAATAGAAGCAATATTTGTGTAAGCAATGTGAATAAATATTAAAAGCAAATCACTTACAACTAATGCAAAACATTAGTTCTATGTACCTTTGACATGCATCCTCGTGCATACTCCCATTCTTCCACCGTGATATGCAGCCCCTCGTCGCTCTCTGCTCTCTCCATTTCCTCATGCAACCAATCAACATGGATATCATTCGGAAGTGTTGCTAGATGCTTAGGGTACGCCTTCCGAGAGCCATGTTGCCTCCGAAAGAGAGCTCTTTCTGCTTGCCTTTTTGTCTTTGCATCCTCATATCTTGTAACCCATCTGCTCATCACATCACTATTAAGGATACAAGTGAAATTGAGATCATCAATCAATGTTCTGTCAATTACTTTACTCTGTCCTTTTCCTTGAGGCACAATAGAGGTCATCCTCAAGTCCTCTTCATTGCTCCATAGTCGTGGCAAAGAGCTGTCCACCTGACCAAGAAATTCTGAAATATATACAAGAGACTCTTGTATCAACCAACCCTCGGCCATGCTTCCTTCAGGCCTTGCACTTTGCCTCACAAAGTCTTTTAAGGTCTTCATGAAGCGCTCTAGGAAGAACATCCAACGTGCATGCACAGTACCACATAAAGCAATTTCGTCCACTAAATGCACAATGAGATGTAGTTGACTTGTGAGAATGGTTCGCGGAAAAGTCTCCTCTACCAAACAAACCACCTCCACTGCCATAACACGCGCATCATCTGTAAGATTCCTCCCCCACCCCCTTTTTGATGTCTAGTATCTTTCCCTGTAATCAATCCCTCTTCAGAAATATAAAGACCTTGTTTCTATCTGTGTTTTAGCCTAGAGAGAGAAAAATATTCTAGAGAGAGAATATTCAGATTTTGAATATTTTTGAATAGAAAAATATCTCTTCTAATTCAGATGAGTTCCCCTGAAACAGAAATTCAAAAAGAATTTTCCAATGTGCAATTGGAATTAATTGAAAATAGCTATAAAGAACCTTAGCCTAAGGGTCTAGATTTTCAGAAATCTTTAGACTATGGTCCAATTAAGGTTCCTATGGACCAATAGCATCAATCCATGTGTAGGGAGGAGATAAATCCAACTTGTAAAAAGAAAATACCCAAAAATGAGTAAATGCTCACATGAGGTGAAGAGTTGAAAATGTACAAGGTTTATTAGTAAAAAACTATGAGCAATATTAAAAATATGACATATGTAAGGAAGGGGAATTCTTTTAAGGAGGTGCATATTTCACATAAGATGAAGAGTTGAAAATGTACAAGGTTTATTAGTAAAAAATTATGAGCAATATTAAAAGTATGACATATGTAAGGAAGAGGAGTTCTTTAAAGGAGGTGCATATTTCACATAAGATGAAGAGTTGAAAATGTACAAGGTTTATTAGTAAAAAAATTATGAGCAATATTAAAAGTATGACATATGTAAGGAAGGGGAGTTCTTTAAAGGAGGTGCATAATTCACATGCTTGAATGAGTTTTAAACTCATAAAAATTGAGATATTTCATCTCTCCTCTCTCCTCATTCAAGTCTAGTTCCAAAAAGTTAGCTTAACTGACCTAAAAATGGTCAAATATTGACCAAACTGATTTAGAAAATTCTAGAATCAGTTTGTTTGGTTAGGAGCTCAATTTTTCCTATAAATAGAAGCCTCCCCCTTGTTGAAAAATAGATAGTGTTTATGCATCGTTACTCTACTCCACCTAAGCCAAGAACTGTGAATTCATTTAATAATTCACTAGTTTTTGGAGCTTCCCTCTTTCTTCAATCCCCATTAGTGGCTCCATCAACATACTTAACCAATTGATTGGTTGGGGGCCTCTACCGTGAACAAAGAATCAAGCAAGTTGTAAGGTAATTAGTGAATATTGATCTTTCTATAATTTCTCAATGTTTCTCTCTTCTCAACCCCTCTCAAGCTTGAGAAGTTTAATTGGTATGGTTTTTTTTAAATGCTATTGAAGTTTGAATAGTAGTGAAGAGTTACATAATGCTATTGAAGTTAATTTTCATTTATGTTTAAATTCTAATGATTTTTATGTAAATTCTCTCTCTCACTCAAGAAATGGTCATACTCATGACCCGTTCTCAATCCAAATCAAGCTTTTCATAAAGCTTTTCCTTAACCCAAGATTAAGCTATGCTTGAGGCCAAATTAATGGCTTTTTTCTATGCTTTTAGTTTATGTATATTAATGATTCAATCCATTATGGATTAATAATCTAATTAGAGATTATTTTAATTATTTTCTTAATGATAAGCATTATCCCTTAGAAATATTGAGATTTATCAGTCATAGCAGCGGAGCTATGGCAAAATTTTTATAAAAATTATGCATAAAATAATCTCATTCAAAGCATAAAAAGAGGATTTCCTACCATATTCTAGGAATTATCATCCTAGATTAATTGAAAGAATCTCATTATAATCATGGAGAAATTGAATTTTAATATCATGCATAATGGATAAATTTTTATATCAAAAGTGTTATTTTTATCATTTTTATTTTCATGCATAGAAGTATGCATAATGGATAAATTTTTATATCAAAAGTGTTATTTTTATCATTTTTATTTTCATGCATAGAAGTATGCATAAAGGAAAATTTTTTATATCAAAAGTGTTACTTTTATCATTTTTAATTTTCATGCATAGAAGTATGCATAAAGGAAAATTTTTTATATCAAAAGAGTTACTTTTATCACTTTTAATTTTCATGCATAGAAGTATGCATAAAGGAAAATTTTTTATATCAAAAGTGTTACTTTTATCATTTTTAATTTTCATGCATAGAAGTATGCATAAAGGAAAATTTTTATATCAAAAGAGTTACTTTTATCACTTTAAATTTTCATGCATAGAAGTATGCATAAAGGAAATTTTTTTTATATCAAAAGTGTTACTTTTATCATATTGGATTTCATGCATATAGGTATGCATAAAAGATATTCTTTTTATACTAAAAGTGTGATTTTCCTCATAAATGGAATTTATGCATAACTTAGAGGCATAAGAGAAATTCTTTTATTCTAAAAGTGTAATTCCTACTAAATTGAATTTATGCATAAGAAGATGCATAAAAAAATTGATTTTTAATTCAAAAGAGTCATTCTCATCTAAATTGAATTTATGCATAGGAAGATGCATAAAAGATTGAATTTTAATTCAAAAGTGTCATTTTCATTTAAAATGAATTTATGCATAGGAAGATGCATAAAAGATTGATTTTACTTCGGAAGTATTAATCTCCTTAAATGGAATTTATGGATAAGTAAATGTGTAAAGAAATCTTATATCAAATATAAGAATTCTCTTGTATTCTATAAATAGATATGAGATGTGATAGGATGTGATAAGAGGTGTATAAGAGGTGATTAGAGGTGAAAAGATGAGTTAAGATGTGTATGGGATGAGATAAGAAGTGTATGAGATGAGATAAGATGTATATGGGTTGTGATAGGGCGAGAGTGGATGTGGATGAATGTGGATGTGGATGTGGATGTATGTGAATGTGGATGTAGATGTGGATGTATAGATGTGAATGTGGAATGTGGATGTGGATGTATGTATGTATGTGGATGTAGATGTGGATGTATAGATGTGAATGGGAATGTGGATGTGAATGGGAATGTGGATGTGGATGTGGATGTATGTGAATGTGGATGTAGATGTGGATGTATAGATGTGAATGTGGAATGTGGATGTGGACGTATGTATGTATGTGGATGTAGATGTGGATGTATAGATGTGAATGGAAATGTGGATGTGGATGTATGTGAATGTGGATGTAGATGTGAATGTATAGATGTGAATGTGGAATGTGGATGTGGATGGATGTATGTATGTGGATGTAGATGTGGATGTATAGATGTGAATGGGAATGTGGATGTGGATGTATGTATGTATGTGGATGTGGATGTATGAATGAAGACGTGATAGTGGATGTATGCATGTGGGTGTGGATGTATGGATGTGGATATGGATGTGTATGTATGAATGTGGATACGGGATGTGGATGTATAAATGAGGATGCGAAAATGGAGGTAAGCATGTAGATGTGGATGTATGGATGTGAATGTGGATGTGGATGTATGGATGTGGATATGGATGTGAATATATGATATGTGATGTGAAGGAATCTGAAGTGAAGAGATGGAAAATGATGTGATTGGATGAGTATATATATAAATGGAATGTGGAATAAGTAATGTGGATTAATGAGGGATAATGTGGAAAAATGAGAGTTAATATAGAAACTGTATTTGTAAACTATTGTAAATGCTGTTTGTAAATGGCTGTTTTAAGTCAAGAATGCTGGGGAAGCATTTTGACCGTCTTGTGATTAAGGTCGTGGTTAAAGTTGCAACTGCTGACGGAGAGTCAATGGAGGACGTCTCGCGTAGCAAGGTCGGCCGAGGTCTTGACCAGCCTCGGTTCGATTAAAATGGTGAGCTTCCGGTACGGTGGATGAGGGACCAAGGAAGCGGCCTATGAGTGAAGCGCTAGGTCACCTGCGAAGGATCCTAGAGGGTGCTGACCATACGGTGCTCGGGCTCTGGGTCGCCTAGGATACCCACGCGTGCGTCGAGGAAGATATTGGAACAAGGAGTAAGAGTTGTTTTGTGAAAACGGGCATGGATCTGGTTGATTGACCTTGCTGGTCTTCAATGGATGAGTCCATGGCTCTTTATATGGATCTGTTGGTTGATCTTGCTGATCTTCAACGAGAGTCCATCTTGATTTTTATAAGTGATTATATTGCCGAGTATTATGGGCTAGGAACTATTGAAAAGGCCCCTGTGTGGACAGGTGGTGAGCGTTCTAGTTGCCAATGATGCCATAGATACTCTGATGAAGGAATGATGGGAAATTATGAATCAACTGGATAAATTGGAGAATGGATGAACAGTGGTACTATGGTTTCATTAAAGGATTGTTTTAAAGTTAGCTGATGCTAAGAAAAAGGCAATTTTCATATTGGGTGTGTAAGTGGTGTGGCTAGTTTTATGTTTGCATGAATTTCCGGCTAGGGGGCCTTGGAACTCTTTTCCTTGGTACCCGGGAACAAAACCTAACCAAATTCCAAATTGGATCCCATCACTACAGTGGTTGGGCGGTTGGCTAACCCATGGGATCGGATGGGGTTAGGCTGGATTGATGGATCCGTAAATCGAGACTCAATTTCTGTTATTACGATAGGTAAATTAAATCCCGGATAGTAATTGTTCTATGGATAGGAATCAACAGCTGTGCCTCTTGATGGGGAAAAAAGCGTTGATCCCAATGATCCAAGTGCAAGTTTCTTCCTTGATCCGACCGAGTATCTTTATAGGTGCAGTCGGATCAGCGTGATCAGTAATGATCTTGACTACGTTAGAGTAAAGAGTTATCCTGGTGGAATTGCCCATGCTTTCCGGGTAAAGGAAGTTTTTCCGGTTTCGGTTTTGGACAAACCGACGGATTAGTCTCTTGTCCGGATATCCGTGGGCGAGGCCCCGAATGTGGGACCCCTGTCCCGTGCGAGAAGTGCTACTTCCGCTGCTAGTACCCGAATGCGTTGCTCGGTGGGAACAGGGGGATCTCACAGTTGGTATCAGAGCATTTGGTTAATAAAGATCAATTGAGAAGACAAATAGGTCAGAAATTTATCAAGAAACACAAAAAGGTTGTAATTGTGTGATATAATTCATACAATTTGATATTCAAATTGAAATTCGTAATTTGGTAATTGGGTCTTCAGATGGAAGTACCGCAATTATATAGAATCCTTGACTTGCTTGAGGCCTAGACATGATGGTATTTACCTTATAATTCCAAGGGCCGTGACTATCCGTATATACCGAGAGTATAACTGCAGCTCTTTACTGACAATATATACGAGTAAATCTAAGACTTGAAATTATAAGCGTTAATGCTATCCAGATGATGAATTTGAATGTGGTTGATATGATTTTTAATTCTGTTTGGGAACTGATAAATTGATTGGGATTCTGATTGAAAAATGATGATTTTTAAAATTTAGTTGAAATATAATAACTTGAGCAAAACCGCAATGAGGATGAATGGGACGAGTCCCTGTAATGATAAATGATGATAATGATTTCAACAAATCACTATGAGATTAGTGGATTGTGCTGTCAAAGTACTACTGTTAACACTTGACTCGGTATATCAAGTTAAGGGATGACAAATTGAAAACTTGCTTGACTGAAATTCTCGTGGAGGAATGTTCAGAAAGAAAAAATTTCGATCTGATGGACCATTATCGTGTTAAAGATATGAATGATATGATCTGAAATGAATTTATTTAATGATGAGTTCTATATAAGGGATATTTATCCCCGTATTCTGTTGGGTTGACCAGAATATAAGGAACCCTAGAATAAATTGGATCTTAAGAAAAAGAGTTGTCCTCTATTTGGCGAGATGAGGACATCTCGCACTTTTTTAAGTGGGGTAGAATGTAAGATTCCTCCCCAGCCTTCGAGGCATACAGGAGTAAGAATCTCCCTTTTTGATCTTAAAATTATTCCCTCTCAAAAATAAAAGAAAGATTCTGTTAAAAAAAAAAGGAAGACCCTTTCCCTAGAATACTTCTCAGGAGTCACGCTGTTTTAAGGATTCAGAACAATGAGTTCAGAAGTGAAAATCGGTGTTTTGGATACCAAGGTTTTGGTCTTCATTCGAGTACGGCACAAAATAAGTTCTTTATCTATTGGGGAGTTTAAGAAGTTATCCCCCAGATATTGTGAGCCTTATCTGACTTCAAAGAAAGTAAGTGACTTAGCTTACGAACTTCTTTTATCTCCTCATCTCAAAGTTCTTAATGCCTTCTATAGAAAATTGTGCCAAACCCAAATCATGGAAAGACGGTAAAACTTCAGTTGGCAAGCTACCGTTGGCTTCTAAGTTACGCTAGCTCCTTCCTTTATATAAGTCGTAACTTTTACTTGTAGCTCACAGTAATCTTACTTCCATCGATCTCCTTTCTTTCTTAATCTCCTTCATGGCTTGGCAACAAGAACTAGTTTTATCCATAATGATTCCTCACCTTCAAGACGCAAGTGAATCTGTGAAGAAGGATTTTATAGAGCAGTATGAGCGCTCACTTTTCCCTCACTTGGGAACTTCTGTAGCGCAAACCAAATGGCGGACCTATAAAAACATAACTAGGGTAACACCCTGGGGTCAGCAGCACTTTCGTAACAATGTCTGCTTGGCCATGGTTATTGAAGCTTTGGGTTTGGGTCCCCGATACTACTACGTCATGAGATCAAGGCATCCTGGGTTTTCTGAGCGGGTCTTCTTACTGGCGTGTTTTCTTCCTCATGAGAAGACATGCCTTTACCCCGTTTTTGGCTTGCCTCTCAGAGGTCCTTTTGTTAGAACACCTCATACCACTGAGATAGGCGCAGCAATAACCCACAGAATCATTCCCATAGATGAGTTACCTTATACTTGTGCAGCTTGTGAGGACTGCTTTTGTGACCATATGATGGACGGACTTATGGAAGTGTAAAGAGTTCCTCTATCTTTACTGTATAAGTTTCGAGAATGAATAAAGTTTAAATCTTGTTCGTATTTTGAATCTTGCTCTCTTTAAGACTTATCTTGGTGGTTAATCTTGATTAAAATTTTTCTCTAAGTCTCATATTCGTGAATCTTGCGAAATTATCACAAGTTGCGAGATGAGGACATCTCGCGTTTTTTAAGTGGGGTAGAATGTAAGATTCCTCCCCCACACCCTTTTTGATGTCTAGTATCTTTCCCTGTAATCAATCCCTCTTCAGAAATATAAAGACCTTGTTTCTATCTGTGTTTTAGCCTAGAGAGAGAAAAATATTCTAGAGAGAGAATATTCAGATTTTGAATATTTTTGGATAGAAAAATATCTCTTCTAATTCAGATGAGTTCCCCTGAAACAGAAATTCAAAAAGAATTTTCCAATGTGCAATTGGAATTAATTGAAAATAGCTATAAAGAACCTTAGCCTAAGGGTCTAGATTTTCAGAAATCTTTAGACTATGGTCCAATTAAGGTTCCTATGGACCAATAGCATCAATCCATGTGTAGGGAGGAGATAAATCCAACTTGTAAAAAGAAAATACCCAAAAATGAGTAAATGCTCACATGAGGTGAAGAGTTGAAAATGTACAAGGTTTATTAGTAAAAAACTATGAGCAATATTAAAAATATGACATATGTAAGGAAGGGGAATTCTTTTAAGGAGGTGCATATTTCACATAAGATGAAGAGTTGAAAATGTACAAGGTTTATTAGTAAAAAATTATGAGCAATATTAAAAGTATGACATATGTAAGGAAGAGGAGTTCTTTAAAGGAGGTGCATATTTCACATAAGATGAAGAGTTGAAAATGTACAAGGTTTATTAGTAAAAAAATTATGAGCAATATTAAAAGTATGACATATGTAAGGAAGGGGAGTTCTTTAAAGGAGGTGCATAATTCACATGCTTGAATGAGTTTTAAACTCATAAAAATTGAGATATTTCATCTCTCCTCTCTCCTCATTCAAGTCTAGTTCCAAAAAGTTAGCTTAACTGACCTAAAAATGGTCAAATATTGACCAAACTGATTTAGAAAATTCTAGAATCAGTTTGTTTGGTTAGGAGCTCAATTTTTCCTATAAATAGAAGCCTCCCCCTTGTTGAAAAATAGATAGTGTTTATGCATCGTTACTCTACTCCACCTAAGCCAAGAACTGTGAATTCATTTAATAATTCACTAGTTTTTGGAGCTTCCCTCTTTCTTCAATCCCCATTAGTGGCTCCATCAACATACTTAACCAATTGATTGGTTGGGGGCCTCTACCGTGAACAAAGAATCAAGCAAGTTGTAAGGTAATTAGTGAATATTGATCTTTCTATAATTTCTCAATGTTTCTCTCTTCTCAACCCCTCTCAAGCTTGAGAAGTTTAATTGGTATGGTTTTTTTTAAATGCTATTGAAGTTTGAATAGTAGTGAAGAGTTACATAATGCTATTGAAGTTAATTTTTATTTATGTTTAAATTCTAATGATTTTTATGTAAATTCTCTCTCTCACTCAAGAAATGGTCATACTCATGACCCGTTCTCAATCCAAATCAAGCTTTTCATAAAGCTTTTTCTTAACCCAAGATTAAGCTATGCTTGAGGCCAAATTAATGGCTTTTTTCTATGCTTTTAGTTTATGTATATTAATGATTCAATCCATTATGGATTAATAATCTAATTAGAGATTATTTTAATTATTTTCTTAATGATAAGCATTATCCCTTAGAAATATTGAGATTTATCAGTCATAGCAGCGGAGCTATGGCAAAATTTTTATAAAAATTATGCATAAAATAATCTCATTCAAAGCATAAAAAGAGGATTTCCTACCATATTCTAGGAATTATCATCCTAGATTAATTGAAAGAATCTCATTATAATCATGGAGAAATTGAATTTTAATATCATGCATAATGGATAAATTTTTATATCAAAAGTGTTATTTTTATCATTTTTATTTTCATGCATAGAAGTATGCATAATGGATAAATTTTTATATCAAAAGTGTTATTTTTATCATTTTTATTTTCATGCATAGAAGTATGCATAAAGGAAAATTTTTTATATCAAAAGTGTTACTTTTATCATTTTTAATTTTCATGCATAGAAGTATGCATAAAGGAAAATTTTTTATATCAAAAGAGTTACTTTTATCACTTTTAATTTTCATGCATAGAAGTATGCATAAAGGAAAATTTTTTATATCAAAAGTGTTACTTTTATCATTTTTAATTTTCATGCATAGAAGTATGCATAAAGGAAAATTTTTATATCAAAAGAGTTACTTTTATCACTTTAAATTTTCATGCATAGAAGTATGCATAAAGGAAATTTTTTTATATCAAAAGTGTTACTTTTATCATATTGGATTTCATGCATATAGGTATGCATAAAAGATATTCTTTTTATACTAAAAGTGTGATTTTCCTCATAAATGGAATTTATGCATAACTTAGAGGCATAAGAGAAATTCTTTTATTCTAAAAGTGTAATTCCTACTAAATTGAATTTATGCATAAGAAGATGCATAAAAAAATTGATTTTTAATTCAAAAGAGTCATTCTCATCTAAATTGAATTTATGCATAGGAAGATGCATAAAAGATTGAATTTTAATTCAAAAGTGTCATTTTCATTTAAAATGAATTTATGCATAGGAAGATGCATAAAAGATTGATTTTACTTCGGAAGTATTAATCTCCTTAAATGGAATTTATGGATAAGTAAATGTGTAAAGAAATCTTATATCAAATATAAGAATTCTCTTGTATTCTATAAATAGATATGAGATGTGATAGGATGTGATAAGAGGTGTATAAGAGGTGATTAGAGGTGAAAAGATGAGTTAAGATGTGTATGGGATGAGATAAGAAGTGTATGAGATGAGATAAGATGTATATGGGTTGTGATAGGGCGAGAGTGGATGTGGATGAATGTGGATGTGGATGTGGATGTATGTGAATGTGGATGTAGATGTGGATGTATAGATGTGAATGTGGAATGTGGATGTGGATGTATGTATGTATGTGGATGTAGATGTGGATGTATAGATGTGAATGGGAATGTGGATGTGAATGGGAATGTGGATGTGGATGTGGATGTATGTGAATGTGGATGTAGATGTGGATGTATAGATGTGAATGTGGAATGTGGATGTGGACGTATGTATGTATGTGGATGTAGATGTGGATGTATAGATGTGAATGGGAATGTGGATGTGGATGTATGTGAATGTGGATGTAGATGTGAATGTATAGATGTGAATGTGGAATGTGGATGTGGATGGATGTATGTATGTGGATGTAGATGTGGATGTATAGATGTGAATGGGAATGTGGATGTGGATGTATGTATGTATGTGGATGTGGATGTATGAATGAAGACGTGATAGTGGATGTATGCATGTGGGTGTGGATGTATGGATGTGGATATGGATGTGTATGTATGAATGTGGATACGGGATGTGGATGTATAAATGAGGATGCGAAAATGGAGGTAAGCATGTAGATGTGGATGTATGGATGTGAATGTGGATGTGGATGTATGGATGTGGATATGGATGTGAATATATGATATGTGATGTGAAGGAATCTGAAGTGAAGAGATGGAAAATGATGTGATTGGATGAGTATATATATAAATGGAATGTGGAATAAGTAATGTGGATTAATGAGGGATAATGTGGAAAAATGAGAGTTAATATAGAAACTGTATTTGTAAACTATTGTAAATGCTGTTTGTAAATGGCTGTTTTATGTCAAGAATGCTGGGGAAGCATTTTGACCGTCTTGTGATTAAGGTCGTGGTTAAAGTTGCAACTGCTGACGGAGAGTCAATGGAGGACGTCTCGCGTAGTAAGGTCGGCCGAGGTCTTGACCAGCCTCGGTTCGATTAAAATGGTGAGCTTCCGGTACGGTGGATGAGGGACCAAGGAAGCGGCCTATGAGTGAAGCGCTAGGTCACCTGCGAAGGATCCTAGAGGGTGCTGACCATACGGTGCTCGGGCTCTGGGTCGCCTAGGATACCCACGCGTGCGTCGAGGAAGATATTGGAACAAGGAGTAAGAGTTGTTTTGTGAAAACGGGCATGGATCTGGTTGATTGACCTTGCTGGTCTTCAATGGATGAGTCCATGGCTCTTTATATGGATCTGTTGGTTGATCTTGCTGATCTTCAACGAGAGTCCATCTTGATTTTTATAAGTGATTATATTGCCGAGTATTATGGGCTAGGAACTATTGAAAAGGCCCCTGTGTGGACAGGTGGTGAGCGTTCTAGTTGCCAATGATGCCATAGATACTCTGATGAAGGAATGATGGGAAATTATGAATCAACTGGATAAATTGGAGAATGGATGAACAGTGGTACTATGGTTTCATTAAAGGATTGTTTTAAAGTTAGCTGATGCTAAGAAAAAGGCAATTTTCATATTGGGTGTGTAAGTGGTGTGGCTAGTTTTATGTTTGCATGAATTTCCGGCTAGGGGGCCTTGGAACTCTTTTCCTTGGTACCCGGGAACAAAACCTAACCAAATTCCAAATTGGATCCCATCACTACAGTGGTTGGGCGGTTGGCTAACCCATGGGATCGGATGGGGTTAGGCTGGATTGATGGATCCGTAAATCGAGACTCAATTTCTGTTATTACGATAGGTAAATTAAATCCCGGATAGTAATTGTTCTATGGATAGGAATCAACGGCTGTGCCTCTTGATGGGGAAAAAAGCGTTGATCCCAATGATCCAAGTGCAAGTTTCTTCCTTGATCCGACCGAGTATCTTTATAGGTGCAGTCGGATCAGCGTGATCAGTAATGATCTTGACTACGTTAGAGTAAAGAGTTATCCTGGTGGAATTGCCCATGCTTTCCGGGTAAAGGAAGTTTTTCCGGTTTCGGTTTTGGACAAACCGACGGATTAGTCTCTTGTCCGGATATCCGTGGGCGAGGCCCCGAATGTGGGACCCCTGTCCCGTGCGAGAAGTGCTACTTCCGCTGCTAGTACCCGAATGCGTTGCTCGGTGGGAACAGGGGGATCTCACATCATCCAACGTGGCTGGATCAATTGCTTTGGAACTAACATATCTGAAAAATAAATAAATAGTACGTTATACCTCATGCACGTTCATTTTGCAAGGTATAATGAAGGGTGATCTGAGCATGGGTTTTACATACCTCACAAGCTCGCCCATCTTATAAATACATTTTTTCAAACTCTTATTCGCACAATGGTCGATGCTAGTAGGTAGTATGAACTGCGCACATAAGAGCACATTTATGGTTTATGGCATTACAAAATTTAATTTCAACGTACGTACAAGACTTGGAAAACACTTACTTGAAGCATCTTGTGCCAATCGTGGGACTTCAACCCATATAGTTGCTCAACGCCTCTTTTCTTAGTGGTTGTAAAGGCTCCCTTCAATGATCTCATGCATCCAGTGGGAGTACGCAAAGTGGTGATGGCCTGCTTTACCTGCTTCTCCTCTTTCTTTGATATAATCCATGGTGCAGGCGGAAGACGAACGTGCCCACCCACCTCTCGTGGCCAAGATTGACGCATACGTCCTGCGACCCGCAAGTCCTCACGTACGCTAACATTGTCTCGTTTACCAGTAATATGTTCCCAAATACCAGATCCCACATTCTTGAAGATGTGCATGGGATCAAGAAGATGGTTGATCTTAAGATGGGTCCAATATGGCAGCCGGAAAAAAATGGAGTACCTGCACAAGGGATTGCTCTATGTGACCTTTAATTCAATTAGAGACTACACAAAACAAGATTGAAAAAACATCACTATACCTGTTCATGCCATCTGGAGGAAGAATAGTTGTAGACTCCCAAATACGCTTCCAATCTTTTGCACGAAGTGTTTGTGGAGGAATGTTACTCTTACTAGCAACATATTTAGGATGATCTGAGGGGAGAAATCGATGATGATTATCGAATATAGTCTTACACAAACCATCAGCATACTCATGTACTAACGAAGGGCCACAAACAAGACATGCATGTTTACCCGATGTTTTCAAACCTGTTAAAATATAAATAAAAGTTAGAATAATAAAGTCAAACCGTCTAATTAATATATATAGCCAATAGTAATAGAGTAGGGAGGTAATTAGAATTCTTACCAGAACAATCGCTGTATCCTGGAAAGTCATGCATTGTCCACATCAACACTGCTTTTAAGTCGAAGTGTCGAGAGGAGGGAGGCCTACTAATGTCCACCACCGCAACACCTCTCCATAGTTCCTCCAACTCATCAATCGGTGGTTCAAGATAAACATCCATATGCTTGACTTTATGTTTCCCTGGAATTAGAAGGGATAACATAAGATGTCCCTTCTTGATCGCCATTGATGGTGGAAGGTTGTAATTCACCAGCACAACTGGCCACACGTTGTATGCGGTGCTTTTGAAACCAAATGGATTCACTCCATCCATACCCAGGCCAAGTCTCAAGTTTCTGGGCTCTGTTTTAAAGCTGGGCCACTCATCTTCAATATGCTTCCAAGCAGGAGTGTCTGCGGGAATTCTCCACATGCCATCATCCGATCGATGTGAGGAATGCCATGACATGAGCTCTGCTATGGATTTGCACTTGAACATGTGTTTGATGCGAGGAATTATAGGAAAGTGTCGCAAGACTTTACGAGGTACATCAAAACTCTTCATATCTGTTCTGTACCTTGCTTCACCACAAGTGGGACATGTCAGAGCCTCCTTATGCGTCCCACGAAAGAGAATGCAATCATTGACGCATGCATGTATTTTATCATAATCCAGTCCTCCAAGAGATGTCACATAGCGCCTCGCTATGTCTCTTGAGGTGGGTAGTCTATTTTCCTTTGGAAGCATGTTTGACAATAGCCTGCATCCAATATCATCAATTATAATTAGTCTTAAATCCTAAACCTTAAACCACTAATTCAAATTTATAAGTTAGAATGCTTACTTCAACAATGCGTCAAGACTTGCATTGCTCCATCCATAAACTGTTTGTATATTAAGTAGTTCAAGTGAAGCACGTAAAACTGAGAATGTGCACCCTTCAAACACCGGTGTCGATGAAGCTTTATAAAGATGCTCTTGTTCCATATCATCGTCGTCCATACCTTTGGGATCATCCTTAAAAAGATTTCGCACCATATCATCAAGCACCTCCTCTTCCACAACTTCGTGGGGTGCAGGGCTATTGTCGTCCCTTTCCCACTCATCTCTGACAATAGATCCCGAAGCTCCAGCATCATCTCGTCGACGCTTTACGTGCTCTCGTCGCGCGTAGGGTACCATGTTAGGGTGTGGTACTGCATCCTGCTTCAGTTTATCAAATTATATGTTACAACTCTATTAATTTAATTTGGATACCATGAGTCATTTGAATACCATCAATTTACATCTACTCACCTCTAAACCTGTTTGATTCCATTCTCCATACATGGAGATGTGATTCAAGGTAATTCGACGTGCTCGTACAATGCATCCTTGACATCGATTACACATACATTTGATCCGTTGTCCCAACCACACATCGCGATTACGATGACGCATTGTCTCATCTTCCCCAGAACTGCTTGAAGAGGTTGATGACATCCTGTGTACAAATCAGAAAACACAAACTCATTATATATTTTTAATGAAAGCACAAAATCGCGTGTATTCACGCGGCTATCTCCTAAAATTTGCGTGTATTAACGCGGCTACTTCCTAAAAAATGCGTGTATTCAATCAGCTAATATCTGCAAAACGCGTGTATCAACGCAGCTAAAAGCATATACACGCGAATATACCTGCGTTCATAAACGCGAACATAAACGCGGCGGCATATTTAAACTAAAAATAGCCCGCCTTCCCCAAATATAGATTTTGAACTTAGAAATCAACAGTGCATGCGTTTTCTCCTGTTTTCGCCTCTTCCAACAGCAAGGAGGGAGCAGAGAAAGGAGCACACACACGGGAGAAGGAGGGAGCAGAGAAGGAGCAGAGAGGACTCACTTTTTCAGAGGTGAGTCACTTTGTCCTGTGCCTTGTCTCTTTTTGTCAGATTTGTTTACTTTGCTCTTTGCTCTTTGGGTTTGTCTTCTTGCACACGATTGGGTTGCTGCATCCTGACAGGGGCGACAATGGCAGGTCCTTTTATAAGGACATTCTGTCTTTGTCGGGGGGTCGGTCTTTTCGAGAAAATTTTTTCGCAGGTCGCGTGTAGGAACGCGTGTAGAAGCGCGTGTAACCTGTCTGCAGAGTTTTTCCACGCGCATATACACGCGTTTTTGGCCGGGTGTATACACGCGTTTTTTGACGGGTGTATACACGCGTTTCTGCAGACAGAAAACTGCGACGTTTCAGATTTCATGGTTTGCAGGCAATTGACTTGTGTAATGACAATGTGTGAGTCAAGAGACAGCCCATGATGTACATGATGATGTTTGTTGCAGGTTCTTTATGGATATTCCAGGTTCTTCATCCGATCCATTTGCGTACAGCAATTGGTTGATGGAGATGATGAATCACTTTGGGCGCCAACCTGGTCCGGTTGAGCTTACAGAGTATATGTATGCCCATCCCCCTCCTTCCCTGCCTGGTGTCTATACCCCTATCGCGAGTATCCAGGGCACTCCAGTGCCGTCTATTCCTCCGAGTCCGACGAGACGGCATGCAGCTTCTCCTCTTCCACGTCCACCGAGCAGACATACCTCGTCCCAGACACACTCACGTACACCCTCACAGCCACCATCACGTGCTCCCTCAGAGCCACCGTCACGTCAGGGCTCACAGCCACTGTCACGTAGACAATCCCCCAGTCGTGACTCCACCCGCAGCAGTAGGAAGAGTGGGAGTGGAGGATGCGGCGGGTGCTTTGGTGGGGGAGGTGGGGGAGGTGGGGGAGGTAGTAGGGCACGGGGTGAGAGAGGAGATAGAGGGAGAAGAGTTAGAGGAGACAGTTCGGAAGAGGAGGAGATGAGAGAGATGGAGAGAGTGGTTTGCTATGATGTGACGGATAGGGGCGGGATAGTGATGGATGCGAGGGGGAGGGAGGTAATGGAATACATGCGTGGGGTAGTATCAAACTCATATAGAAATTGTTTTATTAAATTTAAAGATCAAAATAGCCGATTAGTTGGGGAGGTGATAGAGGCTGTACATAGTCGGTACCCCAATCCCCCACATGCTACATTCTCGGATGTATGGGGAAGGACGCGAATAAGGGAGATCTTAAGTAATAAAAGATCTCACCTTAAAAAACTCGCGTACGATGACCGGCTAAATGTAGCTGCGGTGGCTATCCTGCCGAGAAACCTGCCACTGCGCACAAACGCGAGTGGAAGGAGGCAAAGAAACGAGCAGAGGGTGGCGTGAAGAGCAGGCAGCATGTGGAGGCACGACGGATCCAGATGGAGACCGTTGGATCTTCGCATTTCGGATCTGGCGGCGTCGAGTCATGGGAGGCAGAGTTCGTAAGTATCCTGCCACTTTATTTGATTGTTTACTTAATTCATTGATTCTATGAATTGTTTTAATCTTACAAATTGTGTTGATTATGATACAGCGACGGGTTACGGGGAGGAAGCCCACAACCCACGATACTGCGTATGCTCGCCGGCATAGCAGACGTGACACGTGGGCCATCTTCAGAGCCGAGGGACGTATTACGGACGCGCAGTTTGAGTTGGCCATGAGACCATACGGTCGACAGGTACTTGAAAATTCGTAACGAATGGTTTTGGTTTATTGAATTGCATATATATATACTTATATACTATATATTACTTGAACAGGCACAAGCTGCTGATGATCCACCGGCCGCCGCTGTGTCTGCAGAGGGTGGACGTGAGCACTACTCCTCGGACATTCCGACCGATGCGAGCTCATCTGAGCATGGGGGGAGCACCGAGTCATCATCTGGGTCTGAGTAGTACTCAGACTTGTAGTATCACATTCCATATTTAGGATGTGATTGTATATATTTTTTTGTAAACTCAAGCCATGGGCTACTTCGAGATATGGACTCCCTTGTATACATGTATGAAATTTTGATAGTAATATTGAATTGATTGATCGATAGTATTACATTCATGGCTGTCTTGAATCGTGTAATGACAATGTATGCATTCATGTCGTTCTTGTCTTAATCTCCCTCGTGCATATGTTCTTCGTGGATGGTCTAATGGGATGGTCTAATGCACCAAAAACCCTAAACCAGAGAGTGCTATTGGGTGCTGGAATGCTGGAACAGTATTCAGGCACCAAATAGCACTCTCTGGATTTTTTTTTTGCTCTCTGTTCGCGTGTATAAACGCGTCAACACTGCTAAAACTCGCGTGTATCTACGCGGATACCCTGGAAATTACGCGTGTATTAACGCGTATAAACTGGCAGTCACGCGTGTATAAGCGCATCCAAATTAAAAAAACACGTGTATAGACGCAAGTAAAAACGCGTCTGGGACATGAACTGAGCAGGATGCGGCTATACACCTGTGTATAAGCGCGTCTAATATAATAAGAAGCGTGTATAGGTGCGTGTATTAACGCGTCTGTGTAAAACAACGCGGGTATATACCCGTGTATACGCGCGTCTGAGAGGTACTGTACACGCGGTTTTACACGCATGTCTCTGGCCGCGATTATACACGCGCTGATACACGGGCCCGCTACTTTTTTTCACAAGTCATTTTTAGCGGCTAAGAGCGCGGGTATGAGCCCAATCCCTTGTAGTGATACACACCCGACCGTTGTTCTCGGTCCGGAGTGTGCTCGTCGATCATGTGTGATCGGCCAGCGCCCTCCTCGTCTATTGACCCCGCCTTAGGACCCAGCGAGCCCGCAGCGGCCGCATTAGTAGATGACCCCTTTCTGGCCGATGAGCCAGAGGACATGAACACTGACATCGCCGAGGGGACCGAGGAGGACCCCTTGGAGTACGACGACGATGATTATGACCTATTGGACCCTGCCGACGTCCTGATAGAGACGAAGCTCTCTAGTGGACTGTTTAAATATCTTAATGCCAAACTAAACAATATGGGTAAAGTCCAGGCTGATTTAGTCACGATGTTACAGAGCATCTCCACACGGTTAGATACACTGACAGCCGCCTCGGCTAGTACTGTGACTCCTCGAGGTAGCCGAGCTCCTGCGGCACGGGTGAGCGTAGCCTCGCCAGTGGTTTTGCAGGAGTATAGACCGATGCGCCTGTAGGGCCGTCCGTAGTAGTGACAGCTTCCTCGTTATTAAAAGACTTAAAGTCGCCTAGTTTTGGTGGCGAGGAGAAGGAGAGAAACAAGGACTCAGTCAATATGTTTCTAGCGAAGTGGTCAGGATTTGCACGCGCTGAGGGCAGCAGCCTACCCATATATAGCCCGTAGAGGCTAGCCTCTCATTAACCGGCAAAGCGTACAAGTGGTGGATGAGTTTGACAACTCGCCCTGCCACTTGGACGGAATTTGAAACGATGTTTCAAAAAGAATTTTTACCTGTTAATGAGGCAGAGAGAAGCTGGGAGTTATGGGACAAGTGCTCGATGGAGAACAAATCCCTAACTCAGTACATCTCAGACTACAGGGAGATAGTTCTCAAGCTAAATGGAATCGATGCATTCCAGACATTGCGAGGCTTTAAGAGAGGCCTCAAAGATGATTACCTTGAGTACGTAGAGCCCTTATAGCCTAAAGACCTGGCAGAGGCAATTAAGTATGCACAGATATTTGATGACATCAAGCGCCGTAGTGCGCGTGGTGGTTCTAGCAGGGCCGAGGGTAGTGAAAAGAGGAGGTCAGGCCTTAAAAGAAAAGGGTTCCGCAGTGATAAACAAGGGGATAGGACGGACGAGGAAGGACAGGGTGGTCATTGGTCTAAAAAACCGCGACCATCGAGGAAGAAAAGAGACACCGAAAGCCAAAAGAAAGAGCAATATATTCAAGCGCGAAAGGAAAATCGCTGCTTTAATTGCAATGAAGTAGGGCACACGAAGGCTGAGTGTCCAAAGCCTAAAGCCAACACGAGTGGCAACGAGCCCAAAAAAGATGGTAAATCTTCTAGGCAGTTGCATACAGTGCATAGACTCCCTCTTAGTTCGGCAGAGTTCAGAGAGGTGACAGTGTGTCATTGTGATGAGCATCACACTTGTTCAGTGACACCAGCGATGTGGCAGCCTACTGTAGGTCCGCATGACATGGTGCGCATGTATGGCACCATAGGTGGCCGTAGAGTCACAGTTTTTATTGATGATGGAGCTAGCCACAACTTCTTGAACTACTCGTTAGTCAAGAAGTTGGGGTTGACTGAGACCCGGAGTGATCATGAGTATACTGTTGGCCTAGCCAACGGATATGACAAAACAGTATAGAATACCGTAGTATTGGGGGCCCCATTATCTATGCAGGACTACGAGGCTCCGCTTGACTTTCAAGTCATGCACTTAGCCAGAGCAGACGTATATTTAGGCAGGGAGTGGCTGTATGGCTTGGGCCCTAGTCTAGCTCAGAATTACTTACATAATACGCTATGTTTTGAGCATGGAGGTAGAGTCATTACCCTGTAGGGTGACCGTACTATCCCTGCCACACCACTTATTTCCTCCATGGAGCTATGTACAGCGGTCCGCAGAGACCAGATTGCATATAGGTATATGCTTGTTACCCTCTTTTGAATTCTGTTTTCGTAGATGAAACGATAAATGATGTTTGCGTAGACAAACAAGGAAAACAAAATACCCTTGGACGAGACCCACTGTTTGAAAACCCTGTTTGGTAGGCATGTGATTCAAACAAGAAAAAATCCAAGGTGAATGAAACATTAAAGAAAAAGTACGTAGATACTTTAATGAATTTATTAGAGGAATTTCAGGATGTTTTTCCTGATGATTTACCACTATCTAGAGAAGTAGACCATGGCATCGAAGTTATGCCACGATCAAAACCTATAAGCAAACCTGCTTATAGATTAAGCCACTCCGAGGCACAGGAGGTGGAAAAACAATTGACGGAATATTTGAACAAAGGCTTCATTCGGCCTAGTTCAAGTCCGTGGGCATCGCCTATTCTTCTGGTAAAGAAGAAAGACGGATCTATGCGGATGTGCATAGACTATAGGGCTCTTAATCAGATAATGATTAAGAACAAGTATCCAATGCCACGCATGGATGAGTTGTTTGATCAACTCTATGGATCGAGATACTTTACAAAAATAGACCTGAGATCTGGATATCATCAGGTTAGAATTAAACAAGAAGATGTTGCGAGAAGACAGCATTTAGGACCCGCTTTGGGCATTTTGAGTTTTTGGTTATGCATTTGGGCTAACCAATGCTCCAGCGACGTTTATGACGCTGATGGATAGCATTTTACGTCCATATCTGGGAAAATTCATAGTAGTTTTCCTAGATGATATTCTTGTGTACAGTAAGACACAGAAAGAACACATAGAGCATTTGCGTCTAGTGTTCGAGTTGTTGCGAAAGCACAAACTATTTGCAAAGAAGAGCAAATGTGAATTTTTTGAAACAGAAATCCACTATCTTGGCCATATTATATCCGATGGTACGCGGATGGAGCTAGAAAAAGTAGAGCCTATTCTTAAATGGCCAGCACCAAAGAATCTCGAGGAACTGTAGATTTTTCTTGGCATGTTGGGGTTCTAACGACAATATGTGAAGGACTACACGAAGATCGCAGTCCTGTGACTGACCAGTTACGATCAAAAACAAAAAACATTAGTTGGAGGGACGCCTAATAGAAAAGCTTTGATAAGCTCAAGGTGACCGTAGCAGCTACACCTGTTTTGACAATTGTCGATCCAAATGAGCCTTTTGTTTTGGAAACATACGCTAGTAATGAGGCCATTGGGGCCGTACTTATGCAAAGGGGATGCCCAATTGCATTTGAGAGTAAAGTTAGATCGTGCGCAGCGTAACTACTCGGCTTATGAGCAAGAGTTACTAGCGATAGTTCATGCACTGAAAAAGTGGAGACACTATTTTTATGGTGCTACTTTTGAGGTCCGGACGGACCATGAAAGTCTGAAATGGCTTTCAAGTCAAAATGAATTGAAGGGTAGAAAAGCTCGGTGGGCGGAGATTCTACAGGAGTTTGACCTTCAGATACGTTACTAGAAAGGTAAGTATAACGTGGTGGCAGATGCACTTAGTCGCATGCCACAGATTAATGAACTTAGTTTCACAGTCTTCAAGAATGATTTCTTGGAGTCACTACGTGGTTTATGTGAGCACGATCCATCTTTTACAGAGGTTTGGCGTGCTGTATGCGTACGCACTTCTTCACAGACGCGACCACCTCCCTCGTTTTTAGCACAGATTGCTAGTCCAAGAAGACTGGCCGAAGGTGCAACGGGAAGGGAAGCGAGAGTTAGTCCGGAGAGACTAGCCATGTCTTCTGGGTATAGTTTGGGGCCGGAGAGCTCTGACGTAGGCCCTTCATCACCTTTGACTGCCACGGCTTCAAAGGGGAGTGATAAACTTCGTCGGGGGGAGAAATATGCTAATTACTCCATTGACGACGGGTACTTACTCTACAAGGGTAGAGTATGTGTACCAACTATTGGTGACTTTCGGGCCCACATTCTTAAAGAAAGTCATGATAGTCCAAGTGCGGGTCATCCTGGGATTCAGAAGACCTATGCACTAGTAGAAAGACGATTTTATTGGCCTAGTTTGTTTAAGGACATCCAGACTTATGTGCTGAAATGCAGTAAGTGCCAGGTCAATAAACACGAACGTCTTAAGGTTGGAGGACTACTCCATCCGCTGGAGATTCCTCAAGGGAAATGGGAAAGCATTTCCATGGATTTCATTACCGGTTTACCTAAGACGAGTCGAGGGAATGACTCGGTGTGGGTGGTAGTGGACAGGTTAACTAAAATGGCAAAGTTTATTGCCACGAAGAAAACTGTTAAAATGCCAAAGTTGGCAAAACTCTTTATTGAACATCTCTACAAGCTATATGGCCTACCCGTAGATATAGTGTCGGATAGAGATAGAAAGTTCAACAGTCATTTTTGGAGGGAAGTCTTCAAAAAGTTGGATACTACTCTGAGTATGAGTACGGTAGATCATTCGGAGTTTGATGGTCAAACTGAAAGAGTTAACCAAATTCTAGAGGATATGTTGCGTTCTTATGTTAGTAAGAAGCAATCTAATTGGGAAGAGTACTTGCCCTTATAGTACGTGGCAATAAAATCTCATAGAGTGATAGGGCTAAGGCATCATAACATTCCATCCTCCATTTGTCACCCTCTTGCTCTAGATAGTCTTCACTGGACAGGGTCTACCAACATAATAGAGAACACTCTGATCATCATGCCCTTATGTAGTCACTCCTACAAGGAATAGAGATAACTGAATGGAGAACACTCTCATCATCATGCCACTGTGGGGTCACTCCTACAGGGAATTGAAGGAGTCTTGTCTCATACTTTCTAAAAAGTAGGTTCTACATTTCCAACAAAGGTGGGACGCAACTATGAACATGCAATGCTCACAATCATGAGATGGCTCAAGGGGGTGGAATTGTAAACGAAATAGGTCAACAAATGCATTCTCACAAAAAACCTTGCCCATGTATCCATAAGTCACTCAAAACTAGTTAAATTTCAGAAATTCTCTTAATAATTATTTATGGTTAATTAGCATGGCATTATCAAAGACCTCTCATTATAGCCATTGGGCTAAAGAAAGCAACTAATTGTTTTCAACGTGGGCAACATTTCTACATTGCCTTCATCTACTTTTGTGAGCATTGTAAAAAGATCATCGGATAAAATCAAGTATTTGGTGCAGAAAGTTTTAAATGTGCTACACAGGCAAGTTCCCACCATGAACTTTTTGCTGGCCATGAAAACTACACTCAATATATTGACTGAGAACCGGACTAGCTCCTGGGTGATGCAAGACAAGTGGAAAATATGTCCACATCCCAGGGCATATCCACCTGTACTATCAATGTCCTCGATACATAAAGCGCAGCACGCATCACGTAGGAAGGATGGTGCATCCTACGGGAGAGGTCGTCGAAAAACCTCTGTGTGACAGGCCGTGGATATAAAGGTAGGTAAGGCACTGTCACGTCCGAGGATCTACGAAACTCTCGAACATGCAGCATCAGCTGCTCTGCCCTGTGCTGGGCAATCTGCTCCATAATCTGATGATGCTGTGCCTCAGCTCTGGAGCTCTCCACCTCGGTCCGAGCCTACGCAAAAAAGTAAAGCATTAAAATAATTGATTAGTCTCTCATTAGGTATTACTTAAAGAAATTTATAACTTAGGACCTTAATTATAACTCTTTTACGTGCAAGAGAAACCTACCTGCTGGATGTCGGACTCTCTCAGATGCTGTGCCTCTGTAGTAGCTGTCTCTGCCATCTGTAATGCAGCTCTGAGGCGGTCAATCTCCGCTCTCGCCTCTACCAACTCCTGAGTGAGCCTCTCAGTGGTAGGTGTGGGAACCTACGTGACACAATCAACCATGCTGCTCATGTAAAAATATAGAAAAGTATATATAAACATGTAGATAAATGACCAAAAAAACTTCAGACATAATATATATGTAAATACCTCGACATCTGTCGTTGGTATAGATCGTGAGAACAGGCGCACCACGTGCTGGATGCTCTCCGTGGTACTCCATACGTCAATGCCGACCTGGGTGCCAAGAGCCTCTACTGTCGACAATGGCACAAATGAAGGATCTGTGGTAGGTGCTACACGAAGGGCTGGTGGAGGCCGCCTACCCTGGTCCTGGAGACGGACTCGGCCAGCACCACCACCCGGACGATGGCTGGTGTAATCCACCTCCTCCTTTAAGACAAACTCCGCATATAACTGCTTTGCGAACTATATGGGAATCTGGCGGTTGTTCGGCATCCTCCCATATGCGGCAACATATCGACTATAGATATGTGCCGCCATACAAGGATGCGAACACCGCGAAATAGTAAGGGGCTTGCCCGCCCCAGGCCTCATCCCACGACTATTGAGGAAAAGATCTAGGTAGGCTCCATCGCTAATAGGAGCAAGATCACAGACCTGACGATATGTCAGGCCATGTGACATAGGAGCAGTGCGATGGTGGGCTATCCACTCATCTACATAAACAATATCGTGAAGGCTACGAAGGGACACAAGTATCGCCTCCAAGTCTGCCACGATATGTAATGTAGACGGTGTGTCTCTAGCACTCCTACGGATAGCCGCTAACTCGCAAATATCTCCGCGATGAGGTCCGCAATAGATGAGCGGCCCTCCTCGTGTGACTCCATGCTAAAACCTAAGCCAAACACAAGGGTCTAATGTGAAGGGTCTAATGCTTAGTGCTAAGTAGTACTAATGAAGCTATAAGACAATGCTAATGGGCTCACTAATGCTAATCCAAATCAAGAGAGAAAGGAGAGTGAAAACGACTTGTGACAATGAGGCAAAAAAAAAAGTTTTTCGGTTTTATAACCTCGATCGAGGTTCGGTAACATCATGCAATTTAGGGTTTGCAAGATTAACGCTCTGGATATTAGGGTTAGTGCAACATACGGCCAAGATACACACCTAATTTTAGGGTTAGGGAAGGATCGACAGCTGAGATTCGATATTACTATCTCGTTCGAGGTACATGGACGGCCACGATTTAAAGTCATTACCACGACAAGGTATCTCGACGGTCAAGATTCATTATATACCTCGATCGAGATATTTAAACGGCCGAGATCGCATCTTCCAACGTACGTGAATGGACGGTATAGATTGTGTTTACGTATCTTGATCGAGATAATTGGATGGTGGATATTGCATCTACGTATCTCGATCGAGATATTTGGACGGTGCAGATTGTATCTCTGTATCTCGATCGAGATATTTGGACGGCTGAGATTTGATCTCAGTATCTCGATCGAGATATGGGGACGGTGGAGATTGTATCCCATTACCTCGAACAATGAATGGTCGCGATTTGATGTTAATTTCTCGTTCGAGATACGTGGACGATGGAGATGTGCTAGTCAAATATGCCTAGGGGGATACAGCGTGGCCCTGATGTGGATCCGAGTGGCATAGATATCTCGATCGAGATAAGGTGGTGGCGGTGACATGTATTGGTGACATGGATGACGCCTGGAAACCCGGACCTGCTAGCGTGGCATTAGTTGGCATCTCGATCGAGATATGTCGATTTAGGCTCGGGAGGCACGTGTCGTCTTTTAATTCGCGGCACTATCACGATCGAGGTACTCCGCCCGAGATGCATGGATGTCCCAATTTTAGAGAGAGTGAACGAAAGTGAGTACCCTCATCTTGCAACCACCCTCCACATCTTCAAAGTCATCATTCACTCCATCATCCAGTAGCTTGTGCTGCTCCTATGACTCTGTGGCATCTCCAGTAGAGCAGTGGCACCGTAGAGGGATCTAGGCTATAGCATGTTGCTTGAGATAAGCTACCATCCTTCGTCGATACCAAACAAGTTCCACCGAGGATTACCACTAGATGCCATTTTTGCAAGCCGCTAAATGAAAACACATCCTTGTCAGATATTCAATTCCTGTCTATACGTTCTTTGCAAAGTTGCAAAGCTCTATTGGAGATCATCATTGTGATGTCTCAACTCTTCTAGACCAGCTATATGAGCTGTGCTTACCTTGTCATTATCCTTATAGCCTTCTTTGTCATCCCTTGGCTTTTTGGAAGTCATTCCTGCTCTACAAAGCCTTTCTTCTGTTGTGCTATTTTTCCACTCTGTCGTTCCTTTTCATTCAATTTGGCTCTTAGCGTATTAATTTCCTTCATGCGTTCTTTCACCTCATTGGTATTCTCCTGATGCTCTTCCTTGTATGCTAACTTCAAGGCTACCAAAATTGATCTTTAACTTCATCATATCTCTGCTGTAGGGCTAAAGAATGCTCCCTCAACATGGTGATAGTATTATGTCTTGATGAAGAACTGCTTGCCATACTTGGGATTAATTCTAAACCTATCATCACTTCTGTAGGAACAATCCGCATCTCGGGCTCAATGACTTTATGTTTCCCAAGGCTACTTAACTTCAATAGATCTCCTTCCAACTGTTAAATCTTCCTCCTCAATAGATTTTGCTATTGAAAATTTAAGGAAGACGAACCAACTTCTTGCTGTCCTAGCATGGCACTTTGCCCACGGGCTGGCTCCTGAACTCTGGTCTCTTACCGACACACATGACTGCATCCTTCAGTGCTCCAAAGTCAGGGTCTTCATTCTCTCTGCAAGATTCTAGCTGGCTTACACTTGGGCTCTAGCAGAAGTCCTTGCCATTCCATGTGCTCCAACCACAACGAAACCAACTCCGCTATCATTCTCCGGACAGATCTGCCAAAGTTTCTACGTCTAAGATCCGGGCACTCTCTGAAGGATCTGCATACCCTTTCACCTACGCTTCCAGAAGCTTTCCCGAGCTTGGGCCTCCATGCTTTACGCCTTAATGGTTTTCAACATCCGGAGATAATCTTTAGACACACAGACTCCATCCTCTTCTTTATGCTGGATAAGTCCTTCGAAAGCTCTCCCATTTGGTGCTTCAATTCTCCAACCCGAGTCTCAAACACAACATTTCAACTCTTTAGAGTTAGAACTTCCTCATGTAGTTGCTCCATCTACTCTCAACTTGCCACTATATTCCCACCTTCAAAGCATCTTGCCATGTATTAGGCGTAGTGGGGCGGGTTGTCTCCATTTTCAACTTCTCCGGCAATAGGGAGGAATCTATACTGAGTAGCATCGGTCCTCTGATGGGTTTGATTGGTAGAGCCGGGGGAATCTTCTCTAAAATTTTCCACCGACAGAGGCTTACTCCTCTTTTCTGAAATCTTTGAAAGTTTATCCGAAACCATTGGTGGCAACAGCATGCTGAGTTTCCTCTTTAGTGTAGACATTCTTGAACCCTCACTGGTTTCTCCGGGTTGCGCCATCTGTGTAGTTTGCATAGATGGCTCGGCCTGCTGTAATTGTGATGTTGGCCAAGATGATTGCAGCCTCTCGGACTGCTCTCTTTTCTTAGTAGTAGCAACTGGCTCCTTACGTGACATCTCTTAGGTTCTCTTTTTCTCCTCTTCTATCTTGGCATGATCTTGGCCCGAAGATCCGACTTCCTCCTCGATGGCCATCCCGAGATATGATACTTGTTTCCTTTATGAATAAGACTATAAATAGTTGGCCCATGCGAGTGTCGTGTTGCCTTGGTAGGCCGGGCCACCTCCTTCATGAATCTGATGAGGAACACCTTAGCCCAAGAAACTGACCAGCCATGTTCTACTTTCAACAACCACAACATCGCCTATGCAGAAATATTGATTGTCTGATTCTACAACCATAGCGTCTCTAGGAAGAACTTATAACAGGCAACCTTTGCTACTTTTGGGTTTGTGGTTTGCCAACCTGTATTCTCTTGAGATCATATCGCCAAACAATCCATTAAGTGTCGATGCGTCCACCATTGACACATCGTGCCTTCCTTGGAAGGGAAAATGTAGTCTCGTGCACTAACTACACGTTTAGCTCATAACTTCTTCTGTAAAATGGGCCAAAATATTCAAAGCTGGCGGGTGAAGAGGGGTGGCTTGCCAAGGTATATTAGCAAATGCTATCAACTATACTGTCTCTAGCTAGGCAACAACTACAGCAATGTGGTTGTAAAAGGCAAGAAGAGCTCGAAATGCACCATGGCTATCTCTGAGCAAGTTCGCTTGGCAAATACTATGGGAGAGAAGAAACGAAAGATGAGCTTCACCAAATGGCATGCAAAGTTAATTTGGGCAAAACAAATACCCCACCGCCTTGCATGCAACCCTAAAAATGTGTGCCCGATCCTCATACTTAGAATAATGAGCTCGCAGCCCCATGTAGCTACGATAAACTGCCTTTTCATAAGATTCTTCCAAAAATCTTGGGAACTCAATGACCTCCACACATGCACAATTAACCACTAGATCCTCCTCCTCAAACGGCCAAGGCGGCATCCGTCGCCCATCGTACGGACGAAGTCGGTACCCATTAACGGGCTTGGTGAATTTCTCCCCCTACAGAGTGCCCAATAAAAAAATACCATCATAGAATCTATCCACAATCCAATACGGTCCCGCGGACCCACGAGCAGAGCTTCATCTTTCCAGGATGATGAGAAACACGAGAGTTGAACAGCAAAACTGAATCCTTCTTTTGAAATATCCGGAACTTAGAGTTATGATCCACCCAATTCTTCCTACCTGCTTGTAGCACATCGAACACAGGAACTTACAAACCGCTCTTCTCTCAGCCGCACAACTGCTCCATTCGATGAGCCAACGACTCCTCTGGTCCCAACTTCTTCATCACTGCAATTCTGAGACTTGGATCCAAAAACTCCATTGGAACAACTACCTCCACCCCATACACCAGTTTGAATGCGGTCAATCCGGTTGCCACCTTGTAAACCATCCTAAAAGCCCACAATGCTGAATAGAGCTTCTCATCCTTGTCAGTTCGGTTCTCATTGACTAACTTCTTTAGGATCTTTTGTAGCACCTTATTACTAGACTCCGCCTCACCATTGGCTTGCGTGGGGATAATTAATAGTAGATTTCTTGTGGATGATCAAATGCCAAGTCACTAGGTCCTTAATTACCACATTTAGGAAATGTCCACCTTGGTCACTGATGATGAGTTCCACTGGACAACCAAAATAGGTCATGATCATCTCATACAAGAATCTTGCCACCGACAGGAATATCTAGATCAATCTCATCCATCCAGCTGCCATACTGTTTCTGTTATTGAATGGTTAATGATGATCTTTGTGAATATTTGAAAATACATGTTTGGATTTCCTTTTGGTCATTTGAGAGAGTTTCTTTTGATCTACTGTTTGTTTCATTTATCTGCTCAAGATTAAGTCTTATTATGTGTTACACAGTCTTCTTTGAATATCCTCTTTGAATATCCAGAGAATCAAATTATGTGATATCAAGGTTTTCTTTTGTGTTTTGGTTCAACTCTATTTTGTATGGAAGGAGTTCTTTTGGTGGATAAGGCTACAGGTGAGAGTTAACATTGGTTGAGTTGGGCTTGGGATAGTTAACCTGAGTTAGGGTTCATTGTGAGCCATCCACGCATCAAAATGATAAGCAAGTGGTATAGAGATGTTGTTCTAACTAGTATTAGTTGAGGGGAAGTGATTTTTCACATCAGCTCTTATAGTTAAAACCTTGTCTGAGGACAGGAGACAGAAAGCTTGTTATTTTATAGTGTTTTTTAGGTAGCACTCTAACACAACAGATCAGCTGATTTATTATGAGGCTTGAATCTAGTGTTGTTTAAGTGCTTTGAGGTCCCTATGTGGTCAGCTTACTCAAAGGAGTTAGAATCTATGTTAGCTAGATCAGCTTGGTTTGTTGCGTAGATTCTATCCATTTAGAGGAAGCTGTGAGTTGGTAGCAGTCATCAGCAGAGGACCTGGGAGGTGATATCTTGAAGTAGTAAACATCGAGTCTCTTCCCGAGTCTCTTCCTTGAGGGGGTCACTCATAAATATATAAGCGTAGCACATGGGTTCAATAGAAAGGGTTTTCTAAATCCCTTTTTTACACATTTTTTACATACAGAAGAGTACCATTTAAAGGGGATATTTACAGATTGAATAGAAAAAGAGTGTGTTTTATTCAAGAAAAAATTATAGATAAGGGGTTTTTAAAATAGGCCTTGAACGCACGTGATATAGGGAGTTTACATATAGAGAACCCCTCGAGGTCTCTTCTATTTGAACATGTGTATTTGAAACTTGCTCTTCATGTATAGATCTTTTGTAGTTTTTTACTTTCATTGCACCTAGACTATTCTAGTTTTCTCTTAATTCCTATCTAGATGAATATTAATTCTAGCATTTTTTCTTAAAAGAGTACTAGTCTTTCTATTGTGCATCTAAAATAAGGTATGCCAAAGGAGTATCCCAAGTATTTAACTCTATCTTTATTGAGCCCTCTTTAGCCCTATTCTAGCTCTCTAGGTAATTTCTGAGTGAAATGATATTTGTTATAGAGTAAATAAATTAACTAATTAATTATTTAAGAAAACAAAAAGAAAAAAAAGACTAAGAACAAATTACTCAAATCGTATCCAAATCCAAGGCTTGGGCATTCATTGGCTTCATATCAAGTTTCTTTAACTATCAATAGAATCAATTTTACTAATTTTGACCAAATGGGTGAATAATTAGACGATATAGTGACTCCTTTTTGCTAATTATAGTTTACAACACTGTTCATCTTTCTTAATCGAACTCGTTCTTTCTTAGTGCGCATTTGAGGAGCTCCAAAGTCACACACGCTATTGCTATCCACTAGTTCTTGCTGAGCTTCCATTCTAAATAAACACTATATACTATGGATCTTACCTATGTGATCAAAAGTTATCTATGCTGGATTGGATCTTCTGTATGTGTTCATGTGATCAAGGTCCATGCCCTACAAAAAGGTGAAGGTGTCTTTACGTCACCTATACACTATGTGGTCCGCAAACAACTAATAAATCTTGAAATACACTCCAAATCTTAAGGCTTGGATCTTATCTATGCATTCCCATGTTACTTGTGTAGGATTGGATCTTATCTATGTGTTCACATATTATCTATGTTGGATTGGATCTTATCTATAGATGTGTTCACATTTTATCTATGTTGGATTGGATCTTATCTATGTATTCACATGTTAAGGGATTGTTTTTTGCCTAAACCATTTGTTTTTTAAACAAAGATTAACATAAGCTTTTTATTGAGGTGATCAAGGCCATGTGCCACTGAGGTGTTCACTACTAAGAAATCCTATATATCACGTGCGTTCAAGGGGTATTTAAAAAACCCCTTTACCTGTGAATTTTTCATGAATAAAATGACCCCTTTTTCTTTATGGACTTACGGGTTATTTTTTCAAAATTGATTAATACAAGCCCTTCCGTAAATGTATTTCAATAAACTTACCTTAAAAGTTTGGATTAAAAAACCCCTTCATTTGAACTCACGTGGTATAAAGGCTAAACCATTTGTTTGTTTTTTACAAAGATTAGTATAAGCTTTTTATTGAGGTGATAAAGGCTGTGTGCCTCTGAGGTGTGCCTTAGGAATTCTAGCCTAATGGGACATCTTTATAGATACCTTGAATGTATTTCTTTAGGGAATTTGCATTGTATGTTAAGGTCAAGGGATGTTGTTTGTGTGTTTTGGGTGATTTTCTAATAAGTTTTATTATAATTGTATTGAGGGGTTGCATGCGAGACTAGGAACCCCCTCAACATATTATAGTTATATACATGCACAAAGGAACTTTACACTATCAATTCTCGTGCACACATATTGCTTTTAGTTATGTGTAAGGTCACTTGCAAATATTACAACACTTGTATAAATCAAGAGGACAAATATTTCTTTAGCTATTAGTGCTTTTCTTTAACTTGCTTTTCTTTATGAAGAGATTGGAAGGGCATATAACTAAATTTCCCAAAACCCTTCCCTTCCTTTGGAGATTAATTGTGTTTTCACCCTTCTTGTAAAAGTTTTGACCCCCTTGGAAGGGTACTGCAACCTTCAAATTCTAGCCCTACACTCGTGACACTCCAATAGTGTGTGCTCTTGGCACCGGCCTAGCATTCATTATAGTTATCCAAAGGGCCCCACGTCAAGGCCGAGATGTTTAAGGTTGTGCAATGTAGTCACAAAATCTTTCAAACCATAATCAAGATCTCGTCACCAGTCTGTCTCAAAACTCCCCTTGCAGTATGAAAAGTGAGGCGCCAGAGCTACTTACTTGCCATTGCTCAAATTATGAATCCTTCTTAGAGGATCCCCCTTGTGCAAAGAGAGAAGAATACCTTCTTCTCGGAAGAGAAGCTTAATATTGCAGAAACTTAAAGTATGCGCTTCTCATTCGTAAGCAAGAAAATGGTCAATAATTTGACCCTTCTAATAAACAATTAAACGGTCCTCTTTGGGTTTATGACTTGCAAAGTGAAATTTTGTGCCTTGAGAAGACGCGCAAATGATATGATGTAATTAGTAAATGGATATCCAATTTCAAGTATACATTTGTCTTTGTGCCGGCTTTACACCCTATCTACATTTGTTTTGTAAGACTTTCCAGCCTAACTACATTACTTTGACGTGGAACTACCAAAACTTCAGGCGCATGGCGTGTGACAAAGGGCTCACACGTGCAACCCCGTTCGCGTGAGGGAGGCAAGCAACGCTATCCTTGTATCTGCCAGCGACCTGAAGAGAGCCTCGATCTGATGTTAGAGTGTAGCTATGAAGGTTTGAAGCTCTTCCGCCCTCTTGCTGGTAGTGTCAGCAAGACCGCTGAGATCGTCCCTTACAGCTTGAGATCGTGCAGTACTGGGCTGTTCCAAAGTTTGTCTCAACATCTCATTGATCTGTGTAACAGAAAGATCTAGGATGTCGAGGTCGGGTAAGAGGGTAGATCCATGGGGCTTCTTGTGTACTCTCTCCAGCAGCTCTTTGTTGACTTTAGCTTGGAGTGCTAGAAGAGGAGTTGCCCACAATGGCCGGCCCGAAACGTGCAGAGGACCCAGAAGGGAGCGCCGCTGCAAGCAGTTTGCAGACGAAGAGGGTGGCCATTTCCCCTCCATACAAAGCAGCGGGCAACGCAAAGGAGGAGGAGGAGGAGGAGCAGGAGCAGGTGGGCGTATTCTGTACATCCTCATCCGGGGCCCTGAGCTTGTCCCCCATTCTTCTAAGCATTGAGCTACAGGCTGCCAGCCGATGGTGTGTCCGCCGCAGGTGTGCGCGGCCAGGAGTAGCAGGCTCTCGCAGGTCTGCTCGCATCTGCTCTGCTGACATCAGAGCATTTCTTGCTAGCAGCAACGCACCCCTTTCGGTTCTCAAACCTGGTTTGCAGCGCAGGTAGCCGATGGCAAGCTGAACGGCTTTGACATAGCCGTGCACGCCACCCATCACATCCCTCACCACTTGGCACACATCCAGTAGCTTCACGCTGTCATCCATGTACTGCTGGATCAGCTTCATGTCTCGGACGGGCAGGGACGTTTGCAAGCATGGAGCGAGGGCCTGCACAGACGCCTGTGTGGAGAGCACTGGAGAGCCAGCTCAGACCGAGGAGGGACGACTTGGAGTCGCCAGCCTGTGTAAGAAGCTCCTGGAAGCAGTGTGCCAGATCAGCCTCGAATGCTTGCGAGGCAGATGCAGTCTCGGTGTAGACGCGGGACTGGCGCTTGTTACAGTGAAGGCGGCAAAGAAGGGAGGAGAGGAAAGACCTGGAAGCCATAGTACTGATGGTGCTGCTTACGGTCAGCCCAAGGAGGAGCAGATAGCAGCTGTTAGATCTATCTGCAATGACTGGCATTCAAATAGTGGGAGATGAGAAGGGAGCAGTAGTCGAGGAGACAGGGAGGGTGGCCATTATTTAATGAGCGAGGGTGGCCTCTCAGCAGACACAACGCAATGCGAGATGCTGGCACGTCTTCACTTTTGCCGACTGCCATCGCTCTCTCTGCGACTGCGGCAAATTCAATTACATCTTTCCTACTCAGAGATCATCCCGCATGACACAATGTTGATGCTCATGCTACAAAAGGTGTACGTCATGATGCATTTGATAAGCTTTCTTTCCACATGGAGACTTACGGATAAAGAAGAGTTCCACACGTGCACTCGTCCCGTCGGATATTCCGCTCATATTGGCCGTGACCGGATTGAAAATAGTAAGCATCATTACATTTTCGAAATGGACTCATAATGGAGTAGGAAGCTCTAATTTCTAACGGAGGTGCTAGCAATAAGAAGATTGAAAATCAAAGACATAATAGATCTGTTTTAGTGGCTCATTAAAAGGATATAATGTGTATACATGGGGGATAAAACCAAGGATTTCCAATGCACTAATGTGCACATTTTCCCATGGATTCTTTCCTAATTGCAACCTCTAAGAAGCCTTAATTTTGCAAGCACGATGGAGACTTCATCCACTTGGTCAAGTTTCCTATTAGAGAAAATCATGGGAAAACACGTGCACTATAATAGTCATAAGCGTGATGGTACGATAGTTACCGAGGTGAGTTTCTCAAGCCCTATCTTCGAAAATTTTTAGTGATTTAGCTTGTCTCATACTTTCTAAAGTAGGTTCTACATTTCCAACAAAGGTGGGACGCAACTATGAACATGCAATGCTCACAATCATGAGATGGCTCAAGGGGGTGGAATTGTAAACAAAATAGGTCAACAAATGCATTCTCACAAAAAACCTTGCCCATGTATCCATAAGTCACTCAAAACTAGTTAAATTTCAGAAATTCTCTTAATAATTATTTTTGGTTAAATAGCATGGCATTATCAAAGACCCCTCATTATAGCCATTGGGCTAAAGAAAGCAACTAATTGTTTTCAACGTGGGCAACATTTCTACATTGCCTTCATCTACTTTTGTGAGCATTGTAAAAAGATCATCAGATAAAATCAAGTATTTGGTGCAGAAAGTTTTAAATGTGCTACACATGCAAGTCCCCACCATGAACTTTTTGTTGGCCATGAAAACTACACTCAATATATTGAAAGACCTTTTTTTTCCTAACCTTGATGAAAGTATAAGTAGTCCAACCAATAGTAGTATCATTACATTTTTTAAATGGACTCATAAGGGAGTAGGAAGCTCTAATTTCTTGTTTACGGATATCTATCTCACTAGCTCACCATGATGGTGGTTGTGATGGATGTCATGATGGTAGTTGTGATGGATGTGTGGCTCACCATGATGAGTTGTGATGATGGAATATGTCTAGCTCACCATGATGGTTGTGATTGATGTATCTCACCATAGTAAGTAGATTTTGCTTGGTAATTGTTTAGAGATGTGTCCCAATCTAAGGTGGAGGGCATAGTAAAAATTAAGAGACCAAAACCCCTAACAAGATATATTTATGCATAAATGCTTCAACCATGGGGGGGTTTGGCATAAGATGATGGAATGTTTTATGGCCAAGGGGATATGCCCTATGAGGATGCTCATCCCAACCCCAAGAAGAATAAAATAATGTATTGGGTATGATTAAAAACCTTAGAAAACTTAGGATTTGCATGGGCGGCTGCATATTCATAACTTGATGTAATCGGCCTGCTATTAGATTTGTTGCATGGTGGCTACGCCAGAATTAGATAGAGTAGGTGAAAGAATACATGGAGATAGGGGTATGGTTGTGCATGAAGAAAAAAGGGGGATGGAGTTTTTTTGGTGAGAGATTTGGTATGAGAGAGTGGTGTGAGAGCCTAAATGCTGTGCTGAGAGAGCTTGACCTACTCTTGGAGGTTGTTTTGAAGTTGGATATCTAAGGGATCCTTCATTGTTGAAAGCAACGTGGGTTTGTGAGAGAAGAGGAAGGTGTGTCCAGACTATGAGATTGATCTATCCCCATTGTACCAGCCAGTGAAGCCATACAGTTTCTGTAATTGAATGATTAATGATGGTCTTGTGAATATTTGAAAATACATGTTTGGATTTCCTTTTGGTAATTTGAGAGAGTTTATTTTGATCTACTGTTTGTTTCCTTCATCTGCTCAAGATTAAGTCTTATTATGTGCTACACAGTCTTCTTTGAATATTCAGAGAATCAAATTATGTGATATCAAGGTTTTCTTTTGTGTTTTGGTTCAATTCTATTTTGTATGGAAGGAGTTCTTTTGGTGATAAGGCTACAGGTGAGAGTTAACATTGGTTGAGTTGGGCTTCGGATAGTTAACCTGAATTAGGGCTGATTCTGAGCCATCCACGCATCAAAATGATGAGCAGGTGGTATAGAGATGTTGTTCTAACTAGTATTATTTGAGGGAAAGTGATTTTTCACATCAGCTTTTACAGTTATGGACCTGTCTGAGGACAGGAGATAGAAAGCTTGTTATTTTATAGTGTTTTTGAGGCATCAGTCTAAGACAACAAGTCAGTTGATTTATTATGAGGCTGGAATCTAGTGTTGTCTAAGTGCTTTGAGGTCCCTGTGTGGTCAGCTTACTCAAAGGAGTTAGAATATATGTTAGCTAGATCACCTTGATTTGTTGGGTAAATTCTATCCATTCAAAGGAAGCTTTGAATTGGTAGCAGTCACAACAGAGAACCTGGGAGTGATATCTTGCCTAGTTGAGAAGTCTTTGAGGGGTTATCACTGCTAGAGGACACTTTGGGAAGTGTTAGAATTGATGTTGACTTCCGAGGTAGAACAGCTCTATAGAAGAATTCGGAAGCAGAGGCTACATGATAAAGGTTAGAAGATAGTCAAAAGAGTGTTAGTAGGACCATTAGGAAGGCGTTGGGAGTGTGGATATTAGTCTGCAAACACCGGAGAGTCATAGAGGACATTGGAGAATGAAATCTAGACTAGGAGAGCCATCTAAATTCCGCAATAGGTGATAGTAAGTGTTCTAACTTGTCTGGGGCAGCGCCCAAGAGAGTATATTGTCATTGAGAGGTGAGTTAAGGAAAGTTGCCTACATTTGAAAGGTTTTAAGATCTATTTGTGAGGCTATTTGTTAATGGAGGCAAAGACCGTCAACAGAAAACATTGTACTTTGACTTAAACTTAAAAGACAGAAACAGAACTTCATATTACAGGAACATCAATGCACAGAAAGATGAATGATTTATTCATGTCGGGTCATCTTTATATAAACGGATGTCGAAGAGTCACAAAGCAATTCGGTACAAAGCATGGTGCTTCAATGACAACGCTTCGTACAAGCACACCGATACACAGATGGGCAGATTACATCTAGATGGTTAGTCGGCTGGAAACATAAAAGTGAGAGATCTCTTACTGTAGGGGGCTTGTATGTGTGGATAACCTACAAAATCAAACCAAATAAAGGAAAAAAGTATTAGTAAGCCTAATCTTAACCCTAAAAGAAAGCATATACAAAACCCTAATCTTAATGAAAGATTTTACCCTAACTTATTGAATCTTTATAAAATCTTAATGAAAGATTGTACCCTAACTTATTGAATCTTTATTTTTTCCTTCTCATTATAGCTTAGCCCTAACCCTAGATTCTAAATAGAAAACATAATAGAGAGCTTTGATGGAGAGCTCTCCATCAAATCTCTTTATTAGGGTTTTTATGTAGAAGGTAGGGTTAGGGTCAAGCTTTAATGAGAAGGAAAAAAGAAGAAAAGGAAAACTTAAAAGAGAAGAGAAATACTCACAAGAAAGCTTTAATGGAAAGCTTGTTTGCATAGGAAATGAAAGAAAATAGTAGACATACCCTACTTGAGCTTGAGGAGAATAGGGTAGGAGAGGTAGAAGTGATAGAAAAGGCAAAAACCAAGTTTATTGTATTCAAAAAAATCTTAGAGTACAAGTTTATTGTATTCAAAAAAGATAAAACTACGCGGCGGCAAAAGAAGCGACAAAAAAAGCGAGATATTGTTACAGTATATACTAGCAGAGTGCTCAGTGTTTTTTCACTTCTCAATAGCGAAAAAACACTGTTGGGCAGTAATATTACGCTATTGAGTAGCGAAAAAATGTTGCGCAACAACTAAAAAATGTTGCGGAGGAGCGATATATCGCTGCTGAGCATCTTGAAAACCCCTGATATTTTCCTTACAAAAATGCTAAAAAAACTCTCGATGTGTTGTAGTGGTTCCTATATTGTATTTTTTTATGTGTGTGATCACCGTTTGTCTATTAAGGCATACCATATTGGGATTTTAGGTGCAGAGTATAAGTTGTGGATTAGGTGTTTGCATAAGTTGTAGATGTTGAGGCACTTGTAGACGTTTTTTTGGAGCTGTAGGTTTGTTGAAACTCCCCCCTTCCTTTGGTGCACTCCGTCATGTTAACAGTCCTAGGAGCCTAAATCTTTTGAGGGACTTGTAAAAGGAAGGTTTTCTTTTGATTTGATTCTTCTCTTTATCGATTTTGGCACTGCAGGGTCAACCGTAGATGTTGCTTTTGTTGATGAGGTTATGGGTGTTTACTTCCTTCTTAGCATCCAAATCCATGTATTACCCACATAGTAGCCTTGAGATTCAAGAAGACGAGTTGCAATCCATCAAGAGGTAACCTATAGTTTGGATTGATTAGCTTTACGGACCTACTTAAGGGTAGCTTGTGGCTTTCCTTGTTGATGCCCTACTACTGTTGTGGTAGCTGGTTCTTTATAAAGGTAGATGAAGATGTGGAGCTTGAAGATGACAAAATTTGTGGTGGTAAAGTGGATATCAATGTGGAGGGAACAACCTTGGATAGGCATATACAAAACCCTAATCTTAATAGAAATCGTAATGAAAGATTTTGCCCTAACTTATTGAATCTTTCTTTTTCCCTTCTCATTATAGCTTAACCCTAACCCTAGCTTCTAAATTAAAAAACATAATACAGAGATTTAACAGAGAGCTCTCCATGAAATCTCTTTTTTAGGGTTTCTATGTAAAAGCTAGGGTTAGGGTCAAGTTTCAATGAGAAGTAAAAAAGAAGAAAAGAAAAACCTAAAAGAGAAGAAAGAGAAGGGAAATACTCACAAGAAAGCTTTAATGGAAAGCTTGTTTGCATAGGAAATAAAAGAAAACAGTAGACATACCTTGCTTGAGCTTGAGGGGATAGGGTAGCAGAGGTAGAAGTAATAGACAAGGCAAAAACCTACAAAAAAAAAAATCTCAGAGTACAAGTTTATTGTATTCAGAAAAGATAAAACTACACGGCGGCGGCAAAAGAAGCGATAAAAAAGGTGGGATACTTTTATAATATACCATCATTTTTTCATTGCTATAGACGTTGCTGAGCAGTGTTTTTTTCCTTCTCAGGAGCGAAAAAATGCTGCTGGGCATATTGTGCTATGAGCAGCGAAAAAATGCTACTTAAAGTGTTGCCCAACAACGAAAAAGTGTTGCGAAGCAGCGATATATCAATGTTAGCATGGTGAAAACCCCTGATATTTTCCTTCCAAAAACTCTACAAAAACATTGCTACACTCCCGATGTGTTGTAGTGGTGCTTATATTGTATTATTTTATGTGACTGATTATCGTTTGTCTATTAAAGGCATACCATATTAGGATCTTAGGTGGAGAGTATAAGTTATGGATTAGGTGTTTGCACAAGTTATAGATGTTGAGGCACTTATAGATGTTTTTTTGGAGGTGTAGGTTTGGTCAGACTCCCCCCTTCCTAAGTTGCATTTCTTTTGAGGGACTAGTAGGGAAGGTTTGCTTTTGATTTGGTTCTTCTCTTTGTCAATTTTGGAACTGAGAATCACCATCTGATTCTGATGATTATGTCTATGTTCCTCTCGATCCTTCCCTCATAAGAGAGTATAAACATGCAAAATGCTTATACTGTTAATCCATACATAGCAATCCACATCAAAAAAGCTTTATGTATAAAAACATAATGCATAGAAGTATATGCTATAAACATAAGAGAGTATAAACATTCAAAAATCTTATACTCTCCATCCATTCGTAGCACTCCACATTGGAAAAGCTTTATGCATAAAAATGTAACGCATTAAGCCTTATGCTATATACATAAGAGAGTATAAACATTCAAAAATCTTATACTCTCCATCCATTCGTAGCACTCCACATTGAAAAAGCTTTATGCATAAAAATGTAACGCATTAAGCCTTATGCATAAAGCTCATCCACAATATTTATGTATAAAACCTTATGTTTTAAGCTTTATGCATGCATCAAGATAGATGCAAGATCTATGCATAGAGCTTAATGCTTCTTGCAAGCTAGATAGATGCAAGCTCTATGCATAGACCTTAATACTTCTTATAGTCTAGATTCAAGCTTATGCAAGTCTCTATGCATAGGCTTGCAAGAAGCTTATGCGTAGAGCTTATGAATAAGAAGGATATGCATAGAGGTTGCAAGTTTATGCAGCTCTATGTATAGGCTTTATGCATAGAGCTTGAAATAAGCCTATGCATAGAGCTTATTGATAAGAAGGCTATGCATAGAGCTTGTAATCTTATGAAAACTCTGTACCTAGGCTTTATGCATAGAGCTTGCAAGAAGCCTATTCATAAGCTTGAAAGAATCCTATGAATAGAGATTATGCATAAAGCCTATGCAAGAAGGATATGCATAGAGCATGCAAGATCATGTAAGCTCTATGCATAGAGCTTGCAAGAAGCCTATGCGTAAAGTTTGCAACAAGAAGCCTAAATTAGCCCTAAATCCGGCACCAAAGGGTGCAATAATACGTAGAAAAAATCATAAACGAGGAAAAGAAAAAGAGGACTTACCTCTTTTTTTGTGAACCCGAAGGAGACAAATGGTGAAAGACCTACAAAACAAAAGATTAAACAAAGTGATGAGTAGCTTAAACATAATATTAAGAACTAATGCACAAGTAATATAAAACACTAAAAGCTCCTTGCATGCATTGAGAGCTCTCAACATGCATAGAGAGCCAAAACATCACAAAATCCTAAAAGCCCAAAACCCTTACTTGAATAAGCCTGCAAAAAAGCAATAAAATAAATTAAAAAGTTAGTAAGTATAATTCATTTTGACATATTAGAAAGCAACAGAGGAAGTGAAAGATGAGGAGGAGAAGAGGAGAAAAACAAGTTGAGTTTCTTTACCCTAATCTTAATGCATAAATGATTGAAAGCTTGTGGTTTATGTTGCCCTAACCCTAGCTTTTATATAGAAAGCATAATAGAGAGCTTTGATGGAGAGCTCCTATCAAAGTTCTCCATTAGAACTTCTATGTGCAAGCTACGGTTCGAACAAGGAAAAATGAGGGAAGAAATGGAAAGGAAAGAGAGGGGAAGGGAAAGAAAAGGTCAAATAGAGGGCATAGTTAAAGATTTCCATGAAATCTTAACAAAGAGAAAGTAATGAAGCTTTCCATGAAATCTTGGGATAAAGGAAGAAAGGAAAAAAGAAAGTAGTTACCTTGGAGAGGGAGAGAGCTTTGATGAAGGGAATTTGGTGGGAGGAAGTGCTATTGAATCTGTCGTCCTAGCATGTGCAACAGAGAGAGAGGTAGAGAGAAAGCAATTGTGTTGATCGCTTCAGGAAACACTACCTCTGTAGATCTGTCTGAAGCACAATATTGTGAGAGGAGTCTATCACTAGCACGAAACCCCAGCAAAAACAACACAAGCATCCACTAGAGCACCCAGCCTCTATCCCGTGGTCCTCAGATTCCCCAAAGAGATACTTCACTACCCTCCCAGCCACCCTACCGACGTTGGTTGTGCTACTGATCAGTTGTCCTCTATGGTCAGCATTTATCTCCAATGTCTTTGATCTATCACCTTACACCCTCTCTTGACCATAGGTGGATGTTAACTACTGACCATACACACTTTCAACGGACACAAAAACGCTCAGATCTGCCTCCAAAGCCTTCTCTTTGTATCTTGTCTATAATCTTCTCTTCAAAATCCCAAGGTGTCCTCCCCCATATGATAGCCTTAAAAATAGATCTTAAAACCTTTCAAATGTAGGCAGCTGCCCTCAACTGACCTCTATCTGACAATATACTCTCTTCGCTACCCCAAACAAGTCAGAACACTTACTATTACCTGTCTTCAAATTCGGATGGCTCTCCCAGTCTAGATTTGATTACTCAGTGTCCTCTATGACTCTTCGATGTCCGTGGACTTAATATCCACACTCCCAAGGCCTTCCTAATGATCCTACTGACACTCTCTTGACAATCTTTTGACCTTTCTCCTCCAGTCTTTACTTTCTAATTCTGCTACACAGCTATTCTTCCTCCAAAGTTAACAACAATTCGGACACTTCCCAAAGTGCCATGTGACATCTAAAACCCCTCAAAGACTTCTCAACAAAGCAAGATCTATCACCGCCTAGGTTCTCTGCTAATAGCATGCTACCAGCTCACAACAACAGCCTCCGAATGGGTAGAATCTACCCAACTAACCAAGTGACCTAGTTGACATAGATTCTAACTCCTTTAAGTCAGTTTACCGCATGAGTACCTCAAAGGACTTAAATAACACTATCTCCAAGCCTCACAAGCAATCAGCTAACCTGCTGTGTCAGACTGCTATCTTAGAAACACTATAAAATAACAAGCTTTCTATCTGCTGTCCTCAAAAAGGTCAAGAACCGTAAGAGCTAATGTGAAGAATCACTTCTCCTCAACTAATACTAGTTAGAAAAACATCTATATACCACCTACTAATTATTTTAATGCCTAGATGACTCACAATCAGCCCTGACTTAGGCTAACTGTCCCAACCCCAACTCAACCAAGTTAGCTCTCACCTACAGCCTTATCACCAAAAGAACTCCTTCTGTACATAATATAATTGAACCGCACGAGTACCTCAAAGGACTTAAATAACACTATCTTCAAGCCTCACAAGCAATCAGCTAATTTGCTATGTCAGACTGCTACCTTAGAAACACTATAAAATAGCAAGCTTTCTATCTGCTGTCCTCAAAAAGGTCAAGAACTATAAGAGCTAATGTGAAGAATCACTTCCCCTCAACTAATACTAGTTAGAAAAACATCTCTATACCACCTACTAATTATTTTAATGCCTAGATGACTCAGAATCAGCCCTAGCTTAGGCTAACTGTCCCAACCGTAGCTCTCACGTACAGCCTTATCACCAAAAGAACTTCTTCTCTACATAATATAATTGAACCAAAACATAGAAGAAAACCTTTATATATCACTTAATTTGATGCTTTGGATATTCAAAGAAGACGTTATAACACGTAATAAGCCTCAATCCTGATCAAATGAAGGAAACAAACAACAAATAAAAAGAAAGTCTCTCAAATGACCACAAGGAAGTCTAAACATGTATTCTCAAATATTCAAAAGATCATCATCAACCCTCATTAATATGTCCATGAAGCATAGCACAAGATAGCATTGTAGCCATTGCCATAGCTCACACTTCAACAGCCTGAAGGGTGCTGTTAATCCCTCCTCCGTGGAATGCACCAAAACAATGATGGCTTTAGAAAACACTACCTCTATAGATCCATCTGAAGCACACCACCGTGAGAGGCCCGTCTATCGTGCTAGCACCAAACCCCAGCAAAAACAACAACAACAGGCACCAGAGCACCCAACCTCTATCCCTCGGTCCTCATCTTCTCTAAAGGGATACTTCACTACTCTCCCAACCACCCTATTGACTTCAAATGCTGACTCAGTTGTCCTCTATGGTCAACAATGACCTCAAATGTCTTTGATATATCACCTAACACCCTCTCCTGACCATAGATGGCTGTTAGTTCACCATACACACTTCTAGTGGGGGCACAGAAATGCTCAAATCTTGCCTCCAAATACTTTTCTTTGTATCCTACCGTAATTTTCTCTTCAAAATTCCAAGGTTTCCTCCCCTGTTTGATAGCCTCAAAAACATATCTTAAAACCTTTCAAATGTAAGCAGATGCCCTTAGCTGACCTTTGTCTAACAATATACTTTCTTGGCTTCCCCAGACAAGCCAGAACACTTACTGTCACCTGTTTTCGAATTCAGGGCTCTCCTAGCCTAGATTTCATTCTCCAATGTCCTTTATGACTCTTTGGTGTCCGTGGACTGAATATCCACACTCCCAAGGCATTCCTTATGGTCTTGTTGACACTGTTCTGACTATCTTCTAACCTTCCTCCTTGAGCATCTGCTTTTGTATTCTACTACAAAGTTGTTTTGTCTCTCGAAGTCAACAGCAATTTTGACACTTCCCAAAGTGTCCCTATGATAGCTATAACACTTAAGAGACTTCTCAACTAGGAAAGATATCATCTTTGAGGTGCTCTGTTGACTGCTACTAGCTCACAGCTACCTCTGAATGGGCATAGGGACCTCAAATTACTTAAACAACACCAGATCCAAGCCTCAGAAGCAATCAATTGATCTCCTCTGTCAGACTGTTATCTTAAAAACATTGTAAAATAACAAGCTTTCTGTCTGATATCTTCAGACAAGTCCAGAAATATTGACTGATGTATAGAATCACTTTCCCTTAACTAATACTAGTTCGAACAACATCTCTTTACCACCTACGAATCATTCTGACGCCTGGATGACTCAATATCAATCCTAACTTAGGCTAACTGTCCCAAGCCCAACTTAACCAGAGTAGCTCTCACCTGCAGTCTTATCACCAAAAGAACTTCGTCCATACAAAATAAAACTGAACCAAAACATAGAAAAAAACCTTGATATCACACAATTTGATTCTCTAGATATTCAAAGAAGACTGTGTTACACGTAATAAGCCTTAATCTTGAGCAGATGAAGGAAAAAAACAATGGATCAAAAGAAATTCTCTCAATGACCAAAAGGAAATCGTACATGTATTCTTAAATATTCACAAGATCATCATTAATCATTTAATTGCAAAAACTGCTTGCAGGCTTCAGTGGTACAACGGGGATAGCTTGAGCATTCCTCAAGACTGGTCCAAGTTCTAACAATAGCTCTCCATGGGAGGTTCTGGGACACCATCCACCACAAAGAACCCTCTCCCAGTTCTTTAACTCCCCTGGTCTGGACACACCTTAGTCTTCTCTCACAAACCCACATCACTTTCAACACAGAAGAATCCCTCAGATAACCAACTTCAAAATAAACTCACAAGACCAGGGCAAGCTCCCTCAACATAACACCAAGGCTCTCACATAGCTCAGTTCTCACAAAAAAAAACTCCATTCCCCTTTTTTCTTTGTGCGCAAGAATACCCTTATCTCCATGCATGCTTTCACCTACTCTATCTAAGTATGTCCGCTAGCCAAATTGCAACAAATCTAATAGCAGTTGATTACATTGAGTTATAAATACACAGTTGCCCATGCGAGATCCTAAGCTTCCTAAGGTTTTTAATTATACCCAATACATTATTTTATTCTTCTTGGGGTTGGAATGAGCATCCTTATACGACATATCCCCTTGACTATAAAAAAATCCAACGTCGTTGGCGGTAAATTAGGCGGAAGTATGAGTTTCCAGGTTGTTGCTAATTTTGCTACTTAGCAGCAAAATTTTTCTACTATGAACACTACTTAGCAGTAAAACCATATGAAACTTTATGTCCAATTCTGGATAGCTGATGTGTTTTTTAACTGATACATAATATGTTTTAGCTTGGTTTCACATGTCTGACGGTGATTAAGGGTTGGAAATTGGCTCCAAATCTTGGTTGAGAGAAAACATTCATTGTATATGTGATCAATGCAAGGGCCAATACATACGATAACGTTGTATAACAATTGAGCATGTTCGGACATATGCGCTTCATAAGCAAGTGGCATGACCAAGTGCGAATGATGACATGGAGGAGAACCACAGGAGAGTGTTACACAACATGCCATAGCATAGTTTTAATGTGTAAAAGGGACTCTCATTTTCATTGAGCTTAATGCATTGAGCTCTATGCATATAGGCATATATCTTGTATGTATATTTATGAACTAAAAGAGAGATCTCATTTGCATGGAGATATCCTAAAGTTGTTTATTTTTTTTGTTTCTCTTATTACTTTTATCTCCTAAACTTTATCTTTTCTTATCTTGAGGTAAGAGTGAACTCTTCCTTTTCTTTTCATGCTTATGGTGCATCGGTGGGTGCTTAAGAGCTTTTCTTGTTTCTACTAAGAGATCTATGTTGTACTCTGTAATGGCTGCAAGACCTCTATGATCATACTTATATACATATAGCTCTTAGCATGTAACATGATGTATATGTAAACACAAAGCTCTATGATCTATGCGTACATAGAGCTCTATGCTCTATGCATACAAGTTCTTTATGTAAAAGTTGTTCTTATGCATTATGCATAGCTCGATGCATGATGCATTCAGATAATGCATAGCTCTATATATTATGCATGACTCTATGAATATGTATTCAAGTAATGCATATCTAATGCATAGCTCTATGCATAGAGGCATAGCTTGCATATGCATGGAGTCGTAGAGCTATGCAAGTGTTGTGTGCATTGAACTATCCATTGAGCTAGTCATATCTTGAATATGCATAGAGCTAAGTTTTACATAAGTCTTCTCAAGGTTTGTGCTATACAAGCTAATTAAAGTTTTATTATTGGACCCAATCGCAATTCGTACCTCCTTCATTAATGTGAAAAGTTTATGTGCTCATTACATAAGATTGCCAATACACCTCCCAATTTCTTAGATGTTAAGAAGGCTCCATCAATGTGCATTATTCAGCTTTTAATAAAGTCCTCCTCTTGCTTCTCCCTATGGCCAATATAGTGCAGCAAGGAGAGCGATTCATGTTGTCCATAGGATCTTCATCATTGTTTGTCTCATGATCTTGGCCAAAGATGCCCTCACATATTTATTTATCTAAAAAGAGAACAAAAAACCTTGCATTATGTGTGAGAAAGAAATCTGGCACAACCATCATGGTGAGTCACAACCATCATGTGATGACCTAGAAATCCATCACAACCATCATGGGGCAAGTTACAACCATCATGGTAAGTGAGCATGTCATCCATGATATCATCCTCCTATATCTTATGGGAGGGGGAATTTAACACTTGTAAATATACTCCACTTTCCAACTGCTCTTTCATGATTCTTGTACTCCTTCCCAAGTTTCATCCAATGAAAAAATAGTTTGGCATACTTTGTAATTCTCTTTCACAAATCTCTTCACCACCGTCCTCCACCTCATAGGGGGTTAATTTTGATACATGAAAATTTTATCCACTTCAAGTTCTTAGGATGGTTATAGTACTTCTCAAGTTCACCCAACAATCACAAGATAGTGTGGTATACTGTGTAATCCTATTTCACAAATCTCTTCACCATCCTCCTCCTAATAATAGATTTTGAAACGTGATTATCAACAATTGATTCCTAAATTGGGATTCCTAAATTGGGAGTATGCACCAAATACTATAAGTTTATATAGTAATCTTGAAAAGTGATTATCAACATTCAACATCAACATACACTACTTTGAACTTCATGTCACACACAAGGCAATATTTTTACTTTTCTTCCCTTTTTATATTTTAGGGTTTATACAATGCTATTATTAGGAACCAATATCATTAGGATTTTATTATTTTTAAAATATCAATAAGAGAAGCCTATTTTTAATTAGGATTTTCATAACCCTAAGGGTATTAGGGGAAGCCTAATACTATTAGGGTTTTTTAGTATTATTAGAAACCCTAATCTTCTTAGGGTTTTTAAAAACAAACATTAACAAGAAAACCTACTAGAAGGACTCACCTTATCGATGTGTGTATTGATCCTCTTAGTCCTCCTATTGATGCTCTCTTTCTTAGTAGCCGGTGATCGCTCTAGATTTTGAGGAACAGTTTGTTGATCCAGATCTATTTACTCAACTTTTTTCAATTCAACACAAACCCGAAGACCATAGCAAGTGCATTAGATGAGATGAATAACTTACTTTTTTCTCTTACAAAACTGTGCTGCTTGGAACATTCTAGGAAATTGAGTAAATAGATTGGGACTGAAGGTCACTAGGTTCTGACCGGTCATGTGTCCCCACTCTCACCGGTCTTTCATCTCTTTAAATCCAGAAAAAAACAATCTATTTACTCAATTTTTTTCAATTCAACACAAACCGAAGACCATTAAAATGAATAGAGTTCCTTTTTTGGGTGGGTATGCTTCATTTATTGGATTGTTATTTTTTATTCTAAGTTATCACCTCTTCTAAGTGACTCATTTTCACTTATTTAATATTTCTTGCATGTAGATGTATGGGATGCCCTTAACAAAACTGCACTTCTCTTTCTCACTTCTTTACTATTTTGGTTTCTTTTATGTCTCAATACTTGTAGATTGGATGTCCTAAACCTATTTTCTTTTATTTTAAGGTAAGAGTCCACTCATCCTCTTCTTTTTCATGCTTCTCTCAATGTAAGAGTCAAATCCTCCTTTTCTTTTAATGCTTATAGCGTACCTTGGGGTTCTTGGGAGCTTATGTTTTCTCTATGAATATATCTCTTCTCTCTGTGCTCCATGCATTCACAAAAATAGCACTTATTCATGCAAGAGGTCTATGATATATTCATTCAAGAGACCTATTTTCTATGAATACAAGTTCTCTATGTAAAATCTCCTCTCATACATTACAAGAGTTTAGACATCCATGCATGTGGAGGCATAGTTTACATATTCATATGCATAAAAGGATAGAGTGAATGCATTGAGCTAATACATAGCTATAATATGCATTAAAGAGGAAATTCCTTAAGATAATACATAGATCTACTATGCATTGACCTTTATGCATATGCATATACATAAAAGTATAGAGTGAATGCATTGAGTTAATACATAGCTCTATGCATTAAGTTTTATGCATTGAACTCTATGCATTGTGTTCTATACATAGAGGCATAGATTTCCAATGTATACATGTTTATGAGCTAAAAGAGATCTCTCATTCTCATTGATCTTGATGCATTGAACCTTTGCAGTGAACTCGCATAGATCGCGTATGTATGTTTATCAACTAAAAGAGATATCTCATTTGCATTATTGAGATATCCTAAAATTTATTTTGTTTTTGTTTCTCTTATTAATTTTATATCCTAAACCTTATCTTGTCTTGTCTTTAGGTAATAAGAACTCTTACTTCTCTTTGTCATGGTTATGGTGTATTGCGGGTTCTTAAGAGCTTTTCTTGTTTCTACTAAGAGATCTATGTTGTGCCCTGTAATGGTTGCAAGACCTCTATGATAAAATTAACATACATAGAGCTCTTAGCATGTAACAAGTTGATGCATATGCATACGCAAGGCTCTATGATGTATGGATACATAGAGCTTTATGCTCTATGTGAACAAGTTCTCTATGTAAGAGTTCTTCTTATGCATTACGCATAGCTCTATTCATAATTCATTCACTACAAGGGATCGGGCTCATACCCGCGCTCCTAGCTACTAAAAATGATCTATGAAAAAAAGTAGCGGGCCCGTGTATCAGCGCGTGTATAATCGCGGCCAGAGACATGCGTGTAAAAGCGCGTGTATAGGACTATTTAGACGCGCTGATCCACGGGTGTATACACACGTTTTGTCAGTTCAGACGCGCTGATAGAAGCGTCTATACACGCGTTTTGTCAAGTTAGCTGCACTTATACACGCGTATTTCACAGATTTGACGAGTCTATACATGCATGTTTTACAGATTATCCGCGTATATACACGCGACTTTTTGTAGATCTGACGCGTTTATACACACGAAGAGAGAGCAAAAAAAAAATCCAGAGAGTGCTATTTGGTACCTGAATGCTGTTCCAGTATTCCAGCACCCAATAACACTCTCTCGATTTTTTTTGGGTGCATTGGACCATCCACGAGGAAGATTAAGACAAGAACGACATGAATGCATACATTGTCAATACACTATTCAAGACAGACATGAATGTAATACTATCGATTCACGATTCAATATTACTATCAAAATTTTATGTGTACACATATATACAAGAGGGAGTCCATATGTTGAAGTAGCCCATGGCTTCAGTTACAAAAATATATATACAACCACATCCTCAATATGGAATGTGATACTATAAGTCTGAGTACTACTCAGACCGAGATGATGACTCGGTGCTCCCTCCATGCTCAGATGAGCTCAAATCAGTCGGAATGTCCGATGAGTAGTGCTCACGTCCACCCTCTGCAGTGGCGGCGGGTGGATCATCAGCAGCTTGTGCGTGTTCAAGTAATATATAGTATATAAGTATATATATATGTAATTCAATAAACCAAAATCATTCGTTTAGAGTTTTCAAGTACCTATCGACCGTATGGTCTCATGGCCATCTCAAACTGCGCATCCGTAATACGTCCCTCAGCTCAGAAGATGGCCCACATGTCACGTCTGCTATGCCGGCGAGCATACCCAGTATCGTGGGCTGTGGGCTTCCTCCCCGTAACCCGTCGTCGCTGTATCATAATCAACACAATTTGTAAGATTAAAACAATCATAGCATCAATGAATTAAGTAAACAATCAAATAAAGTGGCAAGATACTTACGAACTCTGCCTCCCATGACTCGACGCTGCCAGATCCGAAATGCGAAGATCCAATGGTCTCCATCTGGATCCATCGTGCCTCCACATGCTTGCTCTTCACGCCACCCTCTACTTGTTTCTTTGCCTCCTTCCACTCGCGTTTGTGCGCAGTGGTGGCAGGTTTCTCGGCAGGATAGCCACCCACAGCTACATTTAGCCCATCATCGTACGCGAGTTTTTTAAGGTGAGATCTTTTATTACTTAAGATCTCCCTTATTCGCGTCCTTCCCCATACATCCGAGAATGTAGCATGTGGGGGATTGGGGTACCGACTATGTACAGCCTCTATCATCTCCCCAACTAATCGGCTATTTTGATCTTTAAATTTAATAAAACAATTTCTATACAAGTTTGATACTACCCCACGCATGTACTCCATTACCTCTTTCCTCCCTCGCATCCATCACTATCCCGCCCCTATTCGTCACATCATAGCAGATCAATCCACCTCTCTCATCTCCTCCTCATCTGAACTGTCTCCTCTAACTCCTCTCCCTCTATCTCCTCTCTCACCGCTGCCCTACTACCTCCCCCACCAAAGCACCCACCGCATCCTCCACTCCCACTCTTCCTAGTGCTGCGGGTGGAGTCACGACTGGGGGATTGTCTACGTGATAGTGGCTGTGAGCCCTGACGTGAGTACGTGATGGTGGCTGTGAGCCCTGACGTGACGGTGCTTGGGAGGGTGTGCGTGAGTGTGTCTGGGACGAGGTATGTCTCCTCGGTGGGCGTGGAAGAGGAGAAGCTGCATGCCATCTCGTCGGACTCATAGGCATAGACGGCAGTGGAGTGCTGTGGATACTCACGGTAGGGATATAGACACCAGGCATGGAAGAAGGGGGATGGGCATAGCATACATGTACTCTGTAAGCTCAACTGGACCAAGATGGCGCCCAAAATGATTTAGCATCTCCATCAGCCAATTGCTGTACGCAAATGGATCGGATGAAGAACCTGGAATATCCATAAAGAATCTGTAAAAATAAAAGTATATACATGATTGCATCAAAGCACAAATGCAAGCTAGGCGCACATATGATTTTCCACCATCAAACTGACATCAACATCCTCATGTACAACATGGGCTGTCTCTTGACTCACACAAACACCATCATCCAAGCCACCTATCAGCTCTAAGACCATAGAATGGGGAAACACAGTCGCGTGTACACCTGTCTAGAAACGCGTGTATACACCCGTCCAAAAATGCGTGTATATGCGCGTGAACTGTCTGTGCACACAGGATACACGCATTCCTACACGCGCCCTGCGAATTTTTTTTTTGAAAGCGACCGACCTCCGACAAATCGTCCTTATAAAAGGCCCACTGTCGTCCCCTGTCACAATCGTTCACTAGATGGCAACCACAGAAGGAGAAGGACAAAGACAAACCCATAAAGAAAAGAGACAATAGCATAAACAAATCTGAGGAAAGAGACAGGGCAAAGGACAAACTGACTCACCTCTGAAAAAGTGAGTCTTCTTTTTGGTCGATTTCCTTCACCCGTGTGTGCTCCTTGTCTGCTCCTTGCACTTAGATTTAGTGCTCTGTTGGAAGAGACGACGACGAAGGTGAGCAGATCTATTTTTTGAAAATGTTTATTTGGGGAAGGCGGGTTATTTTTAGGTTGAACAGGTCGTCACGTGTAAAAACGCGTGTATAATAAAGAAGTCGTGTTTATACACGCAATTTTTAGAATATAGCCTCGTTCATACACGCGATTTTCAGGATATAGCCGCGTTGATACACGTGATTTTTAGGATGTAGCCGCGTTAATACACGCGATTTTTAGGATCTAGCCGCATTAATACACGCGATTTTTATACTTTCATTAAAAACTGATTATGATTTTGTGTTTTCTGGTTTGTACATAGGATGTCATCAACCTCCTCAAGCAGTTCTGGTGAGGATGAGACAATGCGTCATCGTAATCGCGATGTGTGGTTGGGTGCATTGGACCATCCACGAGAAAGATTAAGACAAGAACGACATGAATGCATACATTGTCAATACATGATTCAAGACAGACATGAATGCAATACTATCGATTCACGATTCAATATTACTATCAAAATTTTATGTGTACACATATATACAAGGGAGTCCATATGTCGAAGTAGCCCATGGCTTCAGTTACAAAAATATATATACAACCACATCCTTAATATGGAATGTGATACTACAAGTTTGAGTACTACTCAGACCCAGATGATGACTCGATGCTCCCTCCATGCTCAGATGAGCTCACATCGGTTGGAATGTCCGATGAGTAGTGCTCACGTCCACCCTCTGCAGTGACGGTGGGTGAATCATCAACAGCTTGTGCGTGTTCAAATAATATATAGTATATAAGTATATATATATGTAATTCAATAAACCAAAATCATTCGTTTAGAGTTTTCAAGTACCTGTCGACCGTCTGGTCTCATGGCCATCTCAAACTGCGCGTCCGTAATACGTCCCTCGGCTCTGAAGATGGCCCACATGTCACGTCTGCTATGTCGGTGAGCATACCTAGTATCGTGGGCTGTGGGCTTCCTCCCCGTAACCCGTCGCTCGCTGTATCATAATCAACACAATTTGTAAGATTAAAACAATCATAGAATCAATGAATTAAGTAAACAATCAAATATAGTGGCAAGATACGAACTCTGCCTCCCATGACTCGACGTCGCCAGATCCGAAATGCGAAGATCCAATGGTCTCCATCTGGATCTGTCGTGCCTCCACATGCTGCCTGCTCTTCACGCCACTCTCTGCTTGTTTCTTTGCCTCCTTCCACTCGCATTTGTGCGCAGTGGGGCAGGTTTCTCGGCAGGATAGCCACCCGCACAGCAGCTAGATTTAGCCCATCATCATACGCGAGTTTTTTAAGGTGAGATCTTTTATTACTTAAGATCTCCCTTATTCGCGTCCTTCCCCATACATCCAAGAATGAAGCATGTGGGGGATTGGGGTACCGACTATGTACAATCTCTATCACCTCCCCAACTAATCGGCTATTTTGATCTTTAAATTTAATAAAACAATTTCTATACAAGTTTGATACTACCCCACGCATGTACTCCATTACCTCTTTCCCCCTCGCATCCATCACTATCCCGTCCCTATCCGTCACATCATAGCAGATCAATCCCTCCACCTCTCTCATCTCCTCCTCATCCGAACTATCTCCTCTAACTCTTCTCCCTCTATCTCCTCTCTCACCGCGTGCCCTACTACCTCCCCCACCAAAGCACCCCCGCATCCTCCACTCCCACTCTTCCTACTGCTGCTCTGCGGTGGGTGGAGTCACGACTGGGGGATTGTCTACGTGATGGTGGTTGTGAGCCCTGACGTGATGGTGGCTCTGAGGGAGTATGTGATGGTGGCTGTGAGCCCTGACGTGACGGTGCTTGGGAGGGTGTGCGTGAGTGTGTCTGGGAGGACGAGGTATGTCTCCTCCGGTGGGCGTGGAAGAGGAGAAGCTACATGCCGTCTCGTCGGACTCGTAGGCATAGACGGCAGTGGAGTGCCCTGGATACTCGCGACGTCAGGGGTATAGACACCAGGCATGGAAGGAGGGGGATGGGCATACATGTACTCTGTAAGCTAAACTGGACCAGGATGGTGCCCAAAATGATTTAGCATCTCCATCAGCCAATTGCTGTACGCAAATAAATCGGATGAAGAACCTGGAATATCCATAAAGAATCTGCAAAAATAAAAGTATATACATGATTGCGTCAAAGCACAAATGCAAGCTAGGCACACATATGATTCTTCACCATCAAACTGACATCACCATCCTCATCTACATCATGGGCTATCTCTTGACTCACACAAACACCATCATCCAAGCCACCTATCAGCTCTAAGACCATAGAATGGGGAAACACAGTCGCGTGTATACACCCGTCTCTAGAAACACGTGTATACACCCATCCAAAAATGCGTGTATACACTCGTGCAAAAACACGTGTATATGCACGTGAACCGTCTGTGCAGACAGGATACATGCAGACATACACGCGTTCCTACACGCGCCCTACGAAATTTTTTTTTTGAAAGCGAGCGACCTCCAACAAATCGACCTTATAAAAGGCCCACTGTCGCCCCCTGTCACAATCGTTCACCAGACGGCAACCAGAGAAGGAGAAGGATGCAGACAAACCCATAAAGGAAAGAGACAATAGCATAAACAAATCTGAGGAAAGAGACAAGGAAAAGGACTAACTGACTCACCTTTGAAAAAGTGAGTCTTCTTTTTGGTCGGTTTCCTTCACCCGTGTGTGCTCCTTGCACTTAGGTTTAGTGCTCTGTTGGAAGAGGTGACGACGAAGGTGAGCAGATCTATTTTTTGAAAATGTTTATTTGGGGAAGGCGGTTTATTTTTAGGTTGAATAGGTCGTCGCGTGTAAAAACGCGTGTATTTTTGCATGTATAATAAATCAACCGCATTTATACACGTGATTTTTAGGATATAGCCGCATTCATACACGCGATTTTCAGGATGTAGCCGCATTGATACACGCGATTTTTAGGATGTAGCCACGTTAATACACGCAATTTTTAGGATCTAGCCACGTTAATACACGCGATTTTTATACTTTCATTAAAAACTGATTATGATTTTGTGTTTTCTGGTTTGTACATAGGATGTCATCAACCTTCTCAAGCAGTTCTGGTGAGGATGAGACAATGCGTCATCGTAATCGCGATGTGTGGTTGGGACAGAGGATCAAGTGTATGTGTAATCGATGTCAAGGATGCATTGTACGAGTACGTCGAATTACCTTGAATCACATCTCCATGTATGGAGAATGGAATCAAACAGGTTTAGAGGTGAGTAGATGTAAATTGATAGTATTCAAAAATGACTCATGGTGGTATCCAAATTAAATTAATGGAGTTATAATATATATACTCTAATTGAAGCATGATGCAGTACCACACCCTAACATGGTGCCCTATGCACGGCGAGAGCACGCAAAGCATCGACGAGATGATGCTGGAGCTTCGGGATCTATTGTCAGAGATGAGTGGGAAAGGGATGACAATAGCCCTGCATCCCACGAAGTTGTGGAAGAGGAAGTGTTTGATGATATGGTGCAGTATCTTTTTAAGGATGATTCCAAAGGTATGGACGACGATGATATGGAACAAGAGCATCTTTACAAGGCTTCATCGACACCGGTTTTTGAAGGGTGCACATTCTCTATTTTACGTGCTTCACTTGAACTACTCAATATACAAACAGTTTATGAATGGAGTAATGCAAGCCTTGACGCATTATTGAAGTAAGCATTCTAACTTGCAAATTTGAATTAGTGTTTTAGGGTATAAGGTTTAGGACTAATTGATGATATGGGATGCAGGCTATTATCAAACATGCTTCCAAAGGGAAGTAGACTACCCACCTCAAGAGACATAGAGAGGCGCTATGTGACATCTCTTGGAGGATTGGATTATGATCGCATACATGCATGCGTCAATGATTGCATTCTCTTTTGTGGGACGCATAAGGAGGCTCGACATTGTCCCACTTGTGGTGAAGCAAGGCATAGAACAGATGCAGCCATGGACTCATATGCTTGCAACCATGTGCACGGCCTTACGCACTTCTGGACATGGTGCATGGATCACTCATCACTTGGGAGGTCATTTTGGGCAGATTTGTAGGTTCTATCCCGGGCTGCCCTTTTGCCACTTCGCTTATTTTGCGATTGGAAACAGGTCCTTTCGCATGCTCATTGGACACCCTTCCTTTTGTCTCATGCCAATTCCCTTCGGTAGGAAAGCATTTACTGGAGTGCTGTTTTTGATTCTCCATTGGCCTTGCAAGAGCCGATTCGGACATACAATCTCAGCAATTTGGGGATTAGGTGCATAAATGATGTTGTTGATGCTACTGGTCAAATGCTTTCCTTCCCTTGGGCTATGGCTTCCTATCCACTAGCCATGCATCATAGGTTCATTTGGAGGAAAATTGCTGACTTGCTGCAGCCTTTTCTTCCCATCCCTCCTTTATCTAACAGGGACAGATTACAGGATTGGCAGTTACACCCCCGATGGGCTCAAATTCTCGTCTTGTTATTCTTTCTGACCTAACGGTTAGGATGACATACTCTTTCCTCCAGCCATCACCATGGATTCATTCACATGCTAATTCTCTTTGGCTATTTTGGGGGCTATGATATCCACTATGCAGGTACTAAGCATTTCTCGGGTCTTTGCATATTGGTCAACAGACATGAACTGCAGCCCCAGCTTGCCTTCAATGATTGTGATGGCAGATGGATGGTGATTCAATGTGATGTCAATGGTGATATTTGGGAGTTTGCCTCTATTTATGCCTCGCAAACTTTTGCTTCCAGAGCTTCCATGTGGCATGCCATTGCTGTCACGTGCACACCATTCAGGTGTAAAGTGACATGGCATTATTTTATGGCATGGCATCATCAGGCATTTAATCAGGATTTATCAGGCATTTTATGGACATTTAAATGAATGTTTTCAGCATGTACCACATGGTATGGGTTGGATTCAGCATTGTAGCATCATATTAACCATCTAGACAAAAGCATTAGGGCTTATGGAGGTAGCCGACAGCATTCAAGTCAGCCGACCAGCCTTTAAAGCATTTATGGCATTTAAATGGCAGTCGTGAGCATATTCAGAGCGGGCCAACTACAGCCAAGCTGGCCGACCAGCACCAATTCCCCATATATAAAGAAATGCATCATTTCAGCATAGACATCTGGATCTCTTCAGCGTTTTTCTTCCTAGGAGCAAAGGGGGATACAGTTCAGCATCTAACAGTGTGTTCCTTCAGCGTTTCTACACCAAGAGGGCTGGGAACAACAGCGCATCCATGCATCAGCATATTCAGCCATCTTCCCAACTCCTACATAGAGGGATACCAGCATACAAGTGGTGGAACTCAGCATTGGAGTCAGGACAGCCATCTTTTAGCCATCCTTCATCATTATTCAGCATGTTTCCCTCTCTTCCAGGGGTAGACATCATCTAGGACAGCATAGATCCCTTTGGATCTCATTGTAACCGCATTCATCATCTAATAGAGCTGCATTGCATTGACACATATTTGTCTATCTCTTAAACATCATTAAGTGGAGTTTAGTTAGACTAAGGTTGTGATTACTACGGTCGAACCCTCACATGCCACATTGGTATCAGAGCGTTACTACAGGGTAACGAGCCTTAGATCATGTTCATTCCATCAGCCATTCAGTCAGACATCATGTTAATTCCTTCCGCACAGTTAAACCCTGTTCTCAAAATCTTGCAAGCCACCCTTAGGGATTTTCCCTTAGGGATGCATTAGTAACCCATCCATCTGCATTCTTGCACAGCATATAGGGTTGCACATGGTTTGCATAGTAGATATCTTAGCAGTCATCTTAGCAGTCCATCTTGCATCTGCAAGGCATACATGTTTGCCCATGAACTCTCTGGGAAAGAATGACATCCATCATCAAAGAAGGACATAAGTTTTGGGCTTCAACTGGCAGCAGCTGGGGGTTTCTCTTCCACAAAAGACGGAAGTTTGCTCCAACATCGCCTCAAGAGGTTCAGAGCTTCAGGAACGACGAAGATGGTAGGTGAAAGGTTTCCACAGGCAGGTCAGGGGTGACTCAGGTATTTCCAAGTAGTGTTAGCAGCATTTGCCATTCAGTTCCCGCAGTATATAGAGTCTTGGCTCAAAGGATTTCACTCTTGCAAATGACCTCAGTCCCGGCGACAGCAGAAGACAGAAGGGGGCAGCGGTTCGGAGGCGAAGGATCACAGAGGAGTCGAAGGTTGCTAAGTATACCACCCAGCAACACTAGCAGCGGGGAATGTCACGTGCACACCATTCAGGTGTACAGTGACATGGCATTATTTTATGGCATGGTATCATCAGGCATTTAATCAGGATTTATCAGGCATTTTATGGACATTTAAATGAATGTTTTGAGCATGTACCACATGGTATGGGTTGGATTCAGCATTGTAGCATCATATTAACCATCTAGACAAAAGCATTGGGGCTTGTAGAGGTAGCCGACAGCATTCAAGTCAGCCGACCAGCCTTTAAAGCATTTATGGCTATTAACTTGGCAGTCGTGAGCATATTCAGAGCTGGCCGACCAGCACCAATTCCCCATATATAAAGAAATGCATCATTTCAGCATAGACATCTGTTCAGCGTTTTCCTTCCTAGGAGCAAAGGGGGATACAGTTCAGCATCCAACAGTGTGTTCCTTCAGCGTTTCTACACCAAGAGGGCTGGGAACAGTAGTGCATCCACGCATCAGCATATTCACCCATCTTCCCAACTCCTACATAGAGGGATACCAGCATACAAGTGGTGGAACTCAGCATTGGAGTCAGGACAGCCATCTTTCAGCCATCCTTCATCATTATTCAGCATGTTTCCCTCTCTTCCAGGGGTAGACATCATCTAGGACAGCATAGATCCCTTTGGATCTCATTGTAATCGCATTCATCATCTAATAGAGCTGCATTGCATTGACACATATTTGTCTATCTCTTAAACATCATTAAGTGGAGTTTAGTTAGACTAAGGTTGTGATTACTACGGTCGAAGCCTCACATGCCACATTGGTATCAGAGCGTTACAGGGTAACCAGCCTTAGATCATGTTCATTCCATCAGTCATTCAGTCAGACATCATGTTAATCGCTTCTACATAGTTAAACCCAGTTCTCAAAATCTTGCAGGCCACCCTTAGGGATTTTCCCTTAGGTATTCATTAGTAACCCATCCATCTGCATTCTTGCATAGCATATAGGGTTGCACATGGTTTGCATAGCAGATATCTTAGCAGTCATCTTAGCAGTCCATCTTGCATCTGCAAGGCATACATGTTTGCCCATGAACTCTTTGGGAAAGAATGACATCCATCATCAAAGGAGGACATAAGTTTTGGGCTTCAACTGGCAGCAGGGGGTTTCTCTTCCACAGAAGATGGAAGTTTTCTCCAACATTGCCTCAGGAGGTTCAGAGCTTCAGGAGGACATAAGTTTTGGGCTTCAACTGGCAGCAGCAGCAGGGGGTTTCTCTTCCACATAAGACGGAAGTTTGCTCCAACATCACCTCAGGAGGTTCAGAGCTTCAGGAACGACGGAGATGGTAGGTGAAAGGTTTCCACAGGCAGGTCAAGGGTGACTCAAGTATTTCCAAGCAGTTTTAGCAGCATTTGCCGTTCAGTTCCCGCAATATATAGAGTCTTGGCTCAAAGGATTTCATGCCATCAGACAACACTACTCATAGATCTCATATGATCCCTTCTGAAAAGCGATCATGGGAGGAGTTACTTACCACGACACATGCGCAAGATTTATGGACAGCCATGCACACTGGAGTAGTGGGCTACACCTATCATCATAATGCCTTTACTAACTACTAGGCTCGCTTGGATAGATGGTATGTACTGCATGCTCAACAATATACAGATTTCAGTCTTCATATTGAGGTTGATCACTCTCTTGGTCTCTCTGACCATGCTCCTTTATGGCTGAATATTCAGTTTGGCAGCCCTGGGATGACATGCCTTTACATTCCATTCGGATGAAACATATCAATAAAGGATACCTGCAGCATGCACAATTTCAACAATTGATCTGATATGCCATAATTCCTCTTACAGCCCATGTCCATTATGACTGTAATTTTGCATGGCAACGCCTTGTGGACAGGCTTCAGCATGCTATTCATGAATATGGGAGTAATTTCATGCCTGACTGGAGAGCTAAAGTTCAGCATGCCAAAGTAGTAGTTCAGTCCTTGACTGCACATTCCCAATTGCAGCCCCTCTCCTCTCAACAAATGGACACTCTCTCTCAGTCAACAGCTCTCTTGCAAGCTATTGACCGACGGAAATTGGCCAAGTGGTAGGTTTGGGCAAGGATGACTCAAGTCATGGATAAAGGTTGCTCTTCAAAATCTTTCTTTCAAGGGTTACATGCTTACAGGAGGAAGACCTCTTGCCTCAGAGTCCGTAAACTGGATGGTGAATGGACTCCGTCTTTCTCAGAGCTCCAACATGAATGCTTTTCTTATTTTCAGAAACTGTTTGCACCCCCTGCTACCACTTGTCATGTGCATCATAGATGCCATGGACATTCTCAGGGCTAGATCCAGAAAAGGCAACTAGATAAAGAGTATGAACCAGTAGAAGATAGGTAGAACCAGAGTGTAGGAGCTTCAGGTGTAACATCTGAGGTGGACATGGAGCAGGACTTGGAGCAAGAAGCAGTCGGCTGGTTCCAGAAAGGACTGTCGGCTGACATCAGCAGGACAAGAGATGAGTAGGCTGGTTGCAGAAGGTGTCGGTTGCCCATAACCATGGTCGGCTGAACCAGTACATAGAGGCAGCAGCAGGTGCTAGGGTGTGTGTGGACTGGAAAGCAGTCGGGCAGCAGCATGCGTAGCAGTGATCCAGTCGACTGTGTTTAAAAGAGCATTAATAAATTTATGAACTGGCCGACCAGCAGTCGGCCAGTTCCCCATGCATTTACTTGGGCTATAAATAGCCCAAGTGCTCCTTGTTTTTAATCATTCAGCCCACTAGGGGTTTGAGTCAGTAGGAGTCCTAGTTTGGGAGTGAATTTTGGGGTGTTATCACCTTTTCAAGAAGGCAGCCAAGGGCTGCAGACATGTACCTTTTTGTACCATAGATTATACTGAATTTCCAGCACTTCTCTCGCTCTCTACTCTCTCTCTATATCTACGTTTTTGCATCAGATGGTGCGTTTTTGCATCAGATGGTTTCCAAGAGTGTTTAGGGCTGAAAGAAGACTACCCAGAGCTTCCGCGTGTTACATTGGTATCAGAGCATCAGGCTCAGCAAAGCTAAAAACTGAATCAGTCCCAGATGATGGTGTACAGGTCCAAGGTACAGGAAAGTACACAGATTCAAAGCCCAAGGCAAGAACACAGATCGGGAAGAACTCCCAGGAGGTTTGTTGGTGGTGTTCCACAGTGCTAGATGGGGATGGCAGTTCCGTGAGCCAGGTAATGGTCCCAAGGGAGGTTGATCCTCCAAGGGTGATGTGAGAGTGCCAGACTCAGTTCCAAGAATGAAGACCAAGACCGTGTTCAGAGTCAGGGCAGGAATGGATTGTGGACTAGAGGAAGACTAGATGCATAGATCTTCATCAGAGACAGAGTGGTTTGGAGAACAGGCCGGGTTTTCAGAGAAAAAGGTTTGCGAGGAATGGATGATGACAGATGGACTTCGAGACAGGATTGGGATGATGACAGTCATCCAAGAGCAGGTTGGATTCCCGTCATCAAGTTTAGGAGAGGGGGATGTCATGTGCATCATAGATGCCATGGACATTCTCAGGGCTAGATCCAGAAAAGGCAACCAGATAAAGAGTATGAACTAGTAGAAGATAGGTAGAACCAGAGTGTAGGAGCTTCAGGTGTAACATCTGAGGTGGACATGGAGCAAGAAGCAGTCGGTTGGTTCCAGAAAGGACTGTCGGCTGACATCAGCAGGACAAGAGATGAGTAGGCTCGTTTTGCAGAAGGTGTCGGCTGCCCATAGCCATGGTCGGCTGAACCAGTACATAGAGGGAGCAGGCAGGCGTTAGGGTGTGTGTGGACTGGAAAGCAATCGGGCAGCAGCATGCGCAGGAGTGATCCAGTCGACTGTGTTTAAAAGAGCATTAATAAATTTATGAACTGGCCGACCAGCAGGCCAGTTCCCCATGCATTTAAAGGGGCTATAAATAGCCCAAGTGCTCCTTGTTTTTAATCATTCAGCCCACTAGGGGTTTGAGTCAATAGGAGTCCTAGTTTGGGAGTGAATTTTGGGGTGTTATCACCTTTTCAAGAAGGCAGCCAAGGGCTGCAAACATGTACCTTTTTGTACCATAGATTGTGGAGGCAGCCGACAGCATTCAAGTCAGCCGACCAGCCTTTAAAGCATTTATGGCATTTAAATGGCAGTCGTGAGCATATTCAAAGCTGGCCGACCGCCCGCAGCCAAGCTGGCCGACCAGCACCAATTCCCCATATATAAAGAAACGCATCATTTCAGCATAGACATCTGGATCTCTTCAGCGTTTTCCTTCCTAGGAGCAAAGAGGGATACGGTTCAGCATCCAACAGTGTGTTCCTTCAGCGTTTCTACACCAAGAGGGCTGGGAGCAGCATCGCGTCCACGCATCAGCATATTCAGCCATCTTCCCAACTCCTACATAGAGGGATACCAGCATACAAGTGGTGGAACTCAGCATTGGAGTCAGGACAGCCATCTTTCAGCCATCCTTCATCATTATTCAGCATGTTTCCCTCTCTTCCAGGGGTAGACATCATCTAGGACAGCATAGATCCCTTTGGATCTCATTGTAACTGCATTCATCATCTAATATAGCTGCATTGCATTGACACATATTTGTCTATCTCTAAAAAATCATTAAGTGCAATTTAGTTAGACTAAGGTTGTGATTACTACGGTCGAAGCCTCACATGCCACATTGGTATCAGAGCGTTACATGGTAACCAGCCTTAGATCATGTTCATTCCATCAGTCATTCAGTCGGACATCATGTTAATTGTTTTCGCACAGTTAAACCCAATTCTCATGATTACTGCGGGCTGCGGGGCAAGCATGACGGCACCGCGTGGCACGAGAGGGGGGGGCTGCGGGGGCGTGACGACACGGCCCGGGGGGGCTGCGGGGCGTGACGTCACCGCGCGGCACGAGGAGGGGGGGCTACGGGGCGTGATGGCACGGCACCCGGGGGGGTTGTGGGGCATGAGAGCACCGCGCGGCACGAGGGGGGGGTGCGACGGCATGGCACCACCGCGGGGGGGGTGGGGGGGCGTGAGGGCACGGCTCCGGCGGGGTCCGGGGAGGGTGTTCGGGCACGGCACCGCGGGGGCCGGAGGCGTGAGGGCACGGCTCCGGCGGCAGGGGCTAGGGAGGGTGTTCGGGCACGGCACCGCGGGGGCCGGGGGCGTGAGGGCACGGCTCTGGGGGGGCCGATCGGGGGCGTGAGGGCACGGCACCGGGGTGTGAGGGCACGGGGGGGCCGGCCGAGGGGGGGCGTGAGGGCATGGCTCCGAGGGGTGTTCGGGCACGGCACCGCGGGGGCCGAGGAGGGTTTTCGGGCTCACCGGGGTGATGGCACGGCACGGCTCCGTGGGGGCCGGGGGAGGGTGTTCAGGGCACGGCACCGCGGGGGCCGCCGGTCGGGGGGGTGTTCGAGCACGACACTGCGGGGGCCGGGGAGCGTGTTCAAGCACGGCACCGCGGGGGCCGAGGGAGGGTGTTCGGTCTCACGGCACCACGGGGGCGGGGGGCGTGAGGGCACGGCTCCGGGGGGCCGGCCGGGGGGTGTTCGGGCACGGCTCTAGGGGAACGGCCGAGGAGGGCGTTTGGGCACGGCTCCTGGCTCGAAGGATTTCACTCCTGCAGACGACCTCAGTCCCAGTAGTAGCAGAAGAAAGAAGGGGGCAGTGGTTCGGAGGAGAAGGATCACAGAGGAGTCGAAGGTTGCCAGGTATAGCAGCGGGGAATGTCACGTGCACACCATTCACGTGTACAGTGACATGGCATCATTTTAGCATCATAAGTATCATCAGGATTTATCAGGCATTATTCAGGCATTTAAATGAATATTTTCAGCATGTACCACATGGTATGAGTTGGATTCAGCATGGTAGCATCACATTAGCCATATAGACCAGCATTTAGGGCTTGTGGAGGCAGTTGACAGCTTGTTTACATCAGCCGACAAGATGCTACTTCAGTCGACCAGCATTTATGCTATTTTTGGCATAATATATTCAGTCGTGGGCTTTTGCATCTGGCCGACTGCAGCCAGGCTGGCCGACCAGCCCCCCTCACCCATATATATAGAGACCTCAGCATTCAGTTCAGCACATCATCATCATCTATCATCAGCGCATCTCAACGCATCTCAGATATAGCAGCATTCAGCAGGGTGTTCTCCAACGCATCTCCTCCAGGAAGCTTTGGGGACAGCATATCCAGCCAACGCATCAGCACATTCAGCAACGCATCATCATCAGCATTCAGTACTTCATCTTCAGCAAACGCATCTATTCTCCTTAGCGTTTCCTTCCCAGGTAACAGGAGCACATCTGCGTTTCATCATCAGGTCAGCATAGCATCTATTCCAAAGCATCCCTTTAGCGTTTCCTTCCCAGGAGACAAGGGAAAGATAGTGGACAACAGTTCATTCATCATATCAGAATATTCAGCATATAGGTAGCATATTCAGCAGTATAGATCCATTTGGATCTTATTGTAACCGCATTCATCATATAATATAGCTGCATTGCATTGACACATATTTGTCTATCTCTTAAACATCATTAAGTGCAATTTAGTTAGACTAAGGTTGTGATTACTACAGTCGAAGACCTTTACATGTCACATTAGGAGCTTCTGGTGTCCATCCATGGTTCTTCTGGTAATTGTCCTTAATGTATGTATTAAATTTGATTAATACAGGTTGGTGACATCTTTTATACAGGATGAAGGGCTAGCACACATGGAATTGAGAGAGAGCATGTACACATGGTGCATCTTGCACAATTGGAACCTAGAGCAGCTATAGTGCTGGAGTGCGAGGAAGAAGACCATGTACTTCTTGGACATGGTAAACATGAAGTCTATGTACATCATGTACATGATGAGCATCAGGCTCAACCATGGCAGCTGGGGATCTAAAGAGCTGCGTTTTTTTTAGAATACATGCTTGTTATTTTTAGAGCATATTGTAAATAAAAGCGAGAGTAGCAGGGGAACATAAAAGGGGCAGTCCACGCATCACTTGAGCATAACCTGGGGGCAGAGTAGCTTTTGGCTGGCCTATGTGCACCTTGGTTTCACAACTTTTCCTCCGAGAAAAAGTTGACGTGTACTTGCTTGCTTTTTCAGCACTTCCTTAGTTCTTGCCCAAGCACATAACTGTGTTGTCCTTTACGCATGATCTCTATTGGCTCTCTCTTTCTCATGAGTTGACTACAAATTTTTTTCCTTGAAATAGCTATGGCTGAGCAAGAAAAGGCTCCCCTCTTTGATGGTCATCAAGAGGATCTTGAGACAAATGGCGGTAGACAGAGAGTCCATCCAGGAGGATATGATTGAGTATGCTGCCATGACTGTACCCCAGCTTGAGTTAATCATCACTCACCTCTCGACACTAGTACGGCAGTAGCCTTTGGGGAGGGCTACAAAGCTAAAATACCCTTAGTTGTATTACTGACGAGATAATGAAATATATCATCAAATATTTGTCAAAATTAAATGTTGATTGGGCTACAAAGCTGGATACATTATTTGAAACATACATAATTTAAGAGGCCGACACTTTATCTCAAATTTCATTCTCAAAGAGGGACTGGTGATGGCCGACGCCATCCATAATTTACAAATAATTCCTTGCCAGCTTGTAATGATCTTGTAGCACACACTACTATATATATGGGTATATCTCTAATCATATAACATGGCTCGTGACTATTCTCACACTCCATAAAGTTACAATTTGTTCTCACATTTCTCCCTCTACTACTATTGATTAGTCCTGCTATATTTCCTTGAGCATAGGGTCTTCCATCAATATAAAGCCGCGATCCACAATTATATCTAATGTTTCTTTCAGTGAGTGAGGCCGCATTAGCACAAAGCCCATATGTTGTCATACTTCTGATAAAGCGAACAAGTGCATGCCATGCGTCCCATAAATGGGCCCACAAAATGACATAAGAGTCACCTCTGAGTTTGCGGGCACGCGTAAATCCTGTGCAATAAAGAGACCTCGTCCACCATTGGGAATGGTAGATGGTGCAATCACATATCAAGCACCCCAAAAGCTGAAAACCTCTCCGTCTGCTGGAAGGGCTGCTCCCAAACCATCCTCCATAGCGTCTACGATCGTACGTTTGAATGAGAGATAGAAGACAATCAGGCAATGGATGATCACCCAATGTCTCTGATTGGGCACCGAGGGGAAAAGAAGTTGATGATGCCTCCATTTGCAACTGAAAAACGGCTTGACCATATCGTATGTGTGGAAGGAATGAAGGATCAATTCCATGGTCTTCACAATGCTCATGAAATCGAGGATGTAGAACTGGTACGTGCTGAATAATGCATCATTGTTGATTATATGAAGGGTGAGACACACATGGAACATGATTAATAGTGCGGAGTAAACTTGGATATGAATTTATACATAGTTCTAAAATGACATCACTTACCATGGGATACTCCCGTTCCTCTTGCGGTGGCATATCAGGACATGGACCATACTGCTCCATATGGGCAAAACATATGCATCGCATTCGTCGATGAGTGCCATGGCATGCTGCACACCAACATGGGATTCTTTCAACGTAATATGTTTGTGTCGCCTAGTGTCCTAGATGATGTGGAAGAAGAGGAACCATCTCCTCTCGCAACTACAGATGGACGCACAAGAAGAGTGGGAGGAGGCGGTGTCCCAGAGGATGATCCGGAATCTGCATTCATAAAATATTAATGTCATGTTAATATCATTAAAAAACAAAGAAAACTTGAACAAAAATATTACACATACAAAATCATCCTAGAAGTGTTTGTAAATGCTATGGTAGTGCACAATGCATATTTGCTTATCCCCCAGGTTAGGAATAATGTTCTTCCCTCAGCAGAAACTAGTTAATTTGTAATCATACCTTCTTACTGTACTAATGTCCATATTAGAGGCTTACAGTAACCTTGCACAAAATAGTTCTTCAAGGTGTAATTGACATGCACCCAAATGCCTTAGCATAGCATATACGGACCGTCAGCCGGTCCGTATGCACTATGGATGTGCAATTGGTCCATTCGGAGAGCTAGTACGCTCTCCAAATGCATCCAATTGAGCATCCATAGCGCATACTGACCGCTACATTTATCTATTTATCTATCCACCTACCTATGTATATGTGTTTATATATCCATATATATGTTTATTGATCGTAAATTGTGAAACCTTGTAATAACACACTGTTGTTAAATGCTTAGGAAATTTACGGTCGTCCCTGAGCATACACGCCCACCTGCGATGTGCAAAGATTCTTGGCGGCACTTCAGGAAAGAGATTCGCTTGAGAGTGACATGGCCTCAACAGAAGGTACACAAAGTTAATTCACTCAATGCATATGATAGGTACTTCTCGAATAGCATTAATTATATATTCATATAAAAGCGCATTTAATTTGCAGGAGGCAGCACAGGCTCGTGTCCAGTCAGGGCACACCTCTCAGCTTGGCCGGATGGGCTCTAGTCGCTTTCGAGCACTCTTTGTAAGTGCACAAATTTTTTGTTCGACTATCTATAGCTATTTGTATATACATACATATATATATATATATATATATATATATATATATATATATATATATGTGTGTGTGTGTGTGTGTGTGTGTGTGTGTGTATCCATGTATCTATGATCTCATATGCATTCAATTCACTTCTTACTTATATATATGCAATGTTTAAATGATAGAGAAAGGATTATGGTTGAGCACCATCTGCAGACGAGATACGGAGAGCCATAATTTATGGCTACAGAGCGCTACAGAAGGAGATGCCGACACCTGATGCTTTTGTGAGTAATTCTATCAAATATTATTTTATGCCAATCAAGATCTGCATGTGTTATATGTTATGTGGTTTTTTTATACTCAAATAGCTAATAGACATTTTTAATTGCAGGAGCAACATGGTGAGAACGACATGGACGAGGTTGCTCGAGGTAGCAGTAGGGTTATCATCGCAACCACCCAAGAATGTATAAGAGGAGGACTCTTCCTCCGATGACTCCGATTAATGATAGAGCCATTTAGTGCTAAGTTTGTAGACATAATTTTTTGATACATATAGTTGCTCATTCAGAATGATGGCGCTCTTTCATTAACATTTTCTTTATGTATGTGTGTTTTTGGCCATGATGCACATGTGTTACATCTATCAAGAGTTTCTTGAAGTGTCTACCTCCCAAATCTACAGATTTAAATGTTAATTGATTGCAAAATTTAATTTATACTTACCGTAATCGATGTCGGCCATTGCTTTTTCAAAAGTCGATGTATGTCGATTCTTGGGTCTTTTGTCGTACACGAATGCGCGTGCGTATGTGTGTGTGTGAGAGAGAGAGAGAGAGAAAGAGAGATTTTTTATGATGTTTGTATACGTACGATGTGTGTGTGATAAAGAGGCAAGTGTGTATGAGAGAGAGAGAGAGAGAGAGAGAGAGAGAGAGAGACCAATGTTTATGTGAAGTGTGTGTGTGTGTATGAGAGAGAGAGAGAGGGTGAAAGAGAGAGAGAGAGAGAGACTAATGTTTGATAAAGAGGCAAGTGTGTATGAGAGAGAGAGAGAGAGAGAGAGAGAGAGACCAATGTTTATGTGAAGTGTGTGTGTGTATGAGAGAGAGAGAGAGGGTGAAAGAGAGAGAGAGAGAGAGAGAGACTAATGTTTAAGTGAAGTGTGTGTGTGTGAGAGAGAGAGAGAGAGGGAGAAAGAGAGAGAGAATGTGTGTGCAAGAGACACAAGTGGAGATAATGTGTATGAGAGAGAGAGAGAGAGAATGCGCATTGGCTAAAAAAAAACGTTCAGAACAAAGGTCTTTTAAGCGACCCCAACGGCTAAAAAAAATAATACAAATAGGGTCGCTTATGCCACCTTTGTAAGGTCGTTTATGCCACCCAAAATAGGGTCGTTTATGCCACCTTCGTAGGGTCATTTATGCCACTCAAAAAAGGTCGCTTATGCCACCCAAACTTAGGTGTTTATGCCACTCAATTTGCGTCGTTTATGCCACCAAACAACGTGGTTTATGCCACCCTCGTAACGTCGTTTATGCCACCCAAACGCGATGCATATGCCACCCTAAAAACGTGGTTTATGCTACCCAAAAAGCGTCGTTTATGCATCGCAAAAACGTTGCTATAGAGGTCGTTTAAACAATGTTCAAAAGCGACCTTTGGAACGACTTTTGTAGCGACCCTTACGAGGGTCGGTACAGGCTTCTACTCTTGTAGTGGTAGAACAGCAAGTCTACACATAACTCCCTAATCTACCCTAGCTCTTTTTTTTCTAATGTAGACAAAGTAAAACTAACATAACTTCACATCATCATGAACAAGTGTAATATAAAACTTACAAATACAAAAAATAGAAGACATTTGCAAACCATGTTTTTAGGAATGTCAAAATTCAATTACAATACTTTACGGATTACATAAGTGTATGTTTCCAAAAAACTCATATACAAGATAAAGCATAATAAAAACCTATGGAGCTAGGGGCTATCTAGATCTCATACTGTGCGATTGGTATTGTTCCTTGCGGCTCCAACCCCTATGCTTCTCAGATTTTCATTGCTTTCTATAGCTACGTTTGCACCACCATTTCAAGTTATATGATCCTAAAACATGATAAAACTAATACAAGTGAGAATCAGCTTTGCAAAAACAAAGAGGTTAAGGGTTTAGGAATGTACTTACTTCCCATGCTTGCCAAGCATCTCCTCTAGTAATACCAATCCATCCTTCATCTTGCACCCTATCAAATAGAGCTTGTAAACCCCATTGTAATGCAAAATCATATTCCTCTTGCTGCGTAGGGGGGCATTCCACTGCTTCAAGCTGCAGTTGTACAAACAAGTGAACATTTTAGAAAGTTGTTATTTAAGATAACCTTCTTTAATTAAAAAATAAGATACAATGAAGGCTAATATTTACTTAGAAATGTTGTCGAGATATCGACTCCTTGTTCACATGTAACATCACGCCTCAAGTTATTTGCCATCTATCAAAAAAAAAAACTTAAAACTCTTATGCATAGGAAGCTACTGGCATGCATAGGAAGCTACCAGCATGCGTAGGCTGGCTCTACTGGTATGCGTTGGAAGCAACCGGCATGCGTGGGCAGCAACCGACATGCGTAGGTAGCTACCGGCATATATCGGAAGCTACCGACATACGTCAGAAAATACCGGCATGTGCAAGTTGCTATTGGCATGCGTAGGAAGCTACAGGCATGCATCAGAAAAGCAAGTGGCATGCGTTGGTTGCTACCGGCATGCACAAGAAGCTACCGGCATACGTTGGAAGCTATCGGCATGCATTGGTTGCTACCGGCATGCATAGGAAGCTACCGGCATGCATAGGAAGCTATCGGCATGCATAGGAAGCTACCGACATGTGCCGGAAGCAACCGGCGTGTTGGTTGCTATACCAACATGCATAGGAAGCTACCAGCATCTGTAGGTTGCTACCGGCATGCATTGGTAGCTTCCTACGCATGCCGGTAGCCTCTGATGTATGCTGGTAGCAACCAATGCATTGCCGTAGCAACCAACCGGTAGCTTCCTTTGCTTGCCCGTAGCAAAACCAATGCTTATTGGGAATAACCAATGCTTTCCGGGAGCTTCCTATGCATGCCGGTAGCTTCCAACATAGGCTGGTAGCAACCTATGCATGCCCGTAACACCCTATGCATGCCGATAGCTTCGTATGTTACCGACATGCATTGGTTGCTACCTTATGCATTGGAAGTTATCGGCATCCATAGGTTGCTATTGGCATGCATAGGAAGCTAGGCTAATGCATGAGGCTTTACGCAAAAGTCTCATGCATAAACCTTATGTATAAACCTCATGCATGACGCTTATACATTTGGTAATGCATAAGTCTTATGCATGAGATTTATGCACTACCCTTATGTATAAGCCTCATGCATGAGCTTATACATTTGGTAATGCATAAGTCTTATGTATGAGATTTATGCACTACCCTTATGTATAAGGCTTATGCATAAGGCTAATGCATAAGCTTTATGCACTTGCCTCATACATCAAGCTAAGGCATATTTCCACCTCTAGAGAGAAGAGGAGCTATGCTATCCATGTAGGTCTAGCATGTGGTGTTCTAGAAAACCTTTCAAAGGATTTCTCATGTTCAAAAATCCTTGTTTATGGATATTTGGGAAGTACATTGACATAGAAATGAGAAAAAATAACAAATCCTAAAACTTACAAACCCTATAATATGTAAAAGCATAAGAGAGAAAACATAAAAGGGAGAGATCTCTTACCTTATGGGGCTTGTATGTGTGGATAACCTACAAAATCAAACCAAATAAAGAAAAAAAGTATTAGTTACCCTCATCTTCACCCTAATAGAAAGCATATACAAAACCCTAATCTTAATAGAAATCTTAATGATGGATTTCACCCTAACTTATTGAATCCTTTTTTTTCCTTGTCATCATAGCTTAACCCTAACCCTAGCTTTTAAATAGAAAACATGATAGAGAGTTTTGATAGAGAGCTCTCCATCAAAACTCTCTATTAGGGTTTCTATGTAGAAGCTAGGATTAGGGTCAAGCTTCAATGAGACAAGGAAAAAAGAAGAAAAGAAAAACTCAAGAGAGAAGAAAGAGTCACAAGAAAGCTTTAATGTAAAGCTTGTTCGCATAGGAAATGAAAGAAAACAGTAGACATACCTTGCTTGAGCTTGAGGAGGATATGGTAGGAGAGGTAGAAGTGATAGACAAGGCAAAAACTTGCAAAAGAAAAAACCTCAGAGAGTACAAGTTTATTGTATTAAAAAAAGATAAAACTACGCGGTGGCAAAAGAAGTGACAAAAAAGCAGGATATTTTAAAAATATACCAGCATTTGTTCACTTCTTAGCAGCAAAAAAACACTGTTGGGCAGCGATATTACACTCTTGAGCAATAAAAGAATGCTGCTAAAAGCACTGCCTACTACTAGCAATGCAAAAACTCTACGGAGTAGTGGTATATCGTTGCTCAGCATCATGAGAACCCCCGATACTTCACTACCTTCCCAGCCACCCTATTGATGTTAGCTCTACTACTAAATTAGTTGTCCTCTATGGTCAGCATTCACCTCCAATGTCTTTGATCTATTACCTAAAAAGCTCTCTTGACCATAACTGGCTGTTACCTGCTGCTGACCATACACACTTTCAACAAACACAAAAGTGACTAGATCCTGCCTCCGAAGCCTTGTCTTTGTATCTTGTCCATTATCTTCTCTTTAAAATTCCAAGTTGTTCTCCCCAATTTGATAGCCTCACAAATAAATCTTAAAGCCTTTCAGATGTAGGAAGCTGCCCTTAATTGACCTCTATTTGACAATATACTCTCTTGGCTACCCCAAACAAGTCAGAACAATTACTATCACTTGTCTCTGAATTTGGATGGCTCTCCGAGTCTATATTTGATTCTTCAGTGTCCTCTATGACTCTCCAATGTCCGTGGACTTAATATCCATACTTTGAAGGCCTTCCTAATGGTCCTATTCACACTCTTCTAACTGTCTTTTGACCTTCCTCCTCCAGCCTTTGCTTCCAAATTCTACTACATAGCTATTATGCCTCAAAGTCAACAACAATTATGACACTTCCGAAAGTGTCATGTGATAGCTATAACCCCTCAGACTTATCAACTAAGCAAGATCTATCACCTCCTAGGTCCTCTACTACTGCCAGCATGCTACCAGTTCACAACTGCCTCTGAATGGGCACAATATACCCAACTAACCAAGTTGACGTAGTTGACATAGATTTTAACTCCTTTGAGTAAGTTGACCCCAAAGGAATATCAAAGGAATTAAATAACACTATCTCCAATCCTCACAAGCAATCAGCTGACCTGCTGTGTCCGACTGCTACCTCAAAAACATAAAATAACAAGCTTTGTGTCTAATGTCCTCAAAAAGGTCCATAAGTGTAAGAGCTGATGTGAAGAATCACTTCCCCTGAATTAATACTAGTTAGAAAAACATATCTATACCACTTGCTAATTATTTTAATGCCTAGATGACTCGGAATCAGCCCTAACTTAGGCTAACTCAACCAAAGTTAGCTCACACCTGTAGCCTTATCACCAAAAAAACTCCTTCCGTACAAAATAGAATTGTACCAAAACACGGAACAAAACCTTTATATCACATAATTTGATCCTATGGATATTCAAAGAAGACTTTTCAACATGTAATAAGCCTCAATATTGAGCATATGAAGGAAAGAAACAGAAAATCAAAAGAAACTCTCTCAAATGACCACAAGGAAATCCAAACATGTATTCTCAAATAACCACCCACAAGGAAATCCAAACATGTATTCTCAAATATTCAAAAGATCATCAATCATTCAATTGTTTCTGTCAGCTAGCCACCATGCAGCCAATCTTATAGAAGCTGATTACAACAACGAAATATGAATACACAACCACCCATGCAAGATCCTAAGCTTCCTAAGGTTTTAAATTATACCCAATACATTATTTTATTCTTCATGGGGTTGGCATGAGCATTGTCATAGGACATATCTCCTTGGCCATAAAAACTTCCATCCTCTTTTGCCAAACCCCCCATGGCTGAAGCATTTATGCTCAATCACTTACTTTGGATTCTCTCGGCTTTGATGCAGAGATCTCCATCAATATCTTTAATAGGAATTCTATGTAGAAGGTAGGGTAGGGAGAAGCTTCAATGAGAAGGGAAAAAAAAGAAAAGAAAAACTTTAAAGGGAAGAGAGAAGGGAAATACTCCTCAGAAATGGGTATACTCACAAGAAAGCTTTAATGGAAAGCTTGTTTGCATAGGAAATGAAAGAAAATAGTAGACATACCTTGCTTGAGCTTGAGGAGGATAAGGTAGGAGAGATATAAGTGATAGACAAGGCAAGAACCTGCAAAATAGTACAAGTTTATTGTTTTAAAAAAAGATAAGAGTACGCAGCGACAAAAGAAGCGATAAAAAAAGCGAGATATTTTTAAAACATACCAGTACTTTTTGCCGGTTTAGCTATGAAAAAACGTTGTTCGGCAGTGATACTGTGCTGTTGAGCAGCAATATATCATTGTTGAGCATCGTAAAAACCCCTGATATTTTCCTTTCAAAAATGCTACTATGCTCCCGATGTGTTGTAATGATGTTTATATGGTATTATTTTATGTGTGTGATCACCATTTGTCTATTAAAGGCATACCATATTTGAATCTTCAGTGGAGAGTATAAGTTGTGGATTAGGTGTTTGCACAAGTTGTAGATGTTGAGGCGCTTGTAGATGTTTCTTTGGAGCTATAGATTTGGTGAGACTTCCCCCTCCCTAAGGTGCATTCTGTCATCTTAATAGTCCTAGGTGTCTAAATCTTTTGAGGGACTGGTAAAGAAGGCTTGCTTTTGATTTGGTTATTCTCTTTTTCAATTTTGGCACTGCGAGTGGACAAGATTGAGGGTCAACCATAGATATTGCTTTCCTTGATGAGGTTATTTGATGAGGTTATGGGTGTTTTGATGTGGTTATTCTCTTTTTCAATTTTGGCACTGCAAGTGGACAAGATTGAGGGTCAACCCTAGATATTGCTTTCCTTGATGAGGTTATGGGTGTTTACTTCCTTCTTGACATCCAAATCCAGGTATTACCCCCATCATAGCCTTGAGTTTCAAGAAGACAAGTTGGAATCCATTAAGAGGTAACCTATGGTTTGGATTAATTTTTTCCTATGGTGCGTTTAGGGTTTCTTAATAGTAGGTTGGCAAGTGAGAATTGGTGGCGAAGCTTTAGGGACCTTGTCACGTAGGCTGTAACGCCTGTGGTGACCGACGGCAGACCAGATGGCCATGTCCAGGGTTCAGTGGGAGAGGATGCCCATGCGGAGTCATGGGTAGCCAGGCTAGTGTGGACGACAGGCCACACACTATATAGCCTGGGGGATGAGGGACAATCCCCATTCTTCCTCTATGGCTAGGTGGTGAGCCAGAGGCCGTCCCCTCCTGTGGTAACACCCGTAGCGGCATTACAGGTATTTAACACTGGTATCAGAGCGTCGGTTCGATTGGGTCATCAGGGTCCGCGCGTGACCGGGGGACCGGAGCCCACTCAATGGTTTTCAATCATTCATCTCCTCATCCTTATCTCCACAATGGAGTGTGTGGAGGGAGGCAGCCATTTTTGAAGGGAAGAATTCTCTCTCTCCCCCCGTCACACACAGCAAGCAAAACGCAAGTAAGCAATTTTCATTTTGTTCTTTTTTCTCTGTGTTGAAATTGTCTGCGAAAGAATTCGTTGAAGCTTGTGTGTGGGGGGGGCGGACACCAGCCCCACTGTCTGCGAAGCAAATTTCGTTGGGTAAAGAACGGAAGTCGCCTAGTGCAACGTTCTCTATTGTGTGTTGTGTAGAGAGTAGGGCGAAGAGCACAAATGTGTGCCATTGTGTGCACCACCCGTCTGTGAGACAAAACCACCGTTGTGTAGAGGGGGGGCGAAGACCTGCTAGCCTACGTTGTACTGAAAGAGCACAAACTCGCTTTATCACTCCCCTTTGCCTGTGAGACACTGGCTGCGGGCGGCCAGGCCATACCCGGCCTGCGGGGCCAGCCAGGCCATACCCGGCCTGCATGGCCAACCAGGCCAGCCAGGCGGCGGCGGCCAGCCAGGGGTGGCCAGCGGCTAGCCAGGGAGGGACGGCCAGTGGCCAGCGGCCAGCCAGGGACGGCCAGCCAGGGGCGGCGGCCAGCCACCAGCGGCCAACTGGGCGGCGACGCAACACAAATCGACAGGCGACCGTAAAGGGGGGTGACTATTCTCTCTCCACCACTACTCATTTTATTAGCATTTTTTTTTAGTAATTTCCGAGTTCTCGCATTGTTTTTTGCAGCAAGAATTAAAGATGTCTGCTAGGTGTAGTGTGTCCCCACCGCCTTCTACTTCTCTAGGTTTTTCAGGTCTCTTGTCCTCGGGTTTGACCCCGACCGAATTGTCAGGCCATACACGCCCGACCGTTGTTCGGTCCGGAGTGCGCTCGTCGATCACGGGTGATCCGCCAGCGCCCTTCTCGTCTATTGACCCCGCCTTAGGACCCAGCGAGCCCGCAGCCGCATTAGCAGATGACCCCTTTCTGGCTGATGAGCCAGAGGACATGAACACTGACGTCGCCGAGGGGACCGAGGAGGACCTCTTGGAGTACGATGACGATGATTATGACCTATTGGACCCTGCCGACGTCCTGACAGAGACGGAGCTCTCTAGTGGACTCTTTAAATATCTTAATGCCAAACTAAGCAATATGGGTAAAGTCCAGGCTGATTTAGTCTCACGATGTTATAGAGCATCTCCACACTGACAGCCGTCTCGGCTAGTACTCCGACTCCTCGAGGTAGCCGAGCTCCTGTGGCACGGGTGAGCGTAGCCTCACCAGTGGTTGCAGGAGTACAGACCGATGTGCCTGCAGGGCTGTCCATAGTGACAGCTTCGTCGTTATTAAAAGACTTAAAGCTGCCTAGTTTTGGTGGCAAGGAGAAGGAGAGAAACAAGGACTCAGTCAATATGTTTCTAGCGAAGTGGTCAAATTTGCATGCGCTGCGATAGCAGCCTAGCCGTATACAGCCTGTAGAGGCTAGCCTCTCATTAACCGGCAAAGCGTACAAGTGGTGGATGAGTTTGACAACTCGCCCTGCCACTTGGACAAAATTTGAAACGATGTTTTGAAAAGAATTTTTGCCTGTTAATGAGGCAGAGAGAAGCTGGGAGTTATGGGACAAGTGCTCGATGGAGAACAAATCCCTAAGTCAGTACATCTCAGACTACAGGGAGATAGTACTCAAGCTAAAGGGAATCAATGCATTCCAGACATTGCGAGGCTTTAAGAGAGGCCTCAAAGATGATTACCTTGAGTACGTAGAGCCCTTACAGCCTAAAGACCTGGTAGAGGCAATTAAGTATGCACAGATATTTGATGATAGCAAGCGTCGTAGTGCACGTGGTGGTTCTAGCAGGGCCGAGGGTAGTGAAAAGAGGAGGTCAGGCCTTAAAAGAAAAGGGTTCCACAGTGATAAACAAGGGGATAGGACGGACGAGGAAGGACAGCGTGGTCATTGGTCTAAAAAACCGCGACCATCCAGGAAGAAAAGAGACACCGAAAGCCAAAAGAAAGAGCAATATATCATTAGGAACTCAATGGAGTCTTCTTGGGCCCTTTTATTTGGCAGTTTAAGGGAGTCAAACCTTTTCTCTTAAGAAGAAACGTTTTCTAATTTGAAGCTTCAAAACGGCTACTTTATTCGAATTTGAATTTTGGGGGAAAAATGGAATTTAAAATCTAGCGAATAAAACCATATCATGTAACATATCTATGGAAAGCTCTTGATGCGTAGATCACGGATCTGTAATCTCCGCTCAAATCAGAGCTTATATGTAGAAGTTATGGAGGTCCGAAAATTGTAAAATTGCCCCCTCCCCTTTTTGGGGGAAAAAGTGCACCCTTTGACCACTCTTACACCTCTCTTACAAACCATTGGTTTTTGCTTACATGGCGGGCTCCTATTTGTCAAAAAGTTAAACGTTTCCATAACCTCATGGCAAATTAAAGGGCCCAAAAAGACTCCATTGAGTTCCTAATGTAAAGCGCAAAAGGAAAATCGCTGCTTTAATTGCAATGAAGTAGGGCACACGAAGGCTGAGTGTCCAAAGCCTAAAGCCAGCACGAGTGGCAAAACGAGCCCAAAAAAGATGGTAAATCTTCTAGGCAGTTGCATACAGTGCAGAGACTCCCTCTCAGTTCTGCAGAGTTCAGAGGTGACAGTGTGTCATTGTGATGAGCATCACGCTTGTTCAGTGACACCAGCGATGTAGCAACCTACTGTAGGTCCGCATGACATGGTGCGCATGTATGGCACCATAGGTGGCCGTAGAGTCACAGTTTTTATTGATGATGGAGCTAGCCACAACTTCTTGAACTACTGGTTAGTCAAGAAGTTGGGGTTGACTGAGACCCGGAGTGATCATGAGTATACTGTTGGCCTAGCCAACGGATATGACAAAATGGTATGGAATACCGTAGTATTGGGGGTCCCATTATCTATGCAGGACTACGAGGCTCCGCTTGACTTTCAAGTCATGCACTTAGCCAGAGCAGACGTATATTTAGGCAGGGAGTGGTTGTATGGCTTGGGCCCTAGTCTAGCTCAGAATTACTTACATAATACGCTATGTTTTGAGCACAAAGGTAGAGTCATTATCCTGCAGGGCGACCATACTGTCCCTGCCACACCACTTATTTCCTCCATGGAGCTGTGTACTGCAGTCCGCAGAGACCAGATTGCAGAGGTTTATGCTTGTTACCCTCTTTTGAATTCTATTTCCGTAGATGAAACGATAAATGATGTTTGCGTAGACAAACAAGGAAAACAAAATAACCTTGGATGAGACCCACTGTTTGAAAACCCTGTTTGGCATGCATGTGATTCAAACAAGAAAAAATCCAAGGTGAATGAAACATTAAAGAAAAAGTACGTAGATACTTTAATAAATTTACTAGAGGAATTTCAGGATGTTTTTCCTGATGATTTACCAAATGGTTTACCACCATCTAGAAAAGTACACCATGGCATCGAAGTTATGCCAGGATCAAAACCTATAAGCAAACCTGCTTATAGATTAAGCCACTCCGAGGCACAGGAGGTGGAAAAACAATTGACAGAATATTTGAACAAAGGCTTCATTCGGCCTAGTTCAAGTCTGTGGGCATCGCCTATTCTTCTGGTAAAGAAGAAAGACGGATCTATGCAGATGTGCATAGACTATAGGGCTCTTAATCAGATAACGATTAAGAACAAGTATCCAATGCCACGCATGGATGAGTTGTTTGATCAACTCTATGGATCGAGATACTTTACAAAAATAGACCTCAGATCTGGGTATCATCAGGTTAGAATTAAACAAGAAGATGTTGCGAAGACAGCATTTAGGACCCGTTTCGGGCATTTTGAGTTTTTGGTTATGCCATTTGGGCTAACCAATGCTCTAGCGACGTTTATGACGCTGATGGATAGCATTTTAGGTCCATATCTGGGAAAATTCGTAGTAGTTTTCCTAGATGATATTCTTGTGTACAGTAAGACACAGAAAGAACACATAGAGCATTTGGGTCTAGTGTTCGAGTTGTTACGAAAGTAAAAACTATTTGCAAAGAAGAGCAAATGTGAATTTTTTGAAACAGAAATTCACTACCTTGGCCATATTATATCCGCCGATGGTACGCGGATGGAGCCAGAAAAAGTAGAGGCTATTCTTAAATGGCCAGTGCCAAAGAATCTCGAGGAACTGCAGATTTTTCTTGGCATATCGGGGTTCTACCGACAATATGTGATGGACTATGCAAAGATCGCAGTCCTGTTGACTGACCAGTTACGGTCAAAAACAAAAAACATTGGTTGGAGGGACGCCCAACAGAAAAGCTTTGATAATCTCAAGGTGACCGTAGTAGCAGCTGCACCTGTTTTGACAATTGTCGATCCAAATGAGCCGTTTATTTTGGAAACAGACGCTAGTAATGAGGCCATTGGGGCCGTACTCATGCAAAGGGGACGCCCAATTGCATTTGAGAGTAAAAAGTTAGATCGTGCACAGCGTAACTACTCGGCTTACGAGCGAGAGTTACTAGCGATAGTTCATGCACTGAAAAAGTGGAGACACTATTTATATGGTGCTACTTTTGAGGTCTGGATGGACCATGAAAGTTTGAAATGACTTTCAAGTCAAAATGAACTGAAGGGTAGAAAAGCTCGGTGGGCGGAGATTCTATAGGAGTTTGACCTTCACATACGTTACTAGAAAGGTAAGTATAACGAGGTGGCAGATGCACTTAGTCGCATGCCACAGATTAATGAAAGTTTCACAGTCTTCAAGAATGATTTCTTGGAGTCACTATGTGGTTTATGTGAGTACGATCCGTCTTTTACAGAGGTTTGGCGCGCTGTACGCGTATGCACTTCTTCACAGACGTGACCACCTCCCTCGTTTTTGGCACGGATTGCTAGTCCGGAGAGACTGGCCGAAGGTGCAATGGGAAGGGAAGCGAGAGTTAGTCCGGAGAGACTAGCCGTGTCTTCTGGGTATAGTTTGGGGCCGGAGAGCTCTAACGTAGGCCCTTCATCACCTTTGACTGCCCACGGCTTCAAAGGGGAGTGATAAACTTCGTCGGGGGGAGAAATATGCTAATTACTCCATTGACGACGGGTACTTACTCTACAAGGGTAGAGTATGTGTACCAACTATTGGTGACTTTCGGGCCCACATTCTTAAAGAAAGTCATGATAGTCCAAGTGCGGGTCATCCTGGGATTCAGAAGACCTATGCACTAGTAGAAAGACCGTTTTATTGGCCTAGTTTGTTTAAGGACGTCCAGACTTATGTGCTGAAATGCAGTAAGTGCCAAGTCAATAAACATGAGCGTCTTAAGGTTGGAGGACTACTCCATCCGTCGCTGGAGATTCCTCAAGGGAAATGGGAAAGCATTTCCATGGATTTCATTACCAGTTTACCTAAGACGAGTCGAGGGAATGACTCGGTGTGGGTGGTAGTGGACAGGTTAGCTAAAATGGCAAAGTTTATTGCCACGAAGATAACTGTTAAAATGCCAGAGTTGGCAAAACTCTTTATTGAACATCTCTACAGGCTATATGGCCTTCTTGGACATAGTGTCGGATAGAGATAGAAAGTTCAACAGTCATTTTTGGAGGGAAGTCTTCAAAAAGTTGGATACTACTCTGAGTATGAGTATGGCATATCATCCGGAGTCCGATGGTCAAACTGAAAGAGTTAACCAAATTCTAGAGGATATGTTGCATTCTTATGTTAGTAAGAAGCAATCTAATTGGGAAGAATACTTGCCCTTATTGGAGTTTGCCTATAACAGCTCCAAGCACTCAGCGAGACGACTGGATTTATACCATTCATGTTAATGTATGGATTCCAGCCGAGATCTCCAATGGCTGTAGGCCTAGAAAAGGAGAAAATTCAATCTGTCAAGGACTTCCTTGAAGATATGAATGATATGCTCAGAGCCGTACATGAGAGCATTCGTAGCGCTCAGGATCGCGCTAAAGCTTATGCAGATAAAGGACGTAGAAAGGTGACCTTTGCAGAAGGTGACTTTGTATTCCTCAAGGTTCCTACGCAGTCAGAAACCATGAAAATGGGAAAGTGTGATAAACTTTCTCCGAGATATTGTGGTCCTTTTAAAATCCTTAAGAAGATTGGGGACGTAGCATATAAACTTGAGTTACCAGAGAGTTCTCAAGTCCATCCTGTCTTCCATGTCAGTAAACTGAAGAAATCAGTTCACGGGTTAGAGAACGCAGTTTCTCCAGAGATTTTAGTGGACTTGATAGAGCCACCAAAGATACCACATGAACCTGAAAAGCTTCTAGAGTATCGTGACAGACAAACCTGACATAAAGTGTACCAGGAGGTACTTGTTAAATGGACAGATAGGGATGAGGAGGTAGCTACCTGGGAACGCCGTAGTGCAATTTCCAAGAGGTTTCCCCAGTTTGTTTTCGAGGATGAAAACTCTTCTTAAGGGGGGGTAATGTCACGTAGGCTGTAACGCCTGTGATGACCGACGACGACAGACCCGATGGCCATGTCCGGGGTTCAGTGGGAGAGGATGCCCATGCGAAGTCATGGGCGGCCAGGCTAGTGTGGATGGTAGGCCACACACTATATAGCCTGGGGGATAAGGGGCAATCCCCATTCTTCCTCTATGGCTGGGTGGTGAGCCAGAGGCCGTCCCCTCCTGTGGTAATGCCCGTAGCGGCGTTACAGGTATTTAACCAACTACCTGTTAGGACCATAGATGATAGTTTTAAGCAAACCAAGTACTTTGGTATTTTAGGCACTTATACCCTCTATTCTTATGTAAGACTTTTCAAGCTAAGGTTTACCCAACTGATTTCATGTAGCAAAGGAGAGTAGGTTACGACTAGCACCCGTGTCAAGCATAGCATTATGGAACACTTTACCATAGGGGCTAGGTAATTCAATGGGTGTCCTAAGAGGAGGAATGAAATCATCCCTATTGTCAATTACCTCTGTAGCATAAGTTACGAACTCGCACTGGTGTTAAGCATAGCATTATAGAACACTTTACCATAAGGGCTAGGTAATTCAATGGGTGTCCTAAGAGGTGGAATGAAACCATCTATGTTGTCAATTACCTCTCTAGCATAAGTTTGATTTCTCAACATTGTAGAAATTTTTCCCATCTTTTCCTTACCTCCTCTTGGACTTGGATCTTCCTTTGAATGGCCCTTTCCTTGGTGGCTTGTTTGTCATGAGAAGCACATAAGGATTCTTTGATAAAGGGTCCATAGTATTTCTTAAACTTAAGTCTACCTCTATAAAACATAACATGAAAACAAGTGATTAGTGTAACACATTTATGAGAAAAAAAACATATGCTTTAAGCCTTATGCACCATGATGGCCTATGTATGCTTTAAAATGTGAGAGGATCCCACTTCACAATACTTGCTAGACCTCCTTACATTAGCATGCAATGACACTTCTCATTGAACTCTAACATATGAGTTCTAGAAAGCATTGTGATGACTATGTCTATACACATGTAGACTCTATGAGTAGACAGAATACCTTATGCATAGATAAAGAGAGCACAAGAAATATATGCTAAGAGAGTATAAACATTCAAAAAGCTTATACTCTCCATCCATGTATAGCACTCCACACATAAAAAAAGCTTTATGTATAAAAACATAATGCACAAAAATATATGCTATATACATAAGAGAGTATAAACATTAAAAAATCTTATACTCTCCATCCATTCATAGCACTCCACATCAAAAACGTTTTATGCAAAAAAACATAACGCATAAAGCCTTATGCTTAAAACTTATCCACAATATTTATGTATAAAACCTTATGTAATAAGCTTTATGTATAGAGTTTAATGCATGCATCGAGCTAGATGCAAGTTCTATGCATAGAGCTTAATGCCTACAAGCTAGATGCAAGCGTATGCAAGGCTCTATGCATAGGCTTGCAATAAACCTATGCCTAGAGCTTTTGCATAGATCTTGCAAGCTTATGTAGCTCTATGTATAGGCTTTTTGCATAGAGCTTCCAAGAAGCCTATACATAGAGCTTATGCATAGAAATTATTCATAACAATGCTATGCATAAAGCTTACAAGCTTATGCATGCTCTATACCTAGGCTTTATGCATGGAGCTTGCAAGACGCCTATGCATAAGCTTGAAAGAAGACTAAGATTATAGCTTATGAAATTTGCCTATACGAGAAGGCTATGCATAGAGCATGCAAGCTTATGTAAGATCTATGCATAGGCTTTATGCATAGAGCTTACAACAAGAAGACTATGTATAAAGCTTGCAAGAAGCCTAAACTAACCCTAAATCCGGCACCAAAGGGTGCAATAATATGTAGAAAAAATCATAAACAAGGAAAAGAAAAAGTGGGCTTACCTCTTTTTTTTTGAAGTCGAAGGAGACAATTGGTGAAAGACCTACAAAACAAAAGATTAAACAAAGTGATTAGTAGATTAAACATAACATTAAGAACTAATGCACAAGTAATAAAAAACCCTAAAAGCTCTATCCATGCATTGATAGCTCTCAACAAGCACACAGAGCCAAAAAATCAAAAAACCCTAAAAGCCCAAAACTCTAACTTGAATAAGCCTACAAAATAGCAATAAAATAAATTAAAAAGTTAGTAAGGATACTTCATTTTAACATATTAGAAAGCAAGAGGAGAAGTGAAAGATGATGAGGAGAAGAAGAGAAAAATAGGTTGAGTTTCTTTACCATAATGTTAATTCATAAATGACTAAAAGCTTGTGGTTTATGTTGCCCTAACCCTAGCTTTTACATAGAAAGCATAATAGAGAGCTTTGAAGGAGAGCTCTCTATCAAAATTCTCCATTAGAACTTCTATGTGCAAGCTAGGGTTAGGACAAGGAAAACGAGAGGAGAAATGGAAAGGAAAGAGAGGGGAAGGGAAAGAAAAGGTCACATAGAGAGCATAGTTGATGCTTTCCATGAAATCTTGGAAAACAAGAAAGCAATGAAGCTTTCCATGAAATCTTGGGATAAAGGAAGAAAGGAAAGAGGCAAGTAGTTAACTTGGAGAGGGAGAGAGCTTTGATGGAGGGAATTGGGTGGGAGGAAGTGTTGTTGAATCCGTCGTCTTAGCATGTGCAACGAAGAGGTAGGTAGAGAGAAAGGAATCGTGTTGATGGCTTCCAAAAGCACTGCCTCTATAGCTCTGTTTAAAGCACACCATTGTGAGAGGAGTCTATCACTAGCACAAAACCCCACCAAAAACAACACGAGCCTGCACTAGAGCACACAGCCTCTATCCCATGGTCCTCAGCTTTCCCAAAGGGATACTTTACTACCCTTCCAGCCACCCTATCGATGTTAGCTGTGCTACTGAATCAATTGTCCTCCTCTATGGTCAACATTGACCTCCAATGTCTGTCATCTATCACCTAACACCCTCTCTTGACCATAGTTGGATGTTAGCTGCTGACCATAGTTGGATGTTAGCTGCTGCTAACCATAGTTGGATGTTAGCTCTGCTAACCATAGTTGGATGTTAGCTACTGACCATACACACTTCCAACAACGGACACAGAAATGCTCAAGTCCTTCCTCCAAAACCTTCTCATTTTATCTTGTCTATAATCTTATCTTCAAAATCCCAAAGTGTTCTCCCCCATCTGATAGCCTCACAAATAGATCTTAAATCTTCAAATGTAGGCAGCTTCCCTCAACTGACCTCCATCTGACAATATACTTTCTTGGCTGCCTCAGAGAAGTCAAAACACTTACTCTCACACTTGTCTCTGAATTCGAATGGCTCTCCCAGTCTAGACTTGATTCCTTAGTGTCCTTTAAAACTCTTAGGTGTTTGTGGAATTAATATCCACACTCCTAAGGCCTTCCAAATGGTCCTATTGACACTCTTTTGACTGTCTTTTGGCCTTCCTCCTCCAGCCTTTGTTTTCGAATTCTACTACACAGCTATTCTGCCTCCAAAGTCAACAACAATTCTGACACTTCTCAAAGTGTCATGTGACAGCTATAACCCCTTGGAGACTTCTCAACTAAGCAAGATATATCACCTTCTAGGTTCTCTGCTGTGACAGCATGCTACCAGCTCACAATTGGCTCCGAATGGGAAGAATCTACCCAACTAACCAAGCTGACTAAGTTGACATAGATTCTAACTCCTTTGAGTCATTTGACCACACAAGGACATCAAAGGACTATAAAAACATTGTCTCCAAGCCTCACATGCAATCAACTGACCTATTGTGTATGACTGCTACCTCTGAAACACTTTAAAATAACAAGCTTTGTGTGATGTCCTCAAAAAGGTCCAGAACTGTAATAAGAGATGATGTGAAGAATCACTTCCCCTCAACTAATACTAGTTAGAAAAACATCTTTATACCACCTGCTAATCATTTTAATGCCTAGATGACTCAGAATCAGTCCTACTATGTCCCAAGCCCAACTCAACCAGAGTTAGCTCTCACCTGTAGCCTTATCACCAAAAGAACTCCTTCTGTACAAAATAGAATTGATCCAAAACACATAACAAAACCTTTATATCACATAATTTGATCGTGTGGATATTAAAAGAAGACTTTGTAACATGTATAAGCCTCAATATTGAGCAGAGGAAGGAAACAAATAGCATATCAAAAGAAACTCTCTCAAATGATCACAAGAAAATCCAAACATGTATTCTCAAATATTCAAAAGATCATCATCTATCATTCAATTGTAGAAACTGTTTGCAGGCTTCACTAGTAACTGGTAGAATTGAGATAGCTTAAGCAATCCTCAAGACTGGTCCAAGTTCTAAGAGCAGTGCTCCATGGGAGGTTTTGGGACACCATCCACAAAGAAGACTGTCCCTTTCCTGCAACTCCTTGCACTGGACACACCTTAGTCTTCTCTCACAAACCCACATCACTTTCAACACAAAAGAATCCCTTTGATAACCAACTTCAAAACAAACTCATAAGACTAGGGAAAGCTCCCTCAACACAACAGCAAGGCCCTCATACAACTCTCTCATACCAAATCTCTCACCAAAAAAACTCCATCCCCCTTGTTTCTTCGTGCGGAAAAATACCCCTATCTCCATGCATGCTTTTGCCTACTCTATCTAATTCTGTCGGCTAGCCACCACATAACCAATCTAATGGAAGCTCAAGTTATGAATACACAACTACCCATGCAAGATCCTAAGCTTCCTAAGGTTTTAAATTACACCCAGTACATTATTTTATTCTTCGTGGGATTGGGATGAGCTTTGTCACATGACATATCCCCTTGGCCATAAAAACTTCCATCGTCTTTTGCCAAACCCCCCCATGGTTGAAACATTTATGCTTAACCACTTGGTGTGGATTCTCTGAAACAGTCTTCAGCAAACAATACCTTCAGCTCCCAACAATCTTCTTCATGCTCCTCTACTAAACATGCTACTATTTTCACTACAACTAGTAGCGCGAAAAAGCACTGCTATTGCTCAGGAGCAATATTTCGCTGTTGAGCAGCATAATAACGCTACTGATGAGCAGTGAATGTACTGCAGAATTAAAGAAAGATGGGGACAGAGTGGGGAGTCTGCACACAACTCCCTGATTTGCCCCATATCTTCTGTTTCTAATGTATATAGAGTAAAACTAACATAACTTCACATCATCTCATGAATAAGTGTAATGTAAAACTTACAAATACCAAAAACAAAAGACATTTGCAAACCATGGTTATGTCAAAATTAAATTACAATACTTAGTGGAATACATAAGTGTATGTATGTTCCTAAAAAACTCATATACAAGATAAAGTGTAATAAAAACCTATGGAGCTAGAGGCTATCTAGATCTCATGCTGTGCGATTGGTATTGTTCCTTGCAGCTCTAGTCCCTTCACTTCTCACATTTCCATTGCTATCGGTAGCTACGTTTGCACCATCATTTTGAGTTATATGATCCTAAAACACAATAAAACTACCACAAGTGAGAATCAATTTTGTAAAAACAAAGAGGTTTAGGGTTTAGGAATGTACTTTCTTCCCATGCTTACCAAGCATCTCCTCCAATAATAACAATCCATCCTTCATCCTGCACCCTATCATATAGATCTTGCAAACCCCATTGTAATGCAAAATCATATTCCTCTTGTGTAGGAGGTGGTACACTGCTTCAAGCTGCAGTTGTACAAACAAGTGAACATTTTAGAAAGTTGTTATTTCAGATAACCTTCTTTAATTATTAAAAGATAAGATATAATGTGAGGCTAGTATATAGTTAGAAATATTGTTGGGATATCGCCTCCTCCATCACGTGTAACATCATGCCTCTGTATGGTCAGTAGTAGCTAACAATTAGCTAGTATTAGTTGAGGGGAAGTGATTCTTCACATCAGCTCGGTTCTTGACCTTTTTGAAGACAGGAGATAGAAAGCTTGTTATTTTATAGTGTTTCTGAGGTAGGAGTCTGACACAGCAGGCCAGCTCATTGCTTGTGAGGCTTGGAGATAGTGTTATTTAAGTCCTTTGAGGGCCCTGTGGGGTCAAGTGACTTAAAGGAGTTAGAATCTATGTCAACTACATCAACTTGGCTAGTTGGGTAGATTCTACCCAATTTGGAGGCAGTTGTGAGCTGGTAGCATGTTGTCAACAGAGAACCTAGGAGGTGATATATCTTGCTTAGTTAAAAAGTTTTTGAGGGGTTATAGTTGTCACATGACACTTTGTGACGTGTCAAAATTGTTGTTGACTTGGAGGAAGTATAGTTGTGTAGCAAAATTCGAAAGCAAAGGCTGGAAGAGGAAGGTCAAAAGACAGTCATAAGAGTGTGAGTAGGACCATTAGGAAGGCCTTGGGAGTGGATATTAAGTCCACGGACACTGTAGAGTCATAGAGGACACTGAGGAATCAAATCTAGACTGGGAAAGCCATCCGAATTTGAAGACAGGTGATGGTAAGTGTTCTGACTTATTTGGGGCAGCCAAGAGAGTATATTGTCAAATAGATGTCAGTTGAGGACAACTGCCTACACTTGAAAGCTTTTAAGATCTATTTGTGAGGCTATCAAATGGGGGAGGATGCCTTTGGATTTTAAAGAGCAGATAATAGACAAGATACAACGACAAGGCTTTAGAGGTAGGATCTGAGCGTTTCTATGTCTGTTAGAAGTGTGTATGGTCAGTAGTAGCTAACAACTAGCTATGGTCAAGAGAGGGTGTTAGGTGATGATAGATCAAAGACATTGGAGGTCAATTCTGACCATAGAGGACAAGTGATTCAGTAGCATAGCTAACATATTTAGGGTAGTTAGGAGGGTAGTGATGTATACCTTTTGGGAAGCTAAGGACCAGGGGATAGAGGCTGGGTGCTCTCGTGCATGCTCGTGTTGTTTTGGTTAGGGTTTTGTGCTAGTGATAGACTCCTCTCACAATGGTGTGCCTCAAACAGAGCTATAGAGGTAGTGTTTCCTGGAGCCATCAACATGATTTCTTTCTCTCTACCTACCTCTTTGTTGCACATGCTAGGAGGACGGATTCAACAACACTTCCTCCCTCCCAATTCCCTCCATCAAACCTCCCTCCCTCTCCAAGGTAACTACTTGCCTCTTTCCTTTCTTCCTTTATCCCAAGATTTCATGGAAAACTTCATTTCTTTCTTGTTTTCCAAGATTTCATGGAAAGCTTCAACTATGCTCTCTACGTGACATTTCCTTTCCCTTCCCCTCTCTTTCCTTTCCCTTTCTCCCCTCGTTTTTCCTTGTCCTAACCCTAGCTTGCACATAGAAGTTCTAATGGAGAAATTTGATATAGATCTCTCCATCCAGGCTCTCTATTATGCTCTCTATGTAAAAGCTAGGGTAAGGGCAACATAAACCACAAGCTTTCATTAGTTTATGCATTAAGATGAGGGTAAATAAACTTAACTTGTTTTTTTCCTCTTCGCCTCCTTATCTTTCACTTCTCCTCTTGCTTCCTAATATATTAAAATGAAGTATACTAACATTTTAATTTTTTTTATTGCTATTTTGTAGGCTTATTCAAGTAAGAGTTTTCATCTTTTAGGGTTTTGTGATTTTTTGGCTCTCTATGCATGTTGAGAGCTCTCAATGCATGCATAGAGCTTTTAGGTTTTGTATTATTTATGGATTAGTTCTTAATGTTATGTTTAATCTACTAATCACTTTGTTTAACCTTTTGTTTTGTAGGTCTTTCACCAATAGTCTCCTTCGGCTTCACAAAAAAAGAGGTAAGCCCTCTTTTTCTTTTCCTCATTTTTTATTTTTTCTTTGTATTATTACACCCTTTGGTGCTCGATTTAGGGTTAGTTTAGGATTCTTTGCAAGCTTTATGCATAGGCTTCTTGCAAGCCCTATGCATAGAGCTTACATAAGCTTGCATGCTCTATGCATAGCCTTCTTGCATAGGCTTTATGCATAATCTCTACTCATGGGCTTCCTTCAAGCTTATGAATAGCTTGCATAAGCTTGAAAGATCTATGCATAGCCTTCTTATGAATAAGCTCTATGCATAGGCTTCTTGCAAGCTCTATGTACTTGGAGCCACATAAGCTTGCAAGATCTATGCATATCCTTCTAAGTTCTTATGCATAAGCTCTACGCATAGGCTTCTTGTAAGCATTAAGCTCTATGCATAGAGCTTGCATCTAGCTTGATGCATGCATTAAGCTCTATGCATAAGGTTTAATACATAAGGTTTTATACATAAAGACTATGAATAAGGTTTATGAATAAGGCTTTATGCATTACGTTTTTATGCATAAAGTTTTTTTGATGTGGAGTGCTATGAATGGATGGAGATTATAAGCTTTTTGAATGTTTATACTCTCTTATATATATATAGCATATATTTCTATACATTATGTTTTTATACATAAAGATTTTTTGATGTGGAGTGCTATGCATGGATGGAGAGTATCCTTATTTTGTGGTGTCAGCGTTTTTCAACAAGCTCTCTCTGCATATGAGCATGAAGAATTGTCGATGGGGAGAAAAGATTCTAGGGGGGCAGAGATATAGTAGTTGATAGAAATGCCTCCCTTCATGTCTCATGTTATCCTTGGACTTCACAAAGACTTGTCTACACCTTTTCTAGCCATCCTTTCAGCATATTTCCATGTGGGATTCTTGATTAGGAGCACTTAACTACTTAGTACTGATGGTAGGTAGTCAAGGATTAAAGGTGGAAAGGGAGCTTCATAGGAAGGGATTTTGGACTGTCAAGTTCTTGGAAAGATGGCGACATTAATGGAAGATTTGTTGATCAATAGTCCTTTCCTTGAGTGGTGGGGTCTCTAGAGGTATTTATGTACATGGATCTTGGCTTGATGTTGAGGCACTTGTAGATGATTTTTTGGAGCTGTAGGTTTGGTCAGACTCCCCCATTCCTAAGGTGCATTCCGTTATGTTAAGAGTCCTAGGAGTCTACATCTTTCGAGAGACTAGTTAGGAAGGTTTGCTTTTGATTTTGTTCTTCTTTTTTTCACTTTTGGCACTACAAGTGGAAACGATTGAGGGTCAACCGTAGATATTACTTTCATTGATGAGGTTATGGGTGTTTACTTCCTTCTTGGCATCCAAATCCACGTATTACCCCCATAGTAGCCTTGAGCTTCAAGAAGAAGAGTTAGAATCCCTCAAGAGGTAACCTATGGTTTGGATTAATTTTTCTCTTGGTGCCTTTAGGGTTTCTTAAGAGTAGGTTGGCAAGTGAGAATTGGTGGAGAAGCAGCGACCTAGTAAGGGTAGATTGTGACTTTCCTTGTTAATGCCCTGCTGCTGCTGTGGTAGCTAGTTCTTTATAAAGGTAGATGTAGATGTGAAGCTTTAAGATGACGAACTTTGTGGTGGTTAAGTGGATGTCGATGTGGAGGGAACAACATTGGATTGTGCCATGTTGAGGCCTTTTCCTTGTGGCATTCAAATGCTTTCTACTAGTCCAACACATTTGTGAATGTGGAGGTAGTGTTCATGGAGTGTAAAAATGTAGGGTTATGATTTTTTCTCATTGACACACTCCTTGTGGTCTAGTCATTTCTGCATTGAGCTGCTATCACCTTGTTTGATACAAGAACGACATGTACTTTTAAAGATCATGCATGCATGGCCTAAAAGCTACAAACTAATTTCATGTAGCAAATGAGAGTGGGTTACGACTAGCACCCATGTCAAGCATAGCATTTTAGAACACTTTACCATAGGGGCTAGGTAATTCAATGGGTGTCCTAAGAGGTGGAATGAAATCATCCCTGTTGTCAATTACCTCTCTAGCATAAGTTGTGCAACAATTCCAAGATTTATTTCTCGACATTGTAGAAGTTTTTCCCATATTTTCCTTGCCTCCTCTTTGACTTGTATCTTCCTTTGAACGGACCTTTCCTTGATGGTTTGTTTGTCATGAGAAGCACGTAAGGATTATTTGATAAGGGGTCCATAGAATTTCTTAAACTTACTATACCAATAAGGAAACCGGTGATCTCAACTCTATCTTGAGAGTCTCAACATGTATAGTAGCGAAAATTCACAAACCCTAAATGGTCTCTTTCTAGTGTATTTGAGATTATTCTTTTCACTATGGCCCCCACACATAAGTACAAGATCTCTTGCCTTGATCTGTTTGTCTTTGAGATTTTTTTTACGGTCCTCATTTGTAAGCATATTTTACATGGCGAGTTATCTTTCCTCCTCAAGTTGTTCCAAAACAAATAACCGATCAGCCGATTCATTGACATCAAGCTTTTCAGTTATAGCTACCTTTAAGCTGGGGGATCATGAACTCCCAAGGCATTACTACCTTAAGTCCATACACCATCTTAAAGGACGTGCAACCAATTACAACATTGTATGATGTGCGATAGGCCCATAAAGTTGTTTTGAGCTTAGACTCCGAGTTAATGTATTGAGCCACCACCACTACCACTACCACTACCACTACCACCACCACTACCATGCGACAACTACCACATATACTAGTGCTATAACCACCACTACCATGGCTATGTCGATGGGACTACCACTATGGTTGTTGGTACAATTAGACCTATACTATGAACTCTATGTATCCCTAGGTCACTCCAATCAGTGGGGGTGATGGGACTTGATGAGCTGGGAATGGGTTAGGTGAGCACCAACCTAAGTTTTCTCATAGTGCTCAAAGGGATGAGCATCTAGAAGAAATTTTAGATCGCAACCTCCTACATGTAGTCCCATAGATTACAATACATGGAAGCTTCAAAACAAAACATACATTAGACCATACCACGGATTTAATATTCACGTGATCACAAGATTTTTTGTGATAATAACACATGTGAACAAGTTATTCACATGTTCTCATGTTACCGTTCACAAAATAATAGGTCACTTGCCATTTGGGAACCCCTTAAAAGCTTGGCTACACATGGGAATAAGCTATTCACATGTTCTCATGTTACCATCTTCACATAATAGCAGGTCAGTGGCCACCTAAGAAGATTTTTTATGCCCGACAAAGATAAATTTTTTAGGCCCTTGTGAAAGATTTGTGAATATAACATGTGATCACAAGATTTTTTGTGTTATTAACATATGTTATTAACATGTTCACATGTTTTCGTTTACGTCAGTGAAATCCTTGGACCATACTCATGCAACATACATTACGACTCTTAGCTATAAATACATAGGTTCCATGTATGTATGTATACATCTCTATGTAACATCCATTAGGACTCTAATTAGGCATATATCCAAGACCCTTATGCATATGAGACATAAGTCTTATGCATGAGCCACGTGCTAAGATCCTTATGCATGAGCCACATGTCACTAAGCTCTTTAATGTACCAAATCACTGAGAAATGATCCAATCAAGCATATACGATATGCCTTTACATCCATACATGTTGCATGTTGCATATAAGTATCATTCGAGGTCACCAAGTGTCGAATACATGCCAAACATAGCTCTTTGTTTTGGTCAAAAACCTATAAATAGTTATATAAGAACACTAATCCACTTCCAAATTACTCAAATTGTATACAAATCCAAGGCCTGGGCATTGATTGGCTTCATATCAAGTTTCTTTAACTATCAATAGAATCAATTTTACTAATTTTGACCAAATGGGTGAATAATTAGACGATATAGTGACTCCTTTTTGCTAATTATAGTTTACAACATTGTTCATCTTTCTTAATCGAACTCGTTCTTTCTTAGTGTGCATTTGAGGAGCTCCAAAGTCATCATTTTCATGTAGTACAAGCTTGGGGAAATAAATATGAGCTAGTTTGACCATGTATGCCTTCATTTGATATCTTTTATGCACTAGGAAGCTAAGTTGAATGCTGCACTCATTTTCAGGCTATCGACTATTTTTGTAACACTTTCAAAGAGCTTGGGTTGAGATTAGGTAATTATTAGGGTGTGATATGTGTGCCTTAGCTACACACCAAACACCTCAATATAGATGCAAACAATAAACAATTGCAAGTTCCATACATATGAGCTTCCATAGTCTCAATACAATATATAAGTTTCCTGCAAATCTATTTCACTTGCTCAAAAGTTGTCTCAATAGCTTGCCAATACATCTCTTCTCTTGTCCAATAATTAAAACATTCATCAATTACATCAATCCCACAAGGCTCCACAATGCCATACATTCACACAAGCCTTCTCACAACTTCCATGGAGAGCTTGAAAACTAGAAATTTTTGTTGCTTGGTGTAGCTACTTGTTTTCTTTCAATCTCTCAGAAAATACCTAATGTCCGAGTGTCTAGGATTAGTCACTAGTTAGCCCAAGCTTCAGAAGTGCTTCATTTGAGTGTGCTCCACAGCTCCAAAAACCATAATTTTTGCTCTTTCTTACTCTCTCAAGAAACCCTAATGAGAGCTACCCGGGCTCTGATTCCATGAAAAGAGAATAGAGGGGAACATGTGAGACACACCTAAACCATACTTGCTCTCATTTCTTCAACATACAACAAGTAGAGAAGCTCAATATCTTTCCTTCATTGTACTCCACAAAACATGGAACATTTCCTAATGATAAGTTACCACTGAACTAAACCTAAAACTAATGTCCACATGATTTTCCAATTGGGCACGGCCATAATTATCCAGACACACACTTCTAGAGTGGTGTCCACATGCTATTGCTATCCACACGCTATTGCTATCCAACCACTAGTTCCTGCCGAGCTTACATTCCAAATAAACACTATATACTATGGATCTTACCTATGTGATCAAAAGTCATCCATGCTGGATTGGTTCTTCTGTATGTGTTCATGTGATCCGAGGTTCATGCCCTACAAAAAGGTGAAGGTGTCTTTACGTCACCTATACACTCTGTGGTCCGCAAACAACTAATAAATCTTGAAATACACTCCAAATCTTAAGGCTTGGATCTTATCCATGCATTCCCATGTTACTTATGTAGGATTGGATCTTATCTATGTGTTCACATGTTATCTATGTTGGATTGGATCTTATCTATAGATGTGTTCACATTTTATCTATGTTGGATTGGATCTTATCTATGTATTCACATGTTAAGGGATTATTTTTTGCCTAAACCATTTGTTTTTTAAACAAAGATTAACATAAGCTTTTTATTGAGGTGATCAAGGCAATGTGCCACTGAGGTGTGCACTACTAAGAAATCCTATATATCACGTGCGTTCAAGGGGTATTTAAAAAACCCCTTTACTTGTGAATTTTTCATGAATAAAATGACCCCTTTTTCTTTATGGACTTACGGGTTATTTTTTCAAAATTGATTAATACAGGCCCTTCCGTACATGTATTTCAATAAACTTTACCTTAAAAGTTTGGATTAAAAAACCCCTTCATTTGAACTCACGTGGTATAAAGGCTAAACCATTTGTTTGTTTTTTACAAAGATTAGTATAAGCTTTTTTTTGAGGTGATAAAGGCTATGTGCCTCCGAGGTGTGCCTTAGGAATTCTAGCCTAATGGGACATCTTTATAGATACCTTGAATGTATTTCTTTAGGGAATTTGCATTGTATGTTAAGGTCAAGGGATGTTGTTTGTGTGTTTTGGGTGATTTTCTAATAAGTTTTATTATAATTGTATTGAGGGGTTGCATGCGAGGCTAGGAATCCCCCTCAACATATTATAGTTATATACATGCACAAAGGAACTTTACACTATCAATTCTCATGCACACATATTGCTTTTAGTTATGTGTAAGGTCACTTGCAAATATTACAACACTTGTATAAATCAAGAGGACAAATATTTCTTTAGCTATTAGTGCTTTTCTTTAACTTGCTTTTCTTTATGAAGAGATTGGAAGGGCATATAACTAAATTTCCCAAAACCCTTCCTTTCCTTTGAAGATTAATTGTGTTTTCACCCTTCTTGTAAAAGTTTTGACCCCCTTGGAAGGGTACTGCAACCTTCAAATTCTAGCCCTACACTCGTGACACTCCAATAGTGTGTGCTCTTGGCACCGGCCTAGCATTCATTATAGTTATCCAAAGGGCCCCACGTCAAGGCCCAGATGTTCAAGGTTGTGCAACGTAGTCACAAAATCTTTCAAACCACAATCAAGATCTCGTCACCAGTCTGTCTCAAAACTCCCCTTGCGGTATGAAAAGTGAGGCGCCAGAGATACGTACTTGCCAATGCTCAAATTATGAATCCTTCTTAGAGGATCCCCCTTGTGCAAAGAGAGAAGAATACCTTCTTCTCGGAAGAGAAGCTTAATATTGCAGAAACTTAAAGTATGCGCTTTTTATTCGTAAGCAAGAAAATGGTCGATAATTTGACCCTTCTAATAAACAATTAAACGGTCCTCTTTGGGTTTATGACTTGCAAAGTGAAATTTTGTGCCTTGAGAAGACGCGCAAATGATATGATGTAATCAGTAAATCAATATCCAATTTCAAGTATACAATGTTTACATTTGTCTTTGTGCCGGCATTACACCCTATCTACATTTGTTTTGTAAGACTTTCCAGCCTAACTACATTACTTTGACGTGGAACTACCAAAACTTCAGGCGCATGGCGTGTGACAGAGGGCTCACACGTGCAACCCCGTTCGCGTGAGGGAGGCAAGCAACGCTATCCTTGTATCTGCCAGCGACCTGAAGAGAGCCGGGTTGGAGTGTAGCTATGAAGGTTTGAAGCTCTTCCGCCCTCTTGCTGGTAGTGTCAGCAAGACGGCTCAGATCGTCCCTTACAGCTTGAGATCGTGCAGTACTGGGCTGTTCCAAAGTTTGTCTCAACATCTCATTGATCTGTGTAACAGAAAGATCTAGGATGTCGAGGTCGGGTAAGAGGGTAGATCCATGGGGCTTCTTGTGTACTCTCTCCAGCAGCTCTTTGTTGACTTTAGCTTGGAGTGCTAGAAGAGGAGCTGCCCACAATGGCCGGCCCGAAACGTGCAGAGGACCTAGTTGAGATCGGGGAGGATTCCCAGAAGGGAGCGCCGCTGCAAGCAGTTTGCAGACAAAGAGGGTAGCCATTTCCCCTCCATACAAAGCAGCGGGCAACGCAGAGGAGGAGGAGGAGGAGCAGGTGGGCGTATTCTGTACATCCTCATCCGGGGCCCTGAGCTTGTCCCCCATTCTTCTAAGCATTGAGCTACAGGCTGCCAGCCGATGGTGTGTCCGCCGCAGGTGTGCGCGGCCAGGAGTAGCAGGCTCTCGCAGGTCTGCTCGCATCTGCTCTGCTGAGATCAGAGCATTTCTTGCTAGCAGCAACGCACCCCTTTCGGTTCTCAAACCTGGTTTGCAGCGCAGGTAGCCGATTGCAAGCTGAACGGCTTTGACATAGCCGTGCACGCCACCCATCACATCCCTCACCACTTGGCACACATCCAGTAGCTTCACGCTGTCATCCATGTACTGCTGGATCAGCTTCATGTCTCGGACAGGCAGGGACGTTTGCAAGCATGGAGCGAGGGCCTGCACAGACGCCTGTGTGGAGAGCAGCATACCCACAGCACTGGAAAGCCAGCTCAGACCGTGGTGGTAGAAAACTATTGATTGAAAATAGTAAGCATCATTACATTTTCGAAATGGACTCATAATGGAGTAGGAAGCTCTAATTTCTAACGGAGGTGCTCTAGCAATAAGAAGATTTAAAATCAAAAACATAATAGATCTGTTTTAGTGGCTCATTAAAAGGATATAATGTGTATACATGGGGGATAAAACCAAGGATTTCCAATGCACTAATGTGCACATTTTCTCAGTGCTACACATGCAAGTCCCCATGAACTTTTTGTTGGCCATGAAAACTACACTCAATATATTGAAAGACCTTTTTTTTTCTAACCTTGATGAAAGTATAAGTAGGCCAACCAATAGTAGTATCATTACATTTTTTAAATGGACTCATAAGGGAGTAGGAAGCTCTAATTTCTTGTTTATGGATATCTATCTCACTAGCTCACCATGATGGTGGTTGTGATGGATGTCATGATGGTGGTTGTGATGGATGTGTGATGAGTTGTGATGCAATATGTCTAGCTCACCATGATGGTTGTGATTGATGTATCTCACCGTAGTAAGTGGATTTTGCTTGGCAATTGTTTAGAGATGTATCCCACTCTAAGGTGGAGGGCATAGTAAAAAATAAGACACCAAAACCCCTAAAAAGATATATTTATGCATAAATGCTTCAACCATAGGGGGTTTGGCATAAGATGATGGAATGTTTTATGGCCAAGGGGATATGCCCCATGAGGATGCTCATCCCAACCCCAAGAAGAATAAAGTAATGTATTGGGTATGATTAGAAAACTTAGGATTTGCATGGGCGGCTGCGTATTCATAGCTTGATGTAATCAGCCTGCTATTAGATTTGTTGCATGGTGGTTAACCGACAGAATTAGATAGAGTAGCTGAAAGAATGCATGGAGATAGGGGTATTGTTGTGCATGAAGAAAAAAGGGGGATGGAGTTTTTTTGGTGAGAGATTTGGTATGAGAGAGCTGTGTGAGAGCCTTAGTGCTGTGCTCAGAGATCTTGACCTGCTCTTGGAGGTTGTTTTGAAGTTGGTTATCTGCAGGATTCTTCAGTGTTGAAAGCGATGTGGGTTTGTGAGAGAAGACTAAGGTGTGTCCAGACTAGGGAGTGACGGATAAGATTGATCTAGATATCCCCGTTGTACCAGCCAGTGAAGCCATATAGTTTTTGTAATTGAATGATTAATGATGATCTTATGAATATTTGAAAATACATGTCTGGATTTTCTTTTGGTCATTTGAGAGAGTTTCTTTTGATCTACTATTTGTTTCTTTAATCTGCTCAAGATTAAGTCTTATTATGTGTTACACACAGTCTTCTTTGAATATCCAGAGAATCAAATTATGTGATATCAAGGTTATCTTTTGTGTTTTGGTTCAATTCTATTTTGTATGGAAGGAGTTTTTTTTGGTGATAAGGCTACAGGTGAGAGTTAACATTGGTTGAGTTGTGCTTGGGATTTGGGCTTGGGATAGTTAACCTGAGTTAGGGTTGATGTTGAGCCATCCACGCATCAGAATGATGAGCAGGTGGTATAGAGATGTTGTTCTAACTAGTATTAGTTGAGGGGAAGTGATTTTTCACATCAGCTCTTATAGTTATGGACCTGTCTGAGGACAGGAGACAGAAAGCTTGTTATTTTATAGTGTTTTTGAGGCAACAGTCTTACACAATAGGTCAGTTGATTTATTATGAGGCTTGAATCTAGTGTTGTTTAAGTGCTTTGAGGTCCATGTGTGGTTAGCTTACTCAAAGGAGTTAGAATCTATGTTGGCTAGATCAGCTTGGTTTGTTGGTGGATAGATTCTATCCATTCAGAGGAAGCTATGAGTTGGTAGCAGTCAGCAGAGAACTTGGGAGGTGATATCTTGCCTAGTTGAGAAGTCTTTGAGGGGTTATCACTATTAGAGGACACTTTGGAAAGTGTTAGAATTGATGTTGACTTCGGAGGTAGAACGGCTCTATAGAAGCATTCGAAAGCAGAGGCTACATGATGAAGGTTAGAAGATAGTCAAAAGAGTGTTAGTAGGACCATAAGGAAGGCGTTGGGAGTGTGGATATTAAGTCTGTGGACACCAGAGAGTCATAGCGGACATTAGAGAATCAAATTTGGACTAGGAGAGCCATCTACATTCGGCGACAAGTGATAGTAAGTGTTCTTACTTGTCTGGGGCAACCAAGAGAGTATATTGTCACTGAGAGGTTAGTTAAGGGAAGTTGCCTACATTTGAAAGGTTTTAAGATCTGTTTGCAAGGCTATATGCTAATGGCAAAGACTGTCAATAAAAAACATTGTACTTTTACTTAAACTTAAAAGATAGAAATAGAACTTCATATTACACAGGAACATCAATGCGCGGAAAGATGAATGATTATATCATGTTGGGTCATCTTTATATAAACAGATGTCGAAGAGTCACAAAGTAATTCGGTACAAAGACATGGTGCTTCAATGACAGCGCTTCGTACAAGCACACCGATACATAGATGGGCGGATTACATCTAGATGGTTAGTTAGCTAGACGGACGGTTGGAAGGTCGGGTTGCTAGATGGTTGGACCCGCCCAACACTTAGCACACCCGGTGGATGGATCTTGAATCCGAGACTCGAACCCACTTGGATTGCCTCAGAGATACTCCACATCTTCAAAGTCATCAGTAGCTTGTGCCACCATAGGCAAATTAAATTACATCTTTCCTACTCAGAGATCATCCCGTATGACACAATGTTGATGCTCATGCTACCCTACTTGACGACAAAAGGTGTACGTCGCTTCCAGAAAAGAAATCCATGCAAGCCTCATGATGCATTTGATAAGCTTTCTTTCCAACATCCACATGGAGACTTACAGATAAAGAAGAGTTCCACACGTGCACTCGTCCCGTCGGATATTCCGCTCATATTGGCCGTGACCGGATTGAAAATAGTAAGCATCATTACATTTTCGAAATGGACTCATAATGGAGTAGGAAGCTCTAATTTCTAACGGAGGTGCTAGCAATAAGAAGATTGAAAATCAAAGACATAATAGATCTCTTTTAGTGGCTCATTAAAAGGATATAACGTGTATACATGGGGGATAAAACCAAGGATTTCCAATGCACTAATGTGCACATTTTCCCATGGATTCTTTCCTAATTGCAACCTCTAAGAAGCCTTAATTTTGCAAGCACGATGGAGACTTCATCCACTTGGTCAAGTTTCCTATTAGAGAAAATCATGGAAAAACACGTGCACTATAATAGTCATAAGCGTGATGGTACGATAGTTACCGAGGTGAGTTTCTCAAGCCCTATCTTCGAAAACTTTTAGTGATTTAGACATTTTTGCACATTTTGTTCTTGACTTTGACATAACTCGAGTCGGCCTTAGAAAGGGTATGTAAAGCGAATGGTTTCTCATATCTATACAAGTTGAGATTGCAAGAAGAGAAACAAGTTGTTTTTCTTGGTGATGGTTTGGAGATGGATCCCACTAAGGTGGAGAGAATGGTAAAAAACAAGAGACCAATATCATGATATGAGTTTAGATAGGTTGTGGTGGTGAATGTATTTTCCTAAAAATAAAGACGACCTTGATGAATCTTTTGAATTCTCTATCTTTTATGTAACACTGCATAGTGTAATTTTGGTAAATTTATATCCATAAGTCACTCAAAACTAGTTAAATTTGGTAAATTCTCTTAATAATTATTTTTGGTTAAATAGCGAGATACCTTAGTAAACCTATAAACTTGACTGCACACTTTGATGGCACACGTAAGAAAATATCAAAAATGAAGAGCAAAGCTTATCATACGATCATCGTCCGAAAGATGCAATGTGAATGGAAACTAAGACTCATCATCACTTAGTCTAGGTCCCTCATCCTCGGAGGGTACTCCTATCTCATGTGCTTCTTGTGGCATACTTTGTAATGGTCTTAGGCCATTGTTACTAGGGAATGGCATTTGGATGACATGCAAGTGAGGCATACATCTATCCCATGCATGGAGACTATCAGTGACGTCACCTATAATGGCACAAAACAAGCAAGTACGTGGCAATAAAATCTCATAGAGTGATAGGGCTAAGGCATCATACCGTTCCATGCTCCATTTGTCACCCTCTTGCTCTAGATAGTCTTCACTTGACAGGGTCTACCAACATAATAGAGAACACTCTGATCATCATGCCCTTATGTAGTCACTCCTACAAGGAATAGAGATAACTGAATGGAGAACACTCTCATCATCATGCCACTGTGGGGTCACTCCTACAGGGAATTGAAGGAGTCTTGTCTCATACTTTCTAAAGTAGGTTCTACATTTCCAACAAAGGTGGGACGCAACTATGAACATGCAATGCTCACAATCATGAGATGGCTCAAGGGGGTGGAACACTACAAGGGATCGGGCTCATACCCGCGCTCCTAGCCGCTAAAAATGACTTGTGAAAAAAAGTAGCGGGCCCGTGTATCAGTGCGTGTATCATCGCGGCCACAGACATGCGTGTAAAAGCACGTGTATAGGATTTCCCAGACGTGCTCATATACGGGTGTATACACGCGTTCTGTTCAGTTCAGATGTACTCAGACGCGTTGATACATGCGTCTATACACGCATTTTTTTAATTTAGATGCGCTTATACACACGTAATTGTCAGTTTTGACGCGTTTATACACGCGTATTTTACATATTATCCACGTATATACACGCGATTTTTAGCAATTCTGATGCGTTTATACACGCGAACATAGAGCCAAAAAAAAAATCCAGAGAGTGCTATTTGGTGCCTGAATACTGTTCCAGCATTCCAGCACCCAATAACACTCTCTGGATTTTTTTTTTTGTGCATTAGACCATCCACGAAGAACATATGCACGAGGGAAATTAAGACAAGAACGACATGAATGCATACATTGTCAATACACGATTCAAGACAGACATGAATGTAATACTATCGATTCACGATTCAATATTACTATCAAAATTTCACACATATATACAAGGGAGTCCATATCTCGAAGTAGCCCATGGCTTCAGTTTACAAAAAAATATATACAACCACATCCTCAATATGGAATGTGATACTATAAGTCTGAGTACTACTCAAACCCAGATGATGACTCGGTGCTCCCTCCATGCTCAGATGAGCTCACATCGGTCGGAATGTCCGATGAGTACTGCTCACGTCCACCCTCTGCAGTGGCGGCGGGTGGATCATCAGCAGCTTGTGCCTGTTCAAGTAATATATAGTATATAAGTATATATATATGTAAGTCAATAAACCAAAATTATTCTTTTAGAATTTTCAAGTACTTGTCGACCGTATGGTCTCATGGCCATCTCAAACTGCGCGTCCGTAATACGTCCCTCAGCTCTGAAGATGGCCCACGTGTCACGCCTACTATGCCGGCGAGCATACGCAGTATCGTGGGTTGTGGGCTTCCTCCCCGTAACACGTCGCTGTATCATAATCAACACAATTTGTAAGATTAAAACAATCATAGAATCAATGAATTAAGTAAACAATCAAATAAAGTGGCAAGATACTTACGAACTCTGCCTCCCATGACTCGACGCCGCCAGATCCGAAATGCGAAGATCCAATGGTCTCCATCTGGATCCGTCGTGCCTCCACATGCTGCCTGCTCTTCACGCCACCCTCTGCTCGTTTCTTTGCCTCCTTCCACTCGCGTTTGTGCGCAGTGGCAGGTTTCTCGGTAGGATAGCCACCCGCAGCTACATTTAGCCGGTCATCGTACGCGAGTTTTTTAAGGTGAGATCTTTTATTACTTAAGATCTCCCTTATTCGCGTCCTTCCCCATACATCCGAGAATGTAGCATGTGGGGGATTGGGGTACCGACTATGTACAGCCTCTATCACCTCCCCAACTAATCGGCTATTTTGATCTTTAAATTTAATAAAACAATTTCTATATGAGTTTGATACTACCCCACGCATGTACTCCATTACCTCCCTCCCCCTCGCATCCATCACTATCCCGCCCCTATCCGTCACATCATAGCAGATCACTCTCTCCACCTCTCTCATCTCCTCCTCTTCCGAACTGTCTCCTCTAACTCTTCTCCCTCTATCTCCTCTCTCACCACGTGCCCTACTACCTCCCCCACCTCCCCCACCAAAGCACCCGCCGCATCCTCCACTCCCACTCTTCCTACTGCTGCGGGTGGAGTCACGACTGGGGGATTGTCTACATGACGGTGGCTGTGAGCCCTGACATGACGGTGGCTCTGAGGGAGCACGTGATGGTGGCTGTGAGGGTGTGCGTGAGTGTGTCTGGGACAAGGTATGTCTCCTCGGTGGACGTGGAAGAGGAGAAGCTGCATGCCGTCTCGTCGGACTCGTAGGCATAGACGGCACTGGAGTGCCCTGGATACTCGCGGTAGGGGTATAGACACCAGGCAGGGAAGGAGGTGGATGGGCATACATATACTTTGTAAGCTCAACTAGACCAGGATGGCGCCCAAAATGATTTAGCATCTCCATCAGCCAATTGCTGTACGCAAATGGATTGGATGAAGAACCTGGAATATCCATAAAGAATCTGCAAAAATAATCCTCATGTACATCATGGGCTGTCTCTTGACTCACACAAATATCATCATTCAAGTCACCTATCAGCCTGTAAATCATAGAAACAGGAAACACAGTCTCGTGTATACACCCGTCCAGAAATGCGTGTATACACCTGTCAAAAAACGCGTGTATACACCCGTCCAAAAACGCGTGTATAGCAGACAGGATACACGCGCTTTTACACGCGTTTCTACACGCGACCTGCGCAAAAAAATTTTTCAAAGGGACCGACCTCCGACAAAGCGTCCTTATAAAAGGTCCACTGTCGCCCCCTGTCAGAATCGTTCACCCAAAATCGTGTGCACAGAAGCAAAAGGACGGAGACATACCCAAAAAGCAAAGAGAAAATAGCATAAACAAATCTGAGGAAGGAGACAAGGCAAAGGACAAACTGACTCACCTCTGAAAAAGTGAGTCTTCTTTCTTGCTCGGTTTCCTCCCATGTGTGCTCCTTCTCTGCTCCCTCCTTGCACTTAGGTTTCGTTTCTGTTGGAAGAGGCGAAAACGAAAGCAGTGTTGATATGTTAGTTCAAAATCTTTATTTGGGGAAGGCGGGCTATTTTTAGCTTAAACAGACCGTCCCGTTTATAAACGCGTGTATCTTTGCGTGTATGATAATTTAGCTGCATTTATACACGCGCTTTGCAGGAATTACCCGTGTTAATACACGTGATTTTTAGGAAATAGCCACGTTAATACACGTAATTTTTAGGAAATAGCCGCGTCAATACACGCGATTTTTATACTTTCATTAAAAACATATTATGATTTTGTGTTTTCTGGATTATACATAGGATGTCATCAACCTCTTCAAGCAGTTCTGGGGAAGATGAGACAATGCGTCATCGTAATCGCGATGTGTGGTTGGGACAACGGATCAAATGTATGTGTAATCGATGTCAAGGATGCATTGTACGAGCACGTCGAATTACCTTGAATCACATCTCCATGTATGGAGAATGGAATCAAACAGGTTTAGAGGTGAGTAGATGTAAATTGATGATATTCAAATGACTCATGGTATCCAAATTAAATTAATAGAGTTGTAATATATAAACTCTAATTCAAGCAGGATGTAGTACCACACCCTAACATGGTGCCCTATGCGCGACGAGAGCACGCAAAGCGTCGACGAGATGATGCTGGAGCTTCGGGATCTATTGTCAGAGATGAGTGGAAAAGGGATGACAATAGCCCTGCACCCCACAAAGTTGTGGAAGAGGAAGTGCTTGATGATATGGTGCGGAATCTTTTTAAGGATGATCCCAAAGGTATGGACGACGATGATATGGAACAAGAGCATCTTTACAAGGCTTCATCGACACCGGTGTTTGAAGGGTGCACATTCTCTGTTTTACGTGCTTCACTTGAACTACTCAATATACAAACAATTTATGGATGGAGCAATGCAGGTCTTGACGCATTATTGAAGTAAGCATTCTAACTTACAAATTTGAATTAGTGGTTTAAGGTTTAAGATTTAAGACTAATTATAATTGATGATTTTGAATGCAAGCTATTATCAAACATGCTTCCAAAGGAAAATAGACTACCCACCTCAAGAGACATAGCGAGACGCTATGTGACATCTCTTGGAGGATTGGATTATGATCGCATACATGCATGCGTCAATGATTGTATTCTCTTTCGTGGGACGCATAAGGAGGCTCGACATTGTCCCACTTGTGGTGAAGCAAGGTATAGAACAGATATGAAGAGTTTTGATGTACCTCGTAAAGTCTTGCGACACTTTCCTATAATTCCTCGCATCAAACACATGTTCAAGTGTCATAGCAGAGCTCATGTCATGGCATTCCTCACATCGATCGGATGATGGCATGTGGAGAATTCCCGCAGACACTCCTTCTTGGAAGCATATTGGAAGCATATTGAAGATGAGTGGCCCAGCTTTAAAACAGAGCCCAGAAACTTGAGACTTGGCCTAGGTATGGATGGAGTGAATCCATTTGGTTTCAAAAGCACCACATACAGCATGTGGCCAGTTGTGTTGGTGAATTACAACCTTCCACCATCAATGGCGATCAAGAAGGGACATCTTATGTTATCTCTTCTAATTCCAGGGAAACATAAAGTCAAGCATATGGATGTTTATCTTGAACCGTTGATTGATGAGTTGGAGGAACTATGGAGAGGTGTTGCGGTGGTGGACATTAGTAGGCCTCCCTCCTCTCGACACTTCGACTTAAAAGCAGTGTTGATGTGGACAATGCATGACTTTCTAGGATACAGCGATTGTTCTGGTAAGAATTCTAATTATCTCCCTACTCTAATACTATTGGCTATATATATTAATTATACATATTAACTTTATTATTCTAACTTTTATTTATATTTTAACAGGTTTGAAAACATCGGGTAAACATGCATGTCCTGTTTGTGGCCCTTCGTTAGTACATGAGTATGCTGACGGTTTGTGTAAGACCATATTCGATAATCATCATCGATTTCTCCCCTCAGATCATCCTAAATATGTTGCTAGTAAGGGTAACATTCCTCCACAAACACTTCGTGCAAAAGATTGGAAGCGTATTTGGGAGTCTACAACTATTCTTCCTCCAGATGGCATGAACAGGTATAGTAATGTTTTTTCAATCTTGTTTTGTGTAGTCTCTAATTGGATTAAAGGTCACATAGAGCAATCCCTTGTGTAGGTACTCCATTTTTTTTCGGCTGCCATATTGGACCCATCTTAAGATCAACCATCTTCTTGATCCCATGCACATCTTCAAGAATGTGGGATCTGGTATTTGGGAACATATTATTGGTAAAGGAGACAATGTTAGCGTACGTGAGGACTTGCGGGTCGCAGGACGTATGCGTCAAGCTTGGCCACGAGAGGTGGGTGGGCATGTTTGTCTTCCGCCTACACCATGGATTATATCAAAGAAAGAGGAGAAGCAGGTAAAGCAGGCCATCACCACTTTGCGTACTCCCACTGGATGCATGAGATCATTGAAGGGAGCCTTTACAACCACTAAGAAAAGAGGCGTTGAGCAACTATATGGGTTGAAGTCCCACGATTGGCACAAGATACTTCAAGTAAGTGTTTTCCAAGTCTTGTACGTTGAAATTAAATTTTGTAATGCCATAAACCATACATACATGTGCTCTTATGTGCGCAGTTCATACTACCTACTAGCATCGACCATTGTGCAAATAAGAGTTTGAAAAAATGTATTTATAAGATGGGCGAGCTTGTGAGGTATGTAAAACCCATGTCAGATCACCCTTCATTATACCTTGCAAAATGAACGTGCATGAGGTATAACGTACTATTTATTTATTTTTCAGATATGTTAGTTCCAAAGCAATTGATCCAGCCACGTTGGATGATGCGCGTGTTATGGCAGTGGAGGTGGTTTGTTTGGTAGAGGAGACTTTTCCGCGAACCATTCTCACAAGTCAACTACATCTCATTGTGCATTTAGTGGACGAAATCGCTTTATGTGGTACTGTGCATGCACGTTGGATGTTCTTCCTAGAGCGCTTCATGAAGACCTTAAAAGACTTTGTGAGGCAACGTGCAAGGCCTGAAGGAAGCATGGCTGAGGGTTGGTTGATACAAGAGTCTCTTGTATATATTTCAGAATTTCTTGGTCAGGTGGACAGCTCTTTGCCACGACTATGGAGCAATGAAGAGGACTTGAGGATGACCTCTAGGAAAAGGACAGAGTAAAGTAATTGACAGAACATTGATTGATGATCTCAATTTCACTTATATCGTTAATAGTGATGTGATGAGCAGATGGGTTACAAGATATGAGGATGCAAAGACAAAAAGGCAAGCAGAAAGAGCTCTCTTTCGGAGGCAACATGGCTCTCAGAAGGCGTACCCTAAGCATCTAGCAACACTTCCGAATGATATCCATGTTGATTGGTTGCATGAGGAAATGGAGAGAGCAGAGAGCGACGAGGGGCTGCATATCACGGCGGAAGAATGGGAGTATGCACGAGGATGCATGTTAAAGGTACATAGAACTAATGTTTTGCATTAGTTGTAAGTGATTTGCTTTTAATATTTATTCACATTGCTTACACAAATATTGCTTCTATTTTGGTCCAGTGCACTATGTTCAATGCTATATGGTGTGAAGGCAAGCATTTTCGAACACAAAGAATTGATGAAAAGAGAAATACACAAGATTGCGGTGTCATTAGTAGCTTTGAGGGAGCTAATGGAAAAATGGATGATTATTGTGGCATAATCCAAGACATATTTAGGCTTGACTTTCGTCGCTTCTTTGTGTATGTTTTGGATGTCAAATGGCAAATGAACGTGATGGAAAAAGGGCCTGATGCAACGATAAAACGCCATGCAAGTGGCTATGTAACTATTGACTCTATAAAGTTTTGGCAAACAAAGAAAGATAGGCTCGTATTGCCACAACAATGTGAGCAGGTATGCATTTTTTTACTAATGTGTTTCATGTACATATATATCTAAGCTCGCATACCCCTTGACTTTTGATATGCTAATTAATTACTGTACTATGTGTATTTGAGTAGGTTATCTATCTACCAATGGTGCATGACATTAAATGGTGGTACATCATCCCTATTGCACCACGTTCCAAAGTGATGTATAATACATTCACTGATATGGAGCATATGGAGGATGTAACAAGCCGCAATGAAGATGATGTCGAACATGCCAATGAAGATGTTGTGATCGATGATCAAGAAATAAGAGATGATCATGATAATGAGGATGAACGTGCTATTTCTCATGATCATGAGAATGACCCTACCATTGAGGATGATGGTGATGTTGATGAGGATGATCAGGACATCGATACCATTATCAATGGAGTACAGAATATCGATAGTGGAATAAATTTAATCGTGGCCTTACAAATTGATCAAATGGATATTGATGTTGATCGTTTGGCAAGGATGGATCTATTGAAGATGAGATCGAACCCTAACCAATCCGTCACTGTACGTTCTAAATTGATGACATTTCTATCATCTCATATGCATGATTTATTTTTGAATATATTTCATTGTTGTAAATGCATGTAGTGGGATTGTGTAATGATGTATACTGTAATGTACTATGAGATGGTTTAAAGAAAATAGTTCTTAATTTTGTAAAGGAATTTAGTTTTTCTTTACCATGCGTGTATTAATCCGTGTATGGTGGCATGTATTAATCCGTGTATGGTAGCGTGTATTAATCCGTGTATGGTAGCGTGTATAGATGCGTGTATTACTGCGTGTATATAAACGCGTTTATACACGCGTTGATAAATGCAAATATACACGCGAACTTAAATGATAAAATACACACGCCCGATTCTATTCAAATACAGGCGTGACCATACACGCGCTCGTAATTTATTGCGTGTATGAAACGCGTGTATGGCAGCATTGTCTTGTAGTGGAATTGTAAACAAAATAGGTCAACAAATGCATTCTCACAAAAAACCTTGCCCATGTATCCATAAGTCACTCAAAACTAGTTAAATTTCAGAAATTCTCTTAATAATTATTTATGGTTAAATAGCATGGCATTATCAAAGACCCCTCATTATAGCCATTGGGCTAAATAAAGCAACTAATTGTTTTCAACGTGGGCAACATTTCTACATTGCCTTCATCTACTTTTGTGAGCATTGTAAAAAGATCATCGGATAAAATCAAGTATTTGGTGCAGAAAGTTTTAAATGTGCTACACAGGCAAGTCCCCACCATGAACTTTTTGTTGGCCATGAAAACTACACTCAATATATTGAAAGACCTTTTTTTTTCTAACCTTGATGAAAGTATAAGTAGTCCAACCAATAGTAGTATCATTACATTTTTTAAATGGACTCATAAGGGAGTAGGAAGCTCTAATTTCTTGTTTACGGATATCTATCTCACTAGCTCACCATGATGGTGGCTGTGTGGCTCACCATGATGAGTTGTGATGATGGAACATGTCTAGCTCACCATGATGGTTGTGATTGATGTATCTCACCATAGTAAGTAGATTTTGCTTGGCAATTGTTTAGAGATGTATCCCAATCTAAGGTGAAGGGCATAATAAAAAATAAGAAACCAAAACCCCTAACAAGATATATTTATGCATAAATGCTTCAACCATGGGGGGGTTTGGCATAAGATGATGGAGTGTTTTATGGCCAAGGGGATATGCCCTATGAGGATGCTCATCCCAACCCCAAGAAGAATAAAATAATGTATTGGGATAATTAAAAACCTTAAAAAACTTAGGATTTGCATGGGCGGTTGTGTATTCATAACTTGATGTAATCGGCCTGCTATTAGATTTGTTGCATGGTGGCTACGCCAAAATTAGATAGAGTAGGTGAAAGAATACATGGAGATAGGGGTATGGTTGTGCATGAAGAAAAAAGGGGGATGGAGTTTTTTTGGTGAGAGATTTGGTATGAGAGAGTGGTGTGAGAGCCTAAATGCTGTCCTGAGAGAGCTTGACCTACTCTTGGAGGTTGTTTTGAAGTTGGATATCTAAGAGATCCTTTAGTGTTGAAAGCGACGTGGGTTTGTGAGAGAAGAGGAAGGTGTGTCCAGACTATGAGATTGATCTAGATATCCCCGTTGTATCAGCCAGTGAAGCCATACAGTTTCTATAATTGAATGATTAATGATGATCTTGTGAATATTTGAAAATACATGTTTGGATTTCCTTTTGGTAAGTTGAGAGAGTTTCCTTTGATCTACTATTTGTTTCCTTCATCTGCTCAAGATTAAGTCTTATTATGTGTTACACACTCTTCTTTGAATATTCAGAGAATCAAATTATGTGATATCAAGGTTTTCTTTTGTGTTTTGGTTCAATTCTATTTTGTATGGAAGGAGTTCTTTTGGTGATAAGGCTACAGGTGAGAGTTAACATTGGTTGAGTCGGGCTTGGGATAGTTAACCTGAATTAGGGTTGATTCTGAGCCATCCACGCATCAGAATGATGAGCAGGTGGTATAGAGATGTTGTTCTAACTAGTATTATTTGAGGGGAAGTGATTTTTCACATCAGCTTTTACAGTTATGGACCTGTTTGAGGACAAGAGATAGAAAGCTTGTTATTTTATAGTGTTTTTGAGGCATCAGTCTAAGACAACAGATCAGTTGATTTATTATGAGGCTTGAATCTAGTGTTGTCTAAGTGCTTTGAGGTCCTTGTGTGGTCAGCTTACTCAAAGGAGTTAGAATATATGTTAGCTAGATCACCTTGATTTGTTGGGTAAATTCTATCCATTCAGAGGAAGCTGTGAATTGGTAGCAGTCACAACAGAGAACCTGGGAGTGATATCTTGCCTAGTTGAGAAGTCTTTGAGGGGTTATCACTATTAGAGGACACTTTGGAAAGTGTTAGAATTGATGTTGACTTCGGAGGTAGAACGGCTCTATAGAAGCATTCGAAAGCAGAGGCTACATGATGAAGGTTAGAAGATAGTCAAAAGAGTGTTAGTAGGACCATTAGGAAGGCGTTGGGAGTGTGGATATTAAGTCTGCAAACACCAGAGAGTCATAGAGGACATTGGAGAATGAAATATAGACTAGGAGAGCCATCTAAATTCGGCGATAGGTGATAGTAAGTGTTCTAACTTGTCTGGGGCAGCCAAGAGAGTATATTGTCACTGAGAGGTCAGTTAAGGAAAGTTGCCTACATTTGAAAGGTTTTAAGATCTGTTTGTGAGGCTATCTGTTAATGGAGACAAAGACCGTCAACAGAAAACATTATACTTTGACTTAAACTTAAAAGACAGAAACAGAACTTCATATTACAGGAACATCAGTGTGCAGAAAGATGAATGATTTATTCATGTCGGGTCATCTTTATATAAACGGATGTCGAAGAGTCACAAAGTAATTCGGTACAAAGACATGGTGCTTCAATGACAGCGCTTCGTACAAGCACACTGAGCGGATTACATCTAGATGGTTAGTCGGCTGGACGGATGGGGTTGGAAGGTCGGCCGGGCCACCGGATGGTTGGTCCCGCCCAACACTTAGCACACTCGGTGGGACGGATCTTGAATCATTAGAGACTCGAACCCACACGGATTGCCTCAGAGCTACTCCACATCTTCAAAATCATCATTCGCTCCATCATCAGCAGCTTGTGCTGCTCCTCCCCGACTCTGGGGCACCTCCAGTAGCAGTGGCACCTCTAGCAGTAGTGGCACCTCTAGCAGCAACTCTAGCCGGTTGGAGAGGTGGTGGAGGGATCTGGGCTATAGCATGTTGCTTGGGATAAGCTCCGATCCTTCGATATCAAATAGGTTCCACACCAGTAGATGCCATTTTTGCAAGCCCTTGAATGAATACACATCTTTGTCAGATAACCTAGATCTCATTATTCAATTCCTGTCTAGACATTCTTTGCAAAGTTGCAAACCTCTATTGGAGATCATCATTGTGACGTCTCAACTCTTCCAGACTAGCTATATGAGCTGTGCTTACCTTGTCATCATCCTTATAGCCTTCTTTGTCATCCCTTGGCTTTCTGCCGGAAGTCCTTCCTGCTCTACAAAGCCTTTCTTCTGTTGTGCTATTTTTCCACTCCGTCATTCCTTTTCATTCAATTTGGCTCTTGGTGTATTAATTTCCTTCATGCATTCTTTCACCTCATTGGTATTCTCCTGATGCTCTTACTCGTATGCTAACTTCAAGGCTATCAAAATTGATCTTAAACTTCATCATATCTCTGCTGCTGTAGGGCTAAAGAATGCTCCCTCAACATGGTGATAGTATTATGTCTTGATGAAGAACTGCTTGCCATACTTGGGATTAATTCTAAACCTATCATCACTTCTGTAGGAACAATCTGCATCTCTGGCTCAATGATTATGTTTCCCAAGGCTACTCAACTTCAATAGATCTCCTTCCAACTGTTAAATCTTCCTCCTCAATAGAGTTTGCTGTTGAAAATTTAAGGAAGACGAACCAACTTCTTGTTGTCCTAGTATGGCACTTTGCCCACGGGCTGGCTCCTGTACTCGGGTCTCTTACCAGCACACGACTGCATCCTTCTGTGCTGCTCTAGAGTCAGGGTCTTCATCCTCTCGGCAGGATTCTAGCCGGCTTACACCCGGGCTCTCGCAGAAGTCGTAGCCATTCCATGTGCTTCACCCACAAGGAAACCAACTCTGCTACCTATATATCCGACAGATCGGCCAAAGTTTCTACGTCTTGGATCCGAGCACTCTCTGAAGGATCTGCATACCCTTTCACTTGGGCTTCCAGAAACTTGCCCGAGCTTGGGCCTCCATGGTTTATGCCTTAATGGTTTCCAACATCCGGAGATGATCTTCAGACACACAGAGTCCATCCTCTTCTTTATGTCAGATAAGTCCTTCGAAAGCTCTCCCATATGTTGCTTCAATTCTCCAACCTGAGTCTCTAACACAACATTTCAACTCTTTAGAGTTAGAACTTTCTCATGTAGTTGCTCCATTTGCTCTCAACTTGCCACTATATTCCCACCTTCAAAGCATCTTGCCAGGTATTAGGTGTAGCGGGGCGGGCTGTCTCCATTTTGAACTTCTCCGGCAGTAGGGTGGAGTCTATACTGAGTAGCATCGGTCCTCTGATGGGTTTGATTGGTAGAGTCGGGGGAATCTTCTCTAAAATTGCCCATTGACAAAGGCTTACTCCTCTTTTCTGAAATCTTTGGAATTTTATCCGGAACCGTTGGCAACATGCTGAGTTTCCTCTTTAGAGTAGACATTCTTGAACCCTCCTTGGTTTCTCCGAATTGCTCCATTTGTGCAGTTTGCATAGGCGGCTCCACCTGCTATTATTGTGATGTTGGCAAAGATGATTGCAGCCTCTCGGACTGCTCTCTTTTCTCAGTAGTAGCAACCGGCTCCTTAGGTGCCATCTCTTCAATTCTCTTTTCCTCCTCTTCTGTCTCAGCACGATCTTAGCCTGAAGATCCGACTACCTGCGCGATGGTCATCCCGAGATATGATACCAGGTCCCTCACGAATAAGACTGTAAATAGTTGGCCCATGCGAGTGTCGTGTTGCCTTGGTGAGCCGGGCCACCGCCTTCTTGAATCTGATGAGGAACACCTTAGCCATGTTCTACTTTCAACAACCACGACATCACCTACGCAGAAATATTGACTATCTGATTCTGCAACCATAGCGTCTCTAGGAAGAACTTATAATAGGCAACCTTTGCTACTTCTGGGTTTGTGGTTTGCCAACCTGTATTCTCCTGAGATCATATCGCCAAACAATACATTAAGTGTTGATGCGTCCACAATTGACACATCATGCCTTCCTTGTAAGGGAAAATGTAGTTTGGTGCACTAACTACACATTCAGCTCATAACTTCTCCCTGCATACTGCACTGTGTCGCCCTTTTGTGACTGGGCCAGAATCTCCAGAGCTGCCGGGTGAACAGGGTGTCTTGCCAAGGTATAATAGCAAATGCTATCAACTGTACTATCTCTAGCCAGGCGGCAACTATAGCATTGTGGTTGTAAAAGGCAAGAAGAGCTCGAAATGCACCATGGCTATCTGTGAGCAGGTTCGCTTGACAAATACTATGGGAGAGAACAAACGAAAGATGAGCTTCACCAAATGGCATGCAAAGTTAATTTGGGAAAAAAAAAATACCCCACTGCCTTGCCTGCAACCCTAAAAATGTGTGCCCGATCCTCATAAAATTAGGATAATGAGCTCGCGGCCCCATGCAGCCACGATCATAAGATTCTTCCGAAAATCTTGGGAACTCAATGACCTCCACACATGCACAATTAACCATTGGATCCTCCTCCTCATCAAATGGCCAAGGTGGCATCTGCCCATGGTACGGACAAAGTCGGTACCCATTAACGGGCTTGGTGAATTTCTCCCCCTACAAAGTGCCCAATAAAAAAGTACCATCATAGAATTTATCAAAAATCCAATATGGTCCTGTCGCCCAGTAGAGCTTCATCTTTCCGGGATGATGACCAAGACGAGAGTTGAACAACAAAACGCTTCATAGTACAACACACTGATACACAGATCGGCGGATTACATCTAGATGGTTAGTGGGCTGGACGGATGGTTGGAAGGTCGGGCCGTGGGATGGTTGGTGGACCCGCCCAACACTTAGCACACCCGATGGACGGATCTTAAATCCGAGACTCGAACCAACACGGATTGCCTCAGAGCTACTCCACATCTTCAAAGTCATCATTCACTCCATCATCCAGTAGATTGTGCTGCTCCTACGGCTCTGTGGCATCTCCAGTAGTGGCACCTCCAGCAGCAAGTCTAGCCGATTGGAGAGGTGGTAGAGGGATCTAGGCTATAGCATGTTGCTTGAGATAAGCTACCATCCTTCGATACCAAACAAGTTCCACCAGTAGATGCCATTTTTGCAAGCCGCTAAATGAAAACACATCCTTGTTAGATAACCTGGATATGATTATTCAATTCCTATCTATACGTTCTTTGCAAAGTTGCAAAGCTCTATTGGAGATCATCATTGTGATGTCTCAACTCTTCTAGACTAGCTATATGAGCTGTGCTTACCTTGTCATCATCCTTATAGCCTTCTTTGTCATCCCTTGGCTTTTTGGAAGTCATTCCTGCTCTACAAAGCCTTTCTCCTGTTGTGCTATTTTTCCACTCTGTCGTTCCTTTTCATTCAATTTGGCTCTTAGCATATTAATTTCCTTCATGCGTTCTTTCACCTCATTAGTATTCTCCTGATGCTCTTCCTTGTATGCTAACTTCAAGGCTACCAAAATTGATCTTTAACTTCATCATATCTCTGCTGTAGGGCTAAAGAATGCTCCCTCAACATGGTGATAGTATTATGTCTTGATGAAGAATTTCTTGCCAACATGGTGATAGTATTATGTCTTGATGAAGAACTGCTTGCCATACTTGGGATTAATTCTAAACCTATCATCACTTCTGTAGGAACAATCCGCATCTTGGGCTCAATGACTTTATGTTTCCCAAGGCTACTTAACTTCAATAGATCTCCTTCCAACTGTTAAATCTTCCTCCTCAATAGATTTTGCTGTTGAAAATTTAAGGAAGACGAACCAACTTCTTGCTGTCCTAGCATGGCACTTTGCCCACGGGCTGGCTCCTGAACTCTGGTCTCTTACCGACACACATGACTGCATCCTTCGGTGCTCCAAAGTCAGGGTCTTCATTCTCTCCGCAAGATTCTAGTTGGGCTCTAGCAGAAGTCCTTGCCATTCCATGTGCTCCAACCACAAGGAAGCCAACTCCGCTATCATTATATCGGATAGATCTGCCAAAGTTTCTACGTCTAAGATCCGGGCACTCTCTGAAGGATTTGCATACCCTTTCACCTGCGCTTCCAGAAGCTTTCCTGAGCTTGGGCCTCCGTGCTTTACGCCTTAATGGTTTTCAACATCCGGAGATGATCTTTAGACACACAGACTCCTTCCTCTTCTTTATGGCGGATAAGTCCTTCGAAAGCTCTCCCATTTGTTGCTTCAATTCTCCAACCTGAGTCTCTAACACAACATTTCAACTCTTTAGATTTAGAACTTCCTCATGTAGTTGCTCCATCTACTCTCAACTTGCCACTATATTCCCACCTTCAAAGCATCTTGCCAAGTATTAGGCATAGTGGGGCGGGCTGTCTCCATTTTCAACTTCTCCGACAGTAGGGAGGAATCTATACTGAGTAGCATCGGTCCTTTGAGACGGGTTTGATTGGTAGAGCCGGGGGAATCTTCTCTAAAATTTTTCACCAACAGAGGCTTACTCCTCTTTTCTGAAGTCTTTGAAAGTTTATTCGGAACCATTGGTGGCAACAGCATGTTGAGTTTCCTCTTTAGAGTAGACATTCTTGAACCCTCACTGGTTTCTCCGGGTTGCGCCATCTGTGTAGTTTGCATAGACGGCTTGGCCTGCTGTAATTGTGATGTTGGCAAAGATGATTGCAGCCTCTCAGACTGCTCTCTTTTCTCAGTAGTAGCAACTGGCTCCTTAGGTGACATCTCTTGGGTTCTCTTTTCCTCCTCTTCTAACAGGCAACCTTTGCTACTTTTGGGTTTGTGGTTTGCCAACCTGTATTCTCCTGAAATCATATTGCCAAACAATCCATTAAGTGTTGATGCGTCCACCATTGACACATCATGCCTTCCTTGTAAGGGAAAATGTAGTCTCGTGCACTAACTACACGTTTAGCTCATAACTTCTCCCTGCATACTGCAATGTGTCACCCGTCTGTAATAACTGGGCCAGAATCTTCAAAGCTGGCGGGTGAACAGGGGTGGCTTGCCAAGGTATATTAGCGAATGCTATCAACTATACTGTCTCTAGCTAGGCAGCAACTACAGCAGTGTGGTTGTGAAAGGCAAGAAGAGCTCGAAATGCACCATGGCTATCTTTGAGTAAGTTCGCTTGGCAAATACTATGGGAGAGAAGAAACAAAAGATGAGCTTCACCAAATGGCATGCAAAGTTAATTTGGGCCAAACAAATAACCCACCGCCTTGCATGCAACCCTAAAAATGTGTGCCCGATCCTCATACTTAGAATAATGAGCTCGCAGCCCCATGCAGCTACGATAAATTGCCTTTTCATAAGATTCTTCCAAAAATCTTGGGAACTCAATGACTTCCACACATGCACAATTAACCACTAGATCCTCCTCCTCATCAAATGGCCAAGGCGGCATCCGCCGCCCATCGTACGGATGAAGTCGGTACCCATTAACGGGCTTGGTGAATTTCTCCCCCTATAGAGTGCCCAATAAAAAAGTACCATCATAGAATTTATCCACAATCCAATACGGTCCCGCGGACCCACGAGCAGAGCTTCATCTTTCTAGGATGATGAGCAACACGAGAGTTGAACAGCAAAACTGAATCCTTCTTTTGAAATATCCAGAAATTAGAGTTATGATCCACCCAATTCTTCCTACCTGCTTGTAGCACATCGGACACAGGAACTTACAAACCGCTCTTCTCTCAGCCGCACAACTGCTCCATTCGATGAGCCAACGACTCCTCTGGTCCCAACTTCTCCATCACTGCAATTCTGAGACTTGGATCTAGAAACTCCATTGGAACAACTGCCTCCACCCCATACACCATCTTGAACGCAGTCAATCCGGTTGCCACCTTGTAAACCATCCTAAAAGCCCACAATGCTGAATAGAGCTTCTCATCCTTGTCAGTTCGGTTCTCATTGACTAACTTCTTTACGATCTTCTGCAGCACCTTATTACTAGACTCCGCCTCACCATTGGCTTGCTGGCGCAGGGATAATTAATAGTAGATTTCTTGTGGATGATCAAATGCCGTCACTAGGTCCTTAATTACCACATTTAGGAAATGTCCACCTTGGTCACTGATGATGAGTTCCACTGGACAACCAAAATAGGTCATGATCATCTCATACAAGAATCTTGCCACCGATAGGAATATCTAGATCAATCTCATCCATCCAGCTAGTGAAGCCATACAATTTCTGTAATTGAATGGTTAATGATGATCTTGTGAATATTTGAAAATACATGTTTGGATTTCCTTTTGGTCATTTGAGAGAGTTTCTTTTGATCTACTGTTTGTTTCCTTTATCTGCTCAAGATTAAGTCTTATTATGTGTTACACAGTCTTCTTTGAGAGAGTTTCTTTTGATCTACTGTTTGTTTCCTTTATCTGCTCAAGATTAAGTCTTATTATGTGTTACACAGTCTTCTTTGAATATCGTCTTTGAATATCTAGAGAATCAAATTATGTGATATCAAGGTTTTCTTTTGTGTTTTGGTTCAATTCTATTTTGTATGGAAGGAGTTCTTTTGGTGGATAAGGCTACAGGTGAGAGTTAACATTGGTTGAGTTGGGCTTGGGATAGTTAACCTGAGTTAGGGTTCATTGTGAGCCATCCACGCATCAAAATGATAAGCAAGTGGTATAGAGATGTTGTTCTAACTAGTATTAGTTGAGGGGAAGTGATTTTTCACATCAACTCTTACAGTTATGGACTTGTCTGAGGACAGGTGTGAGGATAGAGACAAAAAGCTTGTTATTTTATAGTGTTTTTTAGGTAGCACTCTAAACAACAAGTCAGCTTATTTATTATGAGGCTTGAATCTAGTGTTGTTTAAGCGCTTTGAGGTCCCTATGTGGTCAACTTACTCAAAGGAGTTAGAATCTATGTTAGCTAGATCAGCTTGGTTTGTTGTGTAGATTTTATCCATTTAGAGGAAGCTGTGAGTTGGTAGCAATCATCAGCAGAGGACCTGGGAGGTGATATCTTGAAGTAGTAAACATCGAGTCTCGTCCTTGAGGGGGTCACTCATAAATATGTAAGCGTAGCACATGGGTTCAATAGAAAGGGTTTTTTAAATCCCTTTTGTACACATTTTTTACATACAGAAGGGTACCATTTAAAGGGGATATTTACAGATTGAATAGAAAAAGAGTGTGTTTTATTCAAGAAAAAATTACAGATAAGGGGTTTTTTAAATAGGCCTTGAATGCACGTGATATAGGGAGTTTACATATAGAGAACCCCTCGAGGTCTCTTCTGTTTGAACATGTGTATTTGAAACTTGCTCTTCATGTATAGATCTTTTGTAGTTTTTTACTTTCATTGCACCTAGACTATTCTAGTTTTCTCTTAATTCCTATCTAGATGAATTTTAATTCTAGCATTTTTTCTTAAAAGAGTACTAGTCTTTCTATTGTGCATCTAAAATAAGGTATGCCAAAGGAGTATCCCAAGTATTTAACTCTATCTTTATTGAGCCCTCTTTAGCCCTATTCTAGCTCTCTAGGTAATTTCTGAGTGAAATGATATTTGTTATAGAGTAAACAAATTAATTAATTAATTAATTAAGAAAACAAAAAGAAAAAAAAGACTAAGAAGAGAGTCATCTCCATGTAGGATCTTGGTAGGTCTTTGGGATACCACAATGGTGATCGATGGCTTGATTTTGCATCAGGTAGAACCTTGCATTTTTTCTCCCCAAGAAAACCATCACCATAGGAGGTTCTTAGTAGTGCTTCTTAGATACTCTTGGTAGAGGTCTTTGTGCCATTTCTTTGGACTCCAAGGGGTGGTGGCTGACAAAAAGCACCAAAAAATAAATAAATAAATCATTAAAAATAAAATTCTTAAAAAAAATAGTTGTTTTCTATGTAAACTATCTAATCACAAAAAGTTTTGCTTCTAGATTTAGCATCTCCCTAAGATGGTTTATGTGAATCATTGTGTTTTGAGACTGCGATCATAGCCATAGGTATAGTCCTGTTACACTAAGTTCATGGATAGAAGACTTTGTAATCAGTTTTTATAAGTTAAATCTACATTAATTTTCATCTTTTTAGCATCTTTGGGAAGTTCGGCAAGTCTTACCTCCATTGTATGACGATTACATCTATGATATTCTTTTTGTTGTTATGCAGATAATGTCAAGCTTTGTGTTGCTTTCCTCATGTGGCATCCACTTATCTTCTTTAACATCTTCCGAAGGATGGAATCTGTATCAAGAAAGGGGGAATGTTAATCTGCTACTAGAGACATGCATAACACCACCTTACCATCTTAAATCTTGGGAACTCAATGACCTTCACACATGCACAATTAACCACTAGATCCTCCTCCTCATCAAACGGCCAAGGCGGCATCCGCCGCCCATCGTACGGATGAAGTCGGTACCCATAACTGAATCCTTCTTTTGAAATATCCAGAACTTAGAGTTATGATCCACCCAATTCTTCCTACCTGCTTGTAGCACATCGGACATAGGAACTTACAAACCGCTCTTCTCTCAGCCGCACAACTGCTCCATTCGATGAGCCAACGACTCCTCTGGTCCCAACTTCTCCATCACTGCAATTCTGAGACTTGGATCTAGAAACTCCATTGGAACAACTGCCTCCACCCCATACACCAGCTTGAACACAGTCAATCCGGTTGCCACCTTGTAAACCATCCTAAAAGCCCACAATGCTGAATAGAGCTTCTCATCCTTGTCAGTTCGGTTCTCATTGACTAACTTCTTTACAATCTTCTGCAGCACCTTATTACTAGACTCCGCCTCACCATTGGCTTGCGCAAGGATAATTAATAGTAGATTTCTTGTGGATGATCAAATGCTAAGTCACTAGGTCCTTAATTACCACATTTAGGAAATGTCCACCTTGGTCACTGATGATGAGTTCCACTGGACAACCAAAACAGGTCATGATCATCTCATACAAGAATCTTGCCACCGACAAGAATATCTAGATCAATCTCATCCATCCAGCTAGTGAAGCCATACAATTTCTATAATTGAATGGTTAATGATGATCTTGTGAATATTTGAAAATACATGTTTGGATTTCCTTTTGGAGATTTGAGAGAGTTTCTTTTGATCTTCTGTTTGTTTCCTTTATCTGCTCAAGATTAAGTCTTATTATGTGTTACACAGTCTTCTTTGAATATCATCTTTGAATATCCAGAGAACCAAATTATGTGATATCAAGGTTTTCTTTTGTGTTTTGGTTCAATTCTATTTTGTATGGAAGGAGTTCTTTTGGTGGATAAGGCTACAGGTGAGAGTTAACATTGGTTGAGTTGGGCTTGGGATACTTAACTTGAGTTAGGGTTCATTGTGAGCGATCCACGCATCAAAATGATAAGCAAGTGGTATAGAGATGTTGTTCTAACTAGTATTAGTTGAGGGAAAGTGATTTTTCACATCAACTCTTACAGTTATGGACTTGTCTGAGGACAGGTGTGAGGATAGAGACAGAAAGCTTGTTATTTTATAGTGTTTTTTAGGTAGCACTCTAAACAACAGGTCAGCTTATTTATTATGAGGCTTGAATCTAGTGTTGTTTAAGCGCTTTGAGGTCCGTATGTGGTCAACTTACTCAAAGGAGTTAGAATCTATGTTAGCTAGATCAGCTTGGTTTGTTGTGTAGATTCTATCCATTTAGAGGAAGCTGTGAGTTGGTAGCAATCATCAGCAGAGGACCTGGGAGGTGATATCTTGAAGTAGTAAACATCGAGTCTCGTCCTTGAGGGGGTCACTCATAAATATGCAAGCGTAGCACATGGGTTCAATAGAAAGGGTTTTTTAAATCCCCTTTGTACACATTTTTTACATACAGAAGGGTACCATTTAAAGGGGATATTTAGAGATTGAATAGAAAAAGAGTGTGTTTTATTCAAGAAAAAATTACACATAAGGGGTTTTTTAAATAGGCCTTGAACGCACGTGATATAGGGAGTTTACATATAGAGAACCCCTCGAGGTCTCTTCTCTTTGAACATGTGTATTTGAAACTTGCTCTTCATGTATAGATCTTTTGTAGTTTTTTACTTTCATTGCACCTAGACTATTCTAGTTTTCTCTTAATTCCTATCTAGATGAATATTAATTCTAGCATTTTTTCTTAAAAGAGTACTAGTCTTTCTATTGTGCATCTAAAATAAGGTATGCCGAAGGAGTATCCCAAGTATTTAACTCTATCTTTATTGAGCCCTCTTTAGCCCTATTCTAGCTCTCTAGGTAATTTCTGAGTGAAATGATATTTGTTATAGAGTAAACAGATTAATTAATTAATTAATTAAGAAAACAAAAAGAAAAAAAAGACTAAGAAGAGAGTCATCTCCATGTAGGATCTTGGTAGGTCTTTGGGATACCACAATGGTGATCGATGGCTTGATTTTGCATCAGGTAGAACCTTGCATTTTTTCTCCCCAAGAAAACCATCACCATAGGAGGTTCTTAGTAGTGCTTCTTAGATACTCTTGGTAGAGGTCTTTGTGCCATTGCTTTGGACTCCAAGGGGTGGTGGCTGACAAAAAGCACCAAAAAATAAATAAATAAATCATTAAAAATAAAATTCTTAAAAAAAATAGTTATTTTCTATGTAAACTATCTAATCACAAAAAGTTTTGCTTCTAGATTTAGCATCTCCCTAAGATGGTTTATGTGAATCATTGTGTTTTGAGACTGCGATCATAGCCATAGGTATAGTCCTGTTACACTAAGTTCATGGATAGAAGACTTTGTAATCAGTTTTTATAAGTTAAATCTACATTAATTTTCATCTTTTTAGCATCTTTGGGAAGTTTGGCAAGTCTTACCTCCATTGTATGACGATTACATCTATGATATTCTTTTTGTTGTTATGCAGATAATGTCAAGCTTTGTGTTGCTTTCCTCATGTGGCATCCACTTATCTTCTTTAACATCTTCCGAAGGATGGAATCTGTATCAAGAAAGGGGGAATGTTAATCTGCTACTAGAGACATGCATAACACCACCTTACCATCTTAAACAATATTGGCTGAAGTCACGAGAAATGCTAGATTTCATTGAAAGGTGCACTACAATAGAATGAGAGTTTAGCAGTAGCGAAAATAGTAGGCCTTTTATAACTAGAAGGGTGTGGAGATGTCGGGCCTATATTGCTTCTAAGCACACTGCTATTTTCAACAACGGGTTCGTAACGCTGCTAGTTGCACTGCTGAGTAGCGAATGTGTACTACAAAATTAAAAAAACTGACGCAGACTGGGGAGTCTGCATAGAACCCACATTGATGGACATACCTTAGCAAACTTGTAAACTTGATTGCACACTTTGATGACACATGTAAGAAAATAATTAAAATGAAGAGAAAAGCTTATCGTAAGGTCATTGTCGAAAAGATGCAATGTGAATGTAAACTAAGACTCATCATCACTTAGTCTAGGTTCCTCATCTTCACAGGGTACTCCTAGCTTATATGCTTCTTGTGGTGTACTTAGTACTGGCCTTAGGGCATTGTGACTAGACAATGGCATTTGGATGTCATGCAAGTGAGCCAAACATCCATCCCTTGCATGGACACTATCAATGATGTCACCTACAATGGCCCAAAACAGATAAGTATGTGGCAATAATCTCATAATGATGATGCTAAGGCATTATAACATTCTATCCTCCATTTCTCACCCTCTTGCTCTGAATAGTCTTCACTTGATGGGGTCTAACAACTAAATAGAAAACACTTGATGGCATCTAGTCTCATACTTTCTAAAGTAGGTTCTACACTTCCAACAAAGGTAGGATACAACTGCAAACATGCAATGCTCACAATCATGACATGGCTCAAGGGGGTGGAATTGTAAACAAAATAGGTCAACAAATGCATTTTCACAACAAACCTCATCCAAGGATGCATAAAAATATCGTGAGTGGGTTTGGAAGTAAGGAATACTTAACTCCCCCCTGCAAGTACCTTTTATACTATCATCATCCAAAATGTGTCACACCAAGAGAAATCCATTTCTCAAGACCTCAAAAGAAGGCAACATTCAAAGATCCTAGAAAAAGTGGATTCTTATCTCATTTTTAAAAAATATTTGTTGTGTGGGTTAGTTTGTATGTATATATCTTATGAGTATGTATAGAGATACAAGTCCTTATTTTGTGGTGTCAACGTTTTTCAACAAGCTCTCTCTGCATATGAGCATGAAGAATTGTCGATGGGGAGAAAAGATTCTAGGGGGGCAGAGATATAGTAGGTGATAGAAATGCCTCCCTTCATGTCTCATGTTATCCTTGGACTTCACAAAGACTTGTCTACACCTTTTCTAGCCATCCTTTCAGCATTTTTCCATGTGGGATTCTTGCTTAGGAGCACTTAACTATTTAGTACTGATGGTAGGTAGTCAAGGATTAAAGGTGGAAAGGGAGCTTCGTAGGAAGGGATTTTGGATTGTCAAGTTCTTGGAAAGGTGGCGACATTAATGGAAGATTTGTTGATCAGTAGTCCTTTCCTTGAGTGGTGGGGTCTCTAGAGGTATTTATGTACATGGATCTTGGCTTGATGTTGAGGCACTTGTACATGATTTTTTGGAGCTATAGGTTTGGTCAGACTCCCCCATTCCCAAGGTGCATTCCGTTATGTTAAGAGTCCTAGGAGTCTACATCTTTCGAGAGACTAGTTAGGAAGGTTTGATTTTGATTTTGTTCTTCTCTTTTTCACTTTTGGCACTACAAGTGGAAACGATTGAGGGTCAACCGTAGATGTTACTTTCATTGATGAGGTTATGGGTGTTTACTTCCTTCTTGGCATCCAAATCCACGTATTACCCCCATAGTAGCCTTCAGCTTCAAGAAGAAGAGTTAGAATCCCTCAAGAGGTAACCTATGGTTTGGATTAATTTTTCTCTTGGTGCCTTTAGGGTTTCTTAAGAGTAGGTTGGCAAGTGAGAATTGGTGGAGAAGCAGCGACCTAGTTAAGGGTAGATTGTGACTTTCCTTGTTGATGCCCTGCCTGCTGCTGTGCTGTGGTAGCTAGTTCTTTATAAAGATAGATGTAGATGTGAAGCTTTAAGATGACAAACTTTGTGGTGGTTAAGTGGATGTTAATGTGGAGGGAACAACATTGGATTGTGCCATGTTGAGGCCTTTTCCTTGTGGCATTCAAATGCTTGCTACTAGTCCAACACATTTGTTAATGTGGAGGTAGTGTTCATGGAGTGTAAAAATGTAGGAGAAATGTAGGGTTATGATTTTTTCTCATTGACACACTCCTTGTGGTCTAGTCATTTTTGCATTGAGCTGCTATCACCTTGTTTGATACAAGAATGTCATTCTTGTTTGATACAAGAATGACATGTACTTTTAAAGATCATGCACGCAAGACCTAAAAGCTACAAACTAATTTCATGTAGCAAATGAGAGTAGGTTACGACTAGCACCCATGTCAAGCATAGCATTTTAGAACACTTTACCATAGGGGTTAGGTAATTCAATGGGTGTCCTAAGAGGTGGAATGAAATCATCCCTGTTTTCAATTACCTCTCTAGCATAAGTTGTGCAACAATTCCAAGATTTATCTCTCAACATTGTAGAAGTTTTTCCCATATTTTCCTTGCCTCCTCTTGGACTTGTATCTTCCTTTGAACGGCCCTTTCCTTGATGGTTTGTTTGTCATGAGAAGCACGTAAGGATTATTTGATAAGGGGTCCATAGTATTTCTTAAACTTACTATACCAATAAGGAAACCGGTAATCTCAACTCTATCTTGAGAGTCAATAGTATTTCTTAAACTTACTATACCAATAAGGAAACCGATTATTTGATAAGGGGTCCATAGTATTTCTTAAACTTACTATACCAATAAGGAAACCGGTAATCTTAACTCTATCTTGAGAGTCTCAACACGTATAGTAGCAAAAATTCACAAACCCTAAATGGTCTCTTTCTAGTGTATTTGAGATTCTTCTTTTCACTATGGTCCCCACACATAAGTACAAGATCTCTTACCTTGATCTGTTTGTCTTTGAGATTTTTTTTACGGTCCTTATTTGTTAGCATATTTTACATGGCGAGTTATCTTCCCTCCTCAAGTTGTTCCAAAACAAATATCCGATTAGCCGATTCATTAACATCAAGCTTTTCAGTTATAGCTACCTTTAAGCTGGGGGATCATGAACTCCCAAGGCATTACTACCTTAAGTCCATACACCATCTTAAAGGACGTGCAATCTATTACAACATTGTATGATGTGCGATAGGCCCATAAAGTTGTTTTGAGCTTAGACTCTGAGTTAATGTATTGAGCCACCACCACTACCACTACCACTACCACTACCACTACCACTACCACTACCACCACCACTACCATGCAACAACTACCACATATACCAGTGCTATAACCACCACTACCATGGCTATGTCGATGGGATTACCACTATGGTTGTTGGTACAATTAGACCTATACTGTGAACTCTATGCGTCCCTAGGTCACTCCAATTAGTGGGGGTGATGGGACTTGATGAGCTGGGAATGGGTGAGGTGAGCACCAACCTAAGTTTTCTCATAGTGCTCAAAGGGATGAGCATCTAGAAGAAATTTTGGATCTCAACCTCCTACATGTAGTCCCATAGATTACAATACATGGAAGCTTCAAAACAAAACATACATTAGACCATACTCATGCAACATACATTACGACTCTTCGCTATAAATACATAGGATCTATGTATGTATGTATACATCTCTATGTAACATCCATTAGGACTCTAATTAGGCATATATGCAAGACCCTTATGCATATGAGACATAAGCCTTATGCATGAGCCACGTGCTAAGATCCTTATGCATGAGCCACGTCACTAAGCTCTTTAATGTACCAAATCACTGAGAAATGATCCAATCAAGCATATATGATATGCCTTTACATCCATACATGTTGCATGTTGCATATAAGCATCATTCGAGGTCACCAAGTGTCGAATACATGCCAAACATAGCTCTTTGTTTTGGTCAAAAACCTATAAATAGTTATATAAGAACACTAATCCACTTCCAAATTACTCAAATCGTATCCAAATCCAAGCAATATATAAGTTTCCTCCAAATCTATTTCACTTGCTCAAAAGTTGTCTCAATAGCTTGCCAATACATCTCTTCTCTTGTCCAATAATTAAAACATTCATCAATTACATCAATCCCACAAGGCTCCACAATGCCATACATTCACACAAGCCTTCTCACAACTTCCATGGAGAGCTTGAAAACTAGAAATTTTTTTTGCTTGGTGTAGCTACTTGTTTTCTTTCAATCTCTCAGAAAATACCTAATGTCCGAGTGTCTAGGATTAGTCACTAGTTAGCCCAAGCTTCAGAAGTGCTTCATTTGAGTGTGCTCCATAGCTCCAAAACCCATAATTTTTGCTCTTTCTTACTCTCTCAAGAAACCCTAATGAGAGCTACCCGGGCTCTGATTCCATGAAAAGAGAATAGAGGGGAACATGTGAGACACACCTAAACCATACTTGCTCTCATTTATTCAACATACACCAAGTAGAGAAGCTCAATATCTTTCCTTCATTGTACTCCACAAAACATGGAACATTTCCTAATGATAAGTTACCACCACTGAACTAAACCTAAAACTAATGTCCACACGATTTTCCAATTGGGCACGGCCATAATTATCCAGACACACACTTCTGGAGTGGTGTCCACACGCTATTGCTATCCACACGCTATTGCTATCCACTAGTTCCTGATGAGCTTACATTCTAAATAAACACTATATACTATGGATCTTACCTATGTGATCAAAAGTTATCTATGCTGGATTGGATCTTCTGTATGTGTTCATGTGATCAAGGTTCATGCCCTACAAAAAGGTGAAGGTGTCTTTACGTCACCTATACACTATGTGGTCCGCAAACAACTAATAAATCTTGAAATACACTCCAAATCTTAAGGCTTGGATCTTATCTATGCATTCCCATGTTACTTGTGTAGGATTGGATCTTATCTATGTGTTCACATGTTATCTATGTTGGATTGGATCTTATCTATAGATGTGTTCACATTTTATCTATGTTGGATTGGATCTTATCTATGTATTCACATGTTAAGGGATTGTTTTTTGCCTAAACCATTTGTTTTTTAAACAAAGATTAACATAAGCTTTTTATTGAGGTGATCAAGGCCATATGCCACTGAGGTGTTCACTACTAAGAAATCCTATATATCACGTGCATTCAAGGGGTATTTAAAAAACCCCTTTACCTGTGAATTTTTCATGAATAAAATGACCCCTTTTTCTTTATGGACTTACGGGTTATTTTTCCAAAATTGATTAATACAAGCCCTTCCGTAAATGTATTTCAATAAACTTACCTTAAAAGTTTGGATTAAAAAACCCCTTCAATGACAAACTTTGTGGTGGTAAAATGGATGTCAATGTGGAGAGAACAACATTGGATTGTGCCGATGTTGAGTCTTTTTCCTTGTGGCATTCAAATGCTTGCTACTCGTCCAACACATTTATGAATGTGGAGGCAATGTTCATGGAGTGTAAAAATGTAGGGTTTACGCAACTAATTCCTTGTAGAAAAGGATAGTAGGTTATGACTAGCACCCATGTCAAGTATAGCATTATAGAACACTTTACCATAGGGGCTAGGTAATTCAATTGGTGTCCTAAGAGGTGGAATTAAATCATCCCTGTTGTCAATTACCTCTCTACCATAAGTTGCGACTCACATCGGTGTAAAGCATAGCATTATAGAACGCTAGTTTATCATAGGGGCTTGGTAATTTAATGGGTTTCCTAAGAGGTGGAATGAAATCATCTATGTGGTGAATCACCTCTCTAGCGTTGGTTGTGCATCAATTTAAAGATTTATTTCTCGATATTCTAGAAGTCTTTCCCATCTTTTCCTTGCCTCCTCTTGGACTTGGATCTTCCTTTGAATGGCTCTTTCCTTGGTGGCTTCTTTGTCATGAGAGAAGCACATAATGATTCTTTGATAAAGGGTCCATAGTATTTCTTAAACTTAACTCTACCTACAAAACATAACATGAAAATAAGTGATCAGTAACACATTTTGAGAAACAAAATACATGCCTTAAGCCTTATTCACCATGATGGCCTATGTATGCTTTAATATGTGAGAGGATCCCACTTCACAATACTTGCTAGACCTCCTTACATTAGTATGCAATGACACTTCTCATCGAGCTCTAACATATAAGTTCTAGAAAGCATTGTGATGACTATGTCTATACACATGTAGACTCTATGAGTAGAGACAATACCTTATGCATACAAAAAGAGAGCATAAGAAACATATGCTATATACATAAGAGAGTATAAACATTCAAAATGCTTATATTGTTAATCCATACATAGCAGTCCACATAAAAAAAGCTTTATGTATAAAAACATAACGCATAGAAATATATGCTATAAACATAAGAGAGTATAAACATTCAAAAATCTTATACTCTCGATCCATTCATATCACTCCACATTGGAAAAGCTTTATGCATAAAAATGTAACGCATTAAGCCTTATGCTATATACATAAGAGAGTATAAACATTCAAAAATCTTATCCTCTCCATCCATTCATAGCACTCCACATTGGAAAAGCTTTATGCATAAAAATGTAACGCATTAAGCCTTATGCATAAAGCTCATCCACAATATTTATGTATAAAACCTTCTGTATTAAGCTTTATGCATGCATCAAGCTAGATGCAAGATCTATGCATAGAGCTTAATGCTTCTTGCAAGCTAGATGCAAGCTCTATGCATAGACCTTAATACTTCTTATAGTCTAGATTCAAGCTTATGCAAGGCTCTATGCATAGGCTTGCAAGAAGCTTATGCGTAGAGCTTATGAATAAGAAGGATAAGCATAGAGCTTGCAAGTCTATGCAGCTCTATGTATAGGCTTTATACATAGAGCTTGTAATCTTATGAAAACTTTGTATCTAGGCTTTATGCATAGAGCTTGCAAGAAGCCTATTCATAAGCTTGAAAGAATCCTATTCATAGGCTTGAAAGAATCCTATGAATAGAGATTATGCATAAAGCCTATGCAAGAAGGATATGCATAGAGCATGCAAGATCATGTAAGCTCTATGCATCGAGCTTGCAAGAAGCCTATGCGTAAAGTTTGCAACAAGAAGCCTAAATTAGCCCTAAATCCGGCACCAAAGGGTGCAATAATACGTAGAAAAAATCATAAACGAGGAAAAGAAAAAGAGGACTTACCTCTTTTTTTGTGAACCTGAAGGAGACAAATGGTGAAAGACCTACAAAACAAAAGATTAAACAAAGTGATGAGTAGCTTAAACATAACATTAAGAACTAATGCACAAGTAATATAAAACACTAAAAGCTCTTTGCATGCATTGAGAGCTCTCAACATGCATAGAGAGCCAAAGCATCACAAAATCCTAAAAGCCCAAAACCCTTACTTGAATAAGCCTGCAAAAAAGTAATAAAATAAATTAAAAAGTTAGTAAGTATAATTCATTTTGACATATTAGAAAGCAACAGAGGAAGTGAAAGATGAGGAGGAGAAAAGGAGAAAAACAAGTTGAGTTTCTTTACCCTAATCTTAATGCATAAATGATTGAAAGCTTGTGGTTTATGTTGCCCTAACCCTAGCTTTTATATAGAAAGCATAATAGAGAGCTTTGATGGAGAGCTCCTATCAAAGTTCTCCATTAGAACTTCTATGTGCAAGCTACGGTTCGGACAAGGAAAAATGAGGGAAGAAATGGAAAGGAAAGAGAGGGGAAGGGAAAGAAAAGGTCAAATAAAGGGCATAGTTAAAGCTTTCCATGAAATCTTAACAAAGAAGAAAGTAATGAAGCTTTCCATGAAATCTTGAGATAAAGGAAGAAAGGAAAAAAGAAAGTAGTTACCTTGGAGAGGGAGAGAGCTTTGATTAAGGGAATTCGGTGGGAGGAAGTGCTATTGAATCCGTCGTCCTAGCATGTGCAACAAAGAGAGAGGTAGAGAGAAAGCAATTGTGTTGATCGCTTCAGGAAACACTACCTCTATAGCTTTGTCTGAAGCACACTATTGTGAGAGGAGTCTATCACTAGCACGAAACCCCAGCAAAAACAACACAAGCATGCACTAGAGCACCCGTGGTCCTCAGATTCCCCAAAGGGATACTTCACTACCCTCCCAGCCACCCTACCGACGTTAGTTGTGCTACTGATCAATTGTCCTCTATGGTCAGCATTTATCTCCAATGTCTTTGATCTATCACCTTACACCCTCTCTTGACCATAGGTGGATGTTAGCTACTGACCATACACACTTTCAACGGACACAAAAACGCTCAGATCTGCCTCCAAAGCCTTCTCTTTGTATCTTGTCTATAATCTTCTCTTAAAAATCCCAAGGTGTCCTTCCCCATATGATAGCCTTAAAAATAGATCTTAAAACCTTTCAAATGTAGGCAACTGCCCTCAACTGACCTCTATCTGACAATATACTCTCTTTGCTACCCCAGACAAGTCAGAACACTTACTATTACCTGTCTTCAAATTCGGATGGCTCTCCCAGTCTAGATTTGATTCCTCAGTGTCCTCTATGACTCTCCAATGTCCGTGGACTTAATATCCACACTCCCAAGGCCTTCCTAATGGTCCTACTGACACTCTCTTGACAATATTTTGACCTTTCTCCTCCAATCTTTACTTTCTAAATCTGCTACATAGCTATTCTTCCTCCAAAGTTAACAACAATTCGGACACTTCCCAAAGTGCCATGTGACATCTAAAACCCCTCAAAGACTTCTCAACAAAGCAAGATCTATCACCACCTAGGTTCTCTGCTAATAGCATGCTACCAGCTCACAACAGCCTCCGAATGGGTAGAATCTACCCAACTAACCAAGTGACCTAGTTGACATAGATTCTAACTCCTTTAAGTCAGTTTACTGCATGCATACCTCAAAGGACTTAAATAACACTATCTCCAAGCCTCACAAGCAATCAGCTAACCTGCTGTGTCAGACTGCTATCTTAGAAACACTGTAAAATAACAAGCTTTCTATCTGCTGTCCTCAAAAAGGTCAAGAACCGTAAGAGCTAATGTGAAGAATCACTTCTCCTCAACTAATACTAGTTAGAAAAACATCTATATACCACCTACTAATTATTTTAATGCCTAGATGACTCACAATCAGTCCTAACTTAGGCTAACTGTCCCAACCCCAACTCAACCGAGTTAGCTCTCACCTACAGCCTTATCACCAAAAGAACTCCTTCTATACATAATATAATTGAACCGCACAGGTACCTCAAAGGACTTAAATAACACTATCTTCAAGCCTCACAAGCAATCAGCTAATTTGCTATGTCAGACTGCTACCTTAGAAACACTATAAAATAACAAGCTTTCTATCTGCTGTCCTCAAAAAGGTCAAGAACTGTAAGAGCTAATGTGAAGAATCACTTCCCCTCAACTAATACTAGTTAGAAAAACATGTCTATACCACCTACTAATTATTTTAATGCCTAGATGACTCAGAATCAGCCCTAGCTTAGGCTAACTGTCCCAACCGTAGCTCTCACCTACAGCCTTATCACCAAAAGAACTTCTTCTGTACATAATATAATTGAACCAAAACATAGAAGAAAACCTTTATATATCACTTGATTTGATCCTTTGGATATTCAAAGAAAACGTTTTAACACGTAATAAGCCTGGATCCTGATCAAATGAAGGAAACAAACAACAAATAAAAAGAAAGTCTCTCAAATGACCACAAGGAAGTCTAAACATGTATTCTCAAATATTCAAAAGATCATCATCAACCCTCATTAATATGTCCATGAAGCATAGCACAAGATAGCATTGTAGCCATTGCCATAGCTCACACTTCAACAGCCTGAAGGGTGCTGTTAATCCCTCCTCCGTGGAATGCACCAAAATAATGATGGCTTTAGAAAACACTACCTCTATAGATCCATTTGAAGCACACCACCGTGAGAGGCCCGTCTATCGTGCTAGCACCAAACCCCAGCAAAAACAACAACAACAGGCACCAGAGCACCCAGCCTCTATCCCTTGGTCCTCATCTTCTCTAAAGGGATACTTCACTACCCTCCCAACCACCCTATTGACTTCAAATGCTGACTCAGTTGTCCTCTATGTTCAGCAATGACCTCAAATGTCTTTGATATATCACCTAACACCCTCTCCTGACCATAGATGGCTGTTAGTTGACCATACACACTTCCAGTGGGGGCACAGAAATGCTCAAATCTTGTCTCCAAATACTTCTCTTTGTATCCAACCGTAATTTTCTCTTCAAAATCCCAAGGTTTCCTCCCCTGTTTTGATAGCCTCAAAATCATATCTTAAAACCTTTCAAATGTAAGCAGATGCCCTTAGCTGACCTTTGTCTAACAATATACTTTCTTGGCTTCCCCAGACAAGCCTGAACACTTACTGTCACCTGTTTTCGAATTCAGGGCTCTCCCAGCCTAGATTTCATTCTCCAATGTCCTTTATGACTCTTTGGTGTCCGTGGACTTAATATCCACACTCCCAAGGCATTCCTTATGGTCTTGTTGACACTGTTCTGACTATCTTCTAACCTTCCTCCTTGAGCATCTGCTTTTGTATTCTACTACAAAGTTGTTTTGTCTCTCGAAGTCAACAGCAATTCTGACACTTCCCAAAGTGTCCCTATGATAGCTATAACACTTAAGAGACTTCTCAACTAGGCAAGATATCATCTTTGAGGTGCTCTGTTGACTGCTACCTCGGGGGGGTCACTATATGTAAATCCTCTATATCACGTGCGTTCAAGGCCCATTTCAAAAGTCCCTTATCTGTGAATTTTTTAGTGAATATAATGTATCCTTTCCTATTCAAATCTGTAATTTTTTTTTAAAATACAATAAATAAATCCCCTCTATAAATATATTTCTGTAAGTTTTAAATATTTAAAATGTCCTTCTGTTGAACCCATGTGATACTTACATATTTATACGAGTGACCCCCCCGAGACTGCTACTAGCTCACAGCTACCTCTGAATGGGCAAAAACTACCCAACTAAAAAGATTCTACTACCTCCAAATGGGTAGAATCTACCCAACTAACCAAGCTGACCTAGTTGACATAGATTCTAACTCCTTTGAGTCAGTTGACCCCAAAGGAATCTCAAAGGACTTAAACACTATCTCCAAGCCTCACAAGAAATCAGTTGACCTATTGTGTTAGACTGCTACCTCAAAAACACTATAAAATAATAAGCTTTCTGTCTGATGTCCTCAAAAAGGTCTAGAATTGTAAGAGTTAATGTAAGAATCACTTCCCCTCAACTGTAAGAAAAAGTTCCAGAACTGTAATACAAATATCTCTATACCAGTGCTGCTAATCATTTTAATGCCTAGATGACTCACAATCAGCCCTAACTTAGGCTTATTGTCTCAAGCCCAACTCAAGTAAAGTTAGCTCTCACCTGCAGCCTTATCACCAAAATCACTCCTTCCATAAAAAAATGAATTGAACCAAAACACAAAAGAAAACCTTTATATCTCATAATTTGATCCTTTAGATATTCAAAGAAGACTTTGTAACACACAATAAGCCTCAATCTTGAGCAGATGAAGGAAAGAAATAGCAAATCAAAAGAAACTCTTTCAAATGACCACAAGGAAATCCAAACATGGATTCTCAAATATCTAATAGATCATCATCAATCATTCAAATGTAGGAATTGTTGCATGCTTCAATAGCTGGTAGAATGGGGATAGCTTGAGCAATCCTCAAGACTGGTCCAAGTTCTAAGTGTAGTGTTCTGTGGGAGGTTTTGGGACACCATCCACTATAAAGAACCCTTTCGTTTTTTTGCAACTCCCTACATTGGACACACCTTAGTCTTGTCTCACAAACAGACATCTCTTTCAACACAGAAGAATACCTCAGGTAACCAACTTCAAAACAAACTCACAAGACTAGGGAAAGCTCCCTCAACATAACACCAAGGCTCTCATACCAAAGCACTCACCAAAAAAACTCCATCCCCCTTCTTCCGTCGCCGTGCACATAAATACCCCTATTTCCATGCATGCTTTTGCCTACTCTGTCTAATTCTGTCGGCTAGCCACCACAGAACCAGTCTAATAGAATCTGATTACATCGCGTTATGAATACACTGTTATGAATACACAACCACCCATGCAAGATCCTAAGCTTCCTATGGTTTTAAATTATACCCAATACATTATTTTATTCTTTGTGGGGTTGGGGAAAGCATCATCATAGGACATATCTCCTTGGCCATAAAAACTTCCATCATCTTTTACCAAACCCCCCCATGGTTGAAGCATTTATGCTCAACCACTTGCTATGGATTCTCTAAAACAATCTTCAACAAAAAATACCTTCAGCCCCAACAATCTTCGTCATGCTCCTCTGCTAAACACGCTACTATTTTTGCTGCACAACAGGTTCGTTTGCTGTGCAGAGCAGCGAAATAGATTTTTTTAATTATGTAGTACATTTGTAGTGAAAGTATCAGCATTATTACATCGCTCAATAGATAGCAAAAAAACACTGCTTGCTGAGCAGTGCTTTTTCACTGCTGAGCAGTGCAATAACGTTACTAGTTTCATTGTGCTAAGTAGCGAATGTACTGTAGACTTAAAAAAAATCTAGGGAGTCTCCACAGAACTCTTGAGTCAACCCCCACTCTTTTTTTCTAATGTAGACAGAGTAAAACTAACATAACTTCACATCATCATGAAAAAATATAATCTAAAACTTACAAATACCAAAAACAATAGGTTCGCTATGCTGTAGAGCAGTGAAATAGATTCTTTTAATTCTGTAGTACATTTGCTGTGGAAGTAGCAGTGTTATTGCATTGCTTCAGCAGCGAAAAAGCGTTGCTTGGATGAGTATCGCTTTTTCGCTGAGCGGTGCAAGAATGCTGCTAGTTTTGCTGTTGAGTAGCGAATGTACTGTGTAGATTAAAAAAACCTGAGGAGTTTCCACAGTACTCCCGAGTGTACCCCCGCTCTTTTTTTCTAAATTAGACAGAGTAAAACTAACATAACTTCACATCATGAAAAAAGATAATGTAAAACTTACAAATATCAAAAATAAAAGACATTTGTAAACCATGGTTTTAGGAATGTCGAAATTGAATTACAATACGTAGTGGATTACATAAGTATATGTTTCCAAAAAACTCATATACACGATCAAGCATAATAAAAACCTATGGAGCTAGGGGCTATCTAGATCTCATACTGTGCGATTTGTATTGTTGGCGGCTCTAGCCCCTTCACTTCTCACATTTCCATTGATATCAGTAGATACGTTTGCACGACCATTTCGAGTTATATGATCCTAAAACACAATAGAACTAACATAAGTGAGAATCAATTTGCAAAAACAAAGAGGTTTAGGGTTTACGAATGTACTTACTTCCCATGTTTGCCAGGCATCTCCTCCAGTAATAAAAATCCATCCTTTATCTTACACCCTATCAAATAGAGCTTGCAAACCTCGTTGTAATGCAAAATCATGTTCCTCTTGGGTAGGGGGTAGTCCACTACTTCAAGCTACAGTTGTACAAACAAGTGAACATTTTAGAAAGTTGTTATTTAAGATAATCTTCTTTAATTAAAAGATAAGATACAATGTAAGGCTAATATATACTTATAAATATTATAAATATTGACTCCTCCAATATTAAAAATATTGACTCCTCCATCACGTGTAACATCACGCCTCAAGTTATTTACCATCTATCCAAGAAAAAACATGAATACTTAAAAGTCTTATGCAGAGGAAGCTACTGGCATGCATAGGAAGCTTTTGGCATGCGTGGGTTGCTACTGGCATGCGTAGCAAGCTACTGGCATACATAGTAAGCTACTGGCATACATAGGTTGCTACCGGCATGCGTAGGTTTCTACTGGCATGTGTTAGAAGCTACCGGCATGCGTAGGTTGCTACCGGCATGCGTAGGTTTCTACTGGCTTGCATCAGAAGATACCAACATGCATAGGAAGCAACCATCATGCGTTGGTTGCTACCAGCATGTACAGGAGGCTACTGGCATGCATAGGAAGCTACCGACATCTATAGGTTTCTACCGGCATGCATTGGTAGCTTCCTATGCATGGTCATAGCAACCTACGTATAACGGTAGCTTCATACGCAAGCTGGTAACTTCCGACACATGCCCGTAGCTTCTAACGCATGCCCGTAGCTTCCTATGCATGCTGATAGCTTCCTATGCATGCTAGTAGAAACTACGCATGTCGGTAGCTTCCAATGCATATCGGTAGCTTCCAACGCCCGACACAGCAACCTACGCATGCTGGTAGCTTCCTATGCATGATGCCGGTAGCAACCTACTGTGACATGAAAAATTGATATCTTTCATTTTCAATTTTGTGCATATTTTGATGGTTTCTCAATGGTAATAGGGTGGAAGCTTGTCCAAGAAGATTGCGGCCACAATGGAATAACGGCGTGGTGATATGGTGGCTTGGCAGCTACCCTAATAACAACATTCTATCTTCAAATATAATGGTTTTACTTGATTTAGGGTGCACACATTGTAAATGCCACAAGTATGCTTGATAAATACTTTGGTATGGTAGATAGGCTAGTGATGTGGAAAATAAAAGTGGGCCTTCATGCTCACATGGATTTTAATTGTATTATTAATATAGTATTCACCATAAGGCTACAAGTTGGGGAGTGTGGAAGGCATGTGGAGGAGTGTGTGTAGGTGCATAATTGGGAAAGATTCTTCTAGAATGCCTACATGGAAGAGGAGGATTCCGCCATGTGTAAGTGGGATCTCCACCTACATGCCACTTAGACTTGGCTATTATCAGCAGAGGTGCTTAAGAATGAGGTAACTAATTTGCTTGAAGCTGGATTTATTTTTTCAGTAGAGAATTCAGAGTGGATTTTCCTAGTTGTAGTCACTTCCAAAAAGGGTGGAAAATGGCGTGTGTGTGTGGACTTTCACCCTCTGTGAATGCATGCACAAAGAGGGATTATTATCCTCTACCTCAGGATGAGATTTTGGATCAAGTTGCAGGTCATGAGTTGTATTCAGCGTGTGATGGATACTCTAGATACTTTCAAATCTAGATTTGTGTGAAGAAGATCAAAGGAAAACCTCATTTATCACCCCTTGGGGAGTGTATGCCTATAGGGTGATGCCATCTGGCTTAACCAATGCACGAGCAAGTTTTCAACGCTTCATGAGTCACGTATTTTCACCTTACTTGGGAAAGTTTATAAGGGTCTTTTTGTATGATTTTTGCATTTATTCAAGCCACATGGATCACTTGAAAAAGTTGAGGTTGGTCTTGCAAAGTATTGATGATGCAAAAGGGTGTCTTAATCCTAGAAAATTCCGCTTCGCACAAAGGAAGGTGGTTCTCTTGGGACATGTTATCTCAAAAGAAGGCATAGAGATGGATCGTAAGAAGGTGCAGACAATTGTAGCCCTCCCACCACCTACCAATGTAAGGGAGGTAAGGAGGATTTTGGGTAAAACAAAGTATTACCAACGCTTTGTTGACATGTTCTCTGAGAAGATGTATCCTATAAATCTGTTGACAAAGAAGAATGTTTCTTTCCAATTGGGGCCCGATCAAATTCAATCTTTTTGTTTGCTCAAGGAATGCATGAGTCAAAGTCCAGTTGTGCAGCCGCCTAGGTGGGGGGAGGACTTTTATGTGAACCCAAGTGTCTCATCACATTCAGTGGGTGCTATACTCTTGCAAAAGGGAGTGCAAGGACGTATATGCAACCAGTGTATTATGCAAGCTGACAACTCACTGATGCCAAGGAGAGGTATGGTAAAATGGAGAAGTAAAGAAGTTCAGGTCATACTTGTTACCTCGCCCTTTTTTCTTCCTCACATCTCAACCTTCTTTACAATTCTTGGTCCGCAAACCCAATCCTACAAGAGGGAAGTTTGCAAAAAGTGGATTTGTGAGCTTCAAGAATTCTCTTTCACTTTTATTATAGAAAACACCACTAGGGCCTCTCTTGCAGATTTGCTTACCACCAGGAAGGATGAGGAAGAAGGAACAAGAGCAAAGGAAGAAGTATATGAAGATTTGGAGACACCACCAAAACTGCTTTCACTATGCATTTCGATGGAGCCTTTAGCCCTTCCAGGCAATGTGGGCTGGGGGGATAGTTTTATTTGATCTAGAAGGAAAAAAAGTATGGGCCAAGGGTAGGTAATTTCCAAAGGCTATATCAAATAATGTGGCTGGGGGGATAGTTTTATTTTATCCAGAAGGAAAAGAGGTATGGCCCAAGGGTAGGTAATTTCCAAAGGCTATATCAAATAATGTGGCTGAGTACAATGCATTAATTTGGGGATTAGAAGATTACATAAAAGATGGAATTAAAGAGGTAGAGGTTAAAGGGGATTCGCAATTGGTCATCCGACAAATGAAAAGAGAATATAAGGCAAGGAGTCTTTATCTCCAAGAATTGTATAAAAGGGCAATGGAGTTAAAAGAGAAGCTTTTGAGTTTTATAAATTTGTGCATGTTAACAAGAAGGATAATCAAAAGGCTGATGAATTGGCTACTAAAACCTTGGCTTCTTTCAAAGTAGCTACTCTTGCATTAATGGATACAGGTTGTCCTGAGCTCCAAGATGTTCAACACTATTTAGATACAGGATACTTCCCTCCTGGATTGAATCCTCAACAGAAGCAAAGGCTTACAAGGAAAGCTCATCCTTACATAGGGAATGTTATTTACAAGCAAGGTAAGGATAAGATTCTTAGGAGGGTAGTGAGCCTAGAAGAATCTAAAAGGATTATGGAATTATGTCATGAATGTTCAGGTCACTTTGCCTCAGCCAGCACAACTCGGAGGATCCTTAACACATGGCATTATTGGCCTTGACTCAGCAAAGATGTCTATAAGTGTGGTGCAGAAGCTGTGAAGTATGCCAGGCATATGGGCATAAGCAATTGGTTCCCGGACCTTAAACCCTATCCCAACATATGGTCCATTTGAAAGGTGGGGATTAGATTTTGTGGGCCCACTTTCTCGTTCCTCACATGGGAAGTATTACATATTGGTGGCCGTAGATTATGCAACAAGGTGGGTAGAAGTAAAGGCCATGGTCAATAATAAAGCAGTGGAGCAGTGGCATCCTTTTAGGGAATACATATGTGCCCGATTTGGGTGTCCATTAGAAATCCTTACGGATGGAGGGAGGTCTTTCAGGAATGACTTGATTGAAGCTTTAGTGCAGAAATTAAAAATAAAGCATGTTATGTCAACTCCCTATTATCCCCAATGTAATGGTTTAGTAGAAAAAACTAATGGACTGCTTTGTGCATCCAATGCCTAGTACAACTGGAGACCTTGGATGAGAGGCAACTTCAGGCACTTCAAAATTTGGAGGCTGCACAACAACAACGCAAGGCAAGGCATGACACTCTCAGAAAGAAGAAGAAGAAGCCAGAACTCAAGCAAGGAAGCTTAGTCATGAGGTATGATGGCCGTGTGGAGAAACGGCTAGATAAGAAGCTTCCTCGACTACAAGTTTTCAATTTTCATTTTCAATTTTGTGCATATTTTGATGGTTTCTCAACGGGGTAATAGGGTGGAAGCTTGTCCAAGAAGATTGTGGTGCCCACATTGGAATAACGGTGTGGTGATATAGCGGCTTGGCGGCTACCCTGATAACAGTATTCTATCTTCAAATATAATGGTTTTAATTGATTTAGGGTGCACACATTGTAAATGCCACAAGTATGCTTGATAAGTACTTTGGTATGGTAGATAGGCTAGTGATGTGGAAAATAAAAGTGGACCTTCATGCTCACATGGATTTTAATTGTATTATTAATATAGTATTCACCATAAGGCTACAAGTTGGGGAGTGTGGAAGGCATGTGGAGGAGTGTGTGTAGGTGCATAATTGGGAAAGATTCTTCTAGAATGCCTACATGGAAGAGGAGAATTCTGCCATGTGTAAGTGGGATCTCCACCTACATGCCACTTAGACTTGGCTATTATCTCATCACACTTTCAAAGTCAAAAAGTCTTGAATTTAATAATCAATAGAAGACTTATCCTAAGAGGACAATTGATGGTGACATCTATCCTTATGTCACTGAAGGGTTGAAGATTTTTATGTTGTCATTTGTAACAATGGAAGAGAGGGTGATTCTTCACCTATAAAAGGATCGCTCCTCTCCCTTTCAAATCAAGGAATGAGTCTCCTCAATTGAGCATTTTGTGTCATTGCCATTCTCTTATCTTCAAACCCTTATTCAAACACTCTCTTTACATGTGAATGTCTCATTTAGCATTAGCTCCTCATGCTTAGCCCAATTTTGGACCTCTTTGATGATTCATGATAAGTGGGACAAGGAGTTATTATCTTGGCAGGCCTGTGACTTCTCAAGGTATCCCTTGCCTTATTGCCGCCCTCCTTTGGAGGTACGAATGGTTTTAGCGGTAATGAGCATGTGGAAAGACTTTGGAGACCATAGGTAAATCTTTACGATTGTCTGCTCAGCAATGTTAGCCCTTACCCTCTATCTGGAATCATGAAGGAGATGAGAGAGGCAAGAGGCTATGTGAAAATTGAGATTTCATGTAAAGAGAGAAAAGTGCAGTTTTTGTGGTCCAATCTCAAATTTCAACCGGCAATTACTCATCACTCGGGTATTGGTTTCTAAAATTGATCATATGGCTAGGAAGCTCTTTATATTCTCTTTCACCTTATATAACTAATTTCTTAATCCTTTACTTCATTGATGATAAAAATTTCTCCCAAAGTTGCTAACTTTTAGTCGAGTTTTGACAGTTTTATAGTCTTGTAGTAAAATGCTCATAACTTTTCGCTCGGTTGCCCGTTTTTGAAAGTTTTTTTATAGGCACAAAGATCTCTTCAAGCATTATGCATCTATGTAATCCTCGTTTACATAGTCTATATGGATTTAAAACTGCAATTCTCTATTTATCTCTTTTTTCATATACTTTTGGCCATTATTTCTTCTTAATAATGATTAATTCCTCCTAATCTCTTATCACAAAAGGCAAATCCCATGTGTCATCCTTTTGTAAGTGATTGGTATATTCTTTTACTTTAATATGTTCTGTCCAAATTTCCCAATTCGAACGGATGAACCTTACCAACATTCCCCGTATGTTTCCGTTCACATAATTCTGAGTCGGAAGATTTTCTTGCAACCAAGAATTGCCCTCTTGTTTGGAGCTGCAAGACTGACAGAAATTCTTGCTTCTCTGGAGCCTTTCATCTTTCCTTCCATGAATTATGATCTCACCTTTGATGTGTATATCTTTATCTTAACCTAGGGATGTGAGGAGGCTGTGAGGTTTCATACAAGTGTGTTTTGATTCTAAGAAGTGACCGAAGTCAAAACCCCAACTTTGTGTCACACTATGCATGCCGGTAGCTTCATATGCATGTCGGTAGCTTCCTATGCCGGCATGCGTTGGTTGCTACTACTACTGACATTCGTTGGAAGCTACTGGGATGCATAGGTTTCTACAAACATGCATAGGAAGCTATCGGCATGCATAGGTTACAACCAGCATGCGTAGGAAGATATTGGCGTAGGTTGCCACCACCGGCATGCATTGGAAGCTACCAGCGTGCATTTGTTGCTACTACCGGCATGCGTTGCCGGCATGCGTTGGGAGCTACCAGCATGCATTTGTTGCTACTACCGGCATGCGTAGGAAGCTATTGATGCATGCCAGTAGCAACCAATGCATGCCGGTAGCTTCCTATGCATGCCGGTAGTAGCCAACGCATGCCCGTAGCTTCCTATGCATGCCGGTAGCACCCAACATGTAATGGGAGCTTCTAGTGCATTCTGGAAGCTACGTGCATGCCTAGGTAGCACTCGCCCAATGCATAAGGCTCATTCATAGCTTGCATGATGCTACGCATTCATAGCTTATACGTAAGCCTCAGGTATGCGGGTTATGCGTGAGGCTTATGCATAAAACTTCATACATAAAGCCTATGTATCAGGCTTATGCATTAGCCATATGCAAGCATAAGCTTTATACATAAGACTGGTGCATATGGCTTTATACATGATGTTTATGCATACTGCTATAATCCATAAGCCTCATGCATAAGCTTATGTATAAGGCTATACATAGAGGCTTATCGCTAATGCGTAAGCTTTATACATGAGGCTTTATGCAAAATTCTCATACATAAACCTTATGTATAAGCATCATGCATGAGGCTTATACATTTGGTAATGCATAAGTCTTATGCATGAGGTTTATGCACTACCCTTATGTATGAGGCTTATGCATAAGGCTAATGCATAAGCTTTATGCACTAGCCTCATACATATGGCCATCTCTAGAGAGAGGAGCTATTGTATCCATGTAGGGGAGAAAAAATAGCAAATCCTAAAACTGACAAACCCTATAACATGTAAAAGCATAAGAGAGGAAACATAAAAGGGAGATATCTCTTACCGTATGGGGCTTGTATGTGTGAATAACCTACAAAATCAAACCAAATAAAGAAAAAAAGTATTAGTAACCCTAATTTGAACCCTAATAGAAAGCATATAAAAAACCCTAATCTTAATAGAAATCTTAAAGAAAGCTTTTATCCTAACTTATTGAATCTTTCTTTTTTCCTTCTCATTATAGCTTAACCCTAACCCTAGCTTCTAAACAGAAAAAATAATAGAGAGCTTTGATGGAGAGCTCTCCATCAAATCTCTTTATTAGGGTCTCTATGTAGAAGCTACGGCTAGGGTCAAGCTTCAATGAGAAGGAAAAAAGAAGAAAAGAAAAAATTAAAAGAAAAGAAAAAATTAATAGAGAAGAAAGAGAAGGGAAATACTCATAAGAAAGCTTGTTTGCATAGGAAATGAAAGAAAACAATAGACATACCTTGCTTAGACTTGATGAGGATAGGATAGGAGAGATAGAAGTGATAGACAAGGCAAAATCCTGCAAAAAAAAAAACTCCGAGTACAAGTTTATTATATTCAAAAAAGATAAAACTATGCGGCGGCAAAAGAAGCAACAAAAAAGCATGATATTTTCACAATATACCATTGTTTTTTTGCTACTGTAGAACAGCGTTTGTTCGCTTTCTCAATAGCCAAAAACGTTGTTGGGAACCAACATTATCGCTACTGAGCAGCAAAAAAATAATGTCCAGACGAAAAAACGGTGCAGAGCAGCGATATATCGCTATTGAGCATCGTGAAAACCCCACATATTTTCCTTCCGAAAACGTTGCAAAAAACGCTCCTATGCTCCAAAAACGTTCAAGAAGACGAGTTTGAATCCATCAAGATGTAACGTATGGTCACTGGTGCCTTTAGGGTTTCTTAACAATAGGCTGGCAAGTGAGAATTGGTGGAGAAGCTTTAAGGACCTACTTAAGGGTAGATTATGGCTTTCCTTGTATTCTCTTTTACAGTCTCTTGCCCCAAGGGCTTGTTCTCGCACACACCCTATTCACTTGTATATTTCAACACATAGTTGGCTGTTAGCTGCTAACCATACACACTTCCTAGCTGCTGACCATACACACTTCCACAACGGACACAAAAACCCTCAAATCTTGCCTCCAAAGTGTTCTCTTTGTCTATAATCTTCTCTTCAAGATCCCAAGGTGTTCTCCCCCATCTGATAGCCTCACAAATAGATCTTAAAACATTTCAAATGTAGGTAGCTACCCTCAACTAACCTCTATCTGACAATATACTCTCTTGGCTACCCCAAACAAGTCAAAACACTTACTATCACCTGTCTCCGAATTCGGGTGGCTCTCCTAGTCTAGATTTGATTCCTCAATGTCCTCTATGACTCTCCACTGTTTGTGGACTTAATATCCACACTCCCAAGGCCTTCCTAATGGTCCTATTGACACTCTTCTGACTATCTTTTGACCTTCCTCCTTCAACCTTTACCTTCAAATTCCACTACACAGATATTTTCCCTCCAAAGTCAACAACAATTCTGACACTTTCCAATGTGTCATGTGACAGCATGCTACTAGCTCACAAACTGCCTCCGAATGGGCAGAATCTACCCAACTAAACAAGCTGACCTAGTTGACATAGATTCTAACTCCTTTGAGTCAATTGACCCCATATAGGGAGCTTAAGGAAATTAAATAACACTATCTCCAAGCCTGATAAGAAATCTACTCACTTGTTGTGTCAGACTGCTACCTCAGAAACACTATAAATAACAATCTTGAAACACTATAAAATAACAAGGTTTATGTTTGCTATCCTCAAAAAGGTTCAAAACTGTAAGGAATTGATGTGAAGAATCACTTCCCCTCAACTAATACTAGTTAGAAAAACATCTCTATACCACTTGCTAATCATTTTAATACCTAGATGACTCAGAATTAGCCCTAACTCAAGCTAAGTGTCCCAAGCACTAAACTAGAGTTAGCTCTCACTTGTAGCCTCACCTGCAGCCTTAGCACCAAAAGAACTCCTTCTGTACAAAATAGAATTAAAGCAAAACACAGAAGAAAACCTTTATATCACATAATTTGATCCTCTGGGTATTCAAAGAAGACTTTCTAACACGTAATAAGCCTCAATCTTGAGCAAATGAAGGAAAGAAATAGCAAATCAAAAGAATCTCTCTCAAATGACCACAAGGAAATCCAAACATATATTCTCAAACATTCAAAAGACCATCATTAATCATTCAATTATAGAAACTATCTACAGGCTTCACTAGCTGGTAGAATGGAGATAGCTTAAGAAATCCTCAAGATTGGTCCAAGTTCTAAGAGTAGTGCTCTGTGGGAGGTTTTGGAATACCATACACCACAAAGAATCCTCTCCCACTATTGCAACTCCCTACACTGGAGTCTTCTCTCAAAAACCCACATCACTTTCAACACATAAGAATCCCTCAGATAATCAACTTCAAAACAAACTCACAAGACTAGGGAAAGCTTCCTCAACACAACACCAAGGCTCTCACACAACTCTCTCATACCAAAGATCTCACATAACACAATAGCAAAAAAATGCTGCTCATGAGAAAAATATCACTGTTGAGTAGCACTTTTTCGTTGTTGGGCAGTGCAATAACACTGCTAGTTTCATTTTACTCATGAGTAGCGAATGTATTGCATAATTAAAAAAAGCTGGGGTAGAACAGCGAGTCTACACATAACTCCCTAGTCTACCTTTTTCTAATGTAGACAAAGTAAAACTAACATAACTTCACATCATCATGAACAAGTGTAATATAAAACTTACAAATACAAAAAATAGAAGACATTTGTAAACCATGGTTTTAGGAATGTCAAAATTCAATTACAATACTTTACGGATTACATAAGTGTATGTTTCCAAAAAACTCATATACAAGATAAAGCATAATAAAAACCTATGGAGCTAGGGGCTATCTAGATCTCATGCTGTGCGATTGGTATTGTTCCTTGCGGCTCCAACCCCTATGCTTCTCAGATTTTCATTGCTTTCTATAGCTACGTTTGCACCACCATTTCAAGTTATATGATCCTAAAACATGATAAAACTAATACAAGTGAGAATCAGCTTTGCAAAAACAAAGAGGTTAAGGGTTTAGGAATGTACTTACTTCCCATGCTTGCCAAGCATCTCCTCTAGTAATACCAATCCATCCTTCATCTTGCACCCTATCAAATAGAGCTTGTAAACCCCGTTGTAATGCAAAATCATATTCCTCTTGCGTAGGGGGGCATTCCACTGCTTCAAGCTATAGTTGTACAAACAAGTGAACATTTTAGAAAGTTGTTATTTAAGATAACCTTCTTTAATTAAAAGATAAGATACAATGGAGGCTAATATATACTTACAAATGTTGTCGAGATATCGACTCCTTGTTCATGTGTAACATCACGCCTCAAGTTATTTGCCATCTATCCAAAAATAAATAAATACTTAAAACTCTTATGCATAGGAAGCTACCGGCATGCATAGGAAGCTACTAGCATGCGTAGATTGCTATCGGCATGCGTAGGCTACTACCGGTATGCGTTGGAAGCAACCGGCATGCGTGGGCAGCAACCGACATGCGTAGGTGGCTACTGGCATATATCGGAAGCTACTGACATACGTTAGAAAATACCGGCATGTGCAAGTTGCTATTGGCATGCGTCGGAAGCTACAGGCATGCATCAGAAAAGCAAGTGGCATGCGTTGGTTGCTACCAGCATGCACAGGAAGCTACCGGCATACGTTGGAAGCTATCGGCATGCATTGGTTGCTACCGGCATGCATAGGAAGCTACCGGCATGCATAGGAAGCTATCGACATGCATCAAAAGCTACCGACATGTGCCGAAAGCAACCGGCGTGTTGGTTGCTATACCAACATGCATAGGAAGCTACCGGCATCTGTAGGTTGCTACCGGCATGCATTGGTAGCTTCCTACGCATGCCGGTAGCCTCTGATGTATGCTGGTAGCAACCAACGCATGCCCTTAACCAACCAGTAGCTTCCTTTGCTTGCCCGTAGCAAAACCAACGCTTGCTGGGAGCAACCAATGCTTTCCGGGAGCTTCCTACGCCTGCCGGTAGCTTCCAACGTATGCTGGTAGCAACCTATGCATGCCCGTAGCACCCTATGCATGCCGATAGCTTCCTATGTTACCGACATGCATTGGTTGGGCTACCTTATGCATTGGAAGCTATCGGCATCCATAGGTTGCTATTGGCATGCATAGGAAGCTAGGCTAATGCATGAGGCTTTACGCAAAAGTCTCATGCATAAACCTTATGTATAAGCCTCATGCATGACGCTTATACATTTGGTAATGCATAAGTCTTACGCATGAGATTTATGCACTACCCTTATGTATAAGCCTCATGCATGACGCTTATACATTTGGTAATGCATAAGTCTTATGTATGAGATTTATGCACTACCCTTATGTATAAGGCTTATGCATAAGGCTAATGCATAAGCTTTATGCACTTGCCTCATACATCAAGCTAAGGCATATTTCCACCTCTAGAGAGAAGAGGAGCTATGCTATCCATGTAGGTCTAGCATGTGGTGTTCTAGAAAACCTTTCAAAGGATTTCTCATGTTCAAAAATCCTTGTTTATGGATATTTGGGAAGTGCATTGACATAGAAATGAGAAAAAATAACAAATCCTAAAACTTACAAACCCTATAATATGTAAAAGCATAAGAGAGAAAACATAAAAGGGAGATATCTCTTACCTTATGGGGCTTGTATGTGTGGATAACCTACAAAATCAAACCAAATAAAGAAAAAAAGTATTAGTTGCCCTCATCTTCACCCTAATAGAAAGCATATACAAAACCCTGATCTTAATAGAAATCTTAATGATGGATTTCACCCTAACTTATTGAATCCTTCTTTTTTCCTTGTCATCATAGCTTAACCCTAACCCTAGCTTTTAAATAGAAAACATGATAGAGAGTTTTGATAGAGAGCTCTCCATCAAAACTCTTTGTTAGGGTTTCTATGTAGAAGCTAGGATTAGGGTCAAGCTTCAATGAGAGAAGGAAAAAAGAAGAAAAGAAAAACTCAAGAGTGAAGAAAGAGTCACAAGAAAGCTTTAATGGAAAGCTTGTTCGCATAGGAAATGAAAGAAAATAGTAGACATACCTTGCTTGAGCTTGAGGAGGATAGGGTAGGAGAGGTAGAAGTGATAGACAAGGCAAAAACTTGCAAAAGAAAAAACCTCAGAGAGTACAAGTTTATTGTATTCAAAAAAGATAAAACTACGCGGTGGCAAAAGAAGTGACAAAAAAGCGGGATATTTTAAAAATATACCAGCATTTTTTCACTTCTCAACAGTAAAAAAACACTGTTGGGCAGCGATATTACACTCTTGAGCAACAAAAGAACGCTGCTAAAAGCACTGCCTAGCAATGCAAAAACTCTACGGAGTAGTGGTATATCGTTGCTGAGAACCCCCGATACTTCACTACATTCCCAGCCACCCTATTGATGTTAGCTCTACTACTAAATTAGTTGTCCTCTATGGTCAGCATTCACCTCCAATGTCTTTGATCTATTACCTAAAAAGCTCTCTTGACCATAACTAGCTGTTACCTGCTGACCATACACACTTTCAACAAACACAAAAATGACTAGATCCTGCCTCCAAAGCCTTGTCTTTGCATCCTGTCCATTATCTTCTCTTTAAAATTCCAAGTTGTTCTCCCCAATTTGATAGCGGGGCGGGCTGTCTCCATTTTGAACTTCTCCGGCAGTAGGGTGGAGTCTATACTGAGTAGCATCGGTCCTCTGACGGGTTTGATTGGTAGAGTCGGGGGAATCTTCTCTAAAATTGCCCATTGATAGAGGCTTACTCCTCTTTTCTGAAATCTTTGGAATTTTATCCGGAACCGTTGGCAACATGCTGAGTTTCCTCTTTAGAGTAGACATTCTTGAACCCTCCTTGGTTTCTTCGGATTGCGCCATCTGTGCAGTTTGCATAGGCGGCTCAGCCTGCTATTATTGTGATGTTGGCAAAGATGATTGCAACCTCTCGGACTGCTCTCTTTTCTCAGTAGTAGCAACCGGCTCCTTAGGTGCCATCTCTTCAATTCTCTTTTCCTCCTCTTCTGTCTCGGCACGATCTTAGCCCGAAGATCCGACTACCTGCTCGATGGCCATCTCGAGATATGATACCAGGTCCCTCATGAATAAGACTGTAAATAGTTGGCCCATGCGAGTGTCGTGTTGCCTTGGTGAGTCGGGCCACCGCCTTCTTGAATCTGATGAGGAACACCTTAGCCATGTTCTACTTTCAACAACCATGACATCACCTACGCAGAAATATTGACTAGCCATGTTCTACTTTCAACAACCACGACATCACCTACGCAGAAATATTGACTATCTGATTCTGCAACCATAGCGTCTCTAGGAAAAACTTATAACAGGCGACCTTTGCTACTTCTGGGTTTGTGGTTTGCCAACCTGTATTCTCCTGAGATCATATCGCCAAACAATCCATTAAGTGTTGATGCGTCCACAATTGACACATCGTGCCTTCCTTGTAAGGGAAAATGTAGTCTGGTGCACTAACTACACATTTAGCTCATAACTTCTCCCTGCATACTGCACCGTGTCGCCCTTTTGTGACTGGGCCAGAATCTCCAGAGCTGCCGGGTGAACAGGGTGTCTTGCCAAGGTATAATAGCAAATGCTATCAACTGTACTGTCTCTAGCCAGGCAGCAACTATAGCATTGTGGTTGTAAAAGGCAAGAAGAGCTCAAAATGCACCATGGCTATCTGTGAGCAGGTTCGCTTGACAAATACTATGGGAGAGAAGAAACGAAAGATGAGCTTCACCAAATGGCATGCAAAGTTAATTTGGGGAAAAAAAAATACCCCACTGCCTTGCCTACAACCCTAAAAATGTGTGCCCGCGCCGATCCTCATAAAATTAGGATAATGAGCTCACGGCCCCATGCAGCCACGATCATAAGATTCTTCCAAAAATCTTGGGAACTCAATGACCTCCACACATGCACAATTAACCACTGGATCCTCCTCCTCATCAAACGGCCAAGGTGGCATCTGCCCATGGTACGGACAAAGTCGGTACCCATTAACGGGCTTGGTGAATTTCTCCCCCTACAAAGTGCCCAATAAAAAAGTACCATCATAGAATTTATCAAAAATCCAATATGGTCCTGCCGCCCCATCTTTCCAGGATGATGACCAAGACGAGAGTTGAACAACAAAACGCTTCGTAGTACAACACACCGATACACAGATCGGCGGATCACATCTAGATGGTTAGTGGGCTGGACGGACGGTTGGAAGGTCGGGCCGTCGGATGGTTGGTGGACCCGCCCAACACTTAGCACACCCGATGGACGGATCTTAAATCCGAGACTCGAACCAACACGGATTGCCTCAGAGCTACTCCACATCTTCAAAGTCATCATTCACTCCATCATCTAGTAGATTGTGCTGCTCCTACGGCTCTGTGGCATCTCCAGTAGCAGTGGCACCTCCAGCAGCAAGTCTAGCCGATTGGAGAGGTGGTAGAGGGATCTAGGCTATAGCATGTTGCTTGAGATAAGCTACCATCCTTCGATACCAAACAAGTTCCACCAAATTAGCACTAGATGCCATTTTTGCAAGCCGCTAAATGAAAACACATCCTTGTCAGATAACCTGGATATGATTATTCAATTCCTATCTATACGTTCTTTGCAAAGTTGCAAAGCTCTATTAAAGATCATCATTGTGATGTCTCAACTCTTCTAGACTAGCTATATGAGCTGTGCTTACCTTGTCATCATCCTTATAGCCTTCTTTGTCATCCCTTGGCTTTTTGGAAGTCATTCCTGCTCTACAAAGCCTTTCTTTTGTTGTGCTATTTTTCCACTCTGTCGTTCCTTTTCATTCAATTTGGCTCTTAGCGTATTAATTTCCTTCATGCGTTCTTTCACCTCATTAGTATTCTCCTGATGCTCTTCCTTGTATGCTAACTTCAAGGCTACCAAAATTGATCTTTAACTTCATCATATCTCTACTGTAGGGCTAAAGAATGCTCCCTCAACATGGTGATAGTATTATGTCTTGATGAAGAATTGCTTGCCAACATGGTGATAGTATTATGTCTTGATGAAGAACTGCTTGCCATACTTGGGATTAATTCTAAACCTATCATCACTTCTATAGGAACAATCCGCATCTTGGGCTCAATGACTTTATGTCTCCCAAGGCTACTTAACTTCAATAGATCTCCTTCCAACTATTAAATCTTCCTCCTCAATAGATTTTCCTGTTGAAAATTTAAGGAAGACGAACCAACTTCTTGCTGTCCTAGCATGGCACTTTGCCCACGGGCTGGCTCCTGAACTCTGGTCTCTTACCGACACACATGACTGCATCCTTCGGTGCTCCAAAGTCAGGGTCTTCATTCTCTCCGCAAGATTCTAGCTGGCTTACACCCGGGCTCTAGCAGAAGTCCTTGCCATTCCATGTGCTCCAACCACAAGGAAGCCAACTCCGCTATCATTATATCGGACAGATCTGCCAAAGTTTCTATGTCTAAGATCCGGGCACTCTCTGAAGGATCTGCATACCCTTTCACCTGCGCTTCCAGAAGCTTTCCTGAGCTTGGGCCTCCGTGCTTTACGCCTTAATGGTTTTCAACATCCGGAGATGATCTTTAGACACACAGACTCCATCCTCTTCTTTATGGCGGATAAGTCCTTCGAAAGCTCTCCCATTTGTTGCTTCAATTCTCCAACCTGAGTCTCTAACACAACATTTCAACTCTTTAGATTTAGAACTTCCTCATGTAGTTGCTCCATCTACTCTCAACTTGCCACTATATTCCCACCTTCAAAGCATCTTGCCAAGTATTAGGCATAGTGGGGCGGGCTGTCTCCATTTTCAACTTCTCTGATAGTAGGGAGGAATCTATACTGAGTAGCATCGGTCCTCTGACGGGTTTGATTGGTAGAGCCGGGGGAATCTTCTCTAAAATTTTCCACCAACAGAGGCTTACTCCTCTTTTCTGAAGTCTTTGAAAGTTTATTCGGAACCATTGGTGGCAACAGCATGTTGAGTTTCCTCTTTAGAGTAGACATTCTTGAACCCTCACTGGTTTCTCCGGGTTGCGCCATCTGTGTAGTTTGCATAGACGGCTCGGCCTGCTGTAATTGTGATGCTGGCAAAGATGATTGCAGCCTCTCAGACTGCTCTCTTTTCTCAGTAGTAGCAACTGGCTCCTTAGGTGACATCTCTTGGGTTCTCTTTTCCTCCTCTTCTATCTTGGCATGATCTTGGCCCCAAGATCCGACTTCCTCCTCGATGGCCATCCTGAGATATGATACTAGTTCCCTCATGAATAAGACTATAAATAGTTGGCCCATGCGAGTGTCGTGTTGCCTTGGTGAGCCGGGCCACCTCCTTCTTGAATCTAATGAGGAACACCTTAGCCCAAGCAACTGACCAGCCATGTTCTACTTTCAACAACCACAACATCGCCTATGCAGAAATATTGATTGTCTGATTATACAACCATAGCGTCTCTAGGAAGAACTTATAACAGGCAACCTTTGATACTTTTGGGTTTGTGGTTTGCCAACCTGTATTCTCCTGAAATCATATTGCCAAACAATCCATTAAGTGTTGATGCGTCCACCATTGACACATCATGCCTTCCTTGTAAGGGAAAATGTAGTCTCGTGCACTAACTACACGTTTAGCTCATAACTTCTCCCTGCATACTGCAATGTGTCACCCTTCTGTAATAACTGGGCCAGAATCTTCAAAGCTGGCGGGTGAACAGGGGTGGCTTGCCAAGGTATATTAGCGAATGCTATCAACTATACTGTCTCTAGCTAGGCAGCAACTACAGCAATGTGGTTGTAAAAGGCAAGAAGAGCTCGAAATGCACCATGGCTATCTTTGAGTAAGTTTGCTTGGCAAATACTATGGGAGAGAAGAAACAAAAGATGAGCTTCACCAAATGGCATGCAAAGTTAATTTGGGCCAAACAAATAACCCACCGCCTTGCATGCAACCCTAAAAATGTGTGCCCGATCCTCATACTTAGAATAATGAGCTCGCAACCCCATGCAGCTACGATAAATTGCCTTTTCATAAGATTCTTCCAAAAATCTTGGGAACTCAATGACCTCCACACATGCACAATTAACCACTAGATCCTCCTCCTCATCAAACGGCCAAGGCAGCATCCGTCGCCCATCGTACGGATGAAGTCGGTACCCATAACTGAATCCTTCTTTTGAAATATCCAGAACTTAGAGTTATGATCCACCCAATTCTTCCTACCTGCTTGTAGCACATCGGACATAGGAACTTACAAACCGCTCTTCTCTCAGCCGCACAACTGCTCCATTCTTCGATGAGCCAACGACTCCTCTGGTCCCAACTTCTCCATCACTGCAATTCTGAGGCTTGGATCTAGAAACTCCATTGGAACAACTGCCTCCACCCCATACACCAGCTTGAACGCAGTCAATCCGGTTGCCACCTTGTAAACCATCCTAAAAGCCCACAATGCTGAATAGAGCTTCTCATCCTTGTCAGTTCGGTTCTCATTGACTAACTTCTTTACAATCTTCTGCAGCACCTTATTACTAGACTCCGCCTCATCATTGGCTTGCGCAGGGATAATTAATAGTAGATTTCTTGTGGATGATCAAATGCCAAGTCACTAGGTCCTTAATTACCACATTTAGGAAATGTCCACCTTGGTCACTGCTGATGAGTTCCACTGGACAACCAAAACAGGTCATGATCATCTCATACAAGAATCTTGCCACCGAAAGGAATATCTAGATCAATCTCATCCATCCAGCTAGTGAAGCCATACAATTTCTGTAATTGAATGGTTAATGATGATCTTGTGAATATTTGAAAATACATGTTTGGATTTCCTTTTGGTCATTTGAGAGAGTTTCTTTTGATCTACTGTTTGTTTCCTTTATCTACTCAAGATTAAGTCTTATTATGTGTTACACAATCTTCTTTGAATATCATCTTTGAATATCCAGAGAATCAAATTATGTGATATCAAGGTTTTCTTTTGTGTTTTGGTTCAATTCTATTTTGTATGGAAGGAGTTCTTTTGGTGGATAAGGCTACAGGTGAGAGTTAACATTGGTTGAGTTGGGCTTGGGATAGTTAACCTGAGTTAGGGTTCATTGTGAGCCATCCACGCATCAAAATGATAAGCAAGTGGTATAGAGATGTTGTTCTAACTAGTATTAGTTGAGGGGAAGTGATTTTTCACATCAACTCTTATAGTTATGGACTTGTCCGAGGACAGGTGTGAGAATAGAGACAGAAAGCTTGTTATTTTATAGTGTTTTTTAGGTAGCACTCTAAACAACGGGTCAGCTTATTTATTATGAGGCTTGAATCTAGTGTTGTTTAAGCGCTTTGAGGTCCCTATGTGGTCAACTTACTCAAAGGAGTTAGAATCTATGTTAGCTAGATCAGCTTGGTTTGTTGTGTAGATTCTATCCATTTAGAGGAAGCTGTGAGTTGGTAGCAATCATCAGCAGAGGACCTGGGAGAGGTGATATCTTGAAGTAGTAAACATTGAGTCTCGTCCTTGAGGGGGTCACTCATAAATATGCAAGCGTAGCACATGGGTTCAATAGAAAGGGTTTTTTAAATCCCCTTTGTACACATTTTTTACATACAGAAGGGTACCATTTAAAGGGGATATTTACAGATTGAATAGAAAAAGAGTGTGTTTTATTCAAGAAAAAATTACAGATAAGGGGTTTTTAAAATAGGCCTTGAACGCACGTGATATAGGGAGTTTACATATAGAGAACCCCTCGAGGTCTCTTCTATTTGAACATGTGTATTTGAAACTTGCTCTTCATGTATAGATCTTTTGTAGTTTTTTACTTTCATTGCACCTAGACTATTCTAGTTTTCTCTTAATTCCTATCTAGATGAATATTAATTCTAGCATTTTTTCTTAAAAGAGTACTAGTCTTTCTATTGTGCATCTAAAATAAGGTATGCCAAAGGAGTATCCCAAGTATTTAACTCTATCTTTATTGAGCCCTCTTTAGCCCTATTCTAGCTCTCTAGGTAATTTTTGAGTGAAATGATATTTGTTATAGAGTAAACACATTAATTAATTAATTAATTAAGAAAACAAAAAGAAAAAAAAAGACTAAGAAGAGAGTCATCTCCATGTAGGATCTTGGTAGGTCTTTGGGATACCACAATGGTACTTTAGATGATCGATGGCTTGATTTTGCATCAAGTAGAACCTTGCATTTTTTCTCCCCAAGAAAACCATCACCATAGGAGGTTCTTAGTGGTGCTTCTTAGATACTCTTGGTAGAGGTCTTTGTGCCATTGCTTTGGTCTCCAAGGGGTGGTGGCTGACAAAAAGCACCAAAAAATAAATAAATAAATCATTAAAAATAAAATTCTTAAAAAAATAGTTGTTTTCTATGTAAACTATCTAATCACAAAAAGTTTTGCTTCTAGATTTAGCATCTCCCTAAGATGGTTTATGTGAATCATTGTGTTTTGAGACTGCGATCATAGCCATAGGTATAGTCTTGTTACACTAAGTTCATGGATAGAAGACTTTGTAATCAGTTTTTATAAGTTAAATCTACATTAATTTTCATCTTTTTAGCATCTTTGGGAAGTTTGGCAAGTCTTACCTCCATTGTATGACGATTACATCTATGATATTCTTTTTGTTGTTATGCAGATAATGTCAAGCTTTGTGTTGCTTTCCTCATGTGGCATCCACTTATCTTCTTTAACATCTTCCGAAGGATGGAATCTGTATCAAGAAAGGGGGAATGTTAATCTGCTACTAGAGACATGCATAACACCACCTTACCATCTTAAACAATTTTGGCTGAAGTCACGAGAAATGCTAGATTTCATTGAAAGGTGCACTACAATAGAATGAGAGTTTAGCAGTAGCGAAAATAGTAGGCCTTTTATAACTAGAAGGGTGTGGAGATGTCGGGCCTATATTGCTGCTAAGCACGCTGCTATTTTCAACAACGGGTTCGTAACGCTGCTAGTTGCACTGCTGAGTAGCGAATGTGTACTGCAAAATTAAAAAAACTGACGCAAACACTGGGGAGTCTGCATAGAACCTACATTGATGGACATACCTTAGCAAACTTGTAAACTTGATTGCACACTTTGATGACACATGTAAGAAAATAATTAAAATGAAGAGAAAAGCTTATCGTAAGGTCATTGTCGAAAAGATGTAATGTGAATGTAAACTAAGACTCATCATCACTTAGTCTAGGTTCCTCATCTTCACAGGGTACTCCTAGCTTATATGCTTCTTGTGGTGTACTGAGTACTGGCCTTAGGGCATTGTGACTAGACAATGGCATTTGGATGTCATGCAAGTGAGCCAAACATCCATCCCTTGCATGGACACTATCAATGATGTCACCTACAATGGCCCAAAACAGACAAGTATGTGGCAATAATCTCATAATGATGATGCTAAGGCATCATAACATTCTATCCTCCATTTCTCACCCTCTTGCTTTGAATAGTCTTCACTTGATGGGGTCTAACAACTAAATAGAAAACACTTGATGGCGTCTAGTCTCATACTTTCTAAAGTAGGTTCTACACTTCCAACAAAGGTAGGATACAACTGCAAACATGCAATGCTCACAATCATGACATGGCTCAAGGGGGTGGAATTGTAAACAAAATAGGTCAACAAATGCATTTTCAGAACAAACCTCATCCAAGGATGCATAAAAATATCGTGAGTGGGTTTGGAAGTAAGGAATACTTAACTCCCCCCTGCAAGTACCTTTTATACTATCATCATCCAAAATGTGTCACACCAAGAGAAATCCATTTCTCAAGACCTCAAAAGAAGGCAACATTCAAAGATCCTAGAAAAAGTGGATTCTTATCTCATTTTTAAAAAATATTTGTTGTGTGGGTTAGTTTGTATGTATATATCTTATGAGTATGTATAGAGATACAAGACCTTATTTTGTGGTGTCAACGTTTTTCAACAAGCTGTCTCTGCATATGAGCATGAAGAATTGTCGATGGGGAGAAAAGATTCTAGGGGGGTAGAGATATAGTAGGTGATAGAAATGCCTCCCTTCATGTCTCATGTTATCCTTGGACTTCACAAAGATTTGTCTACACCTTTTCTAGCCATCCTTTCAGCATTTTTCCATGTGGGATTCTTGCTTAGGAGCACTTAACTACTTAGTACTGATGGTAGGTAGTCAAGGATTAAAGGTGGAAAGGGAGCTTCGTAGGAAGGGATTTTGGACTGTCAAGTTCTTGGAAAGGTGGCGACATTAATGGAAGATTTGTTGGTGGGGTCTCTAGAGGTATTTATGTACATGGATCTTGGCTTGATGTTGAGGCACTTGTACATGATTTTTTGGAGCTATAGGTTTGGTCAGACTCCCCCATTCCCAAGGTGCATTCCGTTATGTTAAGAGTCCTAGGAGTCTACATCTTTCGAGAGACTAGTTAGGAAGGTTTGATTTTGATTTTGTTCTTCTCTTTTTCACTTTTGGCACTACAAGTGGAAACGATTGAGGGTCAACCGTAGATGTTACTTTCATTGATGAGGTTATGGGTGTTTACTTCCTTCTTGGCATCCAAATCCACGTATTACCCCCATAGTAGCCTTCAGCTTCAAGAAGAAGAGTTAGAATCCCTCAAGAGGTAACCTATGGTTTGGATTAATTTTCTCTTGGTGCCTTTAGGGTTTCTTAAGAGTAGGTTGGCAAGTGAGAATTGGTGGAGAAGCAGCGACCTAGTTAAGGGTAGATTGTGACTTTCCTTGTTGATGCCCTGCATGCTGCTGTGCTGTGGTAGCTAGTTCTTTATAAAGATAGATGTAGATGTGAAGCTTTAAGATGACAAACTTTGTGGTGGTTAAGTGGATGTTAATGTGGAGGGAACAACATTGGATTGTGCCATGTTGAGGCCTTTTCCTTGTGGCATTCAAATGCTTGCTACTAGTCCAACACATTTGTTAATGTGGAGGTAGTGTTCATGGAGTGTAAAAATGTAGGAGAAATGTAGGGTTATGATTTTTTCTCATTGACACACTCCTTGTGGTCTAGTCATTTTTGCATTGAGCTGCTATCACCTTGTTTGATACAAGAATGTCATTCTTGTTTGATACAAGAATGACATGTACTTTTAAAGATCATGCACGCAAGACCTAAAAGCTACAAACTAATTTCATGTAGCAAATGAGAGTAGGTTACGACTAGCACCCATGTCAAGCATAGCATTTTAGAACACTTTACCATAGGGGTTAGGTAATTCAATGGGTGTCCTAAGAGGTGGAATGAAATCATCCCTGTTTTCAATTACCTCTCTAGCATAAGTTGTGCAACAATTCCAAGATTTATCTCTCAACATTGTAGAAGTTTTTCCCATATTTTCCTTGCCTCCTCTTGGACTTGTATCTTCCTTTGAACGGCCCTTTCCTTCATGGTTTGTTTGTCATGAGAAGCACGTAAGGATTATTTGATAAGGGGTCCATAGTATTTCTTAAACTTACTATACCAATAAGGAAACCGGTAATCTCAACTCTATCTTGAGAGTCAATAGTATTTCTTAAACTTACTATACCAATAAGGAAACCGATTATTTGATAAGGGGTCCATAGTATTTCTTAAACTTACTATACCAATAAGGAAACCGGTAATCTTAACTCTATCTTGAGAGTCTCAACACGTATAGTAGCAAAAATTCACAAACCCTAAATGGTCTCTTTCTAGTGTATTTGAGATTCTTCTTTTCACTATGGCCCCCACACATAAGTACAAGATCTCTTACCTTGATCTGTTTGTCTTTGAGATTTTTTTTACGGTCCTTATTTGTTAGCATATTTTACATGGCGAGTTATCTTCCCTCCTCAAGTTGTTCCAAAACAAATATCCGATTAGCCGATTCATTAACATCAAGCTTTTCAGTTATAGCTACCTTTAAGCTGGGGGATCATGAACTCCCAAGGCATTACTACCTTAAGTCCATACACCATCTTAAAGGACGTGCAATCTATTACAACATTGTATGATGTGCGATAGGCCCATAAAGTTGTTTTGAGCTTAGACTCTGAGTTAATGTATTGAGCCACCACCACTACCACTACCACTACCACTACCACTACCACTACCACTACCACTACCACCACCACTACCATGCAACAACTACCACATATACCAGTGCTATAACCACCACTACCATGGCTATGTCGATGGGATTACCACTATGGTTGTTGGTACAATTAGACCTATACTGTGAACTCTATGCGTCCCTAGGTCACTCCAATTAGTGGGGGTGATGGGACTTGATGAGCTGGGAATGGGTGAGGTGAGCACCAACCTAAGTTTTCTCATAGTGCTCAAAGGGATGAGCATCTAGAAGAAATTTTGGATCTCAACCTCCTACATGTAGTCCCATAGATTACAATACATGGAAGCTTCAAAACAAAACATACATTAGACCATACTCATGCAACATACATTACGACTCTTCGCTATAAATACATAGGATCTATGTATGTATGTATACATCTCTATGTAACATCCATTAGGACTCTAATTAGGCATATATGCAAGACCCTTATGCATATGAGACATAAGCCTTATGCATGAGCCACGTGCTAAGATCCTTATGCATGAGCCACGTCACTAAGCTCTTTAATGTACCAAATCACTGAGAAATGATCCAATCAAGCATATATGATATGCCTTTACATCCATACATGTTGCATGTTGCATATAAGCATCATTCGAGGTCACCAAGTGTCGAATACATGCCAAACATAGCTCTTTGTTTTGGTCAAAAACCTATAAATAGTTATATAAGAACACTAATCCACTTCCAAATTACTCAAATCGTATCCAAATCCAAGGCCTGGGCATTGATTGGCTTCATATCAAGTTTCTTTAACTATCAATAGAATCAATTTTACTAATTTTGACCAAATGGGTGAATAATTAGACGATATATTGACTCCTTTTTACTAATTATAGTTTACAACACTGTTCATCTTTCTTAATCGAACTCGTTCTTTCTTAGTGTGCATTTGAGGAGCTCCAAAGTCATCATTTTCATCATTTTCCAAATTACTCAAATCGTATCCAAATCCAAGCAATATATAAGTTTCCTCCAAATCTATTTCACTTGCTCAAAAGTTGTCTCAATAGCTTGCCAATACATCTCTTCTCTTGTCCAATAATTAAAACATTCATCAATTACATCAATCCCACAAGGCTCCACAATGCCATACATTCACACAAGCCTTCTCACAACTTCCATGGAGAGCTTAAAAACTAGAAATTTTTTTTGCTTGGTGTAGCTACTTGTTTTCTTTCAATCTCTCAGAAAATACCTAATGTCCGAGTGTCTAGGATTAGTCACTAGTTAGCCCAAGCTTCAGAAGTGCTTCATTTGAGTGTGCTCCATAGCTCCAAAACCCATAATTTTTGCTCTTTCTTACTCTCTCAAGAAACCCTAATGAGAGCTACCCGGGCTCTGATTCCATGAAAAGAGAATAGAGGGGAACATGTGAGACACACCTAAACCATACTTGCTCTCATTTATTCAACATACACCAAGTAGAGAAGCTCAATATCTTTCCTTCATTGTACTCCACAAAACATGGAACATTTCCTAATGATAAGTTACCACCACTGAACTAAACCTAAAACTAATGTCCACACGATTTTCCAATTGGGCACGGCCATAATTATCCAGACACACACTTCTGGAGTGGTGTCCACACGCTATTGCTATCCACACGCTATTGCTATCCACTAGTTCCTGATGAGCTTACATTCTAAATAAACACTATATACTATGGATCTTACCTATGTGATCAAAAGTTATCTATGCTGGATTGGATCTTCTGTATGTGTTCATGTGATCAAGGTTCATGCCCTACAAAAAGGTGAAGGTGTCTTTACGTCACCTATACACTATGTGGTCCGCAAACAACTAATAAATCTTGAAATACACTCCAAATCTTAAGGCTTGGATCTTATCTATGCATTCCCATGTTACTTGTGTAGGATTGGATCTTATCTATGTGTTCACATGTTATCTATGTTGGATTGGATCTTATCTATAGATGTGTTCACATTTTATCTATGTTGGATTGGATCTTATCTATGTATTCACATGTTAAGGGATTGTTTTTTGCCTAAACCATTTGTTTTTTAAACAAAGATTAACATAAGCTTTTTATTGAGGTGATCAAGGCCATATGCCACTGAGGTGTTCACTACTAAGAAATCCTATATATCACGTGCATTCAAGGGGTATTTAAAAAACCCCTTTACCTGTGAATTTTTCATGAATAAAATGACCCCTTTTTCTTTATGGACTTACGGGTTATTTTTCCAAAATTGATTAATACAAGCCCTTCCGTAAATGTATTTCAATAAACTTACCTTAAAAGTTTGGATTAAAAAACCCCTTCAATGACAAACTTTGTGGTGGTAAAATGGATGTCAATGTGGAGAGAACAACATTGGATTGTGCCGATGTTGAGTCTTTTTCCTTGTGGCATTCAAATGCTTGCTACTCGTCCAACACATTTATGAATGTGGAGGCAATGTTCATGGAGTGTAAAAATGTAGGGTTTACGCAACTAATTCCTTGTAGAAAAGGATAGTAGGTTATGACTAGCACCCATGTCAAGTATAGCATTATAGAACACTTTACCATAGGGGCTAGGTAATTCAATTGGTGTCCTAAGAGGTGGAATTAAATCATCCCTGTTGTCAATTACCTCTCTACCATAAGTTGCGACTCACATCGGTGTAAAGCATAGCATTATAGAACGCTAGTTTATCATAGGGGCTTGGTAATTTAATGGGTTTCCTAAGAGGTGGAATGAAATCATCTATGTGGTGAATCACCTCTCTAGCGTTGGTTGTGCATCAATTTAAAGATTTATTTCTCGATATTCTAGAAGTCTTTCCCATCTTTTCCTTGCCTCCTCTTGGACTTGGATCTTCCTTTGAATGGCTCTTTCCTTGGTGGCTTCTTTGTCATGAGAGAAGCACATAATGATTCTTTGATAAAGGGTCCATAGTATTTCTTAAACTTAACTCTACCTACAAAACATAACATGAAAATAAGTGATCAGTAACACATTTTGAGAAACAAAATACATGCCTTAAGCCTTATTCACCATGATGGCCTATGTATGCTTTAATATGTGAGAGGATCCCACTTCACAATACTTGCTAGACCTCCTTACATTAGTATGCAATGACACTTCTCATCGAGCTCTAACATATAAGTTCTAGAAAGCATTGTGATGACTATGTCTATACACATGTAGACTCTATGAGTAGAGACAATACCTTATGCATACAAAAAGAGAGCATAAGAAACATATGCTATATACATAAGAGAGTATAAACATTCAAAATGCTTATATTGTTAATCCATACATAGCAGTCCACATAAAAAAAGCTTTATGTATAAAAACATAACGCATAGAAATATATGCTATAAACATAAGAGAGTATAAACATTCAAAAATCTTATACTCTCGATCCATTCATATCACTCCACATTGGAAAAGCTTTATGCATAAAAATGTAACGCATTAAGCTTTATTCACAACAAACCTCATCCAAGGATGCATAAAAATATCGTGAGTGGGTTTGGAAGTAAGGAATACTTAACTCCCCCCTGCAAGTACCTTTTATACTATCATCATCCAAAATGTGTCACACCAAGAGAAATCCATTTCTCAAGACCTCAAAAGAAGGCAACATTCAAAGATCCTAGAAAAAGTGGATTCTTATCTCATTTTTAAAAAATATTTGTTGTGTGGGTTAGTTTGTATGTATATATCTTATGAGTATGTATAGAGATACAAGTCCTTATTTTGTGGTGTCAACGTTTTTCAACAAGCTCTCTCTGCATATGAGCATGAAGAATTGTCGATGGGGAGAAAAGATTCTAGGGGGGCAGAGATATAGTAGGTGATAGAAATGCCTCCCTTCATGTCTCATGTTATCCTTGGACTTCACAAAGACTTGTCTACACCTTTTCTAGCCATCCTTTCAGCATTTTTCCATGTGGGATTCTTGCTTAGGAGCACTTAACTATTTAGTACTGATGGTAGGTAGTCAAGGATTAAAGGTGGAAAGGGAGCTTCGTAGGAAGGGATTTTGGATTGTCAAGTTCTTGGAAAGGTGGCGACATTAATGGAAGATTTGTTGATCAGTAGTCCTTTCCTTGAGTGGTGGGGTCTCTAGAGGTATTTATGTACATGGATCTTGGCTTGATGTTGAGGCACTTGTACATGATTTTTTGGAGCTATAGGTTTGGTCAGACTCCCCCATTCCCAAGGTGCATTCCGTTATGTTAAGAGTCCTAGGAGTCTACATCGTTCGAGAGACTAGTTAGGAAGGTTTGATTTTGATTTTGTTCTTCTCTTTTTCACTTTTGGCACTACAAGTGGAAACGATTGAGGGTCAACCGTAGATGTTACTTTCATTGATGAGGTTATGGGTGTTTACTTCCTTCTTGGCATCCAAATCCACGTATTACCCCCATAGTAGCCTTCAGCTTCAAGAAGAAGAGTTAGAATCCCTCAAGAGGTAACCTATGGTTTGGATTAATTTTTCTCTTGGTGCCTTTAGGGTTTCTTAAGAGTAGGTTGGCAAGTGAGAATTGGTGGAGAAGCAGCGACCTAGTTAAGGGTAGATTGTGACTTTCCTTGTTGATGCCCTGCCTGCTACTGTGGTGGCTAGTTCTTTATAAAGATAGATGTAGATGTGAAGCTTTAAGATGACAAACTTTGTGGTGGTTAAGTGGATGTCAATGTGGAGGGAACAACATTGGATTGTGCCATGTTGAGGCCTTTTCCTTGTGGCATTCAAATGCTTGCTACTAGTCCAACACATTTGTTAATGTGGAGGTAGTGTTCATGGAGTGTAAAAATGTAGGAGAAATGTAGGGTTATGATTTTTTCTCATTGACACACTCCTTGTGGTCTAGTCATTTCTGCATTGAGCTGCTATCACCTTGTTTGTTGATACAAGAATGACATGTACTTTTAAAGATCATGCATGCATGACCTAAAAGCTACAAACTAATTTCATGTAGCAAATAAGAGTAGGTTACGACTAGCACCCATGTCAAGCATAGCATTTTAGAACACTTTACCATAGGGGCTAGGTAATTCAATGGGTGTCCTAAGAGGTGGAATGAAATCATCCCTGTTGTCAATTACCTCTCTAGCATAAGTTGTGCAACAATTCCAAGATTTATCTCTCAACATTGTAGAATTTTTTCCCATATTTTCCTTGCCTCCTCTTGGAGTTGTATCTTGTTTTGAACGGCCCTTTCCTTGAAGGTTTGTTTGTCATGAGAAGCACGTAAGGATTATTTGATAAGGGGTCCATAGTATTTCTTAAACTTACTATACCAATAAGGAAACCAGTAATCTCAACTCTATCTTGAGAGTCAATAGTATTTCTTAAACTTACTATACCAATAAGGAAACCGATAATCTCAACTCTATCTTGAGAGTCTCAACACGTATAGTAGCAAAAATTCACAAACCCTAAATGGTCTCTTTCTAGTGTATTTGAGATTCTTCTTTTCACTATGGCCCCCACACATAAGTACAAGATCTCTTACCTTGATCTGTTTGTCTTTGAGATTTTTTTTACGGTCCTTATTTGTTAGCATATTTTACATGGCGAGTTATCTTCCCTCCTCAAGTTGTTCCAAAACAAATATCCGATTAGCCGATTCATTAACATCAAGCTTTTCAGTTATAGCTACCTTTAAGCTGGTGGGGGATCATGAACTCCCAAGGCATTACTACCTTAAGTCCATACACCATCTTAAAGGACGTGCAACCAATTACAACATTGTATGATGTGCGATAGGCCCATAAAGTTGTTTTGAGCTTAGACTCCGAGTTAATGTACTGAGCCACCACCACTACCACTACCACTACCACTACCACTACCACTACCACTACCACCACCACTACCATGCAACAACTACCACATATACCAGTGCTATAACCACCACTACCATGGCTATGTCGATGGGATTACCACTATGGTTGTTGGTACAATTAGACCTATACTGTGAACTCTATGCATCCCTAGGTCACTCCAATCAGTGGGGGTGATGGGACTTGATGAGCTGGGAATGGGTGAGGTGAGCACCAACCTAAGTTTTCTCATAGTGCTCAAAGGGATGAGCATCTAGAAGAAATTTTGGATCTCAACCTCCTACATGTAGTCCCATAGATTACAATACATGGAAGCTTCAAAACAAAACATACATTAGACCATACTCATGCAACATACATTATGACTCTTAGCTATAAATACATAGGATCTATGTATGTATGTATACATCTCTATGTAACATCCATTAGGACTCTAATTAGGCATATATGCAAGACCCTTCTGCATATGAGACATAAGCCTTATGCATGAGCCACGTGCTAAGATCCTTATGCATGAGCCACGTCACTAAGCTCTTTAATGTACCAAATCACTGAGAAATGGTCCAATCAAGCATATACGATATGCCTTTACATCCATACATGTTGCATGTTGCATATAAGCATCATTCGAGGTCACCAAGTGTCGAATACATGCCAAACATAGCTCTTTGTTTTGGTCAAAAACCTATAAATAGTTATATAAGAACACTAATCCACTTCCAAATTACTCAAATCGTATCCAAATCCAAGGCCTGGGCATTGATTGGCTTCATATCAAGTTTCTTTAACTATCAATAGAATCAATTTTACTAATTTTGACCAAATGGGTGAATAATTAGACGATATATTGACTCCTTTTTACTAATTATAGTTTACAACACTGTTCATCTTTCTTAATCGAACTCGTTCTTTCTTAGTGTGCATTTGAGGAGCTCCAAAGTCATCATTTTCATGTAGTACAAGCTTGGGGAAATAAATATGAGCTAGTTTGACCATGTATGCCTTCATTTGATATCTTTTATGCACTAGGAAGCTAAGTTGAATGCTGCACTCATTTTCAAGCTATCGACTATTTTTGTAACACTTTCAAAGAGCTTGGGTTGAGATTAGGTAATTATTAGGGTGTGATATGTGTGCCTTAGCTACACACCAAACACCTCAATATAGATGCAAACAATAAACAATTGCAAGTTCCATACATATGAGCTTCCATAGCCTCAATACAATATATAAGTTTCCTGCAAATCTATTTCACTTGCTCAAAAGTTGTCTCAATAGCTTGCCAATACATCTCTTCTCTTGTCCAATAATTAAAACATTCATCAATTACATCAATCCCACAAGGCTCCACAATGCCATACATTCACACAAGCCTTCTCACAACTTCCATGGAGAGCTTGAAAACTAGAAATTTTAGTTGCTTGGTGTAGCTACTTGTTTTCTTTCAATCTCTCAGAAAATACCTAATGTCCGAGTGTCTAGGATTAGTCACTAGTTAGCCCAAGCTTCAGAAGTGCTTCATTTGAGTGTGCTCCATAGCTCCAAAACCCATAATTTTTGCTCTTTCTTACTCTCTCAAGAAACCCTAATGAGAGCTACCCGGGCTCTGATTCCATGAAAAGAGAATAGAGGGGAACATGTGAGACACTCCTAAACCATACTTGCTCTCATTTCTTCAACATACGCCAAGTAGAGAAGCTCAATATCTTTCCTTCATTGTACTCCACAAAACATGGAACATTTCCTAATGATAAGTTACCACCACTGAACTAAACCTAAAACTAATGTCCACACGATTTTCCAATTGGGCACGGCCAAAATTATCCAGACACACACTTCTAGAGTGGTGTCCACACGCTATTGCTATCCACACGCTATTGCTATCCACTAGTTCCTGATGAGCTTACATTCTAAATAAACACTATATACTATGGATCTTACCTATGTGATCAAAAGTTATCTATGCTGGATTGGATCTTCTGTATGTGTTCATGTGATCAAGGTTCATGCCCTACAAAAAGGTGAAGGTGTCTTTACGTCACCTATACACTATGTGGTCCGCAAACAACTAATAAATCTTGAAATACACTCCAAATCTTAAGGCTTGGATCTTATCTATGCATTCCCATGTTACTTGTGTAGGATTGGATCTTATCTATGTGTTCACATGTTATCTATGTTGGATTGGATCTTATCTATAGATGTGTTCACATTTTATCTATGTTGGATTGGATCTTATCTATGTATTCACATGTTAAGGGATTGTTTTTTGCCTAAACCATTTGTTTTTTAAACAAAGATTAACATAAGCTTTTTATTGAGGTGATCAAGGCCATGTGCCACTGAGGTGTGCACTACTAAGAAATCCTATATATCACGTGCGTTCAAGGGGTATTTAAAAAACCCCTTTACCTGTGAATTTTTCATGAATAAAATGACCCCTTTTTCTTTATGGACTTACGGGTTATTTTTCCAAAATTGATTAATACAAGCCCTTCCGTAAATGTATTTCAATAAACTTACCTTAAAAGTTTGGATTAAAAAACCCCTTCATTTAAACTCACGTGGTATAAAGGCTAAACCATTTGTTTGTTTTTTACAAAGATTAGTATAAGCTTTTTATTGAGGTGATAAAGGCTGTGTGCCTCCGAGGTGTGCCTTAGGAATTCTAGCCTAATGGGACATCTTTATAGATACCTTGAATGTATTTCTTTAGGGAATTTGCATTGTATGTTAAGGTCAAGGGATGTTGTTTGCGTGTTTTGGGTGATTTTCTAATAAGTTTTATTATAATTGTATTGAGGGGTTGCATGCGAGGCTAGGAACCCCCCTCAACATATTATAGTTATATACATGCACAAAGGAACTTTACACTATCAATTCTCGTGCACACATATTGCTTTTAGTTATGTGTAAGGTCACTTGCAAATACTACAACACTTGTATAGATCAAGAGCACAAATATTTCTTTAGCTATTAGTGCTTTTCTTTAACTTGCTTTTCTTTATGAAGAGATTGGAAGGGCATATAACTAAATTTCCCAAAACCCTTCCCTTCCTTTGAAGATTAATTGTGTTTTCACCCTTCTTGTAAAAGTTTTGACCCCCTTGGAAGGGTACTGCAACCTTCAAATTCTAGCCCTACACTCGTGACACTCCAATAGTGTGTGCTCTTGGCACCGGCCTAGCATTCATCATTATAGTTATCCAAAGGGCCCCATGTCAAGGCCGAGATGTTCAAGGTTGTGCAACGTAGTCACAAAATCTTTCAAACCACAATCAAGATCTCGTCACCAGTCTGTCTCAAAACTCCCCTTGCGGTATGAAAAGTGAGGCGCCAGAGCTACTTACTTGCCAACGCTCAAATTATGAATCCTTCTTAGAGGATCCCCCTTGTGCAAAGAGAGAAGAATACCTTCTTCTCGGAAGAGAAGCTTAATATTGCAAAAACTTAAAGTATGCGCTTCTCATTCGTAAGCAAGAAAATGGTCGATAATTTGACCCTTCTAATAAACAATTAAACGGTCCTCTTTGGGTTTATGACTTGCAAAGTGAAATTTTGTGCCTTGAGAAGACGCGCAAATGATATGGTGTAATTAGTAAATCAATATCCAATTTCAAGTATACAATGTTTACATTAGTCTTTGTGCCGGCTTTACACCCTATCTACATTTGTTTTGTAAGACTTTCCAGCCTAACTACATTACTTTGACGTGGAACTACCAAAACTTCAGGCGCATGGCGTGTGACAGAGAGCTCACACGTGCAACCCCGTTCGCGTGAGGGAGGCAAGCAACGCTATCCTTGTATCTGCCAGCGACCTGAAGAGAGCCTCGATCTGATGTTGGAGTGTAGCTATGAAGGTTTGAAGCTCTTCCGCCCTCTTGCTGGTAGTGTCAGCAAGACGGCTGAGATCGTCCCTTACAGCTTGAGATCGTGCAGTACTGGGCTGTTCCAAAGTTTGTCTCACCATCTCATTGATCTGTGTAACAGAAAGATCTAGGATGTCGAGGTCGGGTAAGAGGGTAGATCGATGGGGCTTCTTGTGTACTCTCTCCAGCAGCTCTTTGTTGACTTTAGCTTGGAGTGCTAGAAGAGGAGTTGCCCACAATGGCCGGCCCGAAACGTGCAGAGGACCTAGTTGAGATCGGGGAGGATTCCCAGAAGGGAGCGCCGCTGCAAGCAGTTTGCAGACGAAGAGGGTGGCCATTTCCCCTCCATACAAAGCAGCGGGCAACGCAAAGGAGGAGGAGGAGGAGGAGCAGGTGGGCGTATTCTGTACATCCTCATCCGGGGCCCTGAGCTTGTCCCCCATTCTTCTAAGCATTGAGCTACAGGCTGCCAGCCGATGGTGTGTCCGCCGCAGGTGTGCGCGGCCAGGAGTAGCAGGCTCTCGCAGGTCTGCTCGCATCTGCTCTGCTGACAACGCACCCCTTTCGGTTCTCAAACCTGGTTTGCAGCGCAGGTAGCCGATGGCAAGCTGAACGGCTTTGACATAGCCGTGCACGCCACCCATCACATCCCTCACCACTTGGCACACATCCAGTAGCTTCACGCTGTCATCCATGTACTGCTGGATCAGCTTCATGTCTCGGACGGGCAGGGACGTTTGCAAGCATGGAGCGAGGGCCTGCACAGACGCCTGTGTGGAGAGCAGCATACCCACAGCACTGGAGAGCCAGCTCAGACCGAGGGACGACTTGGAGTCGCCAGCCTGTGTAAGAAGCTCCTGGAAGCAGTGTGCCAGATCAGCCTCGAATGCTTGCGAGGCAGATGCAGTCTCGGTGTAGACGCGGGACTGGCGCTTGTTACAGTGAAGGCGGCAAAGAAGGGAGGAGAGGAAAGACCTGGAAGCCATAGTACTGATGGTGCTGCTTACGGTCAGCCCAAGGAGGAGCAGACAGCAGCTGTTAGATCTATCTGCAATGACTGGCATTCAAATAGTGGGAGATGAGAAGGGAGCAGTAGTCGAGGAGACAGGGAGGGTGGCCATTATTTAATGAGCGAGGGTGGCCTCTCAGCAGACACAACGCAATGCGAGATGCTGGCACGTCTTCACTTTTGCCGACTGCCATCGCTCTCTCTGCGACTGCGGCTATTGCCACCACAGGCAAATTCAATTACATCTTTCCTACTCAGAGATCATCCTGCATGACACAATGTTGATGTTGACGACAAAAGGAAATCCATGCAAGCCTCATGATGCATTTGATAAGCTTTCTTTCCACATGGAGACTTACGGATAAAGAAGAGTTCCACACGTGCACGTCCCGTCGGATATTCCGCTCATATTGGCCGTGACCGGATTGAAAATAGTAAGCATCATTACATTTTCGAAATGGACTCATAATGGAGTAGGAAGCTCTAATTTCTAACGGAGGTGCTAGCAATAAGAAGATTGAAAATCAAAGGCATAATAGATCTGTTTTAGTGGCTCATTAAAAGGATATAATGTGTATACATGGGGGATAAAACCAAGGATTTCCAATGCACTAATGTGCACATTTTCCCATGGATTCTTTCCTAATTGCAACCTCTAAGAAGCCTTAATTTTGCAAGCACGATGGAGACTTCATCCACTTGGTCAAGTTTCCTATTAGAGAAAATCATGGGAAAACACATGCACTATAATAGTCATAAGCGTGATGGTACGATAGTTACCGAGGTGAGTTTTTCAAGCCCTATCTTCGAAAATTTTTAGTGATTTAGACATTTTTGCACATTTTGTTCTTGACTTTGACATAACTGGAGTCGGCCTTAGAAAGGGTATGTAAAGCGAATGGTTGCTCATATCTATACAAGTTGAGGTTGCGGGAAGAGAAACAAGTTGTTTTTCTTCGTGATGTTTTGGAGATGGATCCCACTAAGGTGGAGGGAATGGTAAAAAATAAGAGACCAATATCATGATATGAGTTTAGATAGGTTGTGGTGAATGTATTTTCCTAAAAATAAAGACGACCTAGATGAATCTTTTGAATTCTCTATCTTTTATGTAACACTGCATAGTGTAATTTTGGTAAATTTATATCCATAAGTCACTCAAAACTAGTTAAATTTGGTAAATTCTCTTAATAATTATTTTTGGTTAAATAGCATGGCATTCTCAAAGACCCCTCATAGTATCCATTGGGCTAAAGAAAGAACCTAATTGTTTTCAAGGTGGGTGACATTTCTACATTGCCTTCATCTACTTTTTTGAGCATTGTAAAAATATCATCGGATAAGATCAAGTATTATGCACAATTTGTTGAAATATATTGTGAATTTCTTACACTATTAAGTTTTACTTACACATAATCATCCATTCTCTTAGGAAGAAGAGGCCTTCATCACATTAAGATTCTACTTACATACAATCATCCATTAAGCTTTTGTTTAGATATAATCACCCATTGAGATTACACCATTAAGTTTCTACTTAGCTATAATGCTTTATTCTTTTGTGAATTCACCTTACACCATTAAGCTTCTACTTACACACAACCATCCACTCTTTTGGGAAGAAGAGCAAGAAGAGGTGAAGTAAAAAACTACAAAAGATCTATACATGAAGAGCAAGTTTCAAATACACATGTTCAAATAGAAGAGACTTGATGTTTGCTTCTTATAAGATGGTTGAACGTGAAGATGTGGAAGCCTACATTGATAGAGATACCTTAGTAAACCTATAAACTTGACTGCACACTTTGATGGCACACGTAAGAAAATATCAAAAATGAAGAGCAAAGCTTATCATACGATCATTGTCGGAAAGATGCAATGTGAACGGAAACTAAGACTCATCATCACTTAGTCTAGGTCCCTCATCCTCGGAGGGTACTCCTATCTCATGTGCTTCTTGTGGCATACTTTGTAATGGTCTTAGGCCATTGTTACTAGAGAATGGCATTTGGAAGACATGCAAGTGAGGCATACATCTATCCCATCCATGGAGACTATCAGTGACATCACCTATAATGGCACAAAACAAGCAAGTACGTGGCAATAAAATCTCATAGAGTGATAGGGCTAAGGCATCATACCGTTCCATGCTCCATTTGTCACCCTCTTGCTCTAGATAGTCTTCACTTGACAGGGTCTGCCAACATAATAGAGAACACTCTGATCATCATGCCCTTATGTAGTCACTCCTACAAGGAATAGAGATAACTGAATGGAGAACACTCTCATCATCATGCCACTGTGGGGTCACTCCTACAAGGAATTGAAGGAGTCTTGTCTCATACTTTCTAAAGTAGGTTCTACATTTCCAGCAAAGGTGGGACGCAACTATGAACATGCAATGCTCACAATCATGAGATGGCTCAAGGGGGTGGAATTGTAAACAAAATAGGTCAACAAATGCATTCTCACAAAAAACCTTGCCCATGTATCCATAAGTCACTCAAAACTAGTTAAATTTCAGAAATTCTCTTAATAATTATTTTTGGTTAATTAGCATGGCATTATCAAAGACCTCTCATTATAGCCATTGGGCTAAAGAAAGCAACTAATTGTTTTCAACGTGGGCAACATTTCTACATTGCCTTCATCTACTTTTGTGAGCATTATAAAAAGATCATCGGATAAAATCAAGTATTTGGTGCAGAAAGTTTTAAATGTGCTACACATGCAAGTCCCCACCATGAACTTTTTGTTGGCCATGAAAACTACACTCAATATATTGAAAGACTTTTTTTTCTAACCTTGATGAAAGTATAAGTAGTCCAACCAATAGTAGTATCATTACATTTTTTAAATGGACTCATAAGGGAGTAGGAAGCTCTAATTTCTTGTTTACGGATATCTATCTCACTAGCTCACCATGATGGTGGTTGTGATGGATGTCATGATGGTAGTTGTGATGGATGTGTGGCTCACCATGATGAGTTGTGATGATGGAATATGTCTAGCTCACCATGATGGTTGTGATTGATGTATCTCACCATAGTAAGTAGATTTTGCTTGGCAATTGTTTAGAGATGTATCTCAATCTAAGGTGGAGGGCATAGTAAAAATTAAGAGACCAAAACCCCTAACAAGATATATTTATGCATAAATGCTTCAACCATGGGGGGGTTTGGCATAAGATGATGGAATGTTTTATGGCCAAGGGGATATGCCCTATGAGGATGCTCATCCCAACCCCAAGAAGAATAAAATAATGTATTGGGTATGATTAAAAACCTTAGAAAACTTAAGATTTGCATCGGCGGCTACGTATTCATAACTTGATGTAATCGGCCTGCTATTAGATTTGTTGCATGGTGGCTACGCCAGAATTAGATAGAGTTGGTGAAAGAATACATGGAGATAGGGGTATTGTTGTGCATGAAGAAAAAAGGGGGATGGAGTTTTTTTGGTGAGAGATTTGGCATGAGAGAGTGGTGTGAGAGCCTAACCCTTGGAGGTTGTTTTGAAGTTGGATATCTAAGGGATCCTTCAGTGTTGAAAGAGACGTGGGTTTGTGAGAGAAGAGGAAGGTGTGTCCAGACTATGAGATTGATCTAGATATCCCCGTTGTACCAGCCAATGAAGCTATACAGTTTCTGTAATTGAATGATTAATGATGATCTTGTGAATATTTGAAAATACATGTTTGGATTTCCTTTTGGTAATTTGAGAGAGTTTATTTTGATCTACTGTTTGTTTCCTTCATCTGCTCAAGATTAAGTCTTATTATGTGCTACACAGTCTTCTTTGAATATTTAGAGAATCAAATTATGTGATATCAAGGTTTTCTTTTGTGTTTTGGTTCAATTCTATTTTGTATGGAAGGAGTTCTTTTGGTGATAAGGCTACAGGTGAGAGTTAACATTGGTTGAGTTGGGCTTGGGATAGTTAACCTGAATTAGGGTTGATTCTGAGCCATCCACGCATCAGAATGATGAGCAGGTGGTATAGAGATGTTGTTCTAACTAGTATTATTTGAGGGGAAGTGATTTTTCACATCAGCTTTTACAGCTATGGACCTGTCTGAGGACAGGAGATAGAAAGCTTGTTATTTTATAGTGTTTTTGTCTAAGACAACAAGTCAGTTGATTTATTATGAGGCTTGAATCTAGTGTTGTCTAAGTGCTTTGAGGTCCCTGTGTGGTCAGCTTACTCAAAGGAGTTAGAATATATGTTAGCTAGATCACCTTGATTTGTTGGGTAAATTCTATCCATTCAGAGGAAGCTCTGAATTGGTAGCACTCACAACAGAGAACCTGGGAGTGATATCTTGCCTAGTTGAGAAGTCTTTGAGGGGTTATCATTGCTAGAGGACACTTTGGGAAGTGTAAGAATTGATGTTGACTTTCGAGGTAGAACAGCTCTATAGAAGAATTCGGAAGCAGAGGCTACATGATGAAGGTTAGAAGATAGTCAAAAGAGTGTTAGTAGGACCATTAGGAAGGCGTTGGGAGTGTGGATATTAAGTCTGCAAACACCGGAGAGTCATAGAGGACATTAGAGAATGAAATCTAGACTAGGAGAGCCATCTAAATTCGGCGATAGGTGATAGTAAGTGTTCTAACTTGTCTGGGGCAACGCCCAAGAGAGTATATTGTCACTGAGAGGTGAGTTAAGGAAAGTTGCCTACATTTGAAAGGTTTTAAGATCTGTTTGTGAGGCTATCTATTAATGGAGGCAAAGACCGTCAACAGAAAACATTGTACTTTGACTTAAACTTAAAAGACAGAAACAGAACTTCATATTACAGGAACATCAATGCACAGAAAGATGAATGATTTATTCATGTCGGGTCATCTTTATATAAACGGATGTCGAAGAGTCACAAAGTAATTTGGTACGAAGACATGGTGCTTCAATGACAGCACTTCGTACAAGCACACCGATACACAGATGGGCGGATTACATCTAGATGGTTAGTCGGCTGGAAACATAAAAGTGAGAGATCTCTTACCTTAGGGGGCTTGTATGTGTGGATAACCTACAAAATCAAACCAAATAAAGGAAAAAAGAATTAGTAAGCCTAATCTTAACCCTAAAAGAAAGCATATACAAAACCCTAATCTTAATCGAAATCTTAATGAAAGATTTTACCCTAACTTATTGAATCTTTATTTTTTCCTTCTCATTATAGCTTAGCCCTAACCCTAGATTCTAAATAGAAAACATAATAGAGAGCTTTGATGGAGAGCTCTCCATCAAATCTCTTTATTAGGGTTTTTATGTAGAAGGTAGGGTTAGGGTCAAGCTTCACTGAGAAGGAAAAAAGAAGAAAAGGAAAACTTAAAAGAGAAGAGAAATACTCACAAGAAAGCTTTAATGGAAAGCTTGTTTGCATAGGAAATGAAAGAAAATAGTAGACATACCCTACTTGAGCTTGAGGAGAATAGGGTAGGAGAGGTAGAAGTAATAGAAAAGGCAAAAACCAAGTTTATTGTATTCAAAAGTATCTTAGAGTACAAGTTTATTGTATTCAAAAAAGATAAAACTACGCGGCGACAAAAGAAGCGACAAAAGAAGCAAGATATTGTTACAGTATACCAGCAGAGTGCTTAGTGTTTTTCCACTTCTCAATAGCGAAAAAACACTGCTAGGGGCAGTAATATTACGCTCTTGAGTAGCAAAAAAATATTGCGCAACAACTAAAAAATGTTGCGGAGGAGCGATATATCGCTGCTGAGCATCTTGAAAACCCCTGATATTTTCCTTACAAAAATGCTAAAAAAACTCTCCTATGCTCCCGATGTGTTATAGTGGTTCCTATATTGTATTTTTTTATGTGTGTGATCACCGTTTGTCTATTAAAGGCATACCATATTGGGATTTTAGGTGCAGAGTATAAGTTGTGGATTAGGTGTTTGCATAAGTTGTAGATGTTGAGGCACTTGTAGATGTTTTTTTGGAGCTGTAGGTTTGTTGAAACTCCCCCCTTCCTTTGGTGCACTCCGTCATGTTAACAGTCCTAGGAGCCTAAATCTTTTGAGGGACTTGTAAAAGGAAGGTTTTCTTTTGATTTGATTCTTCTCTTTATCGATTTTGGCACTGCAGGGTCAACCATAGATGTTGCTTTTGTTGATGAGGTTATGGGTGTTTACTTCCTTCTTAGCATCCAAATCCATGTATTATCCACATAGTAGCCTTGAGATTCAAGAAGACGAGTTGCAATCCATCAAGAGGTAACCTATAGTTTGGATTGATTAGCTTTAGGGACCTACTTAAGGGTAGCTTGTGGCTTTCCTTGTTGATGCCCTACTACTGTTGTGGTAGCTGGTTCTTTATAAAGGTAGATGAAGATGTGGAGCTTGAAGATGACAAAATTTGTGGTGGTTAAGTGGATATCAATGTGGAGGGAACAACCTTGGATTGTGCCGATGTTGAGGCTTTTTCCTCGTGGCATTCATATGCTTGCTACTAGTCCAACACATTTGTTAATGTGGAGGCAGTGTTCGTGGAGTGTAAAAATGTACGGTTATGATTTTTTTCCTTTGAGACAGTGCTTGTGGTCTATTAAATTCCGCATTGAGCCGCTATCACCTAATTTGATCCAAGAATAACAAGTACTTTTAAAGATCATGTTCGCATGACCCAAAAGCTACAGACCAACTTCCCGTTATGACCATAGATGATAGTTTTAAGCAAACCATGTACTTTGGTATTTTAGGCACTTACACCCTCTATTCTTATATTACCCGTGTCAAGCATAGCATTATAGAACACTTTACCATAGGGGCTAGGTAATTCAATGGGTGTCGTAAGAGGTGTAATGAAATCATCCCTATTACCTCTCTAGCATAAGTTGCGACTTTCACCAGTGTCAATCATAGCACTATAGAACACTTTACCATAAGGGCTAGGTAATTTAATGGGTGCCCTAAGAGATGGAATGAAATCATCTATATTGTAAATTACCTCTCTAGCATAAGTTGTACATTAATTCGAAGATTTATTCCTCGATAATTAAAGAAGTCTTTCCCATCTTTTTGTTGCCTCCTCTTGGACTTGGACTTGGATCTTCCCTTTCCTTGTTGGTGGCTTGTTTGTAATGAGAAGCACATTAGGATTCTTTGATAAAGTGTCCATAGTATTTCTTAAACTTAAGTTTACCTACAAAACATAACATGAAAACAAGTGATTAGTAACACATTTATGAGAAAAAAACACATGCTTTAAGCCTTATGCACCATGATGGCCTATGTATGCTTCAATATGTGAGAGGATCCCACTTCAAAATACTTGCTCAACCTCCTTACATTAGCATGCAATGACACTTCTCATTGAAATCTAACATATGAGTTCTAGAAAGCATTGTGATGACTATGTCTATACACATGTAGACTCTATGAGTAGAGAGAATACCAAGTGCCATGTGACATCTAAAACCCCTCAAAGACTTCTCAACAAAGCAAGATCTATCACCACCTAGGTTCTCTGCTAATAGCATGCTACCAGCTCACAACAGCCTCCGAATGGGTAGAATCTACCCAACTAACCAAGTGACCTAGTTGACATAGATTCTAACTCCTTTAAGTCAGTTTACCGCATGCGTACCTCAAAGGACTTAAATAACACTATCTCCAAGCCTCACAAGCAATCAGCTAACCTGCTATGTCAGATTGCTATCTTAGAAACACTGTAAAATAACAAGCTTTCTATCTGCTGTCCTCAAAAAGGTCAAGAACCGTAAGAGCTAATGTGAAGAATCACTTCTCCTCAACTAATACTAGTTAGAAAAACATCTATATACCACCTACTAATTATTTTAATGCCTAGATGACTCACAATCAGCCCTGACTTAGGCTAACTGTCCCAACCCCAACTCAACCGAGTTAGCTCTCACCTACAGCCTTATCACCAAAAGAACTCCTTCTGTACATAATATAATTGAACCGCACGGGTACCTCAAAGGACTTAAATAACACTATCTTCAAGCCTCACAAGCAATCAGCTAATTTGCTATGTCAGACTGCTACCTTAGAAATGTTGAAATGTAGAGAGAAAGAGACGAGACAAGAGACACATCATGTACGCTCCCAAAGACTGATTCATATTGAGGACAAGATACATATATATAGGTGAGACCAAGTTAGGTAGAGTGAGCCATATATAGAGCTCCAACACCCCCACTCAAACAAGGGTCTCTAGCTATGGATGAAAAAACCCTTGGGGAGTACAAGGGAAAAACCCAAGCCCCTATACAAATGTGAAAATATGAACCAGAAGTAATGATGTGAAAGTGCATTGTGCATCTATGTACAAATATACAAAAGGACCAAGAGGTCATAGTGAGCAATTGTGGAATGTGCAAAGTGCATGGTGTCTAGAAGATTACAACGATATATGTACAAAGCTACCATAAGAGTAAAGAGCCTAATCTAGAAAGAGTGAGCCCGAGGCAACTCCAAGCTCTGAGCGCAAGAGAATGAAGCGTGACTCATTGAGACCTTTGGTAAGAATATCTGCAATCATCTGGTCACTTGGACAATGTTCAATCATGATAGTGCCTTTGCGTACTTCGTATCGAACATAATGGTAATGCACAGCAATATGTTTTGACTTGTTATGTTGGACATAGTCTTTTGCAAGACTAATAGCACTCTGATTATCACACCGCAAGGGTGTACTAGAAAGAGGAGAATGGCCAATATCTGTCAACACTTGTCGAAGCCAAATGAGTTCACGAGCTGCAAGTGATGCCGCAACATATTCAGATTTGGTTGTAGAAACTGCAACACAACGTTGTTTCTTGCTGGTCCAAGAAATAAGACAACCATTAATGAAGAAACAATTGCCACTAGTAGATCGCATAGATAAATGTGAGCTGGCCCAATCTGCATCTGTGTAACCCAAAAGAGAAAGAGATGGAATGGAGTCGGATGTGAATTGTCGTTGATAAACCAAACCATAATCTATAGTGCCTTTCAAGTATTTCAACACGCGCTTTGCTGAAGACCAATGCTTAAGAGAAGGACATGCAAGGTGTTGCCCGAGATAGTTAGCAATAAACAAAATGTCAGGACGAGTGTTCAAACCAACAACTTGAAGACATCCAACCAAATTAGCATATGGTTGATTTGTAACAAGCTGGCCACCACCATCAGAAGTGTTTTTCATGGAACTCGCAAGACAAGGAGTAGTTGCTGAATGTGCAGATTCCAAACCAAACTTCTTAATAGTATCTTCAATAAACTTTGACTGTCGAAGTAATAAAATACCTTTACTGCGATCCCTTTGAATCTGAATGCCAAGACACGAGTGAAGCTCTTCAAGATCCACCATATCAAATGCCGAAGATAACAACTGCTTACTTTGGTGTAGAAATCCCAAATCATTGGAAACAAGGATTGTATCATCCACATAAAGGGCAAGGATTACAAAACTACCATTTTGGTGTTTGGTAAATAAGTTGGGATCAGAAGAGCAAGAGAGAAAGCCATGGGAGGTAAGAAAAAGATCAAACTTGATGTACCAGGCCCGTGAAGCTTGTTTAAGACCATATAAAGCCCTATGAAGATGAGCAACAAGATCTTCCTTCCCTGCAATAACAAATCCTTCTGGCTGTTCCATGTAAATTTCTTCATTCAAATCTCCATTCAAGAAAGCTGTGCGCACGTCCATCTGATGAATTTCTAAGTCAAATTGAACAGCAAATGCCAATAAAACCCGAATACTAGTAATGCGAACAACTGGTGAAAAGGTTTCATGATAATCAACGCCAGCAACTTGAGAATAACCTTTGGCAACTAAACGTGCCTTGAATTTGTCAAAGGATCCATCTGCTTTAAATTTTGTCTTATATACCCACTTACACTTAATGGCAGTACGGCCAGGAGGTAGCTCAGTGAGTATCCATGTACCTTTAGAGATAAGAGAATCATACTCTGCTTCCATAGCCTCTTGCCATTGATCCTTTTGTGGAGAACATATAGCATCACTGTACGTGGCTGGATCTTCAGAAGTAGAGAAAACATTAGCCTCAAAATCTTCATCATAAAGATGACAAGAACCATGCTCAAAATCAATAGGCAGATCAATAAAAATGTCAACATCATCAATGACAGCATTCGGAATCAATGGTTGTGAAGAGGAAAGTTGCTCTTTAGATGGTTGTGAAGAGGAAATTTGCTCTACAGAAGAAGATTCGTCATCACACAAGAATGGAAAAGCTTGAAGCAAAGATTTAGTATCATCAGAATCATCCATGGACCATATACTGCCCATAAGCTGTTCATTGAAAATAGCATCACGATTCACAAGCACTTTCTTGGAGGACAGGTCATAGAATTTGTAGCCTTTGGAAGTGTCAGAATACCCAATAAAAATAACTTTAAGCCCAGGAGCATCAAGCTTTGCTCGTGTTTCTTTAGGAACATGAATGTAAGCAATACATCCAAAGGTTTGAAAATGAGATACAGAAGGAATTTCACCTGTCCATGCTGTGATGGGTATCTTACCAGAAGGAGCAGTAGTAGGAAGATGATTCTGAACAAAGACTACTGTCAAGAGAGCTTCACTCCAGAAGACACGAGATAACCCAGAATGAATCAGCATACATCGTATAGCATTGATAATAGTGCGATTCTTACGTTCAGCAACACCGTTCTGTTGAGGTGAATATGGAATAGTATGTTCATGATGAATACCATGGTCCGTACAATAACTCTCAAACTCACGAGACACATATTCTCCACCATTATCGCTGCGAAGTTTCTTGAGGCGACGTCCAATTTGAAGTTCGGCAGCCTTGTGAAATTGCTTAAAAACAGATAACGCCTCAAATTTTTGTTGAAGCAAGAAAACAACTGTATACCGTGAGTAATCATCAATAAACGTAATGAAATAACGATGTTGTGTTCTCGATGGAGGCAAAGGTCCACAAATGTCGGTATGAACAAGATCCAACAAATCATAAGAATGAACTGAATTCGAGAGAGGAAAGGGTTTACGATTGTGTTTGCCAAGAGCACAAAACTCACAGATTCCCATATGAGGATGAGCTTTAAGATCCATTCCGCGTACAAGACCTTGACGATGAAGATTAAGAAGCTTTGAGAAATCAGCATGAACAAAGCGATGATGCCATATCTTGCAATCATGATCCCCTGGAGCAGTGATAACATTTGCTACAGCATCATTAAGAGAGAGCTCAAACAAATTGCCATTACGAGAAGCAGTTGCAATAATCTGTCCATCTTTCTCAATGCGGCATTTGGTGTGGTCGAATCCAACAAACAAACCAAGATCAACAAGTCTTGCAACTGAAAGAAGATTAAGTTGAAGTTCTGGGACATGTAAAACCCCTCGTAAAAATCGAGTTGAAGAAGATAAGGTGCCAAGATATAAATCTCCAATGCCCTTGACTTGGCAAGTTGTATCATCAGCAAGATAAACAACATGCTTAACAGGTAAAGAATGATAGTTATGTAGCCACTTAGATTCATATGTCATATTTCCTGTAGCACCAGAATCAATAATGAAAAGTGAACCATCACGTACATGAAGTATTCTGTCTGGGGGAACTGAACATAAAACACAACTTGTTTCAGGCATAACATTATCATGATGCTCGACTGCATATGCTCGATTTCGATCTGCATCAAATCGACGCTTAAAGCACATGGAAGAGGGATGATCAAATTTTCCACAATAATCACAAGAAGAAGAATCTCTAGATAAACGTGGTTGTTTTGTGGTAATGTTGTGTTCTTCATCATATTGACGTGCCCAACAGTCATCTTCAGTATGACCATTCCTATTGCAGTAAGAACAATGCTTGTTAGGAAATTTGAGACGAGAGAAACTACCACCACGACGACCACCTCTACGGTTGCCTCGTTGAAAAGAACGCCTTCGCACATTAAAGGCCCGTTCCAACTGTTGTGACTCAGGCTCCTCTTGTTGTGAAAACATAACTGCATCATGACCAATGCTACGTCGTTGTTGACGTTGAGAATACTCAATCAAAGATATGCAAGTTTGGTCAAAATCAAGACCGTCCTTGTTAGAAAGAATGGTAACAATGTTGTCATAAGACGGATCCTTTATTGTATCAAGAAGAATTGTAATAAGTTGCTTTCGTGGAACAGGATCACCCGCAGCAGCAAGTTGATTAATAATAGATTTGAAAGAATCAATATGTCCCGTCATAGCAGTACCAACTTCATACTGTAACTTTGAAAGCAAACCTCTCAAATAAAGTGTTTCTGTAACAGACGTTTTCTGAAAATTTGCTATAAGATACTCCCATACGTCATGGGAAGTAGGAAAGTCATACACATCAAGCATGAGAGAATCACTAAGAGCAGAAAGAATATACCGACGAGCTGCTTTATCACGCCTCTGCCAATCCATATAAGCAAGACGCCATGCATCAAAAACAGGGCCTTCCGTTATAAGAATGTTGTCAGAATTCGGAATAATAGGCTGAGACGGACATAGAGAATCGCCAATAACAACATCTGAGAGCTCATCGCCTTCAAGAATTAACAGCATCTTTGCTTTCCAACTGGGAAACCCTTGGCCTTGAAAAGAAGGAATAGAACGTTGGCCAGAAGGAAGACCATTGACGAGAACAGTCATAGCCATATCTATCTGTGAGAAGACGTATAAGATAAAATCACAAAATCTGCACACCATAGACAAGGACGACCGCAAGAGATAAGAGACGTCAATAAGAAAAGAGTCCTCAAAATAGCGAGACGAGGGACGCAAGATTCATTGGTAGACGCTGGATGAAAAAGCTAGATTGGTCGCTTTGCTAAAAATAGCAAAATCCGAGACGTGGGACGCAAGATTCATTGGTAGACGCTTGACGAAAAAGCTAGATTTGGCGGTTTGCTAAAAACACTTGACGAAGAAGCTAGATTTGGGCGGGTTGCTAAAAACGCTTGACGAAGACGAAACTTGTGTGCTCACAAAGACACTTGATGAAGACGAAACCTGTGTGCTCACACAAAGAACCTGTTTTGCTATTTTACAGATGCAGTTTGCCTGAACTGTCATAACTTTTGACTCACAACTCCGTTTGACAAACGTTTTTGATAGGATTCACCAGCACAATACTTTTGGTTTTGGTTTTAAGGACGCGATTAAGAAACAACTCTAATTATAACAAGTTAAGCTATAAAATCATGTAGACAACACATAATCAAAGAACAATCTTGTAAGACATGAAATTATAATCATGAATTTAACAAGAAGACATAGATGCTTCCCTCATAGATGCTCTGATACCATGTTGAAATGTAGAGAGAAAGAGACGAGACAAGAGACACATCATGTACGCTCCCAAAGACTGATTCATATTGAGGACAAGATACATATATATAGGTGAGACCAAGTTAGGTAGAGTGAGCCATATATAGAGCTCCAACAAGAAACACTATAAAATAACAAGCTTTCTATCTGCAGTCCTCAAAAAGGTCAAGAACTGTAAGAGCTAATGTGAAGAATCACTTCCCCTCAACTAATACTAGTTAGAAAAACATCTCTATACCACCTACTAATTATTTTAATGCCTAGATGACTCAGAATCAACCCTAGCTTAGGCTAACTGTCCCAACCATAGCTCTCACCTACAGCCTTATCACCAAAAGAACTTCTTCTATACATAATATAATTGAACCAAAACATAGAAGAAAACCTTTATATATCACTTAATTTGATCCTTTGGATATTCAAAGAAGACGTTATAACACGTAATAAGCCTCAATCCTGATCAAATGAAGGAAACAAACAACAAATAAAAAGAAAGTCTCTCAATTGACCACAAGGAAGTCTAAAGATGTATTCTCAAATATTCAAAAGATCATCATCAACCCTCATTAATATGTCCATGAAGCATAGCACAAGATAGCATTGTAGCCATTGCCATAGCTCACACTTCAACAGCCTGAAGGGTGCTGTTAATCCCTCCTCCGTGGAATGCACCAAAACAATGATGGCTTTAGAAAACACTACCTCTATAGATCCATCTGAAGCACACCACCGTGAGAGGCCCGTCTATCGTGCTAGCACCAAACCCCAGCAAAAACAACAACAACAGGCACCAGAGCACCCAGCCTCTATCCCTTGGTCCTCATCTTCTCTAAAGGGATACTTCACTACCCTCCCAAATGCTGACTCAGTTGTCCTCTATGGTCAGCAATGACCTCAAATGTCTTTGATATATCACCTAACACCCTCTCCTGACCATAGATGGCTGTTAGTTGACCATACACACTTCCAGTGGGGGCACAGAAATGCTCAAATCTTGTCTCCAAATACTTCTCTTTGTATCCTACCGTAATTTTCTCTTCAAAATCCCAAGGTTTCCTCCCCTGTTTGATAGCCTCAAAAACATATCTTAAAACCTTTCAAATGTAAGCAGATGCCCTTAGCTGACCTTTGTCTAACAATATACTTTCTTGGCTTCCCCAGACAAGCCTGAACACTTACTGTCACCTGTTTTCAAATTCAGGGCTCTCCCAGCCTAGATTTCATTCTCCAATGTCCTTTATGACTCTTTGGTGTCCATGGACTTAATATCCACACTCCCAAGGCATTCCTTATGGTCTTGTTGACACTGTTCTGACTATCTTCTAACCTTCCTCCTTGAGCATCTGCTTTTGTATTCTACTACAAAGTTGTTTTGTCTCTCGAAGTCAACAGCAATTCTGACACTTCCCAAAGTGTCCCTATGATAGCTATAACACTTAAGAGACTTCTCAACTAGGCAAGATATCATCTTTGAAGTGCTCTGTTGACTGCTACTAGCTCACAGCTACCTCTGAATGGGCAAAAACTACCCAACTAAAAAGATTCTAACTCCTTTGAGTCAGATGACCCCATAGGGACCTCAAATTACTTAAACAACACTAGATCCAAGCCTCAGAAGCAATCAACTGATCTCTTGTGTCAGAGTGTTATCTTAAAAACATTGTAAAATAACAAGCTTTCTGTCTGATAAATAAATCTTTGAATTGATGCACAACTTATGCTAGAGAGGTAATTCACAACATGGACGATAGAACACTTACCATCACCTCTCTTCGATTTTGGATGGCTCTCCCAGTCTAGATTTGATTCCTCAGTGTCCTCTATGACTCTACGGTGTCCATGGACTTAATATCTACTCCTAAGGCCTTCCTAATGGTCCTATTGACGCTCTTATGACTATCTTTTGACCTTCTTCCTCCAGCCTTTGCTTTTGAATTTTGCTACACAACTATTTTGCCTCCAAAGTCAACAACAATTTTGACATTTCCCAAAGTGTCATGTGACAACTATAACCCCTTAGAGACTTCTCAACTAAGCAAGATCTATCACCTCCTAGGTTCTCTGTTGACAACATGCTACCAGCTCACAACTGCCTCCAAATGGGTAGAATCTACCCAACTAACCAAGCTGACCTAGTTGACATAGATTCTAACTCCTTTGAGTCAGTTGACCCCAAAGGGATCTCAAAGGACTTAAACACTATCTCCAAGCCTCACAAGAAATCAGTTGACCTACTGTGTTAGACTGCTACCTCAAAAACACTATAAAATAATAAGCTTTCTGTCTGATGTCCTCAAAAAGGTCTAGAATTGTAAGAGTTAATGTAAGAATCACTTTCCCTCAACTGTAAGAAAAAGTTCCAGAACTGTAATACAAATATCTCTATACCAGTGCTGCTAATCATTTTAATGCCTAGATGACTCACAATCAGCCCTAACTTAGGCTTATTGTCTCAAGCCCAACTCAAGTAAAGTTAGCTCTCACCTGCAGCCTTATCACCAAAATCACTCCTTCCATAAAAAAATGAATTGAACCAAAACACAAAAGAAAACCTTTATATCTCATAATTTGATCCATTAGATATTCAAAGAAGACATTGTAACACACAATAAGCCTCAATCTTGAGCAGATGAAGGAAAGAAATAGCAAATCAAAAGAAACTCTTTCAAATGACCACAAGGAAATCCAAACATGGATTCTCAAATATCTAATAGATCATCATCAATCATTCAAATGTAGGAATTGTTGCATGCTTCAATAGCTGGTAGAATGGGGATAGCTTGAGCAATCCTCAAGACTGGTCCAAGTTCTAAGTGTAGTGTTCTGTGGGAGGTTTTGGGACACCATCCACTATAAAGAACCCTTTCGTTTTTTTGCAACTCCCTACATTGGACACACCTTAGTCTTGTCTCACAAACAGACATCTCTTTCAACACAGAAGAATACCTCAGGTAACCAACTTCAAAACAAACTCACAAGACTAGGGAAAGCTCCCTCAACATAACACCAAGGCTCTCATACCAAAGCACTCACCAAAAAAACTCCATCCCCCTTCTTCCATCGCCGCGCACATAAATACCCCTATTTCCATGCATGCTTTTGCCTACTCTGTCTAATTCTGTCGGCTAGCCACCACCACAGAACCAATCTAATAGAATCTGATTACATCGCGTTATGAATACACTGTTATGAATACACAACCACCCATGCAAGATCCTAAGATTCCTATGGTTTTAAATTATACCCAATACATTATTTTATTCTTTGTGGGGTTGGGGAAAGCATCATCATAGGACATATCTCCTTGGCCATAAAAACTTCCATCATCTTTTACCAAACCCCCCCATGGTTGAAGCATTTATGCTCAACCACTTGCTATGGATTCTCTGAAACAATCTTCAACAAAAAATACCTTCAGCCCCAACAATCTTCGTCATGCTCCTCTGCTAAACACGCTACTATTTTTGCTGCACAACAGGTTCGTTTGCTGTGCAGAGCAGCGAAATAGATTTTTTTAATTATGTAGTACATTCGTAGTGAAAGTATCAGCATTATCACATCGCTCAATAGATAGCAAAAAAACACTACTTGCTGAGCAATGCTTTTTCACTGCTGAGCAAAAAAATCTAGGGAGTCTCCACATAACTCTTGAGTCAACCCCCGCTCTTTTTTCTAATGTAGACAGAGTAAAACTAACATAACTTCACATCATCATGAAAAAATATAATCTAAAACTTACAAATACCAAAAACAACAGGTTCGCTATGCTGTAGAGCAGTGAAATAGATTTTTTAAATTCTGTAGTACATTTGCTATGGAAGTAGCAGTGTTATTGCATTGCTTCAGCAACGAAAAAGCGTTGCTTGAATGAGTATCGCTTTTTCGCTGAGCGGTGCAAGAATGCTGCTAGTTTTGCTGTTGAGTAGCGAATGTACTGTGTAGATTAAAAAAAGCTGAGGAGTTTCCACAGTACTCCCGAGTGTACCCCCGCTCTTTTTTTCTAAATTAGACAGAGTAAAACTAACATAACTTCACATCATGAAAAAAGATAATGTAAAACTTACAAATATAAAAAATAAAAGACATTTGTAAACCATGGTTTTAGGAATGTCGAAATTGAATTACAATACGTAGTGGATTACATAAGTATATGTTTCCAAAAAACTCATATACACGATCAAGCATAATAAAAACCTATGGAGCTAGGGGCTATCTAGATCTCATACTATGCGATTTGTATTGTTGGCGGCTCTAGCCCCTTCACTTCTCACATTTCCATTGATATCGGTAGATACGTTTGCACGACCATTTCGAGTTATATGATCCTAAAACACAATAAAACTAACATAAGTGAGAATCAATTTTGCAAAAACAAAGAGGTTTAGGGTTTACGAATGTACTTACTTCCCATGTTTGCCAGGCATCTCCTCCAGTAATAAAAATCCATCCTTTATCTTACACCCTATCAAATAGAGCTTGCAAACCTCGTTGTAATGCAAAATCATGTTCCTCTTGGGTAGGGGGTAGTCCACTACTTCAAGCTACAGTTGTATAAACAAGTGAACATTTTAGAAAGTTGTTATTTAAGATAATCTTCTTTAATTAAAAGATAAGATACAATGTAAGGCTAATATATACTTATAAATATTATAAATATTGACTCCTCCAATATTAAAAATATTGACTCCTCCATCACGTGTAACATCACGCCTCAAGTTATTTACCATCTATCCAAGAAAAAACATGAATACTTAAAAGTCTTATGCAGAGGAAGCTACTGGCATGCATAGGAAGCTTTTGGCATGCGTGGGTTGCTACTGGCATGCGTAGCAAGCTACTGGCATACATAGTAAGCTACTGGCATACATAGGTTGCTACCGGCATGCGTAGGTTTCTACTGGCATGTGTTAGAAGCTACCGGCATGCGTAGGTTGCTACCGGCATGCGTAGGTTTCTACTAGCTTGCATCAGAAGATACCAACATGCATAGGAAGCAACCATCATGCGTTGGTTGCTACCAGCATGTACAGGAGGCTACTGGCATGCATAGGAAGCTACCGACATCTATAGGTTTCTACCGGCATGCATTGGTATCTTCCGATGCATGGTTATAGCAACCTACGTATAACGGTAGCTTCATACGCAAGCTAGTAACTTCCGACACATGCCCGTAGCTTCTAACGCATGCTCGTAGCTTCCTATGCATGCTGATAGCTTCCTATGCATGCCAGTAGAAACCTACGCATGTCGGTAGCTTCCAATGCATATCGGTAGCTTCAACGCCTGACACAGCAACCTACGCATGCTGGTAGCTTCCTATGCATGCCGGTAGCAACCAAGGATTTAATATTCACGTGATCACAAGATTTTTTGTGATAATAACACATGTGAAGAAGTTATTCACATGTTCTCATGTTACCGTTCACAAAATAACAGGTCACTTACCATTTGGGAACCCCTTAAAAGCTTGGCTACACATGGGAATAAGCTATTCACATGTTCTCATGTTACCATCTTCACATAATAGTACGTCAGTGGCCACCTAAGAAGATTTTTTATGCCCGACAAAGATAATTGTTTTAGGCCCTTGTGAAAGCTTTGTGAATATAACATGTGATCACAAGATTTTTTGTGTTATTAACATATGTTATTAACATGTTCACATGTTCTCGTTTACGTCAGTGAAATCCCTGGTAGCAACCTACTATGACATGAAAAATTGATATCTTTCATTTTCAATTTTGTGCATATTTTGATGGTTTCTCAATGGTAATAGGGTGGAAGCTTGTCCAAGAAGATTGCGGCCACAATGGAATAACGGCGTGGTGATATGGTGGCTTCGTAGCTACCCTAATAACAACATTCTATCTTCAAATATAATGGTTTTACTTGATTTAGGGTGCACACATTGTAAATGCCACAAGTATGCTTGATAAATACTTTGGTATGGTAGATAGGCTAGTGATGTGGAAAATAAAAGTGGGCCTTCATGCTCACATGGATTTTAATTGTATTATTAATATAGTATTCACCATAAGGCTACAAGTTGGGGAGTGTGGAAGGCATGTGGAGGAGTGTGTGTAGGTGCTTAATTGGGAAAGATTCTTCTAGAATGCCTACATGGAAGAGGAGGATTCCACCATGTGTAAGTGGGATCTCCACCTACATGCCACTTAGACTTGGCTATTATCAGCAGAGGTGCTTAAGAATGAGGTAACTAATTTGCTTGAAGCTGGATTTATTTTTTCAATAGAGAATTCAGAGTGGATTTTCCCATTTGTAGTCACTTCCAAAAAGGGTGGAAAATGGCATGTGTGTGTGGACTTTCGCCCTCTGTGAATGCATGCACAAAGAGGGATTATTATCCTCTACCTCAGGATGAGATTTTGGATCAAGTTGCAGGTCATGAGTTGTATTCAGCGTGTGATGGATACTCTAGATACTTTCAAATCTAGATTTGTGTGAAGAAGATCAAAGGAAAACCTCATTTATCACCCCTTGGGGAGTGTATGCCTATAGGGTGATGCCATCTGGCTTGACCAATGCACGAGCAACTTTTCAACGCTTCATGAGTCACGTATTTTCACCTTACTTGGGAAAGTTTAAAAGGGTCTTTTTGTATGATTTTTGCATTTATTCAAGCCACATGGATCACTTGAAAAAGTTGAGGTTGGTCTTGCAAAGTATTGATGATGCAAAAGGGTGTCTTAATCCTAGAAAATTCCGCTTCGCACGAAGGAAGGTGGTTCTCTTGGGACATGTTATCTCAAAAGAAGGCATAGAGATGGATCGTAAGAAGGTGTAGGCAATTGTAGCCCTCCCATCACCTACCAATGTAAGGGAGGTAAGGAGGATTTTGGGTAAAACAAAGTATTACCAACGCTTTGTTGACATGTTCTCTGAGAAGATGTATCCTATAAATCTGTTGACAAAGAAGAATGTTTCTTTCCAATTGGGACCCGATCAAATTCAATCTTTTTGTTTGCTCAAGGAATGCATGAGTCAAAGTCCAATTGTGCAGCCGCCTAGGTGAGGGGACGACTTTTATGTGAACCCAAGTGTCTCATCACATTCAGTGGGTGCTATACTCTTGCAAAAGGGAGTGCAAGGGCGTATATGCAACCAGTGTATTATGCAAGCCGATAACTCACTGATGCCGAGGAGAGGTATGGTAAAATGGAGAAGTAAAGAAGTTCAGGTCATACTTGTTACCTCGCCCTTTTTTCTTCCTCACCCCTCAACCTTCTTTACAATTCTTGGTCCGCAAACCCAATCCTACAGGAGGGAAGTTTGCAAAAAGTGGATTTGTGAGCTTCAAGAATTCTCTTTCACTTTTATTATAGAAAACACCACTAGGGCCTCTCTTGCAGATTTGCTTACCACCAAGAAGGATGAGGAAGAAGGAACAAGAGCAAAGGAAGAAGTATATGAAGATTTGGAGACATCACCAAAACTGCTTTCACTATGCATTTTGATGGAGCCTTTAGCCCTTCCAGGCAATGTGGGGCTGGGGGGATAGTTTTATTTGATCTAGAAGGAAAAAAGGTATGGGCCAAGGGTAGGTAATTTCCAAAGGCTATATCAAATAATATGGCCGAAGTGCCAATGAGTACTAGCTAAAGATATATTACCCTTGAGCACCATGGCTTCTAGATCTCCAAGACAAGCATGGAGGATCTGCTCTGGGGGAAAGATGTGACATGAAAAATTGATATCTTTCATTTTCAATTTTGTGCATATTTTGATGGTTTCTCAATGGGGTAATAGGGTGGAAGCTTGTCCAAGAAGATTGTGGTGCCCACATTGGAATAACGGTGTGGTGATATAGCGGCTTGGTGACTACCCTGATAACAGTATTCTATCTTCAAATATAATGGTTTTACTTGATTTAGGGTGCACACATTGTAAATACCACAAGTATGCTTGATAAATACTTTGGTATGGTAGATAGGCTAGTGATGTGGAAAATAAAAGTGGGCCTTCATGCTCACATGGATTTTAATTGTATTATTAATATAGTATTCACCATAAGGCTACAAGTTGGGGAGTGTGGAAGGCATGTGGAGGAGTGTGTGTAGGTGCATAATTGGGAAAGATTCTTCTAGAATGCCTACATGGAAGAGGAGAATTCCGCCATGTGTAAGTGGGATCTCCACCTACATGCCACTTAGACTTGGCTATTATCTCATCACACTTTCAAAGTCAAAAAGTCTTCAATTTAATAATCAATAGAAGACTTATCCTAAGAGGACAATTGATGGTGACATCTACCCTTATGTCACTGAGAAGAGTTGAAGATTTTTATGTTGTAATTTGTAACAATGGAAGAGAAGGTGATTCTTCACCTATAAAAGGATCGCTCCTCTCCCTTTCAAATCAAGGAATGAGCCTCCTCAATTGAGCATTTTGTGTCATTGCCATTCTCTTATCTTGAAACCCTTATTCAAACACTCTCTTTACATGGGAATGTCTCATTTAGCATTGGCTCCTCATGCTTAGCCCAATTTTGGACCTCTTTGATGATTCATGATAAGTGGGATAAGGAGTTATTATCTTGGCGGGCCTGTGACTTCTCAAGGTATCCCTTGCCTTATTGCCGCCCTCCTTTGGAGGTACAAATGGTTTTAGCAGTAATGAGCATGTGGAAAGACTTTGGAGACCATAGGTAAATCTTTACGATTGTCCGCTCAGCAATGTTAGCCCTTACCCTCTATCTTGAATCATGAAGGAGATGAGAGAGGCAAGAGGCTATGTGAAAATTGAGATTTCATGCAAAGAGAGAAAAGTGCAGTTTTTGTGGTCCAATCCCAAATTTCAACCTGTAATTACTCATCACTCGGGTATTGGTTTCTAAAATTGATCATATGGCTAGGAAGCTCTTTATATTCTCTTTCACCTTATATAGCTAATTTCTTAATCCTTTACTTCAATATTGACGATAAAAATTTCTCCCAAAGTTGCTAACTTTTAGTCGAATTTTGACAGTTTTATAGTCTTGTAGTAAAATGCTCAACTTTTCGCTCGGTTGCCCATTTTTGAAAGTTTTTATATAGGCACAAAGATCTCTTCAAGCATTATGCATCTATGTAATCCTCGTTTACACAGTCTATATGGATTTAAAATTGCAATTCTCTATTTATCTCTTTTTTCATATACTTTTGGCCATTATTTCTTCTTAATAATGATTAATTCCTCCTAATCTCTTATCACAAAAGGCAAATCCCATGTGTCTTATCCTTTTGTAAGTGATTGGTATATTCTTTTACTTTAATATGTTCTGTCCAAATTTCCCAATTCGAACGGATGAACCTTACCAACATTCCCCGTATGTTTTCGCTCACATAATTCTGAGTCGGAAGATTTTCTTGCAACCAAGAATTGCCCTCTTGTTTGGAGCTGCAAGACTGACAGAAATTCTTGCTTCTCTGGAGCCTTTCATCTTTCCTTCCATGAATTATGATCTCACCTTTGATGTGTATATCTTTATCTTAACCTAGGGATGTGAGGAGGCTGTGAGGTTTCATACAAGTGTGTTTTGATTCTAAGAAGTGACCGAAGTCAAAACCCCAACTTTGTGTCACACTACGCATGCCGGTAGCTTCATATGCATGTCGGTAGCTTCCTATGCTGGCATGCGTTGGTTGCTACTACTACTGACATGCGTTGGAAGCTACTGGGATGCATAGGTTTCTACAAACATGCATAGGAAGCTACCGGCATGCATAGGTTACAACAACAATGCGTAGGAAGATATTGGCGTAGGTTGCCACCACCGCATGCATTGGAAGCTACCAGCATGCATTTGTTGCTACTACCGGCATGCGTTGGGAGCTACTAGCATGCATTTGTTGCTACTATAGGCATACGTAGGAAGCTATTGATGCATGCCAGTAGCAACCAATGCATGCCGGTAGCTTCCTATGCATGCCGGTAGTAGCCAACGCATGCCCGTAGCTTCCTATGCATGCCGGTAGCACCCAACATGTAATGGGAGCTTCTAGTGCATTCTGGAAGCTACGTGCATGCCTAGGTAGCACTCGCCCAATGCATAAGGCTCATTCATAGCTTGCATGATGCTACGCATTCATAGCTTATACGTAAGCCTCAGGTATGCGGGTTATGCGTGAGGCTTATGCATAAAACTTCATACATAAAGCCTATGTATCAGGCTTATGCATTAGCCATATGCAAGCATAAGCTTTATACATAAGACTGGTGCATATGGCTTTATACATGATGTTTATGCATACTGCTATAATCCATAAGCCTCATGCATAAGCTTATGTATAAGGCTATACATAGAGGCTTATCGCTAATGCGTAAGCTTTATACATGAGGCTTTATGCAAAATTCTCATACATAAACCTTATGTATAAGCATCATGCATGAGGCTTATACATTTGGTAATGCATAAGTCTTATGCATGAGGTTTATGCACTACCCTTATGTATGAGGCTTATGCATAAGGCTAATGCATAAGCTTTATGCACTAGCCTCATACATATGGCCATCTCTAGAGAGAGGAGCTATTGTATCCATGTAGGGGAGAAAAAATAGCAAATCCTAAAACTGACAAACCCTATAACATGTAAAAGCATAAGAGAGGAAACATAAAAGGGAGATATCTCTTACCGTATGGGGCTTGTATGTGTGAATAACCTACAAAATCAAACCAAATAAAGAAAAAAAGTATTAGTAACCCTAATTTGAACCCTAATAGAAAGCATATAAAAAACCCTAATCTTAATAGAAATCTTAATGAAAGCTTTTATCCTAACTTATTGAATCTTTCTTTTTTCCTTCTCATTATAGCTTAACCCTAACCCTAGCTTCTAAACAGAAAAAATAATAGAGAGCTTTGATGGAGAGCTCTCCATCAAATCTCTTTATTAGGGTCTCTATGTAGAAGCTACGGCTAGGGTCAAGCTTCAATGAGAAGGAAAAAAGAAGAAAAGAAAAAATTAAAAGAGAAGAAAGAGAAGGGAAATACTCATAAGAAAGCTTGTTTGCATAGGAAATGAAAGAAAACAATAGACATACCTTACTTAAACTTGATGAGGATAGGATAGGAGAGATAGAAGTGATAGACAAGGCAAAAACCTGCAAAAAAAAAACTCCGAGTACAAGTTTATTATATTCAAAAAAGATAAAACTATGCGGCGGCAAAAGAAGCAACAAAAAAGCATGATATTTTCACAATATACCAGTGTTTTTTTGCTACTGCAGAACAGCGTTTGTTCACTTTCTCAATAGCCAAAAACGTTGTTGGGAACCAACATTATCGCTACTGAGCAGCAAAAAAATAATGTCCAGACGAAAAAACGGTGCAGAGCAGCGATATATCGCTACTGAGCATCGTGAAAACCCCACATATTTTCCTTCCGAAAACGTTGCAAAAAACGCTCCTACGCTCCAAAAACGTTCAAGAAGACGAGTTTGAATCCATCAAGATGTAACGTATGGTCACTGGTGCCTTTAGGGTTTCTTAACAATAGGTTGGCAAGTGAGAATTGGTGGAGAAGCTTTAAGGACCTACTTAAGGGTAGATTATGGCTTTCCTTGTATTCTCTTTTACAGTCTCTTTCCCCAAGGGCTTGTTCCCGCACACACCCTATTCACTTGTATATTTCAACACATAGTTGGCTGTTAGCTGCTGACCATACACACTTCCACAAAACGGACACAAAAACCCTCAAATCTTGCCTCCAAAGTGTTCTCTTTGTATCTTGTCTATAATCTTCTCTTCAAGATCCCAAGGTGTTCTCCCCCATCTGATAGCCTCACAAATAGATCTTAAAACATTTCAAATGTAGGTAGCTACCCTCAACTAACCTCTATCTGACAATATACTTACTCTCTTGGCTACCCCAAACAAGTCAAAACACTTACTATCACCTGTCTCCGAATTCGGGTGGCTCTCCCAGTCTAGATTTGATTCCTCAATGTCCTCTATGACTCTCCACTGTTTGTGGACTTAATATCCACACTCCCAAGGCCTTCCTAATGGTCCTATTGACACTCTTCTGACTATCTTTTGACTCTCCTCCAACCTTTACCTTCAATGTCCTCTATGACTCTCCACTGTTTGTGGACTTAATATCCACACTCCCAAGGCCTTCCTAATGGTCCTATTGACACTCTTCTGACTATCTTTTGACCTTCCTCCTCCAACCTTTACCTTCAAATTCCACTACACAGATATTTTCCCTCCAAAGTCAACAACAATTCTGACACTTCCAATGTGTCATGTGACAGCATGCTACTAGCTCACAAACTGCCTCCGAATGGGCAGAATCTACCCAACTAACCAAGCTGACCTAGTTGACATAGATTCTAACTCCTTTGAGTCAATTGACCCCATATAGGGACCTTAAGGAAATTAAATAACACTATCTCCAAGCTTGATAAAAAATCTACTCACTTGTTGTGTCAGACTGCTACCTCAGAAACACTATAAATAACAATCTTGAAACACTATAAAATAACAAGGTTTATGTTTGCTATCCTCAAAAAGGTTCAAAACTGTAAGGAATTGATGTGAAGAATCACTTCCCCTCAACTAATACTAGTTAGAAAAACATCTCTATACCACTTGCTAATCATTTTAATACCTAGATGACTCAGAATTAGCCCTAACTCAAGCTAAGTGTCCCAAGCACTAAACTAGAGTTAGCTCTCACTTGTAGCCTCACCTGCAGCCTTAGCACCAAAAGAACTCCTTCTGTACAAAATAGAATTAAAGCAAAACACAGAAGAAAACCTTTATATCACATAATTTGATCCTCTGGGTATTCAAAGAAGACTTTCTAACACGTAATAAGCCTCAATCTTGAGCAAATGAAGGAAAGAAATAGCAAATCAAAAGAATCTCTCTCAAATGACCACAAGGAAATCCAAACATATATTCTCAAACATTCAAAAGACCATCATTAATCATTCAATTATAGAAACTATCTGCAGGCTTCACTAGCTGGTAGAATGGAGATAGCTTAAGAAATCCTCAAGATTGGTCCAAGTTCTAAGAGTAGTGCTCTGTGGGAGGTTTTGGGATACCATACACCACAGAGAACCCTCTCCCACTATTGCAACTCCCTACACTGGACACACCTTAGTCTTCTCTCAAAAACCCACATCGCTTTCAACACATAAGAATCCCTCAGATAATCAACTTCAAAACAAACTCACAAGACTAGGGAAAGCTTCCTCAACACAACACCAAGGCTCTCACACAACTCTCTCATACCAAAGATCTCACATAACACAATAGCAAAAAAACGCTGCTCATGAGAAAAATATCACTGTTGAGTAGCACTTTTTCATTGTTGGGCAGTGCAATAACAGTGCTAGTTTCATTTTAATCATGAGTAGCGAATGTATTGCATAATTAAAAAAAGCTGGGGTAGAACAGCGAGTCTACACATAACTCCCTAGTCTACCCTAGCTCTTTTTTTTCTAATGTAAGTAAAACTAACATAACTTCACATCATCATGAACAAGTGTAATATAAAACTTACAAATACAAAAAATAGAAGACATTTGTAAACCATGGTTTTAGGAATGTCAAAATTCAATTACAATACTTTACGGATTACATAAGTGTATGTTTCCAAAAAACTCATATACAAGATAAAGCATAATAAAAACCTATGGAGCTAGGGGCTATCTAGATCTCATGCTGTGCGATTGGTATTGTTCCTTGCGGCTCCAACCCCTATGCTTCTCAGATTTTCATTGCTTTCTATAGCTACGTTTGCACCACCATTTCAAGTTATATGATCCTAAAACATGATAAAACTAATACAAGTGAGAATCAGCTTTGCAAAAACAAAGAGGTTAAGGGTTTAGGAATGTACTTACTTCCCATGCTTGCCAAGCATCTCCTCTAGTAATACCAATCCATCCTTCATCTTTTACCCTATCAAATAGAGCTTGTAAACCCGTTGTAATGCAAAATCATATTCCTCTTGCGTAGGGGGGCATTCCACTGCTTCAAGCTGCAGTTGTACAAACAAGTGAACATTTTGGAAAGTTGTTATTTAAGATAACCTTCTTTAATTAAAAGATAAGATACAATGGAGGCTAATATATACTTACAAATGTTGTCGAGATATCGACTCCTTGTTACGCCTCAAGTTATTTGCCATCTATCCAAAAATAAATAAATACTTAAAACTCTTATGCATAGGAAGCTACCGGCATGCATAGGAAGCTACCAGCATGCGTAGATTGCTATCGGCATGCGTAGGCTACTACCGGTATGCGTTGGAAGCAACCGGCATGCATGGGCAGCAACCGACATGTGTAGGTGGCTACCGGCATATATCGGAAGCTACTGACATACGTTAGAAAATACCGGCATGTGCAAGTTGCTATTGGCATGCGTCCGAAGCTACAGGCATGCATCAGAAAAGCAAGTGGCATGCGTTGGTTGCTACCGGCATGCACAGGAAGCTACCGGCATACATTGGAAGCTATCGGCATGCATTGGTTGCTACCGGCATGCATAGGAAGCTACCGGCATGCATAGGAAGCTATCGGCATGCATCAAAAGCTACTGACATGTGCCGAAAGCAACCGGCGTGTTGGTTGCTATACCAACATGCATAGGAAGCTACCGGCATGCATAGGAAGCTATCGGCATGCATCAAAAGCTACTGACATGTGCCGAAAGCAACCGGCGTGTTGGTTGCTATACCAACATGCATAGGAAGCTACCGGCATCTATAGGTTGCTACCGGCATGCATTGGTAGCTTCCTATGCATGCCGGTAGCCTCTGATGTATGCTGGTAGTAGCAACCAACGCATGTCCATAGCAACCAACCAGTAGCTTCCTTTGCTTGCCCGTAGCAAAACCAACGCTTGCTGGGAGCAACCAATGCTTTCCGGGAGCTTCCTACGCATGCCGGTAGCTTCTAACGTATGCTGGTAGCAACCTATGCATGCCCGTAGCACCCCATGCATGCCGATAGCTTCCTATGTTACCGACATGCATTGGTTGGGCTACCTTATGCATTGGAAGCTATCGGCATCCATAGGTTGCTATTGGCATGCATAGGAAGCTAGGCTAATGCATGAGGCTTTACGCAAAAGTCTCATGCATAAACCTTATGTATAAGCCTCATGCATGACGCTTATACATTTGGTAATGCATAAGTCTTACGCATGAGATTTATGCACTACCCTTATGTATAAGCCTCATGCATGACGCTTATACATTTGGTAATGCATAAGTCTTATGTATGAGATTTATGCACTACCCTTATGTATAAGGCTTATGCATAAGGCTAATGCATAAGCTTTATGCACTTGCCTCATACATCAAGCTAAGGCATATTTCCACCTCTAGAGAGAAGAGGAGCTATGCTATCCATGTAAGTCTAGCATGTGGTGTTCTAGAAAACCTTTCAAAGGATTTCTCATGTTCAAAAATCCTTGTTTATGGATATTTGGGAAGTGCATTGACATAGAAATGAGAAAAAATAACAAATCCTAAAACTTACAAACCCTATAATATGTAAAAGCATAAGAGAGAAAACATAAAAGGGAGGTATCTCTTACCTTATGGGGCTTGTATGTGTGGATAACCTACAAAATCAAACCAAATAAAGAAAAAAAGTATTAGTTACCCTCATCTTCACCCTAATAGAAAGCATATACAAAACCTTGATCTTAATAGAAATCTTAATGATGGATTTCACCCTAACTTATTGAATCCTTCTTTTTTCCTTGTCATCATAGCTTAACCCTAACCCTAGCTTTTAAATAGAAAACATGATAGAGAGTTTTGATAGAGAGCTCTCCATCAAAACTCTTTATTAGGGTTTCTATGTAGAAGCTAGGATTAGGGTCAAGCTTCAATGAGAGAAGGAAAAAAGAAGAAAAGAAAAACTCAAGAGTGAAGAAAGAGTCACAAGAAAGCTTTAATGGAAAGCTTGTTCGCATAGGAAATGAAAGAAAATAGTAGACATACCTTGCTTGAGCTTGAGGAGGATAGGGTAGGAGAGGTAGAAGTGATAGACAAGGCAAAAACTTGCAAAAGAAAAAACCTCAGAGAGTACAAGTTTATTGTATTCAAAAAAGATAAAACTACGCGGTGGCAAAAGAAGTGACAAAAAAGCGGGATATTTTAAAAATATACCAGCATTTTTTCACTTCTCAACAGCAAAAAAACATTGTTGGGCAGCGATATTACACTCTTGAGCAACAAAAGAACGCTGCTAAAAGCACTGCCTAGCAATGCAAAAACTCTACGGAGTAGTGGTATATCGTTGCTGAGAACCCCCGATACTTCACTACATTCCCAGCCACCCTATTGATGTTAGCTCTACTACTAAATTAGTTGTCCTCTATGGTTAGCATTCACCTCCAATGTCTTTGATCTATTACCTAAAAAGCTCTCTTGACCATAACTGGCTGTTACCTGCTGACCATACACCCTTTCAACAAACACAAAAATGACTAGATCCTGCCTCCAAAGCCTTGTCTTTGTATCTTGTCCATTATCTTCTCTTTAAAATTCCAAGTTGTTCTCCCCAATTTGATAGCCTCACAAATAAATCTTAAAGCCTTTCAGATGTAGGAAGCTGCCCTCAATTGACCTCTATTTGACAATATACTCTCTTGGCTACCCCAAACAAGTCAGAACAATTACTATCACTTGTCTCTGAATTTGGATGGCTCTCCGAGTCTAGATTTGATTCTTCAGTGTCCTCTATGACTCTCCAATGTCCGTGGACTTAATATCCATACTTTGAAGGCCTTCCTAATGGTCCTATTAACACTCTTCTAACTGTCTTTTGACCTTCCTCCTCCAGCCTTTGCTTCCAAATTCTACTACATAGCTATTATGCCTCCAAAGTCAACAACAATTATGACACTTCCGAAAGTGTCATGTGATAGCTATAACCCCTCAGAGACTTATCAACTAAGCAAGATCTATCACCTCCTAGGTCCTCTACTACTGCCAGCATGCTACCAGTTCACAACTGCCTCTGAATGGGCACAATGTAACTAACCAAGTTGACGTAGTTGACAGAGATTTTAACTCCTTTGAGTAAGTTGACCCCAAAGGGACCTCAAAGGACTTAAATAACACTATCTCCAATCCTCAGAAGCAATCAGCTGACCTGCTGTGTCCGACTGCTACCTCAAAAACACTATAAAATAACAAGCTTTGTGTCTAATGTCCTCAAAAAGGTCCATAAGTGTAAGAGCTAATGTGAAGAATCACTTCCCCTGGATTAATACTAGTTAGAAAAGCATATCTATACCACTTGCTAATTATTTTAATGCCTAGATGACTCAGAATCAGCCCTAACTTAGGCTAACTCAACCAAAGTTAGCTCTCACCTGTAGCCTTATCACCAAAAGAACTCCTTCCGTACAAGCTTTGTGTCTAATGTCCTCAAAAAGGTCCATAAGTGTAAGAGCTAATGTGAAGAATCACTTCCCCTGAATTAATACTAGTTAGAAAAGCATATCTATACCACTTGCTAATTCATCACTTCCCTTGAATTAATACTTGTTAGAAAAGCATATCTATACCACTTGCTAATTATTTTAATGCCTAGATGACTCAGAATCAGCCCTAACTTAGGCTAACTCAACCAAAGTTACTCTCACCTATAGCCTTATCACCAAAAGAACTCCTTCCGTACAAAATAGAATTGTACCAAAACACAGAACAAAACCTTTATATCACATAATTTGATCCTATGGATATTCAAAGAAGACTTTTCAACACGTAATAAGCCTCAATATTGAGCATATGAAGGAAAGAAACAGCAAATCAAAAGAAACTCTCTCAAATGACCACAAGGAAATCCAAACATGTATCCTCAAATGACCACCCACAAGGAAATCCAAACATGTATTCTCAAATATTCAAAAGATCATCAATCATTCAATTGTAGAAACTGTGTAGGCTTCACTAGCTAGTAGAATGGGGATAGCTTGAGAAATCCTCAAGACTCGTCCAATAAGTGTAGTGCTATGTGGGAGGTTTTGGGACACCATCCACTACAAAGAACCCTTTCGCTTTTTTGCAACTCCCTGCACTGGACACACCTTAGTCTTGTCTCACAAACCCACATCGCTTTCAACACAGAAGAATCCCTCAGATAACCACTTTCAAAACAAACTCACAAAAATAGGGAAAGCTCCCTCTACATAACACCAAGGCTCTCATACAACTCTCTCATACCAAAGCACTCACCAAAAAACCTCCATCCCCCTTCTTTTGTCATGCGCAAAAATACCCCTATCTCCATGCATGCTTTTGCCTACTCTACCTAATTCTGTCAGCTAGCCACCATGCAACCAATCTTATAGAAGCTGATTACAACAATGAAATATGAATACACAACCACCCATGCAAGATCCTAAGCTTCCTAAGGTTTTAAATTATACCCAATACATTATTTTATTCTTCATGGGGTTGGCATGAGCATTGTCATAGGACATATCTCCTTGGCCATAAAAACTTCCATCGTCTTTTGCCAAACCCCCCATGGCTGAAGCATTTATGATCAATCACTTACTTTGGATTCTCTCAGCTTTGATGCAAAGATCTCCATCAAATATCTTTAATAGGAATTCTATGTAGAAGGTAGGGTAGGGAGAAGCTTCAATGAGAAGGGAAAAAAAAGAAAAGAAAAACTTAAAAGGGAAGAGAGAAGGGAAATACTCCCTAGAAATGGGTATACTCACAAGAAAGCTTTAATGGAAAGCTTGTTTGCATAGGAAATGAAAGAAAATAGTAGACATACCTTGCTTGAGCTTGAGGAGGATAGGGTAGGAGAGGTAGAAGTGATAGACAAGGCAAGAACCTGCAAAACAGTACAAGTTTATTGTTTTAAAAAAAGATAAGAGTATGCAGCGACAAAAGAAGCGACAAAAAAAGCGGGATATTTTTACAACATACCAGTATTTTTGCCGGTTTAGCTATGAAAAAACGTTGTTCGGCAGCGATATTGTGCTGCTGAGCAACAATATATCGCTGTTGAGCATCGTAAAAACCCCTGATATTTTCCTTTCAAAAATGCTGCTACGCTTCCGATGTGTTGTAGTGGTGTTTATATGGTATTATTTTATGTGTGTGATCACCATTTGTCTATTAAAGGCATACCATATTTGAATCTTCAGTGGAGAGTATAAGTTGTGGATTAGGTGTTTGCACAAGTTGTAGATGTTGAGGCGCTTGTAGATGTTTCTTTGGAGCTATAGATTTGGTGAGACTTCCCCCTCCCTAAGGTGCATTCTGTCATCTTAATAGTCCTAGGTGTCTAAATCTTTTGAGGGACTAGTAAGGAAGGCTTGCTTTTGATTTGGTTATTCTCTTTTTCAATTTTGGCACTGCGAGTGGACAAGATTGAGGGTCAACCGTAGATATTGCTTTCCTTGATGAGGTTATGGGTGTTTACTTGATGAGGTTATGGGTGTTTTGATTTGGTTATTCTCTTTTTCAATTTTGGCACTGCGAGTGGACAAGATTGAGGGTCAACCGTAGATATTGCTTTCCTTGATGAGGTTATGGGTGTTTACTTCCTTCTTGGCATCCAAATCCACGTATTACCCCCATAATAGCCTTGAGTTTCAAGAAGACAAGTTGGAATCCATTAAGAGGTAACCTATGGTTTGGATTAATTTTTTCCTATGGTGCCTTTAGGGTTTCTTAATAGTAGGTTGGCAAGTGAGAATTGGTGGAGAAGCTTTAGGGACCTTGTCACGTAGGCTGTAACGCCTGTGTGACCGACGGCAGACCGGATGGCCATGTCCGGGGTTCAGTGGGAGAGGACGTGCATGCGGAGTCATGGGCGGCCAGGCTAGTGTGGACGACAGGCCACACACTATATAGCCTGGGGGACGAGGGGCAATCCCCATTCTTCCTCTATGGCTGGGTGGTGAGCCAGAGGCCGTCCCCTCCTGTGGTAATGCTCGTAGCGGCGTTACAGGTATTTAACACTGGTATCAGAGCGTTGGTTCAATTGGGTCGTCAGGGTCCGCGCGTGATCGGGGGACCGGAGCCCACTCAATGGTTTTCAACCATTCATCTCCTCATCCTTATCTCCACAATGGAGTGTGTGGAGGGAGGCAACCATTTTTGAAGGGAAGAATTCTCTCTCTCTCTCTCTCCCCATCACACACAGTAAGCAAAACGCAGGTAAGCAATTTTCGTTTTTTTTTTTTTCTCTGCGTTGAAATTGTCTGCGAAAGAATTCGTTGAATCTTGTGTGTGGGGGGGCGGACACCAGCCCCACTGTCTGCGAAGCAAATTTCGTTGGGTAAAGAACAGAAGTCGCCTAGTGTAACGTTCTCTACTGTGTGTTGTGTAGAGAGTAGGGCGAAGAGCACAAATGTGCGCCATTGTGTGCGCCACCCGTCTGTGTGACGAAACCGCCATTGTGTAGAGGGGGGGTGAAGACCTGCTGGCCTACGTTGTACTGAAAGAGCACAAACTCGCTTTATCACTCCCCTTTGCCTGTGAGACACTAGCTGCGAGACGGCCAGGCCATACCCGGCCTACGTGGCCAGCCAGCCATACCCGGCCTGCATGGCCAGCCAGGCCAACCGGGCGGCGGCGGCAGCTAGCCAGGGGCGGCTAGCCAGGGGGCGATGGCGGCCAACTAGGGACGGCCAGCCAGGGGCGACGGCGGCCAGCCAGCAAAACGGCCAACTGGGTGGCGGCCAGCCAAACCAGGCCACGGCCAGCCAACAAGCGCAGCACCAGAGGAGAAGAAGAAGAAAAAAATCATTTATTTTTATTTTTTTATATTTTAATTATTTATTTTTAATAAAATTAAAAATGAAACTAAATTCAAACGGATCCTCTCTCTCGGCTGGGGAGGAGGGATAATCCCGGCAAGGGATAATCCGAGTGTTCCAGGCACAACTTTCTGAGAAAATTTATTTTTCTTATGAGTTGCAGGCATTTTTTCTCTCGGATCGGAGCATCTCGGAGAAGCGGTGCTTTCGGAGGCTCGCAGCGCAACACAAATCGACCAGGCGACCGTAAAGGGGGGTGACTATTCTCTCTCCACCACTGCTCATTTTATTAGCGTTTTTTTTTAGTAATTTCCGAGTTCTCGCATTGTTTTTTGCAGCAAGAATTAAAGATGTTTACTAGGCGTAGTGTGTCCCCACCGCCTTCTACTTCTCTAGGTTTTTCAGTTCTCTTGTCCTCGGTCGTGGGTTTGACCCCGACCGAATTGTCAGGCCGTACACACCCGACCGTTGTTCGGTCCGGAGAGCGCTCGTCGATCATGCTGTCGTGCTGTGGCACATCCATGTAGTGAAAGAAGCTCACAGACCATCCCATATGAACTCAGATACAGTGGCATGTGTTGGAGCAGTTAATGTGTGTAGTCACCGAGGTCTACTAGCAAAAGACCAAGCACTCCCTATGAATATGAGCTCAATTATGGACGTGGTTCCAAGACAAAGTATTACACTGGCATGGTTGACCTTAGGGGTATGAAGACAAGGATTGGCGTACCTCTTGGGTGCCAAGCGAAAAAATGGGCAGAAAAAAGGTGATGAGGGGCCATGTTGCCTTGGGCATTTGGTGTGAAATGGAAAAACTGGTGGCTTTAATAAAATAAAATGATGGAAAATGTGGCCACTTATAAGGTAAGCTACGTGGAGGTATGAGGGGTTGCCAACGCATGCCATTCTGGAAGCTGGCGAATCGAAAAGAGTAGGCGCAGCTGGAAGAGAAGGGGGGGGGGAACACAGCAAAAAGGGGGGAACCAGGGCTCTCTGTAGAATGGACAGAGAGTAGCTGGATGTGCAGATGAGGGCGGGCTTGTCCATGTAACACACGGCAGCAAGGTTGTGGCGAGGCCTGATGGAACCCTTCTTGCTACCATGCAGGATTTTGGCAATTTGCTAGCTCTGAAACAACAATGATTAGGGAAGATTGAATGGAACTCTGTAATGAAATTTCCTTTGAAATCAAGAGCCAATTTCTCCCTCCATAAAAAAAACAGCAGATTGTTCTGGTCATTCCAGACACCAATTCTACGGTAGTTTCCTGGAGGATCCTGCCAATTCCTATCCCCCATGGTGTCACATGCATTTATGTCGCTAGTCAAGAGCTTGCTCTGGCCATGTTGATCGATATCTAGTGTTTTGTTCTTAGGACATTACAGTAAACCCTGGTGAGTTGCAGTTTTGCACTATGATATGGTTTTCTGCACTATGGTATTACGTTGTAGCAGCATGGTGTTCACAACCTTGAAGATCATACAGCTTGGATTTTAGTTGCAACTTCCACAGCTTGGATTCCTGTTGGCTATCTTTCTCAACTTTAAAGATCCTAAAGCTTGGATTATAATTCCAGCCTGTCGGCTATCTTGCTATCATAAGAAAACCAGAGTGTGAAAAAGGGGAAACCGCCTTGGGAAGAGCTGCTGGGGGTTTCTTGGGCGTGTGCAGCGGCTAGGGTGTGCAGAGGAGAGTGACTGGGGAGGCCAGGCAGCTGACGGGCGTGAACAGGTTAAGCCTGCCGAGCTTCTCTCCGTCCATCCGGGAGAGCTTAAGTTTCCATTTGAGGTGAGAAAGCAAGTCTCATGCTCTTTGCAGCTTGTCAATACAACTGAGGAGTATGTTGCCTTCAAGGTCAAAACTACTTCTCCAAAGAAGTACTGTGCTCGGCCGAATACTGGACTGGTCTTACCTGGGGCCACTTGTGATGTCACAGTTACAATGCAAGCACAGCGGGAAGCTCCTCCAGACATGCAGTGTAAAGATAAGTTTCTTGTACAGAGTGTGGTAACCTCAGATGGTGTTCAGGAACAAGAGGTTTCACAAGATCTGTTCAGCAAAGAACATGGAAAAGAAGTTTCAGAGACAAAATTGAGGGTCGTCTATGTCTCACCACCTCAGCCCCCTCCTCATGTGCCTGAAGCAGCTGATGAGGGTATTTCATCTGGAAGTATGTTGCTGAGGAAGACCATGATCATCTATGTCTTTTTAGGGAGCCTGTGAATAGTGAAGGTGACAGGTTTCTGTGGGCCTGTTGGCTATGGTTTAAGGTGTTCATGGGATTATGAGCTCTCTTTGCTCATGGTTTTTATTGTGATGATGTTTATATAAATGTGGTGCCCTTTGAAGTTCAACCACATACTCTCACAGCTAGAAGTCCCGCGCTTTCCCAGCAACACCGCCACGTCACGACAACTTTGGTGAACCCGACGTGAGATTGCTGGGGTGAGAGTGTGGTGAAATCCCCGTGAACTATGTATGTGATGATTTCAGCATATGTATGAGGCAGAAAACCTTGATGGCCTATGATCTAGAGGGTATTCCTTAAGGGTACAGGCAGCAGAGCCAATATGATTTGTTGGTACCATTTGACCCAGGTGGATTAGGGAAGAAGAAGGATTACAAGGGCTTATGACACTTGTTCACCTCAAGAGAAGGGGATAACAAGGAGCTTGTATAGACTTGTAGTTCTCTCTTAGGACTGTAGAATGGGCAACAAGGGCTTGTGACACTCATCCTTCTCGACAGCTGAGGAAGGAGAGGAGCTTGCAATGACTTGATCCATTCCTGCCACTTCAAGGGCCTATGACACTCATCTATTCCAATAACCAAGGATAGAGAGGAGCTTGTAGTGACTTGAAGCTAACCCTTTGTCTCAAGGGCTTACGACACTCGACCTTTTTGATAGCTGAGGAAGGTGAGGAGCTTGTATTGACTTGAGGTCTTCCCTACAAGTTGCAAAACAGTTAGAACTTATGAATGCCGGAAAGGTGGACACTTCTTTGTACTCTAATTGTCGGAATATCTGAAAGAAACTCTTTGAAAAACAGGGCTAAATGTATGCAATGATAATCTAAATGAATGGTTCGACATAGAGAAAGCCCAAAGCATCAGAAGGATAAAAGGAATGCCAATGCAGAATGCTGTAGAATTGAGTGTATGAACATGGAGATTAAAGCTCTACTCGTTGTTCAGGAAAGCCATATATGATGGCATTATATGTACACATGGAATGCTCATTTGTAATACATGAATAAACTATGTGCCAGTTAATGGCTGCAACCAGTTAGAGTCTTTGAAAAGAAGCTCATGGTGATTTGAAGCAGTACAGGGCATCGGTGGAAGGGGAAGACAGGCGCATGCATAACCACGTTATGGTCAATGCATTTGAGTCAGACCTTGTTGTGGGAACAGCTCTTTTGAACATGTATGGCAAGTGTGGTATGTTGGAGGATGCTCGCAGAGTATTCAAGAATATACCCCAGCGGGATGCAGTTGCATCGACAGTCATTGTTGCAGCACATGCGCAGCACGGGCATGCCAAGGATGCCCAGAGACTTTTGGACCAGATGAGGCAGGAAGGAGTGGTACCTAATGAAATCACCTTCGTTAGTATACTTAATGCATGTAGCCATTCTGGCTTGGTGGATGAGGGTCGCCAGTGGTTCAGATCCATGAAGACAACTTACGGCATCACACCGGTGGTGGATCATTACAATTGCATGATTGATCTCCTAGGGAGAGCAGGACTGATTGAAGAAGCAGAGACTCTTATTAATGAAATGCCTTATACTCCCACTTCAATAACTTGGACAACTCTGCTTGGGGCATGCAAGGACCAGTTTGATGTACCAAGAGGTGAACGCGCTGCAGAGAATGTGTATGAGCTGGCTCCGGAGAAGGCCTCACCATATGTGACACTATCAAATATCTATAGCGCAGTGTGCAGAGGCAATTGTGCAGCAAAGCTGTTTAAGCCTGAAGGGAAGTACATAGTGGGGCAGTATAAAAGAAGACAGCACGACTAATGGTACATTTGCCACCCTTGCCTCCTTGGCACTTGCCCTTCTTTTTCTTTACACATATATGAAATCATGTGACACACATCAAGGGAGGAGGTTTTTGCATATCGCCTTACATACCCATCAGAACCTTATGTGTCGGTCACAACAACGAGGGTCTCCATGGGATGCTGCCACCTATGCTTCTCTTTTGAAGAGGTGTGACAGCTTAAAGGCCTTATGTGATGGCAAGTACATCCATGATCACATTGTCAGAAATGGGCTTGATCAAGTTCTACCTCTTAACAACCTCCTCTTGCAGATGTATGGAAAATGCGACTCTGTGGAGATGGCAGATGGGCTTTTTGCTCAAATGGGTGAAAAGGATCTATACTCTTGGAATTTCATGATAAGAGCACACACCCGGCAGGGGCAGTGCAAAGATGCTTTTCTCCTTTTCCGACGAATGCAAGCAGTGGGTGCATGGATGATAATTATGTTGGCACAGCACTGGTCGGCATGTATGGAAAATGTGGCAGCGTGGAAGATGCACGGAGAGTGTTTGTTCAAATGCAAAAACAAGATGCCATCTTCTGGAATACAATGATTGCTCTCTATATTGAGCATGGGCTCATTGTAGATGCTTTGGAGCTTTACTGTAGAATGCTATGGGAAGGAACATTGCCGAGTGATGTTACATTCATCAGCATTCTCGATGCATGTAGTAGCATGGAGGCCCTAAGTGAAGGCAAGCGGATCCATGTGCATGTTTTGTTTAGTGAGTACAAAAAAGACACTGTGGTGGGGACTGCCCTCATGAACATGTATGGAAAATGTGGTGTATTGAACAAAGCATGGAGGATGTTTGATGAGATACACGAGAGGGATGGGGTATGCTGGAATGCCATGGTTGCAGCATATGTGCAGAATGGTGAGAGTAAGGCCGCCCTTCAACTTTTTCGCAGAATGTGGCAGGAGGATTTAGTCTCGGATAAGTTCACTTTCTGTAGCACTCTATCTGCATGTGCTGATGAAGGGGCTCTAGCAGAAGGCAAGAGATTTCATGCTCTCCTCTCAGCGCGTGAATTTGATTCAGATACCATGGTGGGGAATGCCCTTGTCAATATGTACGGAAAATGTGGCAATCTGGAGGGCTCATGGAGAATGTTCTGCAGTCTACGCGATCGTGATGTTGTTTCATGGAATGTCATCATTGCAGCCTATGCCCAGCATGGCAAAGAAAGTAGTAGTCTCCAAATCTTTGAGCAAATGCAGCAAGAGGGAGTATTGCCGAACAGTATCACACTCGTCAGCATTTTTGAGATATGTGGCAGCCAGGCTGTTCAAGGTAACGGTGAGCAATTGCATGCTAGTATTTTTGGCAGAGGACTTTATTTAGATACTGCTGTGGGAAATGCCCTTGTGAACATGTACGGAAACTGGGGCAGGCTAAAAGATGCTCAAAGTATACTTGATGAAATGCCTAAAAGAGACAGGACCACCTATATAAACTTTCTTTTGGCATGTGCAAGCAAAGGATCACTTGAGGAAGGCCAGGAGCTGCATGCCCATATTGTTGCTGTTGGATTTGACTCTATGCTTGCAGTGGTGACAGCTATTGTTACCATGTACGGCAAGTGTGCAAGTGTGGAGGATGCATGGGTGTCGTTTGTTAAACTGTCAGAGCGAGATGTGGTCTTATGGACTACCCTGAGCGTAAGGCACCAGCCTCTGAGACAACAGGGAAGGTTAATATCAATGGGGGTTCAACACCATTATCACTAGAAGGTTTGAACGAGGATGATGTTGGCTAAACCATGCAAGATGGGCAATACTACGATGCAATGCTATCTTTTGCAGATATTCTCGACACGCATGGGGAATCTAGAAACACAGTTGTGGACTGCTCTGAGAACAATCAAACTGTATCTTATGAAAGTAAAAGCTGTGAGAATTTCAACTAGGGGGATGCCAAACCAACACTTGTGCAAGTTGCATTAGCTGGCAAAGAGAATGGAGATGGAGTTTTAACAACCCTTGAAAATAGGCTTCTTATGAGCAGGATGATCAATACAGGAAATTCAACCAGTCAGGAAAGCCTTGATGAGAATGTGGGTTCAGAGGATGAAAAAGCTGAAGATAACGTGCCAAAATTTGATAAAGATGAAGGCAAATCAGTATAAATTTGAATGAAGATTAGCCTATATAGAAACTTGGTGGCACATACCGGAGGATGTGCAGGTTTAGAGGGGGTGGATGTCGTGCTGTGGCACATCCATGTAGTGAAAGAAGCTCACAGACCATCCCATATGAACTCAGATACAGTGGCATGTGTTGGAGCAGTTAATGTGTGTAGTCACCGAGGTCTACTAGCAAAAGACCAAGCACTCCCTATGAATATGAGCTCAATTATGGACGTGGTTCCAAGACAAAGTATTACACTGGCATGGTTGACCTCAGGGGTATGAAGACAAGGATTGGCGTACCTCTTGGGTGCCAAGCGAAAAAATGGGCAGAAAAAAGGTGATGAGGGGCCATGTTGCCTTGGGCATTTGGTGTGAAATGGAAAAACTGGTGGCTTTAATAAAATAAAATGATGGAAAATGTGGCCACTTATAAGGTAAGCTACGTGGAGGTATGAGGGGTTGCCAACGCATGCCATTCTGGAAGCTGGCGAATTGAAAAGAGTAGGCGCAGCTGGAAGAGAAGGGGGGGGGGAACACAGCAAAAAGGGGGGAACCACGGCTCTCTGTAGAATGGACAGAGAGTAGCTGGATGTGCAGATGAGGGCGGGCTTGTCCATGTAACACACGGCAGCAAGGTTGTGGCGAGGCCTGATGGAACCCTTCTTGCTACCATGCAGGATTTTGGCAATTTGCTAGCTCTGAAACAACAATGATTAGGGAAGATTGAATGGAACTCTGTAATGAAATTTCCTTTGAAATCAAGAGCCAATTTCTCCCTCCATAAAAAAAACAGCAGATTGTTCTGGTCATTCCAGACACCAATTCTACGGTAGTTTCCTGGAGGATCCTCTCAATTCCTATCCCCCATGGTGTCACATGCATTTATGTCGCTAGTCAAGAGCTTGCTCTGGCCATGTTGATCGATATCTAGTGTTTTGTTCTTAGGACATTACAGTAAACCCTGGTGAGTTGCAGTTTTGCACTATGATATGGTTTTCTGCACTATGGTATTACGTTGTAGCAGCATGGTGTTCACAACCTTGAAGATCATACAGCTTGGATTTTAGTTGCAACTTCCACAGCTTGGATTCCTGTTGGCTATCTTTCTCAACTTTAAAGATCCTAAAGCTTGGATTATAATTCCAGCCTGTCGGCTATCTTGCTATCATAAGAAAACCAGAGTGTGAAAAAGGGGAAACCGCCTTGGGAAGAGCTGCTGGGGGTTTCTTGGGCATGTGCAGCGGCTAGGGTGTGCAGAGGAGAGTGACTGGGGAGGCCAGGCAGCTGACGGGCGTGAACAGGTTAAGCCTGCCGAGCTTCTCTCCGTCCATCCGGGAGAGCTTAAGTTTCCATTTGAGGTGAGAAAGCAAGTCTCATGCTCTTTGCAGCTTGTCAATACAACTGAGGAGTATGTTGCCTTCAAGGTCAAAACTACTTCTCCAAAGAAGTACTGTGCTCGGCCGAATACTGGACTGGTCTTACCTGGGGCCACTTGTGATGTCACAGTTACAATGCAAGCGCAGCGGGAAGCTCCTACAGACATGCAGTGTAAAGATAAGTTTCTTGTACAGAGTGTGGTAACCTCAGATGGTGTTCAGGAACAAGAGGTTTCACAAGATCTGTTCAGCAAAGAACATGGAAAAGAAGTTTCAGAGACAAAATTGAGGGTCATCTATGTCTCACCACCTCAGCCCCCTCCTCATGTGCCTGAAGCAGCTGATGAGGGTATTTCATCTGGAAGTATGTTGCTGAGGAAGACCATGATCATCTATGTCTTTTTAGGGAGCCTGTGAATAGTGAAGGTGACAGGTTTCTGTGGGCCTGTTGGCTATGGTTTAAGGTGTTCATGGGATTATGAGCTCTCTTTGCTCATGGTTTTTATTGTGATGATGTTTATATAAATGTGGTGCCCTTTGAAGTTCAACCACATACTCTCACAGCTAGAAGTCCCGCGCTTTCCCAGCAACACCGCCACGTCACGACAACTTTGACGGCGTCTCCCAGTCGAATCACCCCGAGCTCTGCTCCAGGCGGCAACCTGCTACGTCAACATCACTGTCCCTGCAGAATTCCCAGTCCTTCCCATTCACCCCGCCCCTCCCTGTATACTTGTCGCTGCACGCCCTCCCCGTATATTTGCCAGAGAGCGTCCCCCTTCACGTGCCCAGCGGCTGTACACGCCCAGAGCTTCCCTCCTCTAAGCGGCTGTTTTCTTCTTTCTGCAGCAACTGCTGTGCCCTTTTTCCCTAGAATCCCCCTGGAAAAAGCCTGTTTTTCCACGAGGCGGTATCCCTTTCTCCCTGCAACCCTTCCCAAGGCGGTTTCCCCTTTTTCACACTCTGGTTTTCTTATGATAGCAAGATAGCCGACAGGCTGGAATTATAATCCAAGATTTAGGATCTTTAAAGTTGAGAAAGATAGCCAACAGGAATCCAAGCTGTGGAAGTTGCAACTAAAATCCAAGCTGTATGATCTTCAAGGTTGTGAACACCATGTTGCTACAACGTAATACCATAGTGCAGAAAACCATATCATAGTGCAAAACTGCAACTCACCAGGGTTTACTGTAATGTCCTAAGAACAAAACACTAGATATCGATCAACATGGCCAGAGCAAGCTCTTGACTAGCGACATAAATGCATGTGACACCATGGGGGATAGGAATTGGCAGGATCCTCCAGGAAACTACCGTAGAATTGGTGTCTGGAATGACCAGAACAATCTGCTGTTTTTTTTATGGAGGGAGAAATTGGCTCTTGATTTCAAAGGAAATTTCATTACAGAGTTCCATTCAATCTTCCCTAATCATTGTTGTTTCAGAGCTAGCAAATTGCCAAAATCCTGCATGGTAGCAAGAAGGGTTCCATCAGGCCTCGCCACAACCTTGCTGCCGTGTGTTACATGGACAAGCCCGCCCTCATCTGCACATCCAGCTACTCTCTGTCCATTCTACAGAGAGCCCTGGTTCCCCCCTTTTTGCTGTGTTCCCCCCCCCTTATCTTCCAGCTGCGCCTACTCTTTTCGATTCGCCAGCTTCCAGAATGGCATGCGTTGGCAACCCCTCATACCTCCACGTAGCTTACCTTATAAGTGGCCACATTTTCCATCATTTTATTTTATTAAAGCCACCAGTTTTTCCATTTCACACCAAATGCCCAAGGCAACATGGCCCCTCATCACCTTTTTTCTGCCCATTTTTTCGCTTGGCACCCAAGAGGTACGCCAATCCTTGTCTTCATACCCCTGAGGTTAACCATGCCAGTGTAATACTTTGTCTTGGAACCACGTCCATAATTGAGCTCATATTCATAGGGAGTGCTTGGTCTTTTGCTAGTAGACCTCGGTGACTACACACATTAACTGCTCCAACACATGCCACTGTATCTGAGTTCATATGGGATGGTCTGTGAGCTTCTTTCACTACATGGATGTGCCACAGCACGACAACGCGTGATCTGCCAATGCCCTCCTCGTCTATTGACCCTGCCTTAGGACCTAGCGAGCCCGCAGTGGCCGCATTAGCAGATGACCCCTTTCTGGCCGATGAGCCAGAGGACATGAACACTGACATCGCCGAGGGGACCGAGGAGGACCTCTTGGAGCACGACGACGATGATTATGACCTATTGGACCCTGCCGACATCCTGACAGAGACGGAGCTCTCTAGTGGACTGTTTAAATATCTTAATGCCAAACTAAACAATATGGGTAAAGTCCAGGCTGATTTAGTCACGATGTTACAGAGCATCTCCACACGGTTAGATGCACTGACAGCCGCCTCGGTTAGTACTCTGACTCCTCGAGGTAGCCGAGCTCCTGCGGCACGGGTGAGCGTAGCCTCGCCAATGGTTGCAGGAGTACAGACCGATGTGCCTGCAGGGCCGTCCGTATAGCGACAGCTTCGTCGTTATTAAAAGACTTAAAGCCGCCTAGTTTTGGTGGCAAGGAGAAGGAGAGAAACAAGGACTCAGTCAATATGTTTCTAGCAAAGTGGTCAGATTTGCACGCACTGCGACAGCAGCCTAGCCGTATACAGCCCGTAGAGGCTAGCCTCTCATTAACCGGCAAAGTGTACAAGTGGTGGATGAGTTTGACAACTCGCCCTGCCACTTGGACGGAATTTGAAACGATGTTTTGAAAAGAATTTTTTCCTGTTAATGAGGCAGAGAGAAGCTGGGAGTTATGGGACAAGTGCTCGATGGAGAACAAATCCCTAACTCAGTACATCTCAAACTACAGGGAGATAGTACTCAAGCTAAAGGGAATCGATGCATTCCAGACATTGCGAGGCTTTAAGAGAGGCCTCAAAGATGATTACCTTGAGTACGTAGAGCCCTTACAGCCTAAAGACCTGGCAGAGGTAATTAAGTATGCACAGATATTTGATGACATCAAGCGTCGTAGTGCGTGTGGTGGTTCTAGCAGGGCCAGTGAAAAGAGGAGGTTGGGCTTTAAAAGAAAAGGGTTCCGCAGTGATAAACAAGGGGATAGGACGGACCAGGAAGGACAGGGTGGTCATTGGTCTAAAAAACCGCGACCATCCAGGAAGAAAAGAGACACTGAAAGCCAAAAGAAAGAGCAATATATTAAAGCACGAAAGGAAAATCGCTGCTTTAATTGCAATGAAGTAGGGCACACGAAGGCTGAGTGTCCAAAGCCTAAAGCCAGCATGAAAGGCAACGAGCCCAAAAAAGATGGTAAATCTTCTAGGTAGTTGCATACAGTGCAGAGACTCCCTCTCAGTTCCGCAGAGTTCAGAGAGGTGACAGTGTGTCATTGTGATGAGCATCACGCTTGTTCAGTGACACCAGCAATGTGGCAGCCTACTGTAGGTCCGCATGACATGGTGCGCATGTATGGTACCATAGGTGGCCGTAGAGTCACAGTTTTTATTGATGGAGCTAGCCATAACTTCTTGAACTACTCGTTAGTCAAGAAGTTGGGGTTGACTGAGACCCGGAGTGATCATGAGTATACTATTGGCCTAGCCAACGGATATGACAAAACGGTATGGAATACCGTAGTATTGGGAGTCCCATTATCTATGCAGGACTACGAGGCTCCGCTTGACTTTCAAGTCATGCACTTAGCCCTCGGGGGGGTCACTATATGTAAATCCTCTATATCACGTGCGTTCAAGGCCTATTTAAAAAGTCCCTTATCTGTGAATTTTTTAGTGAATATAATGTATCCTTTCCTATTCAAATCTGTAAATTTTTTTTGAAATACAATAAATAAATCCCCTCTGTAAATATATTTCTGTAAGTTTTAAATATTTAAAATGTCCTTCTGTTGAACCCACGTGATACTTACATATTTATACGAGTGACCCCCCCGAGACTTAGCCAGAGCAGACGTATATTTAGGTAGGGAGTGGCTGTATGGCTTGGGCCCTAGTCTAGCTCAAAATTACTTACATAATACGCTATGTTTTAAGCACGGAGGTAGAGTCATTACCCTGCAGGGCGACCGTACTGTCCCTGTCACACCACTTATTTCCTCCATGGAGCTGTGTACAGCGGTCCACAGAGACCAGATTACAGAGGTATATGCTTGTTACCCTCTTTTGAATTCTATTTCCGTAGATGAAACGATAAATGATTTTGCGTAGACAAACAAGGAAAACAAAATAACCTTGGACGAGACCCACTGTTTGAAAACCCTGTTTGGCATGCATGTGATTCAAACAAGAAAAAATCCAAGGTGAATGAAACATTAAAGAAAAAGTACGTAGATACTTTAATGAATTTAATAGAGGAATTTTAGGATGTTTTTCTTGATGATTTACCAAATTTTTTACCACCATCTAGAGAAGTAGACCATGGCATCGAAGTTATGCCAGGATCAAAACCTATAAGCAAGCCTGCTTATAGATTAAGCCACTCCGAGGCACAGGAGGTCGAAAAACAATTGACGGAATATTTGAACAAAGGCTTCATTCGGCCTAGTTTAAGTCCATGGGCATCGCCTATTCTTCTGGTAAAGAAGAAAGACGGATCTATGCGGATGTGCATAGACTATAGGGCTCTTAATCAGATAACGATTAAGAACAAGTATCCAATGTGCATAGACTATAGGGCTCTTAATCAAATAACGATTAAGAACAAGTATCCAATGCCACGCATGGATGAGTTGTTTGATCAACTCTATGGATCGAGATACTTTACAAAAATAGACCTGAGATCTGGGTATCATCAGGTTAGAATTAAACAAGAAGATGTTGCGAAGACAGCCTTTAGGACCCGTTTCGGGCATTTTGAGTTTTTGGTTATGCCATTTGGGCTAACCAATGCTCCAGCGACGTTTATGACACTGATGGACAGCATTTTACGTCTATATCTGGGAAAATTCGTAATAGTTTTCCTAGATGATATTCTTGTGTACAGTAAGACACAGAAAGAACACATAGAGCATTTGCGTCTACTAGTGTTTGAGTTGTTGCGAAAGCACAAACTATTTGCAAAGAAGAGCAAATGTGAATTTTTTGAAACAGAAATTCACTACCTTGGCCATATTATATCCGTCGATGGTATGCGGATGGAGCCAGAAAAAGTAGAGGCTATTCTTAAATGGCCAGCGCCAAAGAATCTCGAGGAACTGTAGATTTTTCTTGGCATGTCGGGGTTCTACCGACAATATGTGAAGGACTATGCGAAGATCCCAGTCTCGTCAGTTACGGTCAAAAACAAAAAACATTAGTTGGAGGGACGCCCAACAGAAAAGCTTTGATAAGCTCAAGGTGACCGTAGCAGCTGCACCTGTTTTGACAATTGTGGATCTAAATGAGCCGTTTGTTTTGGAAACAGACGCTAGTAATGAGGCCATTGGGGACGTACTTATGCAAAGGGGACGCCCAATTGCATTTGAGAGTAAAAAGTTAGATCGTGCACAGCGTAACTACTCGGCTTACGAGCGAGAGTTACTAGCGATAGTTCATGCACTGAAAAAGTGGAGACACTATTTATATGGTGCTACTTTTGAGGTCCGGACGGACCATGAAAGTCTGAAATGGATTTCAAGTCAAAATGAACTGAAGGGTAGAAAAGCTCGGTGGGCAGAGATTCTATAGGAGTTTGACCTTCAGATACGTTACCAGAAAGGTAAGTATAACGTGGTGGCAAATGCACTTAGTCGCATGCCACAGATTAATGAACTTAGTTTCACAGTCTTCAAGAATGATTTCTTGGAGTCACTACGTGGTTTATGTGAGCACGATTCATCTTTTACAGAGGTTTCGCGCGCTGTACGCATACGCACTTCTTCACAGACGCGACCACCTCCCTCGTTTTTGGCACGCATTACTAGTCCGGAGAGACTTGCCGAAGGTGCAACAGGAAGGAAAGTGAGAGTTAGTTTGGAGAGACTAGCCGTGTCTTCTGGGTATAGTTTGGGGCCGGAGAGCTCTGACGTAGGCCCTTCATCACCTTTGACTGCCCACGGCTTCAAAGGGGAGTGATAAACTTCGTCGGGGGGAGAAATATGCTAATTACTCCATTGACGACGGGTACTTACTCTACAAGGGTAGAGTATGTGTACCAACTATTAGTGACTTTCGGGCCCACATTCTTAAAGAAAGTCATGATAGTCCAAGTGCGGGTCATCCTGGGATTCAGAAGACCTATGCACTAGTAGAAAGATCGTTTTATTGGCCTAGTTTGTTTAAGGACGTCCAGACTTATGTGCTGAAATGCAATAAGTGCCAGGTCAATAAACATGAACGTCTTAAGGTTGGAGGACTGCTCCCTCAAGGGAAATGGGAAAGCATTTCCATGGATTTCATTACCGGTTTACCTAAGACGAGTCGAGGGAATGACTCGCTGTGGGTGGTAGTGGACAGGTTAACTAAAATGGCAAAGTTTATTGCCACGAAGAAAACTGTTAAAACGCCAGAGTTGGCAAAACTCTTTATTGAACATCTCTACAAGCTATATGGCCTGCCTGCAGATATAGTGTCGGATAGAGATAGAAAGTTCAACAGTCATTTTTGGAGGGAAGTCTTCAAAAAGTTGGATACTACTCTGAGTATGAGTACGGCGGATCATCCGGAGTCTGATGGTCAAACTGAAAGAGTTAACCAAATTCTAGAGGATATGTTGCGTTCTTATGTTAGTAAGAAGCAATCAAATTGGGAAGAGTACTTGCCCTTATTGGAGTTTGCCTATAATAGCCCCAAGCACTCAGTGCGATGACTGGATTTACACCATTCATGTTAATGTATGGATTCCAGCCGAGATCTCCGATGACTGTAGGCCTAGAAAAGGAGAAAATTCAATCTGTCAAGGACTTCCTTGAAGATATGAATGATATGCTCAGAGCTGCACGTGAGAGCATTCGTAGCACTCAGGATCGCGCTAAAGCTTATGCGGATAAAGGACGTAGAAAGGTGACCTTTGTAGAAGATGACTTTGTATTCCTCAAGGTTCCTGCGCAGTCAGAAACCATGAAAACGGGAAAGTGTGATAAACTTTCTCCGAGATATTGTGGTCCTTTTAAAATCCTTAAGAAGATTGGGGACGTAGCATATAAACTTGAGTTAAAGGAGAGTTCTCAAGTCCATCCTGTCTTCCATGTCAGTAAACTGAAGAAATCAGTTCACGGGTTAGAGAACGCAGTTTCTCCAGAGATTTTAGTGGACTTGATAGAGCCACCAAAGATACCACATGAACCTGAAAAGATTCTAGAGTATCGTGTGACAGACAAACCCGACATAAAGTGTACGAGGAGGTACTTGTTAAATGGACATATAGGGATGAGGAGGTAGCTACTTGGGAACGCCGTAGTGCAATTTCCAAGAGGTTTCCCCAGTTTGTTTTCGAGGACGAAAACTCTTCTTAAGGGGGGTTAATGTCACGTAGGTTGTAACGCCTGTGAGACCGACGGCGGCAGACCGGATGGCCATGTCCGGGGTTCAGTGGGAGAGGACGCCCATGCGGAGTCATGGGCGGCCAGGCTAGTGTGGACGGCAGGCCACACACTATATAGCCTAGGGGATGAGGGGCAATCCCCATTCTTCCTCTATGGCTGGGTGGTGAGCCAGAGGCCGTCCGGTCCTGTGGTAACGCCCGTAGCGGCGTTACAAGTATTTAACAGACCTGCTTAAGGGTAGATTGTGGCTTTCTTTGTTAATGCTGTGGTAGCTGGTTCTTTATAAAGATAGATGCAAATGTGGAGCTTGAAGATGACAAACTCTGTGGTGATGAGAAAGTGGATGTCAATGCAGAGGGAACAACATTGGATTGTGCTGATATTTGTGGCTTTCTCCTTGTGGCATTCAAATGCTTGCTATACTGGTCCACCACATTTGTTAATGTGGAGGCAGTGTTCGTGGTTATGATTATTTCCCTTTGAGACACTCCTTGTGGTCTAGTTGATTCCGCATTGATCTGCTATCACCTAGTTCGATTGAAGATTAACATGTACGTTAAAATATCATGCATGCATGACCTAAAAGTTACAAACCAACAACCTATTAGGACCATAGATGATAGTTTTAAGCAAACCAAGTACTTTGGTATTTTAGGCACTTATACCCTCTATACTTATGTAAGACTTTTCAAGCTAAGGTTTACCCAACTGATTTCATGTAGCAAAGGAGAGTAGGTTATGACTAGCACCCGTGTCAAGCATAGCATTATGGAACACTTTACCATAGGGGCTAGGTAATTCAATGGGTGTCCTACGAGGTGGAATGAAATCATCCCTGTTGTCAATAGTTACGAACTCGCTCTGGTGTTAAGAATAGCATTATAGAACACTTTACCATAGGGGCTAGGTAATTCAATGGGTGTCCTAAGAGGTGGAATGAAACCATCTATGTTGTCAATTACCTCTCTAGCATGTTTGATTTCTCAACATTGTAGAAATTTTTCCCATCTTTTCCTTGCCTTCTCTTGGACTTGGATCTTCCTTTGAATGGCCCTTTCCTTGGTGGCTTGTTTGTCATGAGAAGCACATAAGGATTCTTTGATAAAGGGTCCATAGTATTTCTTAAACTTAAGTCTACCTCTACAAAACATAACATGAAAACAAGTGATTAGTGTAACACATTTATGAGAAGAAAAAAACATATGCTTTAAGCCTTGATGGCCTATGTATGCTTTAAAATGTGAGAGGATCCCACTTCACAATACTTGCTAGACCTCCTTACATTAGCATGCAATGACACTTCTCATTGAACTCTAATATATGAGTTCTAGAAAGCATTGTGATGACTATGTCTATACACATGTAGACTCTATGAGTAGACAGAATACCTTATGCATAGATAAAGAGAGCATAAGAAATATATGCTATATACATAAGAGAGTATAAACATTCAAAAAGCTTATACTCTCCATCCATGTATAGCACTCCACACATCAAAAAGGCTTTATGTATAAAAACATAATGCACAAAAATATATGCTATATACATAAGAGAGTATAAACATTAAAAAATCTTACACTCTCCATCCATTCATAGCACTCCACATCAAAAACGTTTTATGCAAAAAAACATAACGCATAAAGCCTTACGCTTAAAGCTTATCCAGAATATTTATGTATAAAACCTTATGTAGTAAGCTTTATGTATAGAGTTTAACGCATGCATAGAGTTTAATGCATGCATCAAGCTAGATGCAAGTTCTATGCATAGAGCTTAATGCCTACAAGCTAGATGCAAGCGTATGCATAGGCTTGCAATAAATCTATGCGTAGAGCTTTTGCATAGATCTTGCAAGCTTATGTAGCTCTATGTATAGGCTTTTTGCATAGAGCTTCCAAGAAGCCTATACATAGAGCTTATGCATAGAAATTATTCATAACAATGCTATGCATAAAGCTTGCAAGCTTATGCAAGCTCTATATCTAGGCTTTATGCATAGAGCTTGCAAGACGCCTATGCATAAGCTTGAAAGAAGACTAAGATTATAGCTTATGAAATTTGCCTATGCGAGAAGGCTATGCATAGAGCATGTAAGCTTATGTAAGCTCTATGCATAGGCTTTATGCATAGAGCTTACAACAAGAAGCCTATGTATAAAGCTTGCAAGAAGCCTAAACTAACCCTAAATCCGGCACCAAAGGGTGCAATAATATGTAGAAAAAATCATAAACAAGGAAAAGAAAAAGTGGGCTTACCTCTTTTTTTGTGAAGTCGAAGGAGACAATTGGTGAAAGACCTACAAAACAAAAGATTAAACAAAGTGATTAGTAGATTAAACATAACATTAAGAACTAATGCACAAGTAATAAAAAACCCTAAAAGCTGTGTCCATGCATTGATAGCTCTCAACAAGCACACAGAGCCAAAAAATCAAAAAACCCTAAAAGCCCAAAACTCTAACTTGAATAAGACTACAAAATAGCAATAAATAAATTAAAAAGTTAGTAAGGATACTTCATTTTAACATATTAGAAAGCAAGAGGAGAAGTGAAAGATGAGGAGGAGAAGAAGAGAAAAATAGGTTGAGTTTCTTTACCGTAATGTTAATTCATAAATGACTGAAAGCTTGTGGTTTATGTTGCCCTAACCCTAGCTTTTACATAGAAAGCATAATAGAGAGCTTTGAAGGAGAGCTCTCTATCAAAATTCTCCATTAGAACTTCTATGTGCAAGCTAGGGTTAGGACAAGGAAAACGAGAGGAGAAATGGAAAGGAAAGAGAGGGGAAGGGAAAGAAAAGGTCACATAGAGAGCATAGTTGATGCTTTCCATGAAATCTTGGAAAACAAGAAAGCAATGAAGCTTTCCATGAAATCTTGGGATAAAGGAAGAAAGGAAAGAGGCAAGTAGTTAACTTGGAGAGGGAAAGAGCTTTGATGGAGGGAATTAGGTGGGAGGAAGTGTTGTTGAATCCGTCGTCCTAGCATGTGCAACAAAGAGGTAGGTAGAGAGAAAGGAATCGTGTTGATGGCTTCCAAAAGCGCTGCCTCTATAGATCTGTTTAAAGCACACCATTGTGAGAGGAGTCTATCACTAGCACAAAACCCCACCAAAAACAACACGAGCGTGCACTAGAGCACACAACCTCTATCTCGTGGTCCTCAGCTTCCCCAAAGGGATACTTCACTACCCTCCCAGCCACCCTATTGATGTTAGATGTGCTACTGAATCAATTGTCCTCCTCTATGGTCAACATTGACCTCCAATGTCTGTCATCTATCACCTAACACCCTCTCTTGACCATAGTTGGATGTTAGCTGCTGACCATAGTTGGATGTTAGCTGCTGCTAACCATAGTTGGATGTTAGCTCTGCTGACCATAGTTGGATGTTAGCTGCCTCGGAGAAGTCAAAACACTTACTCTCACACCTGTCTCTGAATTCGAATGGCTCTCCCAGTCTAGACTTGATTCCTTAGTGTCCTCTAAAACTCTTAGGTGTTTGTGGACTTAATATCTACACTCCTAAGGCCTTCCAAATGGTCCTATTGACACTCTTTTGACTATCTTTTGGCCTTCCTCCTCCAGCCTTTGTTTTCGAATTCTACTACATAGCTATTCTGCCTCCAAAGTCAACAACAATTCTGACACTTCTCAAAGTGTCATGTGACAGCTATAACCCCTTGGAGACTTCTTAACTAAGCAAGATATATCACCTTCTAGGTTCTCTGCTATGACAGCATGCTACCAGCTCACAATTGGCTCCGAATGGGCAGAATCTACCCAACTAACCAAGCTGACCTAGTTGACATAGATTCTAACTCCTTTGAGTCATTTGACCACACAAGGACATCAAAGGACTATAAAAACATTGTCTCCAAGCCTCACATGCAATCAACTGACCTATTGTGTATGACTGCTACCTCAGAAACACTTTAAAATAACAAGCTTTGTGTGTTGTCCTCAAAAAGGTCCAGAACTGTAATAAGAGATGATGTGAAGAATCACTTCCCCTCCACTAATACTAGTTAGAAAAACATCTTTATACCACCTGCTAATCATTTTAATGCCTAGATGACTCAGAATCAGTCCTACTACGTCCCAGGCCCAACTCAACGATAGTTAGCTCTCACCTGTAGCCTTATCACCAAAAGAACTCCTTCTGTACAAAATAGAATTGATCCAAAACACATAACAAAACCTTTATATCACATAATTTGATCCTGTGGATATTAAAAGAAGACTTTGTAACATGTATAAGCCTCAATATTGAGCAGAGGAAGGAAACAAACAGCATATCAAAAGAAACTCTCTCAAATGATCACAAGAAAATCCAAACATGTATTCTGAAATATTCAAAAGATCATCATCTATCATTCAATTGTAGAAACTATTTGCAGGCTTCACTAGTAACTGGTAGAATTGGGATAGCTTGAGCAATCCTCAAGACTGGTCCAAGTTCTAAGAGTAGTGCTCCGTGGGAGGTTTTGGGACACCATCCACAAAGAAGACTGTCCCTTTCCTGCAACTCTCTGCACTGGACACACCTTAGTCTTCTCTCACAAACCCACATCACTTTCAACACAAAAGAATCCCTCTGATAACCAACTTCAAAACAAACTCATAAGACTAGGGAAAGCTCCCTCAACACAACAGCAAGGCCCTCACACAACTCTCTCATACCAAATCTCTCACCAAAAAAATCCATCCCCCTTGTTTCTTCGTGCGCAAAAATACCCCTATCTCCATGCATGCTTTTGCCTACTCTATCTAATTCTGTCGGCTAGCCACCACATAACCAATCTAATGGAAGCTCAAGTTATGAATACACAACTACCCATGCAAGATCCTAAGCTTCCTAAAGTTTTAAATTACACCCAGTACATTATTTTATTCTTCGTGGGATTGGGATGAGCTTCGTCACATGACATATCCCCTTGGCCATAAAGACTTCCATCGTCTTTTGCCAAACCCCCCCATGGTTGAAACATTTATGCTTAACCACTTGCTGTGGATTCTCTGAAACAATCTTCAGCAAACAATACCTTCAACTCCCAACAATCTTCTTCATGCTCCTCTACTAAACACACTACTATTTTCACTACAACTAGCAGCGAAAAAGCACTGCTATTGCTCAGGAGCAATATTTCGCTGTTGAGCAGCGTAATAACGCTGCTGATGAGCAGTGAATGTACTGCAGAATTAAAGAAAGATGGGGACAGAGTGGGGAGTCTACACACAACTCCCTGGTTTGTCCCATATCTTCATTTTCTAATGTATACAGAGTAAAACTAACATAACTTCACATCATCTCATGAACAAGTGAATGTAAAACTTACAAATACCAAAAACAAAAGACATTTGCAAACCATGGTTTTAGGAATGTCAAAATTAAATTACAATACTTAGTGGAATACATAAGTGTATGTATGTTCCTAAAAAACTCATATACAAGATAAAGTGTAATAAAAACCTATGGAGCTAGGGGCTATCTAGATCTCATGCTGTGCGATTGGTATGTCAAAATTAAATTACAATACTTAGTGGAATACATAAGTGTATGTATGTTCCTAAAAAACTCATATACAAGAGAAAGTGTAATAAAAACCTATGGAGCTAGGGGCTATCTAGATCTCATGCTGTGCGATTGGTATTGTTCCTTGCAGCTCTAGTCCCTTCACTTCTCACATTTCCATTGCTATCGGTAGCTACGTTTGCATATCTTCATCTGTTTGTCTTTGAGATTTTTTTAACGGTCCTTATTTGTTGTTAGCATATTTTACATGGCGAGTTATCTTTCCTCCTCAAGTTGTTCCAAAACAAATAACCGATCAGTCGATTCATTAACATCAAGCTTTTCAGTTATAGCTACCTTTAAGCTGGGGGATCATGAACTCCCAAGGCATTACTACCTTAAGTCCATACACCATCTTAAAGGACGTGCAACCAATTACAACATTGTATGATGTGCGATAGGCCCATAAAGTTGTTTTGAGCTTAGACTCTGAGTTAATGTATTGAGCCACCACCACTACCACTACCACTACCACTACCACCACCACCACCACTACCATGCGACAACTACCACATATACTAATGCTATAACCACCACTACCATGGCTATGTCGATGGGACTACCACTATGGTTGTTGGTACAATTAGACCTATACTATGAACTCTATGCATCCCTAGGTCACTCCAATCAGTGGGGGTGATGGGACTTGATGAGCTGGGAATGGGTGAGGTGAGCACCAACCTAAGTTTTCTCATACTGCTCAAAGGGATGAGCATCTAGAAGAAATTTTGGATCTCAACCTCCTACATGTAGTCCCATAGATTACAATACATGGAAGCTTCAAAACAAAACATACATTAGACCATACCAGGGATTTAATATTCACGTGATCACAAGATTTTTTGTGATAATAACACATGTGAACAAGTTATTCACATGTTCTCATGTTACCGTTCACAAAATAACAGGTCACTTGCCATTTGGGAACCCCTTAAAAGCTTGACTACACATGGGAATAAGATTTTCACATGTTCTCATGTTACCATCTTCACATAATAGCAGGTCAGTGGCCACCTAAGAAGATTTTTTATGCCCGGCAAAGATAATTTTTTTAGGCCCTTGTGAAAGATTTGTGAATATAACATGTGATCACAAGATTTTTTGTGTTATTAACATATGTTATTAACATGTTTACATGTTTTCATTTACGTCAGTGAAATCCCTGGACCATACTCATGCAACATACATTACGACTCTTAGCTATAAATACATAGGATCTATGTATGTATGTATACATCTCTATGTAACATCCATTAGGACTCTAATTAGGCATATATGCAAGACCCTTATGCATATGAGACATAAGCCTTATGCATGAGCCACGTGCTAAGATCCTTATGCATGAGCCACATGTCACTAAGCTCTTTAATGTACCAAATCACTGAGAAATGATCCAATCAAACATATACGATATGCCTTTACATCCATACATGTTGCATGTTGCATATAAGTATCATTCGAGGTCACCAAGTGTCGAATACATGCCAAACATAGCTCTTTGTTTTGGTCAAAAACCTATAAATAGTTATATAGGAACACTAATCCACTTCCAAATTACTCAAATCGTATACAAATCCAAGGCCTGGGCATTGATTGGCTTCATATCAAGTTTCTTTAACTATCAATAGAATCAATTTTACTAATTTTGACCAAATGGATGAATAATTAGACGATATAGTGACTCCTTTTTGCTAATTATAGTTTACAACACTATTCATCTTTCTTAATCAAACTCTTTCTTTCTTAGTGTGCATTTGAGGAGCTGCAAAGTCATCATTTTCATGTAGTACAAGCTTGGGGAAATAAATATGAGCTAGTTTGACCATGTATGCCTTCATTTGATATCTTTTATGCACTAGGAAGCTCAGGCTATCGACTATTTTTGTAACACTTTCAAAGAGCTTGGAGATTAGGTAATTATTAGGGTGTGATATGTGTGCCTTAGCTACACACCAAACACCTCAATATAGATGCAAACAATAAACAATTGCAAGTTCCATACATATGAGCTTCCATAGTCTCAATACAATATATAAGTTTCCTGCAAATCTATTTCACTTGCTCAAAAGTTGTCTCAATAGCTTGCCAATACATCTCTTCTCTTGTCCAATAATTAAAACATTCATCACTTACATCAATCCCACAAGGCTCCACAATGCCATACATTCACACAAGCCTTCTCACAACTTCCATGGAGAGCTTGAAAACTAGAAATTTTTGTTGCTTGGTGTAGCTACTTGTTTTCTTTGAATCTCTCAGAAAATACCTAATGTCTGAGTGTCTCGGATTAGTCACTAGTTAGTCCAAGCTTCAGAAGTGCTTCATTTGAGTGTGCTCCACAGCTCCAAAAACCATAATTTTTGCTCTTTTGTACTCTCTCAAGAAACCCTAATGAGAGCTGCCCGGGCTCTGATTCTATGAAAAGAGAATAGAGGGGAACATGTGAGACACACCTAAACCATACTTGCTCTCATTTCTTCAACATACAACAAGTAGAGAAGCTCAATATCTTTCCTTCATTGTACTCCAGAAAACATGGAACATTTCCTAATGATAAGTTACCACTGAACTAAACCTAAAACTAATGTCCACACGATTTTCCAATTGCGCACGGCCATAATTATCCAGACACACACTTCTAGAGTGGTGTCCACACGCTATTGCTATCCGCACGCTATTGATATCCACTAGTTCGTGCTGAGCTAAAAGCTATCTATGCGGGATTGGATCTGGTCTGCAAACAACTAATAAATCTTGAAATACACTCCAAATCTTAAGGCTTGGATCTTATCCATGCATTCCCATGTTACTTATGTAGGATTGGATCTTATCTATGTGTTCACATGTTATCTATGTTGGATTGGATCTTATCTATAGATGTGTTCACATTTTATCTATGTTGGATTGGATCTTATCTATGTATTCACATGTTAAGGAATTATTTTTTGTCTAAACCATTTGTTTTTTAAACAAAGATTAACATAAGCTTTTTATTGAGGTGATCAAGGCCATGTGCCACTGAGGTGTGCACTACTAAGAAATCCTATATATCACGTGCGTTCAAGGGGTATTTAAAAAACCCCTTTACCTGTGAATTTTTCATGAATAAAATGACCCCTTTTTCTTTATGGACTTACGGGTTATTTTTTCAAAATTGATTAATACAAGCCCTTCCGTAAATGTATTTCAATAAACTTACCTTAAAAGTTTGGATTAAAAAACCCCTTCATTTGAACTCACGTGGTATAAAGGCTAAACCATTTGTTTGTTTTTTACAAAGATTAGTATAAGCTTTTTATTGAGGTGATAAAGGCTGTGTGCCTCCGAGGTGTGCCTTAGGAATTCTAGCCTAATGGGACATCTTTATAGATACCTTGAATGTATTTCTTTAGGGAATTCGCATTGTATGTTAAGATCAAGGGATGTTGTTTGTGTGTTTTAGGTGATTTTCTAATAAGTTTTATTATAATTGTATTTTGCATGCGAGGCTAGGAACCTCCCTCAACATATTATAGTTATATACATGCACAAAGGAACTTTGCACTATCAATTCTCGTGCACACATATTGCTTTTAGTTATGTCTAAGGTCACTTACAAATATTACAACACTTGTATAAATCAAGAGGACAAATATTTCTTTAGCTATTAGTGCTTTTCTTTAACTTGCTTTTCTTTATGAAGAGATTGGAAGGGCATATAACTAAATTTCCCAAAACCCTTCCCTTCCTTTGAAGATTAATTGTGTTTTCACCCTTCTTGTAAAAGTTTTGACCCCCTTGGAAGAGTACTGCAACCTTCAAATTCTAGCCCTACACTCGTGACACTCCAATAGTGTGTGCTCTTGGCACCGGCCTAGCATTCATTATAGTTATCCAAAGGGCCCCACGTCAAGGCCGAGATGTTCAAGGTTGTGCAACATAGTCACAAAATCTTTCAAACCACAATCAAGATCTCGTCACCAGTCTGTCTCAAAACTCCCCTTGCGGTATGAAAAGTGAGGCGCCAAAGCTACTTACTTGCCAATGCTCAAATTATGAATCCTTCTTAGAGGATCCCCCTTGTGCAAAGAGAGAAGAATACCTTCTTCTCGGAAGAGAAGCTTAATATTGCAGAAACTTAAAGTATGCGCTTCTCATTAGTAAGCAAGAAAATGGTCGATAATTTGACCCTTCTAATAAACAATTAAACGGTCCTCTTTGGGTTTATGACTTGCAAAGTGAAATTTTGTCCCTTGAGAAGACGCGCAAATGATATGATGTAATTAGTAAATTAATATCCAATTTCAAGTATACAATGTTTACATTAGTCTTTGTGCCGGCTTTACACCCTATCTACATTTGTTTTGTAAGACTTTCCAGCCTAACTACATTACTTTGACGTGGAACTACCAAAACTTCAGGCGCATGGCGTGTGACAGAGAGCTCACACGTGCAACCCCGTTCGCGTGAGGGAGGCAAGCAACGCTATCCTTGTATCTGCCAGCGACCTGAAGAGAGCCTCGATCTGATGTTGGAGTGTAGCTATGAAGGTTTGAAGCTCTTCCGCCCTCTTGCTGGTAGTGTCAGCAAGACGGCTGAGATCGTCCCTTACAGCTTGAGATCGTGCAGTACTGGGCTGTTCCAAAGTTTGTCTCAACATCTCATTGATCTGTGTAACAGAAAGATCTAGGATGTCGAGGTCGGGTAAGAGGGTAGATCCATGGGGCTTCTTGTGTACTCTCTCCAGCAGCTCTTTGTTGACTTTAGCTTGGAGTGCTAGAAGAGGAGTTGCCCACAATGGCCGGCCCGAAACGTGCAGAGGACCTAGTTGAGATCGGGGAGGATTCCCAGAAGGGAGCGCCGCTGCAAGCAGTTTGCAGACGAAGAGGGTAGCCATTTCCCCTCCATACAAAGCAGCGGGCAACGCAAAGGAGGAGGAGGAGCAGGTGGGCGTATTCTGTACATCCTCATCCGGGGCCCTGAGCTTGTCCCCCATTCTTCTAAGCATTGAGCTACAGGCTGCCAGCCGATGGTGTGTCCGCCGCAGGTGTGCGCGGCCAGGAGTAGCAGGCTCTCGCAGGTCTGCTCGCATCTGCTCTGCTGAGATCAGAGCATTTCTTGCTAGCAGCAACGCACCCCTTTCGGTTCTCAAACCTGGTTTGCAACGCAGGTAGCCGATGGCAAGCTGAACGGCTTTGACATAGCCGTGCACGCCACCCATCACATCCCTCACCACTTGGCACACATCAAGTAGCTTCACGCTGTCATCCATGTACTGCTGGATCAGCTTCATGTCTCGGACGGGCAGGGACGTTTGCAAGCATGGAGCGAGGGCCTGCACAGACGCCTGTGTGGAGAGCAGCATACCCACAGCACTGGAGAGCCAGCTCAGACCGAGGGACGACTTGGAGTCGCCAGCCTGTGTAAGAAGCTCCTGGAAGCAGTGTGCCAGATCAGCCTCGAATGCTTGCGAGGCAGATGCAGTCTCGGTGTAGACGCGGGACTGGCGCTTGTTACAGTGAAGGCGGCAAAGAAGGGAGGAGAGGAAAGACCTGGAAGCCATAGTACTGATGGTGCTGCTTACGGTCAGCCCAAGGAGGAGCAGACAGCAGCTGTTAGATCTATCTGCAATGACTGGCATTCAAATAGAGGGAGATGAGAAGGGAGCAGTAGTCGAGGAGACAGGGAGGGTGGCCATTATTTAATGAGCAAGGGTGGCCTCTCAGCAGACACAACGCAATGCGAGATGCTGGCACGTCTTCACTTTTGCCGACTGCCATCGCTCTCTCTGCGACTGCGGCAAATTCAATTACATCTTTCCTACTCAGAGATCATCCCGCATGACACAATGTTGATGCTCATGCTACCCTACTTGACGACAAAAGGTGTACGTCATGATGCATTTGATAAGCTTTCTTTCCACATGGAGACTTACGGATAAAGAAGAGTTCCACACGTGCACTCGTCCCGTCGGATATTCCGCTCATATTGGCCGTGACCGGATTGAAAATAGTAAGCATCATTACATTTTCGAAATGGACTCATAATGGAGTAGGAAGCTCTTATTTCTAACGGAGGTGCTAGCAATAAGAAGATTGAAAATCAAAGACATAATAGATCTGTTTTAGTGGCTCATTAAGACGATATAACGTGTATACATGGGGGATAAAACCAAGGATTTCCAATGCACTAATGTGCACATTTTCCCATGGATTCTTTCCTAATTGCAACCTCTAAGAAGCCTTAATTTTGCAAGCACGATGGAGACTTCATCCACTTGGTCAAGTTTCCTATTAGAGAAAATCATGGGAAAACACGTGCACTATAATAGTCATAAGCGTGATGGTACGATAGTTACCGAGGTGAGTTTCTCAAGCCCTATCTTTGAAAACTTTTAGTGATTTAGACATTTTTGCACATTTTGTTCTTGACTTTGACATAACTCGAGTCGGCCTTAGAAAGGGTATGTAAAGCGAATGGTTTCTCATATCTATACAAGTTGAGGTTGCAGGAAGAGAAACAAGTTGTTTTTCTTGGTGATGGTTTGGAGATGGATCCCACTAAGGTGGAGAGAATGGTAAAAAATAAGAGACCAATATCATGATATGAGTTTAGATAGGTTGTGGTGGTGAATGTATTTTCCTAAAAATAAAGACGACCTTGATGAATCTTTTGAATTCTCTATCTTTTATGTAACACTGCATAGTGTAATTTTGGTAAATTTATATCCATAAGTCACTCAAAACTAGTTAAATTTGGTAAATTCTCTTAATAATTATTTTTTGGTTAAATAGCATGGCATTCTCAAAGACCCCTCATAGTATCCATTGGGCTAAAGAAAGCACCTAATTGTTTTCAAGGTGGGTGACATTTCTACATTGCCTTCATCTACTTTTTTGAGCATTGTAAAAATATCATCGGATAAGATCAAGTATTATGCACAATTTGTTGAAATATATTGTGAATTTCTTACACTATTAAGTTTTACTTACACATAATCATCCATTCTCTTAGGAAGAAGAGGCCTTCATCACATTAAGATTCTACTTACATACAATCATTCATCTTGGATACAATCATCCATTAAGCTTCTGTTTAGATATAATCACCCATTGAGATTACACCATTAAGTTTCTACTTAGCTATAATGCTTTATTCTTTTGTGAATTCACCTTACACCATTAAGCTTCTACTTACACACAACCATCCACTCTTTTGGGAAGAAGTGAAAGTAAAAAACTACAAAAGATCTATACATGAAGAGCAAGTTTCAAATACACATGTTCAAATAGAAGAGACTTGATATTTGCTTCTTATAAGATGGTTGAATGTGAAGATGTGGAAGCCTACATTGATAGAGATACCTTAGTAAACCTATAAACTGGACTGCACACTTTGATGGCACACGTAAGAAAATATCAAAAATGAAGAGCAAAGCTTATCATATGATCATTGTCGGAAAGATGCAATGTGAATGGAAACTAAGACTCATCATCATAGTCAAGGTCCCTCATTCTCGGAGGGTACTCCTATCTCATGTGCTTCTTGTGGCATACTTTGTAATGGTCTTAGGCCATTGTTACTAGAGAATGGGATTTGGATGACATGCAAGTGAGGCATACATCTATCCCATGATGCATGGAGACTATCAGTGACGTCACCTATAATTGCACAAAACAAGCAAGTACGTGGCAATAAAATCTCATAGAGTGATAGGGCTAAGGCATCATAACATTCCATCCTCCATTTGTCACCCTCTTGCTCTAGATAGTCTTTACTTGACCGGTCTACCAACATAATAGAGAACACTCTGATCATCATGCCCTTATGTAGTCACTCCTACAAGGAATAGAGATTACCGAATGGAGAACACTCTCATCATCATGCCACTGTGGGGTCACTCCTACAAGGAATTAAAGGAGTCTCGTCTCATACTTTCTAAAGTAGGTTCTATATTTCCAACAAAGGTGGGACGCAACTATGAACATGCAATGCTCACAATCATGAGATGGCTCAAGGGGGTGGAATTGTAAACAAAATAGGTGTTAACCTATGACGGACATTGAGACATATTATGTTTTACGTCATTAATTTAAATATTCTAAGTCATAGGCCGGGCTTGTCGGCACCATATGTTAAGGATGAAGGGATTGGGTGATCGTCGACGATGAGAGGCGCACCTTGAATATTAGTAGGATAAGGGTTAGGATCGGCTGGCCATGTATGGGCGCCCAAGTGTGAACGGCCAAGTCACCTATAAGAGTCAAATGTAACCCTAAAATCTTCATTCTCATGTGTTGTGAATACAAGAGTGCTCTTGCCTTATCTCTTTGGTTTCCTTCTCCTGCGTGTGTGAGAGAGAGAGAGAGAGAGTGAGAGAGCGATCGAGCACTATGTAGCGGCACGGCGGCGAAGAGGCGGTAGAGCGGCGACGGCGGCTCCTTCTTCACGGCTGCGACGCGGGAATCCTTCACGGCGGCGACGGTTGAGCGGTGAGTGACACACCTTTTGCATTCTGTTTGAGCTTCCTTCCCTGGTTGTATGCTTGCAGCCATTCGTGGCTTGCATACGGTGTCCGGCAAAAGCGCACATTTTTGGCGCCGCTGTCGGGGAGTTGCCCTGCACCAAGCTCCAGTTTGCAGCTCGGGCTGCTGCGTGAAGTTTAATTTACACTGTAGGAAAGGCGTCTGTGTTGCTGTTGAGGTGTTTCTGTGGTTTTCAATCTCTGTTTCTGCAATTTGTCTTCTGCATTTCTGTTTCTTTTGTTATTTTTCCGCTCCGTGTGTGGGCGTGCATTTTGTTATCTGGTTTTCTACGTGTGAGGGGGATTTTTGAATCCCTAGACCTGTGCTGTGTGCGAAGTGCGCCGCGGCCAAGGCTGAAACCCAGAAAGAAACCCTAGAAAACTTTTCAAAAAAATAAAAAATAAAAAATAAAAATTCTAAAAAATAAAAAATAAAAAATTAAATTTTATTTTTAAAGAAAAAACCAAAGGTGTGGAGAGGAAAGATTTTTTAATTGGAGAAAATTTTTTTGAAAAGAAAGAACCCCACGACCCACGGCCCTGGCCTCGGTCTCGGTCTCGGTCTTTTGATATATATGTATAGGAGAGTGAGCCTCCATAGCTTTCTTTCAAGTGAGAGCTTATGGGAAGTTGTGCCCTATATGTAGCCCACTCCCCAAGGAGTAAAGTGAGCATGTGGGATGAAGCCCTCACCCTTTCCTCCACAAGCAAATAGGCTTTTGCCCCTTCCCCCATAGGGAAACGGACTGTTTTGAGGACCACAAGAGCTCTGGATAGGCGAACACGGTGCTGTAAAGCACACTAGGACCCTTTGAACGATACGCTCATTTCGAGCTATCACACACCCTAGTCCAAGTTCGACCGTAAGTAAGGGGGTCAAAAACGAGTTAAAAACAATCTAAAAACAAGTAAAAACGGGGTGCGAAACACCTAAGAAACCACTTGTGTGAGTTTCAAGGGTAGTCACCAACGCACATAGGGTACCCATGTCACATGCATCTACGTTCTGGTCGGGTGCTAGAGCCTGAACAACTAGAAAGCGTTTCAGTCTACGCAGGCTCACACCATCCCTCCACGTTGGCATCTTGGCCTTCGGCTGGAACCCAAGGGAGTGCAACCCAAGATCCACGAATAATGGATAGTGACTCGTCCTCTGACTCAGAAGCCATGGAAGGGCACCCTACCAAGAACCCTCAGGAGACAAGCCAAAACATGCCAGTGTGGGCCCCACAACCCGGATCTAGCATGTTTAGTCGTCTAATAGAGACCTTTAGTAGAGCTACACGCTCTGAACATGCGACAAGCGAAGTAAATGAGGAAGGAGGGGTAGTGGATTCGCCATTCACATCTTATGTAGACCCTACCCTCCCAAAGAGTGTCCATGTGGATATTCTACCCACTTCGTTTAATGAGGGCCCTACTGAGCTACCACATTCCGATGCTCTTCCTAAAGTAGAGGTCCCTAGAAGCCAACCCATAAGAAGTGACATTGCGTCCACTTCAAGAGAACCGTTTGGCACACCAAGTCTGGATGGGATATTTCTCAATAAAAATTGGGAATATGATCTACACACAGAGACTCTAACAGACCTATACACGGGTTACACATACCATGTGGGTTGGTTAGAAGTCCTATGATCTACATCTAGCGCCACTAATCTAGAAGAGCAACAGCAAATGATATGTGAGGTTATTCATAGAATTATCCAAATTGAGAGGCAAAATAGGGAAGTGAACCTAGTTTCCACTGGCCCTATGAGGTTTTTGGATACGGGCAAGGCCAAACAACCAACCCTAGCACAATTGGAGACTCCCTCGGTGAGTCCCATAGACCCTTCGTATGTTGTTTCGCTTGGAGTCTCAATGCAGGTTGAGCCCACGAGCAGTAACTTTAGCTTTCCAACCTTGGCTCAACTTTCCATTAAGGAATCCACAATGCCTACCCCAATGATGAGCATGACAGAAAGCGCACCTGTTATCACTGTAGTTAGTACAACACCGCTACCTAGTGGAACAGTACATACAACAGTGCATGCTGGTGCCTATCAACCATATGTACCTATCGCTACTCATGCTCATGTAGCTCCTACGCCTCTTAGTATGCCAATGGCGTATGCTCCACGACCGCCTTATCACAACCCTTATCCAAGAGGAGCTAGGCCTAGCCACATATTATATCCTACGTCATTTGCCAACATACTCAGACCAACGCCAACTCCTATCAGCCAAGCTATCCCAGAAGTGCCTCCACCAGCTATGCCTCCTCACTTAGGTGATCTCGCAGTGTTTGCTCAGACGATCGGACGATCCATTGCGGAAAACATGTGGGGCATGCCGGCGGAGAGAGAGCCTAGAAGCAAGGCAGTACAAGTGGCTAAGCTCACTCAAAACTTCAGTGGTAACGAGGATGTTAGGAAGCACATTGAAGTCTTTGAACACGTGGGTGATTCCTTGGAAGAGCACAATGAGCTGCATAAGTGTAAAGCCTTAGGCTTCACCTTGAGTGGGAAGGCCGGAGATTGGTATCGAACCTTAAGAGTTGAAGAGCGCACTCACTACCCCACTCTCAAGAGATTGTTCTTGAAAGAATACATACGCGAGGGTGTGCTTTGGGGGGTAGCATCTCAACTCCAAAAAGCTGAACGCGAGGAAGGGGAGTCAGTGAGAGACTTTACAAGTCGATTGAAGCATCTAAATTCTCGCTGCACTCCCGATCAACGCTTCAATAATAACCAACTGCTCGATAGATTCATCCAAGGATTGCGCCACGAGGACATATACAATGGCCTAGTCATTAGAGGTCTTACAACGTGGGAAGCAGTCACTGCCAATGCAATCCAGTGAGAAGACAACTTGATGATTGCAGGTAAAAAGGTGTCTTCGGAGACAAAATCGCAAGTATCTGGGCACGAGCCAATGACGGTAAAACCTATTGCCAAGGAACCCAAGATATCTGAAATGTCTGTGACCAACCTTTCTAAGGCTCTCCAAGAATACTTTAGGGGTAATCGAGCTCCTCAAAATAGCCATATGTACCCAAGGAGAGAGCAACAATGGTGTTCGGTGTGCTTAGGACCACATAGCACGAGTGAATGTCCCACATTCAGAGTTAAATTCAATGGGAATTGCAATGCATGTGGTAAGTACGGCCATCAATCTAAGGATTGCCTAGTACTTAAGCGAATGTTGACGAATCAGGCACCACTAGCCTGGTCAAATACACCTCAAGTACCCGCGCTAATGCCTGCACAACCTGTCGAGCAACCGTCATCACAGCACATAGTTCCAAGGAATCCGAATGTAGTCCAGTCTGTGCCGTTACCACCGCCAGTGCTAGGACCACAACCTCCACACCCAAGGATTACCCCAATAAACCAGATGGGTTGTGAGTCACATAGTGCGTGTGGGGATTACGAAGAGGAGATAGACCCCACTGCTCCATACGGGATTGATACGTTTGAAATGACTCCCTAGTACTACATGGAGGATCATTTCGAGCAAGTCAAGCCTGTATATCAAGCGGCTGCTCTCGCCACAAGAGGGCAAAACCTTAATACCTTGGCGAGGAGACCACCTCTTCAATGCTACGATTGTGGTGGACCGCATCGTGTAGCGGAGTGCCCTAATAGGCTACAGAAGATCTCTACTCAAATGCAACCAAATCAAGGGAGCACATCGGGAATGCCGGTACTTACATGTAATCGTTGTGGCATAGATCATTTGATCGCTCAATGTCCACATAATCCTAATGCACCCAAGATTACGCCATTGAATTTGGTTGAGGTCACCAACCAAGCACGAGGAACCACACTCGTTGTACCCACGAATATAGTTACACAGTCAATGCTTCAAAATCAAAACTACATTCTTGAAGAGAGGGATACTGCATCAATCGCTCAGGCAAAGAAAAAGAAAACACGACGGAAGAGATCGCTTAGTGCCACGAGCTCCAAGCCTAGTTCAAAGACTAACATAGGGACAGGAGACGACCCCGTGTATATGAATGATCCTGAAGATGATTCCGATTCAATAGAAACCATGGGGACCAAAGCCACTACCTTAAGGGAGGAACCCACTCGGGAGCTCAATGAAGGAGAATCAAGCGAGTACATAAATAAGGGAAAACAGAAGGAAACTTCCTCGGCCCCACAACCAAGTCAGTTAGTGCCCTCTCGACCACCCAAACTGACTGAGACTCCCCAAGACAAGCCACGTGGGCCAAAAACCCTTAAGAAAAAGCTTGGAACTTACCCAAACCCAGTTGAGGAGATTGAACAAGTGCAACACTTAAGGGGTTTGGTGGAAGAAACACAAAGAGAACTGGAGCCAAATCCGAGAAAAATCAAAATTCCAGACACAGTGTTTTCTACGCAAGTTCAGCCTCACAGGAACCATAAACCGTTAGCTATACCTAGTATCATTCGGGAAGAAAGTGAGGATAGGACGTCCAGAAGTGGGCAAACACCCTTCTTGTTGGAAAGAATGTTTAGTGATGAGGGAATGCCTGACCCCATTGAAGAGGAAGTGATTCCATCTTCACCAGCAAGGGGCGATGTCTCAAAAAGTACCGTTGAATGTGTCTAAGCTAATGGATTTCATGTCCTCTGAAATCAGAACCACGATCATATCCAAATTATACGGAGATCCTGAGCTATTCTTAGCTCTTCGGGCATTTCTCAATGGAGAACTAAAGGCGGGGCTACCACAATTTGCAAATATGGATAGAGCCGACACGCTTCAAGATGGAGAGGAACATTGGGATCTACAACCCAACCTAGATGAAAACTCGGTCGTGGAAATACCTGTGAACAAGTTGGGACAGTACTTTGAAGGGGATGAATCTAATGCAACCCTCCCCATTACTACCAAGGGGTTAACTCTAAAGGGAATCCTTGATGGTGGTGCTGGCGTGAGCATTGTGACTAAAAACTGTTGGGAATCTATGGGAAGACCTCACCTCGAAGTCACAAACATAGTGGTTAAGATGGCAAACGGAACCATAGCTAAACCTGTTGGAATGTTAAGGGACCTTAAGATCAAGGTTCTGGGATACAAGGTAAAACATACCTTCATTGTAATGGATTTCTCCAAGCATCCTATGTCATATCAAATGATCTTAGGACGTCCTTTCATGAGGGAAGCACAAATGGTGCATGACTGGTCGAAAAACCATGTCTATCTACAATTCCAGGACTCTATCATTCGAGTTGATCTTGAGAATGGTCGTGCGCATCCTTTAGGAAGCAAGGTTATCATCGATAATCGATCGGATACCACTGTTCACTCCGCCCCATTAAGGTATTACTATACATGCAAAAAAGAGACTGATGATGGGAAAGATTCTCCTTATATGGATGTCCTACCAGGTATGACTGAGTCGGATAACGTGGATTAGGTACACCTAGCGGCAACCATAAACACATGGGAAAATAGAGGTACAAGTTGGGTAACACCTGAGGGGCAAGATATGCCACCATTAGTGCCAATAAACATGATAGGTGTTATGCACTTCACTCCTGATGGCGAGAACGTGGCAAACTCCACCGACACTGAAAGTAGCGAAGACTCTGACCAATGCAACTCTGAGTATGATTCTCAAGAAGAAACTGACCCTGAGCCTGATGGGAAAAATGAATCAAATATTCACCCAAATGTGGAAGCAAGGTGCTCAAGGCCTAGGACAGTGGCCTCCTTCAGTTCATCCAAAAGTGAAGATCGACCAAGTGAGTCCGAATCTGATAGAAACAAAAATCAAAAACTTGGTAAGAAGAAAACGAGACATAAGCGCCAACGCTATCGAGCTAATGTATGAACTGCAATAAATAAGGAGAGATCCACTGCAGAATGGCTTAGTTATGTAGGAGCGGATAATTGGGGAAAATACCTCCAAAGTGTCATGTGGTGTATTCTGCAACCTCATGACGTCGCCCAATTAGAAATCGAAGAGAAGCCAAAACTAAGTCGTACTGCAAGAAGGCGGCAAAACCAAGAGTTGGCTCAACAACAAAAGGAAGCGGAATTGAAAGAAAAAAGCCTGGCACAACAAGAACCAGTAGACTTACACCCTGCACCCGAGCATTTCAAATCATTCACCCACAAGGGAACGTAAAGTAGTCTACACAAAAGCCCAACGAACGCCTACCAATGGGAGTAGCGGTGTCTACGATGGCCCTGCGGTAGTTAAGGAGATAGACTTAGCAGATCCGGGTGAGGAGTCTAAACCAATTTTTATTGCTCAAGACCTCACCAAGGCGGAAGAAGCTGCACTTACGAAGCTTCTTAAAGAATTCAAGGACATATTTGCTTGGACATATCATGATATGAAGGGTGTTCCACCCTCGGTGGTGCAACACACGATTCCAATGATTAGCACTGCTAAACCAGTCCAGCAATGTCCCTACCCAATGAATCCTAAGTACGCAAAGATTGTACAAGAGGAAATTGAAAAGCTTGTAAAATGTGGATTCATATACCCTATTGAGCACTCAGAATGGGTTTCTCCGATAGTCATCGTACCAAAGAAGAATGGGAAACTCAGAGTGTGCGTTGATCTCAAAAAGGTTAATGCAGCCACCAGAAGGGATCATTACCCCTTGCCATATTCTGAACATGTGCTTGAAAGAGTGGCAGGCAAGGAGGCATATAGCTTTTTAGATGGGTACTCGGGTTACAATCAGATCACAATTGCAGTCGAGGACCAAGCTAAAACAGTATTTATCACGGAGTTTGGAGTGTTTGCCTTTCGTGTCATGGCTTTTGTCTTGACCAATGCACCTGCAACATTCCAATGATTGATAAACACGGCCTTTAAGGAATATCTAAGGGACTTCTGTGAAGCTTTCTTAGATGATCTTTGTGTTCATTCCTCTTGGGACGAGCACTTGATGTGTTTACGAAAAATATTTGAAAGTTGTAGATTATATCGCATCTCATTGAATCCTTTCAAATGCCAATTTTGGGTTAAACATGGAGTTATCTTAGGGCATATAGTGTCCAAAAATGGGATTTCCACTGATGAGAGTAAAATCAAGGTCATTCTGGAACTGCCACCACCCACCAACTACAAGGGAGTCCAACGCTTTATGGGCCATGTTGGTTATTATCGAAGGTTTATTCTATTCTTCCCCGAGATAGCTCGACCATTGTATAAGCTTCTCATCAAGTTTATTTGGACCGAAGAATGTGACCGTGCCTATGATCTATTAAAGAAGGCCTTGGCGAGTGCTCCAATCTTGAGAAAGCCTAACTGGGATTTACTCTTCCATGTGCATATTGATGCATCAAACTTTGCTATTAGGTGTGTGTTAACTCAACCTGGAGAACACAAGCTAGACTACCCCATTAGCTTTGCTAGTCGCCAGTTGAACGATGCTGAGATGAACTACACCACTACTACGGAGCGCAATGATATATGCAGTAAGGAAATTTCGTTATTACCTCCTTGCCACCAAGTTTGTTTTCTATGTAGATCATCAAGCATTGTTGTATCTGGTAAACAAACCATGCTCCACAGGAAGAAACACACGATGGCTATTGATTCTTCTTGAGTTTGATTTCACTGTTGTTGTGAGACCTGGCAAAAAACATATTATGGCTGATCATTTGTCTCGCATATCTAATGGTGAGGCTCCTACGGGGGTTGATGATGACTTACCGAACACTTCCCTGTTCATGGTGGAGACAATGCCTGAATGGAGTGAGAAGATTGTTAACTTTTTGGTTAATGGCTTTCCACCCAAGGAGCTTCCTAAAGATCTAGCTCGAAAGCTAATCAAAGAATGCGAACCCTATTGCCTGATAGCCGGGACTCTTTATAAAAGAGGAAAGGATGATGTTCTTAGGCGTTGTGCCCGAGAGGATGAGTATCTATACATTTTGCAAGAGGCACATATGGGTGTAGCCGGTGGTTACTTCTCAGGAGACTTAACTGCGTGAAAGATCTTACAATCAGGGTATTGGTGGCCCACTATGTTCCAAGATGCATCACTCTTTGTGAAGGGTTGCGATGAATGCCAACGATATAAGAAACCCCAGAGGAAAGATCAGATGCCCCTATATCCGATCAAAGTAAACCAACCATTTGAAAAGTGGGGTTTAGACTTTGTAGGTCCAATTAGTTCAGCGGCCCGAAACACACAATCTCGCTATATTATTGTGGCCACTGACTATATGACCAAATGGGCAGAAGCGAAAGCGACACGTAAGGCAGATGCGAGGACAACAGCCAAGTTCCTCTTTGAAAATATAATCACATGATTCGGTTGTCCTTTTAAACTTGTGAGCGACAATGGTATGCATTTTATAAATGAAGTGATTAAGGAGCTCACAACAAATTTCATGACATCCCATCATAAATCTACTCCTTACTATCCGCAAGCGAATGGCCAAGCCGAGAGTACCAACAAGACTTTAATCTCTATTTTAACAAAGACAGTTGAAGCTCATCGCACGGATTGGGATCTAAAGCTTACGACAGCTTTATGGGCCTATCATACTGCGTACAAAGTGGCTATTAATTGCACACCATTCAAAATGGTATATGGCCAAGAAGCAGTCATGCCGTGGGAATTTGTCATTCCTAGTCTTCGTGTTGCTACTCAAGAGGGTTGGGATGGTAATCCCTTAGTGGAGCGTCTATATATCCTTGAGCGGCTAAACGAAGAAAGACAATTGGCTGTATACAATGCCCTTGTGGAGAAGGATAGAAGGAAAAAATGGTTTGATCGCCATCTAAAGGACAAGGACATCAAGGTTGGGGATAAAGTCCTGATGTATGGAGTGCGAAACGAAAAGAAGAAGCTCAAATATGCTGGTAAGGGACCATATAGAGTATGTGAAATTACCCACAAGGTACCATCAGAGTGGAGACTCTCGACGGAGTTGAAATCATTGGATTCCTTAATGGGAGTAAATTCAAAAGATACTATGACCCCCTGAGCCAGGAGGAGTTACATGCAATCCATCAAAAGAAGGCAGCTAAAGAACAAGCTGAGCTTAAAAAGATACAAGCGAGAGTCGAAGCCAAAGAACGTCAACAGCGTGCTAGGCGACAACGAGAAGCCAACTTGGGAATTACGCAAGTATTTTTCGAGGAAGCAGAGGAGAATGCACTGGAATTTGACCCACCTCTAAGATACCCAATTGAGTTACAGAGTCCTTACGAGGAGGTGCTGTATAATGCATTATTGGACATAGGAGCTCAACATAATTTGCTATCATATGGCATGTGGTGTCAACTGGGAAAACCACCTTTAACCAAGAGTTCTATCCAAGTTCAAGGAATCAACAAGAAGAAAACCCCTGTCTCAGGAATTCTGCACACTCCGGTTGCTTATGACAAGGGAACCATAATTCAAAGCCTTTTGGTTATGCCTGCTGGTACCATGGAAGGGGCTGTAATCTTAGGGTACAAATGGATGATGGCCACCAAGTGCAATATCAATTGGGGAACCAGACAAGTCACAACGCAAGAACCAACACTAGGTCTGACCGCTCAAAATCCCGCACCTAAGTCATCCACTCAAATATTAGATAATGAAAAATCACAAAGTCCAGTGGCAAAACCATCTTTGATTGTTTGCCACCCCTCTAACGCTTCAACGCCAAGAGTGGAAACAGGCAAGGTGCTCCCTAAAGCTTCGCTTACTATGCCAAAGAGTACATACAAATGGGTCCATAAAGCTTCGTTAACAGCTACTTCCCCTGCTCAATCTCGTTCAGCCACCAAGAAGCCTCGTAAAAGGAAAGCAACTACCCACCCGAGAAAGGGCAATGTAACATCGTGATGGATCCCTAAAAAATTATTAGTAGCCCAAGGGTACTACGAGGTTTGGGTCCCTAAACATAAGTTGAATCCCTCTACATCACCTGTAAAACCTTGCAAACCAATTGTTGCCACCCCAAGGATAATTCAAGACCGTGGTAAGGGAAAGGTAATAGAGTGCTCCGCACCACTTCTTCCAGAGTTAGTTTGGATTCCTAAACGATATCAATCATTACCACCTAGCTCAGGAAGGGGGGAGCCACATGAAGCTTCTAGCTCCTCATGCCAGGCACACACTCATATAGAAGTTTCTACATGCTCTACACCTACTCTTGTCAACACCCAACAAAAAACCGATGAGTCTACGTCTCCCCTTGTAATAGTATCGTCGGAAACTATTTCCTCCATTCATCAATGGGAGCGTACACTACCATCTCTACAATTGGATGTGGCCACAAGGGTCATAAAAAGCTATCTGTCCACATCACAACCTATGACCCGCTAGACAAATTGGTTCCAAGAGGCTGCAACATCATTGCAAATAATATAATCTACCCAAGGAAAGGGGGAGCATGTACTCACGCTCGACATTCTAATGCTTCCTCCTTAACCTTCTCCCCTGACCATGTAATTGCCAAATTCAAGGGGATGTATATATATAGCTTCATACATTTTTTTTTTAAAAAAAACAAAGAAAAGAAAAACAAAAAATAGTAAAAAGAGCAAGAGCACAAAAACAAGAGAAATATCTGTATACAATCAAGAACTAGATGGACCTGTCATAAACCTACTGATGCTATATCTATGTTTGCAGATATGGCAGATGCCCGATCATCATACACTTCATCCACTCCTACCTTTGGTGAGAGGTATCATCTGTACCTTTCTCAGATATTCCACATGTGCTATCCTGTAATTGAAACTGAATGGGATCATATAGATGTACTAGCCAGAGAGGAAAATGTTGAGGAATTAGAATGGCTAATTCGCCTATTGACCATGACAGACCCCTACTCCGTAGAGGACATATCCCCGATAGCCCAATGCTTTCCTTTTCCACAAGATGACTATCCTCGCATGGTTACATTCTTGATGAGTTTATGTGGATGGGAAAATGAAAAGGAAATATCTGACAATGATGAATGGACGGATGAAACACATGGCACTACTGAGGTTGACTTTATTTGTTTGGATGATGCGGATAGAGGCTTAGCCTTAGGGCTAGAGCCAGGACTCTATAACATCCTCTTACCGTATCCTCAGTAGTAGTGTGGTGACTGGTAGGTAGGTTAGTGTTTTCAAGTTTTTTCTAGTTTGGATTCCTTAAACGAGTCTTTAATTTTTCACACTGATGTGCCTCTCGAGGTATAGTGCTTGTTAGTTGATTGTACAGGTTAAAAAGTTTGAGGTGGGTTCGCTTTCAAGTCCTAAGACTGCCGCAACATTCATCAAAATATATCTACATCAAATTGCAAGCTGTCTCGTCAAATCAAGGAGATCTCCAATTACATGTGTAATTCTTCCATACCCACTCTCTTTCGTTTTTACTGTTCAATTAATTGCATAAACTATAATGCATGACCACATGGAAATTGTCAATGTATTACTTAGTTTTTGAAGTTGCTTGCATGCTAGTGTAAATCAATAATGAGCTTAACTTTATTGGAAATATTCCTAGGCAGCATGACGTCTTTAGTTAACCTTGGAATACGATTGTCTTAGGTCTAGGGTCAAACCATCTTAATGTTTGACACCTGGCCATGTGTGTGTTGACCTCTAGGACATAGCTATTATCCCTTTGTCGAAAGGATGCAAGACAAATTATAGTTCAGGAGCAAAGATCAAAAGAAATAGATTTTTTTAAAAAAAAAGCCTACAATAAATGGCAATACAAGTCTATGATGTGCTTTAATGTTGGCCTATCGCCTTATTGATACTTGGTAGGCGAGGAGTATTCTACTCCAGACCGATGCCTTGGTTGGTAGGGGGTAGCCTTGCCTAAAGTGAGCTAATAGATTCCTGGATAATGCCTTGTGTTAAACATGGTACCAGGATCGATGTTAGTTTTGCCTTAGGAAGGTCACCATTGTGTGTAAAAATTGTCAAGTGCATTAAATTTTTTTAAAAAAAGGCAAAAGGCTCCTGTAACTCTGATGTTTCTTGTGTCCCTAGGCTTGTGGTATTAACTTGTTCTTAGAGTAGACACAGTGTGTTCATCTGTTTATTTATGAAGCTTGGTTATTTTCCTTGACTTAGGCCAGTTATAAACCTTGATTAACCTTTGACACCTTGCTAACTCTTGAATTACTTTCAATTATTTTAAACTCCTGTTAATTTGCTACACTAGCTCATTCATGTGACTCTTAAACTAAGTTCTCATAGCAACATCCATTGTGGTCTAACATGCTTGAATTTATACACTTTATATCTTTTGAATTCCAGCATACTTTCACTCTACTTCCCTGTTTTGCAGACGGTCTACCACAACAACCCTCTCGAGCTTACCATACCATAGCTTCCGAGGACGGAATCTACATCAGGAAGGGGGGCATGTTAACCTATGACGGACATTGAGACGTATTATGTTTTACGTCATTAATTTAAATATTCTGAGTCATGGGCCGGGCTTGTCGGCACCATATGTTAAGGATGAAGAGATTGGGTGATCGTCGATGAGAGGCGCACCTTGAATATTAGTAGGATAAGGGTTAGGATCGGCCGGCCATGTATGGGCGCCCAAGTGTGAACGGCCAAGTCACCTATAAGAGTCAAATGTAACCCTAAAATCTTCATTCTCATGTGTTGTGAATACAAGAGTGCTCTTGCCTTATCTCTTTGGTTTCCTTCTCCTGCGTGTGTGAGAGAGAGAGAGAGAGTGAGAGAGCGATCGAGCACTGTGTAGCGGCACGGCGGCGGAGAGGCGGTAGAGCGGCGACGGCGGCTCCTTCTTCACGGGCTGCGACATGGGAATCCTTCACGGCGGCGGTCGAGCGGTGAGTGACACACCTTTTGCATTCTGTTTGAGCTTCCTTCCCTGGTTGTATGCTTGCAGCCATTCGTGGCTCGCATACGATGTCCGGCAAGTCCCCAGCTACGACCTGTGCGGCAAAAGCGCACAATAGGTCAACAAATGCATTCTCAAAAAAAACCTTGCCCATGTATCCATAAGTCACTCAAAACTAGTTAAATTTTAGAAATTCTCTTAATAATTTTTTTTGGTTAAATAGCATGGCATTATCAAAGACCCCTCATTATAGCCATTGGGCTAAAGGAAGCAACTAATTGTTTTCAAGGTGGGCAACATTTCTACATTGCCTTCATCTACTTTTGTGAGCATTGTAAAAAGATCATCGGATAAAATCAAGTATTTGGTGCAGAAAGTTTTAAATGTGCTACACATGCAAGTCCCCACCATGAACTTTTTTTTTCTAACCGTGATGAAAGTATAAGTAGTCCAACCAATAGTAGTATCATTACATTTTTTAAATGGACTCATAAGGGAGTAGGAAGCTCTAATTTCTTGTTTACGGATATCTATCTCACTAGCTCACCATGATGGTGGTTGTGATGGATGTCATGATGGTGGTTGTGATGGATGTGTGGCTCACCATGATGAGTTGTGATGATGGAATATGTCTAGCTCACCATGATGGTTGTGATTGATGTATCTCACCATAGTAAGTGGATTTTTCTTGGCCATTGTTTAGAGATGTATCCCAATCTAAGGTGGAGGGCATAGTAAAAAATAAGAGACCAAAACCCCTAACAAGATATATTTATGCATAAATGCTTCAACCATGGGGGGGTTTGGCATAAGATGATGGAATGTTTTATGGCCAAGGGGATATGCCCTATGAGGATGCTCATCCCAACCCCAAGAAGAATAAAATAATGTATTGGATATGATTAAAAACCTTAGAAAACTTAGGATTTGCATGGGCGACTGCGTATTCATAACTTGATGTAATCGGCCTGCTATTAGATTTGTTGCATGGTGGCTACGCCAGAATTAGATAGAGTAGGTGAAAGAATACATGGAGATAGGGGTATTGTTGTGCATGAAGAAAAAAGGGGGATGGAGTTTTTTTGGTGAGAGATTTGGTATGAGAGAGTGGTGTGAGAGCCTAAATGCTGTGCTGAGAGAGCTTGACCTACTCTTGGAGGTTGTTTTGAAGTTGGATATCTAAGGGATCCTTGAGTGTTGAAAGCGACGTGGTTTGTGAGAGAAGAGGAAGGTGTGCCCAGACTATGAGATTGATCTAGATATCCCCGTTGTACCAGCCAGTGAAGCCATACAGTTTCTGTAATTGAATGATTAATGATGATCTTGTGAATATTTGAAAATACATGTTTGGATTTTCTTTTGGTAATTTGAGAGAGTTTATTTTGATCTACTGTTTGTTTCCTTCATCTGCTCAAGATTAAGTCTTATTATGTGCTACACAGTCTTCTTTGAATATTCAGAGAATCAAATTATGTGATATCAAGGTTTTCTTTTGTGTTTTTGTTCAATTCTATTTTGTATGGAAGGAGTTCTTTTGGTGATAAGGCTACAGGTGAGAGTTAACATTGGTTGAGTTGGGCTTGGGATAGTTAACCTGAGTTAGGGTTGATTCTGAGGCATCCACGCATCAGAATGATGAGCACGTGGTATAGAGATGTTGTTCTAACTAGTATTATTTGAGGGGAAGTGATTTTTCACATCAGCTTTTACAGTTATGGACCTGTCTAAGGACAGGAGATAGAAAGCTTGTTATTTTATAGTGTTTTTGAGGCATCAATCTAAGACAATAGGTCAGTTGATTTATTATGAGGCTTGAATCTAGTGTTGTCTAAGTGCTTTAAGGTCCCTGTGTGGTCAGCTTACTCAAAGGAGTTAGAATATATGTTAGCTAGATCACCTTGATTTGTTGGATAAATTCTATCCATTCAGAGGAAGCTGTGAATTGGTAGCAGTCACAACAGAGAACTTGGGAGGTGATATCTTGCCTAGTTGAGAAGTCTTTGAGGGGTTATCACTGTCAGAGGACACGTTGGGAGTGTGGATATTAAGTCTGCAAACACCGGAGAGTCATAGAGGACATTGGAGAATGAAATCTAGACTAGGAGAGCCATCTAAATTCGGCGACAGGTGATAGTAAGTGTTCTAACTTGTCTGGGGCAGCCAAGAGAGTATATTGTCACTGAGAGGTCAGTTAAGGAAAGTTGCCTACATTTGAAAGGTTTTAAGATCTGTTTGTGAGGTTATCTGTTAATGGAGGCAAAGACCGTCCAACAGAAAACATTGTACTTTGACCTAAACTTAAAAGACAGAAACAGAACTTCATATTACAGGAACATCAATGCGCAAAAAGATGAATGATTTATTCATGTCGGGTCATCTTTATATAAACGGATGTCGAAGAGTCACAGTAATTTGGTACAAAGACATGGTGCTTCAATGACAGCGCTTCGTACAAGCACATCGATACACAGATGGGCGGATTACATCTAGATGGTTAGTCGGCTGGACGTGTTGAGATATCGAGCTCGTCTAGTGAGGCGGTGGCCACTGATGATGACCCACCTAGGGGATAGGTCCCACATTTACACCACTGGCATGGTTGGTGAGATCATGGGAGATATGCGGCCAGTGGGATGACAGGCTGTGTGACAGCCATTCTAGAGACTGGCATAGTTATAGCGCCAGCTCATTTAGTCGGGTTCACTCTATAGAGAACTCGTGTATGTATTGGTTGAGTACCTTTCATATTGTGTGTACTCTTATTCTTGTATATGGTGTGTTGAGTGTTGTGAGTAGAGAAGAAGAAGATTATCAGCCTCTCACCTTGTGTGTTCTCTATTAGGGTTTTGTGAGTGTGTGTGTGTGCTTGCAAGAGCTCAAGCTCTCTTCCCCCCTGCATCTTTTCATGGTATCAGAGCCTGGTTTGTGCTAAGGGCTGAGCTGCAAGCAAGAGAACCACAAGAAGCGGTACGAGGGTAAGAGCTGCAACTACTCTTCCCCATTTGTGTTGGTGACTACACCCTTGTCGGGAGCTCTACGGGAGGCACCGGCAATGATCTCTGATTGAGGAGCTTTCTTCGTGGGAGTAAAGCTATTGGGCAACTATACTGTCCTATTGGACAACATTTCCTGGGCCAAAAATGCGTTTCGGGCGCGTCTGGACCTCCCTTTTTCAGAAAGCAGGCGATTTCGAGCAATACGGGTAAGCAGGGATTTTATATTCACGTGATCACAAAATTTTTTTTGTTAATAACATGTGTGAACATGTTATTAACATGTTCACATGTTAACATGTTCACAAAAAAGCCGGTGGCAAGCGACCTGGTAACCGGGAAAAATCCCGCCGGGCTTTTGCTGTACCCCGGCGGGTCCCGGAGGGGTCGTCACATATCCCGGCGGGGTACATTTTTCTACATATATGGGCCCGGGGGGCCCTTTGGGATTTCATTGCTGACAGCATACACAGGTAATAAAAACTTGTGTGTGTGTGTGTGTGTGTGTGTATGTGGGTGTGTTCGTGCGGGCAGCCGCCCACTGTCGCAATGCGCGGTAGGATGTGGGTGGTCCGCCACACGAGGGATGTGTGTGTGGGTGAGTTCGTGCGGGCAGCCACCCATTGTCGCAATGCGCGGCAGGATTTGGGTGGCCCGCCACACGACTGGTGTGTGTGTGTAAGGCCATTCTTCGGAATGGTGCTTACCCTGGGGCACTTAGTCGGTAACGCGGCTAGTCTGTGTCCTATGGTAAGTATGGCACGCCGTAGCGGTACTAGTCGATAACGCGGCAAGCATAGTATCGTTATGGCGATGTCACCTTCCCTTCCCTTCCCTTTGTCAAATGCGGACATATGGTCGGTAACGCGGCCAGTGTATATTGTTCGTATCTTATTGAAATTCCCATAGAATCGGGCGGCATTTTGTCGTTAACACGGCAAGTTGGTGTCGTCCGCTAGTGCATAAAATGTTTTTTGCATATTGCGGCATTTGATCGTTAACGCGGTCGAAAAAGTGTCGTAAATTTGCTTGCGTATTTTGGCATATGATCGTTAACGCGGTCGAATAAATGTCGTAAATTTGTTTGATTTGACTTGTATTGTTTTTATTGTGTTTGATCCATGCGATACTTGGTTGCGAATTGCCGGCATTAGTACTTCAAGGATCAAAGTTTACATCATATTGTATAAACGTTTTATTTTATAATATCGTGATTCGTAACTCGAAAAATATGAATCTCTCTCTTCTTACCCCCCTCTCTCTCTCATGATACACTTCACAACTCTTTCTCTATCTCTCTCATGATTCACTTCACAACACGATAGATGTGTAGATAATGATTTTTTTTTTATTTTTCTTAAAATACACATAATTTTTAATAATTTCTTTTTTCTCCCTCTATTTACTTCACAATTCTCTCTCTCTCTCTCTCTCTCTCTCTCGCAATGATACACTTCACAACTCTTTCTCTCTCTCTCTCTCATGATACACTTCACATCTCTCTCTATCACGATAGGTATGTAGATGAGGAGTGCTTTAGGATTACAAAACATTATTTTTCTCTCTTTAGGAACTCACAAAACTATAAAAAATGTCATTTAATTTTTCCTCTCTCTATCTGTCACACCTCTCTCTTCCTTCCCCTCTCTCTCTCTCTCTCATTCGATAATGTATACACTTCGTAAGTAATAATGCGCTTGTTGCGGTTGTCTCACGTTCGATAATGTATTGCATGATGTTGAGTTCAGTAATATTGTTTGATATATTCTGTTTTTGATTGATCATTGATAAGTAATGATACACTTATTGCTGTTTTCTCACGTTTGATGATGTATTGGATGATGTTGAGTTCATTAAAATTATTTGATATTCCGTTTTTGTATGAACATTGACGATATTGATATACTTGTTGCTGTTCTCTCACGTTTGCTTGATGTTTATTTCAGTAATGTTTGATATTCTGTTTTTTTGTGTTTAGTGACATTTGCTAGATTTACGAAGACGATCAACATGCTTTCTCCCGAAGAGCGCAAAATTGTTCTGCGAGCAATTCGCGTTGAAGCGGTCATCACGGTATCACAATGTACTGATGATGTCGTCAAAAAGATCAACGAGTCTGAGATACTCATGCGAGATCTCATAGACCAAATATGGGAAAATGCACAGCGTCGGCTTCGAAGCGGAGGCAACGCTGAGCTGCTAGATAGACAGAAGATAGCAGATTTCAACCATCAGCACATAACACGAACCATTTTAGGGAGCATGCGAGTAGCGTGCAGTGATCTTAGAGATGCTGCCCCGCCTGAAGCCAACATGCAACGTCTACAGTTATGGGACGTTGTATGGAGCGAGCAAAGGGCCAAGAGCAAGCGCATGAAGGCGTTGGATGCAGAGTCCCTCCCCAAAAGAGTGCGAATTGCCCAGGACGTTGCTGCAACGTCCAGTCAGGCAGATGCAAGTGGTACAGGTGTCATTAATCGTACCATCTACAATTCTATGTGCACACATCTTATTGGCATCCCGCACGAAGCTCTTCACGAAGGACAAACAATTGGCTCCGGTGTGTTTGGAACAGTAAAAGAGTATGCAATTAAAGGTATATCATTTTTACCGGAGCACATCACTTTTTGCGGAAAGCACTACAAAGGAGAAGGCAGCGCGAAGTTCGAGAGCTTCCAAGCAGAGCAGGGTATGCAAGTGCTACATCCATCGATTGTCCGATGCATTGCCTTTACAAAAGAGGCTCCTTGGATCACAATTTTCCCGTACTATAATGGCGACGCTCTTGGTGATACTCTTCTGAAGGTTCCCTTCAGATTCAGTGAGTTCACCAGAGCCATTTTTCGTTTGGGTCGAGGATGGAGACAACCCCCGCCTGATAATATCCCTTTAGGTCATCTAGAACTTTCAAAAATAAAAGAGGTAGTAATAAATATGCCACATATTATGCATGCCCTGGTGGAAGGTGTAGCGGCAGCACATATGGCAGGTATTGTACATACCGACCTACATCCTTTTAATGTAGTGTTGGATTATACAAAAGAGCTAAAGCCACGCATAGGTATTATCGATTGGGGGTTGCTGCTGAGAGCGCCCAAAAAACGGGTGTCTCTCAATTTTGTTTTTGAAGCAGACAAGAACCCAGAGAAGGTGGCACAGGCAATCTCCTACGCAGACAGAGAGCGAAATAAACGGCCGTGGATAGCCCCAGAGCTTTATGATCCATTTTTGGCAGATGCATACACTCCTGCATCTGACGTTTTTGCCTTGGGATATTTATTACAAACTTTATATGACTTCTGGAAGAAAGTGCAAGAGTTGTGGATGGATAATAGTTCCCATGACAAAGTTACCATGGATACTATTATTCATAGAGTCAAAAATTGGATGTTCCTGCCTAATCGCGATGAGCGAAAATCAATTTTGCAAGTAGTTGAATTTTTTAGATCACTAAATACTGACCCTACGAGGGCACAACGTCCTCTTGTAGATCTATCGGTGGCATTCACCCCAACTTTGTAATAATACAGTACCAAGGGATTAAGTTTCAGGAATGGCTTTTTGTTTCTCTCTTCAAAATTTGATGTGTCCAATGTTTCAAAATTTTGTTTCTCTCTTCATTGAGTCTTTGCAACATCTCTCTCCTCCTGTGGTGTTTAAGTTTATGTTTCCTCTTCAAAATTCGATGTGCGAGCATTGTTTGAAGTGTTTTTGGAGTCAAGTGGATACACTTCATCGAGTCTTTGCAATACATATCTCCTCTCGTGGTGTTTGACTTTAAGATTTTGAGAGTAATGGTCAATTTATCTTACGTTGATCTTTACAGTTCATTAAAATCCTAAAGTCATTTACGTTCATGCAGATATGGAGCAGGCGCAAGCGAACGAGCATCAGGAGTTAGCCAAGAAGGCTTACGAGCGAATGAAGGCCCTATCACATGGCCTGACAGCCCGCAAAGCGACACGAACAGCATGCAGGTTATCGAAATGGACAAATCCAACTTATGCCCAGTGGAAAGACATAAACAAACGCGTAACTACAGAGATGATAAAGGAAATATGGCCATGTCCAGATGGCGAAATTAAGAAGGGAAGATGGAAGATTTCTCGGTGCACCCACAACGATATCAAAACTAATGCCGAGCGCATTTTCTTGGAGGTGTACGGACGTCCTCTCCATAACGCCGACGCTCCACTGTATTTTGCTAAAATGTTATATGCTCAATTTATCTTACAAACTCCAGTGGACTTCGCCTCCAGAGAGGCCACTGTCAACACCCACGACATTCGTGAAGAGACAGTGACATTTACACGAGAAGAACTTGCACTCATGGTGGAGGGCGCTGGACTGGAGTTAAACCAGGTTAAAGAAAGCTTAGGGGCCCAGTTAGCAGAGAAGGAGAAAGAAGCTGACCGATTAACTCAAGCGTCAACTCCTCCCCCGGCCAATAGAGGGATTCAAGAGCAGCTAACAAAGATCAGCCAAGATGTATAGAGCATCTCTTCACGTATTGCTCCTGTGCGCCAAGGAAACCACATCTCTCATTTTTTGATACATCCTGATCTTGTGGGAGTTTCTGCTGAGGCTACAAGTTCCTCCACCCCCCAATGTCCTGTATGTTACAAAGTATTCGATGGGTGGAGCGGCCAGTATATACTACCATGTGGACACTACTACCACTTAATATGTTTAGTGAGACAAACGCAAAATACTTCTACATGTGCATTGTGCAGTGTCCCAATAAATCAAGGTATTTATACAGTGTTCGGCATGGCTAGCGAATATAAACCACCAGGACCTTTAGATGCAACTCCGAGTGCAATTCGTAATTTATTTCAAGATGAGAGTTAAGAAAAACAAATCCTACTTTTGTATTGATAATTTCTTCAAATATGATCATTTGTACAAGTACTTTTTATTAAATTAATGAAGTGACTTCTTCCTCTATGTCAATATCTTGCTCCAAAATTCTTTCACCGTTTACTCTCTCGTCTGCTAAATTAAGCTCATCTAAGTCAATGTCTAAATTGTCTTCTATCTCAAGGGTGGTGCACAACGTACGTCCAACATCAAAGTTCTCGTCTACTACATCATCACAATTGTACATCCATCTGGGCATATCTTCTTCATACTCTTCGCTTTCAATGTCTCGCAAGATCTTTTCATTGCAGTACATGTAAACAAGTTTATCTGCTCGATCTGCAAGAAGTCGATTGCGAATAGTACTATGAATATATTTATACATACTCCAGTTCCTTTCTGAGCCTGAGTTTGAAGAGCACTGACTTAGAACCTTCATCGCAAGGTTGCGCAATAAAGCATAATGCTCACCACCATTCATCATCCACCACTTCCATGCAGGTTGCTCTTTAGCCATTTGTTGAACAAGGGAGTTGGAAAATAAACCTTCTTTCAACCGAAATGAGGTCATCTCCTTTATGCACTGTACACGATCATCATCATTATTATAGAAAGTGTTTACCACTTTATAAAAATCTTGCACCACCTCAACGTTGGACATCAAATCCATATTCCAATATTCAGGATCTAACATGTAAGCAGCACTGTGCAGTGGCGAGTGCGCTCCAATCCATCTAGCATGAAAGTACTTCAACAGAACTTTTCTTTGTCTACTGGAGAATGGTACACGCCATTGCTTTTCCACCACTGAATGCTCTAATTTCTCAGGACACTCCAAACTCCGCTGGACAGTCCACCCCATTGCATCCATGCTTTTCCGAGATTAGGCGCTCTTTGATCAAGACTTCGTACAGCATACATAACAGGCATCATTACATGGTATGCATCCATCACACTGTTCCACCAACTTCTTCTCGTAAGCGCTCCCTTCAAGACTTTGATTTTCTCTTTCACTTTTTCAAGTTGAGTGTTCTCCCAGTCATGAAATGCCATGCATGTAAATGTTTCACAAACTGCATCTTTATTTCTAAGAAGAGACTCAAAAGTGTAAAAGTGAGTGCAAAACCTAGTCTCCGCTGGAAGCTTTAACATAACTGACATGCGAGGTCAAAACATATCTAAAACTCTCTGTCTCTTGAGCATGAATTTCACAAGCTGGCGAGCAGTGTCGACGATCGAGGCAAACCATTTGGTATCATCAGATTTATACCAATCTTTTAATACAAGATTCAAACTATGAGTATTACATCCTACCGGAAAAATATGTGGATATTGTCGCTGTAGGATTCTGGATGCATTTTTACAATTTTTTGCATTGTCCATGACGACTTGGACTACATTCTTGGCACCCACTTCCTCTATCACAGAGCTAATGACTTGAGCAATGTAAGCCCTAGTTTTGATTGAACCAACTGAATCCACGGCACGGATGAAAGTCTCACCTCTAGGTGAAATAACCATTACATTAATTAATGGTTTTCTTTGCACATTAGACCATCCATCACTTACTATACTACATCCAGAAAGCTCTATATTGCTAAGAATTATTCTTTGTACACGTTCTTTTACTGACGCATAACATTTCTCTAATAGATCATTTCGCATAGCATGGTACGTAGGCGGTGAAAACCCTGGTCCAAACTCACCAATTTTCTTCCATGCTCTCTTCCAATGGTCACTGTCCACCATCATCATAGCACTCCCAGAAAAGTAAATCGCTTCAGCGAGGACGAGTTGTGCATCATCGAGTCGACCTTGACGTAGGCTTTCTTGCAATGAAGTTTGACGCATGGGTATATTTCCTACGTCAAAGTTTCGCTTGCAAGAAGATGCACTGGGTAGATTACTTTCTGGTTGCACATTGCCGTTCGGGGTACAAGTAGGCGATGTAGCGGGAGTTTGATGATTAGAACAACAGTGTTCTTGCTGCCTTGATACATTAACGGTAGGAGTGTCATGTTTTCTTGAATCTTTCTTTTGAATTTCTTCTCTTATGCGTTTGGCCACTATAGGTGCAGAGGGGTGGGTACATGACTTTTTCTTCGGTCCGCCTAAAAAGTGTTCTCTTAGTCGAGGAGCCCCACCTGATTTTACTGCATGGCATAGCTTGCACTCCCAATCTATGAATCGATCACCAACGTTAATTGCATATTGCCACTCTATCCCAGATGCCTTTTTTTTCCTGCTATTTGAAATTTGGACTCTATTGGAGGTACCACTGGATCCAACATTGTCCTCCATCTCAACAGATAACCTATTCAACCAAGCGTATAACAATGAATATACAAATGAAAAAACAACAAATCACTCACGTATAACAAAACATACATTAGCAAACAAATTACTTCAAAACTATCTTGACAAATACAAAAGATCATCACATAACACAAAACTACTTCAAACTATCTTGCAAGGTCTTACTACAAAACTACTTCGAAACTATCATGCACATTGCACTCCCAATGAAGGATGCCTTTTGTACCCAATTAAGGATACTTTACACAATCAAAGATCTATACTTGCCCAATACTCTAGTATAGGACAATAGACCTTCTTTAACATTCACAAAAAAAATCAAAGATCTATGCTTGCCCAATACTCTAGTATAGGACAATAGACCCTTGTCTACTCTAAACTTTATCAAGTATCAAGAACCAATACAAGCCCCTAAGCAGGACTCTTGGCTCCATCAAACCATTCATAAAGCAGAATGAGGTAGATTACGTACGTGGCTCAAATGCAAAGCTGAATGACTCCAAATTTGTCCCTAAATCTCCGCAAGTATTAGCTACGAACCACACCCTGCCCCCAGTTCAAAGAACTAAGGACGAGTGGCTCAATAGCCTTAGGAGTGCCTACAAGGAAAGACGACAGCCCCTAAAATAAGGACGTTCTTCCCAAGAGGACACTTCTAGCAACTCGAGAGCTCTACAAGTACTTTGAGGAGAGATATCACGCCCCCAAAACAAGGACTATCTTCCCAAAAGTTGTACGATGGGTGTCGGGCAGTGTTTATATACAGAATAGTACCCCGCCGGCTTTCCTTCTTTTTCCCGGCGGGCCCGCCGGGCTTTCACCTTTCCCGGCGGGCCCGCCGGGAAAACTACATATCCCGGCGGGCCCGCCGGGAAAGGTGAAAGCCCGGAGGTGTTACTGGAGTAGTGGGTTCCGGCAGGTCATTTCTCAGGTCATGTGAATATACATTGTGATCACAAGTTTTAATATGTTAACAATAGGTTTTGTTAACGTGATCACGAAATTGTGAAGACGTTAATGAAATCCCTGCGGATAAGTCATCGATTCTCTGCAGAACTCTGTTTTAAGAACTGCAGGAAGACAGATTGACTGTGCAAACACTGTGGGTGCTGCAGGAAGACAGATTGACTGTGCAAACACTGTGGGTGCTGCAAAGAGGTCTACAATTGCCATTGGGTGTATGTATGCACATTGAAGTCACTGTTGGTGACATTTGAGAGTACTACAGTACCGCTGTGCAGAAAATATAGCAGTTTGTGCAGAAAAACCAGAGTGCAGTTTCTGGTAAAATTGTGTGTTTGGCAAGATGTGAAATGATGGGATAACTCAGATTGTGGCTGAGAAGCTTGACAAGAATAACTTCCATGCTTGGAGGTTCAGGTTGACGAATTTCCTGATGGGAAAAGGCTATTGGGACTACATAGAAGGTGAGCATGAAGAGGCACCGGAGATACCGGATATAAATCCGACTGCTGCAGATGTGAAAGAGTTTAAAGACTGGAACCAAGGAGCCAGGAAGGTTATGTATTGGCTTTCCATTAGTATACAGGACACCATGATTGGGCACATTCAGGATGCCAAGTCCCCCAAGGAGGCGTGGGACACCTTGGTAAAGCTCTATGAAACAAATACCAAGGCACGTAAGATACAGTTGAAGAATGAACTTCATACTGTGGAGAAAAAGAGCATGTCTGTGAATGACTATGCGTTGAAGATAAAGGGTATTGTGGAATCCCTTGCATCTATTGGTGTGTCAGTAGATGATGATGACAAGGTGGAAGTTTGTCTACATGGTCTCGGGCCACAATACAAGGCGTTTAAGACGTCTATTCAGACTCGGGAAAACATTCCCAACTTTACAGATTTGGTGTCTATGCTGATTATCGAAGAGAAGAACTTGGGTGAAGACCAACAGTCTTCACAAAGCAAAAACAGTTCAGAGCAACAGGCCTTCTACACGAGTTCAGGAACAGGACGAGGTAGAGGAGGCCGTGGACGCGGTCAAGGAGGTGGCCGAACAGGTAATCAGAATTATGGCCAGCAGCAGCAGCAACAACAACAACAGTCCCAGAATCAACAACAACAACAACACGTAGGTGGAAGAGGCAAATTCAGAGGCAGGGGGAGTCAAAGAGGTCGTGGAAATTGGCAAAGGCAATATAATGATGCACGTGAATGCTATTATTGTGGTAAGCCAGGACATGTGCAGGCAGAATGTTATAAGAAGCAGGCTGACATGCAAAATGGGAAAGTGCAGCAAAACAACTATGCATCCTCAAGCAGAAATAATGAGGATAATGAAAGGTTGTTTGTTATGCAGCATGTCGTGAATGCCATGTTTGAAAATGTTGATGCAGCACAAAAAGATAATGTATGGTATGTGGATTCAGGCGCTTCGAACCACGTGACGAGTCATGGGGAGTGGTTCAAGGAGATGAAAAACCCGAAAAGACCAGGTTTTGTGGAAACAGGGGATGACACTGCTCATCCAATTGCCCACGTTGGAGATGTGCCATTATCTATGCAGGATGGCAAAGTGAAGTACCTTGCAGATGTACTTCATGTACCGAACATAACAAAGAATCTGGTTTCAGTTGGCCAGATGATTGAGCAGGGGTTGCAGGTTTGGTTTAACCCCGATGGTTGTTATGTCGAAGACTTCAAAGACAAGTGCAGGTTGGTTGCAAAAGGCAACAGAGTGGGCAGAATGTTTACGTTGAATGTAGACATGCCTGAAATGAGTGCTGCGATGTTTGCAAATGGTTCAGGAGTTGTTGCAGACACAGACATATGGCATAAAAGAATTGGACATGTAAATGTGCAGAGATTGAAGTCTATGCAAACAAAAGAAATTGTGACAGGGCTGCCAAAATTTAAAGTGGAAGGTATGTAGAAAATATGTGAAGCATGCCAATTTGGGAAGCAAACAAAGCATGTGTTTCCACGTAACAGATATGTGAGCAGAAATGCACTAGATGTTGTGCATTCAGATGTATGGGGTCCTACGAAGACCATAGCTATGCGAGGCTGCAGGTATTATGTGACTTTCATTGATGACCACACAAGGAAAGTGTGGGTATATTTCATGAAACAGAAGAGTGAGGTGTTCACTCACTTTCAGAATTTTAGAGTTTTGGTTGAAAAGCAAACAGGGAAATATGTAAAGTGCCTAAGGTCAGATGGAGGGGGAGAGTACTTCTCCAATGAGTTCTCTGAATTCTTGAAGAAGAATGGTATTCGGAGACAGTTTACATGCAGATACACTCCGCAGCAAAATGGAGTTGCTGAGCGAAAAAACAGGCACATTGCTGAGATTGCGCGAGCATTGATGGAAGAGAAGAATATGCCGCATTGCTATTGGGCTGAGGCTGTTTCTACAGCAATATACATCATGAACAGGACTCCAACTGCAGCCATACATAATGTAACTCCAGAGGAGAGGTTTACTGGCAGAAAACCAGATTTGTCTCATCTAAAAGTCTTTGGATGCATTGCATATGTGCATGTGCCAGATGAGCTGAGAACTAAGCTGGACCCAAAAGCTGAAAAATGTGTGTTTATTGGATACTCCCTTGAGCAAAAGGGATACAGGTGTTATAACCCTACTACACGTGAGTTGAGGGTAAGCAGGGATGTTGTTTTTGATGAGATGAGTAGCTGGTATGCTGCTGAAAAAGAAGCTGTGGGGGCTGATGTGAGTGGAAGTGTGGTTGCACATAATGCAGGTCAGCAATCACAGTCTTTGAGTGGACCAGGAGAGTCCTCATCTAGTGGGTCTGTTGATAGACCATGGAGTGGCAGGCTGCATCATAATACCAGTCCTGCAAATGTGATTACTACATCACGTAAAGGAAAAGAGAAAGTGGTTGAGCCCCTTGGTATGCCTGACATTTCTGCAGGGCATTCTCATGTTGATGGAGAGTCTAGTGGCTCAGATATGAGCCTTGATGAGGAGCTTGGGATCCCAGCTATGAGAACACCTGGTGTAAAGAAGGCTATGGAAGCCATGAATGAAAAGCTGCGAAGATCTGGGAGAGTGAAGAACCCTGTGCAGAGGTTTACTTATGATGGTTATGTGGCACATCACTATGCATATATGGCAAAGGTTGTGCAGGTTGTTGAGCCCACATGCATTGATGAGGCTATTGGAAATGTGTATTGGGAGAAAGCCATGGATGAGGAGATGGATGCACTATATGGAAATGAAACTTGGGATTTAGTGCAATTGCCTAAAGGCAAGAAAGCCATTGGATGCAAGTGGCGGTACAAAGTTAAACATAACAGTGATGGAAGCATAAACAGGTACAAGGCTAGATTGGTAGCCAAAGGATATGCGCAGACATATGGGATTGATTATGAGGAAACTTTCAGCCCAGTTGCCAAAATGGCAATGGTGAGAGTTGTGATAGCAGTGGCTGCGTCAAAGCAATGGTCTTTACATTAGATGGATGTAAAGAATGCATTCTTGCATGGGGATTTGCAAGAAGAGGTGTATATGTTGCAGCCACATGGTTATGAGGATGTGGGTCACCCCGAGCTTGTTTGCAGGTTGAAGAAAGCCTTGTATGGCTTAAAGCAAGCACCAAGAGCATGGTCTGACGAGATTTCTGAATATCTTGTCACTATTGGCTTTCATGTAGCCAATGCAGATTTCTCGCTGTATGTGAGACATGGTGATAGAGGGGTTGTGCTTGTTGTCATCTATGTAGATGACTTGATCATTACGGGGGACCATGATGCAGAGATCTTTGATGTAAAGATCTTGCTTAGACAGAAGTTTGAGATGAAGGATCTGGGGGAGCTCAGATATTTCTTGGGCATTGAGGTGATTAGGTCACCACATGGTATTGGATTACTGTTGCAGAGACAGTATGGCTTGGATATGTTATCCAAGTATGGTATGACAGGCTGTAAGCCTATTTCTGTGCCATTGGATCAGAATGGCAATTTGAGTGCAGATTCAGGAGAGATCTTGGAGGATCCTACTATGTACAGACGCATAGTAGGAAGTTTGATCTACATGACGATCACCAGACCAGATTTGACCTATGCTGTTGGGTTGGTGAGTCAGTTTATGCAGGTTCCACGGAAACCGCATTTGGATGCAGTGAGATGCATACTGAGGTATGTGAAGTCTACTTTGCATTGTGGACTATTCTATGAGACTGGGACAGAGATATGTGTACATGGGTACACAGATGCTGATTGGGCTGGTAGTATCTCAGACAGAAGATCTACCAGTGGCTTCATGTTTTCTTTGGGGAGTGCTGCTGTTACTTGGAGCAGCATGAAGCAGCCTACAGTTGCTCTATCGAGTACAGAGAAGCTGCTATGGCAGCATGTGAGGTAGCTTGGTTGAGGAAGCTACTTGCAGATTTGGGTCTATCAGTGGGGTGGATAGACAAGTTGTCATTTTCTGTGACAACATTAGCAGTATACAGTTGGCGAGGAACCCAGTCTTTCATGCTCGTATGAAGCACATAGAGGTTCACTACCACTTCGTCAGAGAGAAGGTCTTGGCAGGAGACCTTGATCTTGTTTATGTCAGCACAGAGGATCAAGTAGCTGACATCTTCACACCAAAGCATTGGGTACAGAGAAGCTCCGCAGATTCAGGGCTTCGCTTGGTGTACATGAGATGGAGTTGAGCTCCAGGGGGAGTGTTGAGATATCGAGCTCGTCTAGTGAGGCGGTGGCCACTGATGACCCGCCTGGGGGATAGACCCCACATTTACACCATTGGCATGGTTGGTGAGATCATGGGAGATATGCGGCCAGTGGGATGACAGGCTGTGTGACAGCCATTCTAGAGACTGGCATAGTTATAGCACCAGCTCATTTAGTCGGGTTCACACTATAGAATACCCGTGTATGTATTGGTTGAGTACCTTTCATATTGTGTGTACTCTTATTCTTGTATATGGTGTGTTGAGTGTTGAGTAGAGAAGAAGAAGATTATCAGCCTCTAACCTTGTGTGTTCTCTATTAGGGTTTTGTGAGTGTGTGTGTGTTGAGTGTTGAGTACCTTTCATATTGTGTGTACTCTTATTCTTGTATATGGTGTGTTGAGTGTTGAGTAGAGAAGAAGAAGATTATCAGCCTCTAACCTTGTGTGTTCTCTATTAGGGTTTTGTGAGTGTGTGTGTGCTTGTAAGAGCTCAAGCTCTCTTCCCCCCTGCATCTTTTCAAGACGAACGGCGGGGTTGGAAGGTCAGTCGGGCTGTCGGATGGTTGGTCCCGCCCAACACTTAGCACACCCGGTGGGACGGATCTTGAATCATCAGACTCGAACCCACACGGATTGCCTCAGAGCTACTCCACATCTTCAAAATCATCATTCGCTCCATCATCAGCAGCTTGTGCTGCTCCTCCGACTCTATGGCACCTCCAGTAGCAGTGGCACCTCTAGTAGCAGTGGCACCTCTAGCAGCAGTGGCACCTCCAGCAGCAACTCTAGCCGGTTGGAGAGGTGGTGGAGGGATCTGGGCTATAGCATGTTGCTTGAGATAAGTTCCCATCCTTCGATACCAAATAGGTTCCACCAGATTAGCACTAGATGCCATTTTTGCAAGCCCCTGAATGAATACACATCTTTGTCAGATAACCTGGATCTGATTATTCAATTCGTGTCTAGACATTCTTTTCAAAGTTGCAAACCTCTATTGGAGATCATCATTGTGACGTCTCAACTCTTCCAGACTAGCTATATGAGCTGTGCTTACCTTGTCATCATCCTTATAGCCTTCTTTGTCATCCCTTGGCTTTCCGCCGGAAGTCCTTCCTGCTCTACAAAGCCTTTCTTCTGTTGTGCTATTTTTCCACTCCGTCACTCCTTTTCATTCAATTTGGCTCTTTGCGTATTAATTTCCTTCATGCGTTCTTTCACCTCATTGGTATTCTCATGATGCTCTTACTTGTATGCTAACTTCAAGGCTACCAAAATTGATCTTAAACTTCATCATATCTCTACTGCTATAGGGCTATGATAGCCTCCAATTTTGACATCAAATAGGCTAAGAAGATGCAGCTTTTCTCAAATAAGAATGATGTTATCCCATGTTTATTTTGTATCCAAGCCTCGACATACACTTGTTGCCATATGATTTGTACGCATGTCCAACTTTGTAAATGCTTGGCCATTTAGCGGGTCCGCACATCAAAAGCCAAAGCATATAAACTCTCTTTTGTGTTGAAAAGTCAAGCCGCCATAGTCCTTGTATACAATGGAAGCCATAGCCTAAGGTCTAAAAGTATGTAATGTTTTTCAAATTTGAATATAGAAAAGAGAAAGAGGGAGGACGTGTGATCTGGGGAGGTGTGGGAAGTTGCAACCAACTTTTCCTTTATCAACCCATGCACGGCTTCTTTTCAACTCTCTTGAATTTGGGCACAACTCTCTTTCTTGATTCTTGCTTATCTGTGTTAATTCTTTCTAGCTATGGAGGGAGAGAGTGAGGATGAAGAAGAGGATGGGATTCTTGCCTTTCTTTTGCATGCCACAGCATAGATTAGGCTTTCTTTTGTGTGCATGGCTATGGTGATCTAGAGAGAGAGAGAAAGAGAGAGAGAGAGAGTGTGTGTGTGTGTGTTTTTGAGAACCTTCTTGCAGCTTTTATGGCTATGGAGCACTCCAATGCATATACTTTGCATGCTCGAGCCCGGATTTTTTGCATATTTTCAGTGCTTGGAAGGAAGGGTTTCAGACTAAAGAATGCTCCCTCAACATGGTGATAGTATTATGTCTTGATGAAGAACTGCTTGCCATACTTGGGATTAATTCTAAACCTATCATCACTTCTGTAGGAACAATCCGCATCTCAGGCTCAATGACTATGTTTCCCAAGGCTACTCAACTTCAATAGATCTCCTTCCAACTGTTAATTCTTCCTTCTCAATAGAGTTTGCTGTTGAAAATTTACGGAAGACGAACCAACTTCTTGTTGTCCTAGTACGGCACTTTGCCCACGGGCTAGCTCCTGAACTCTGGTCTCTTACCAGCACACGACTGCATCCTTCGATGCTCCAGAGTTAGGGTCTTCATCCTCTCAGTAGGATTCTAGCCGGCTTACACCCGGGCTCTAGCAGAAGTCGTAGCCATTCCTCCATGTGCTCCACCCACAAGGAAGCCAACTCTGCTATCATTATATCCGACAGATCCGAGCACTCTCTAAAGGATCTGCATACCCTTTCACCTGGGCTTCCAGAAACTTGCCCGAGTTTGAGCCTCCATGGTTTATGCCTTAATGGTTTCCAACATCCGGAGATGATCTTCAAACACACAGACTCCATCCTCTTCTTTATGCCGGATAAGTCCTTCGAAAGCTCTCCCATTTGTTGCTTTAATTCTCCAACCTGAGTCTCTAACACAACATTTTGACTCTTTAGAGTTAGAACTTTCTCATGTAGTTGCTCCATTTGGTCTCAACTTGCCACTATATCCCCACCTTCAAAGCATCTTGCTGGGTATTAGGTGTAGCGGGGCGGGCTGTCTCCATTTTGAACTTCTCCGACAGTAGGGTGGAGTCTATACTAAGTAGCATCGGTCCTCTGACGGGTATTAGGTGTAGCGGGGCGGACTGTCTCCATTTTGAACTTCTCCGACAGTAGGGTGGAGTCTATACTAAGTAGCATCGGTCCTCTGACGGGTTTGATTGGTAGAGCCGCCGGGGGAATCTTCTCTAAAATTGCCCACCCACCGATAGAGGCTTACTCCTCTTTTCTGAAATCTTTGGAATTTTATCCGGAACCGTTGGCAACATGCTGAGTTTCCTCTTTAGAGTAGACATTCTTGAACCCTCCTTGGTTTCTCTGGATTGCGCCATCTGTGTAGTTTGCATAGACAGCTCGGCCTGCTATTATTGTGATGTTGGCCAAGATGATTGCAGCCTCTCGGACTGCTCTCTTTTCTCAGTAGTAGCAACCGGCTCCTTAGGTGCCATCTCTTCAGTTCTCTTTTCCTCCTCTTCTGTCTCGGCACGATCTTAGCTCGAAGATCCGACTACCTGCTTGATGGCCATCCGGAGATATGATACCAGGTCCCTCATGAATAAGACTGTAAATAGTTGGCATAGGCGAGTGTCGTGTTGCCTTGGTGAGCCGGGCCACCGCCTTCTTGAATTTGATGAGGAACACCTTAGTCATGTTCTACTTTCAATAACCACAACATCACCTATGCAGAAATATTGACTGTTTGATTCTGCAACCATAGCGTCTCTAGGAAGACCTTATAGCAGGCGACCTTTGCTACTTCTGGGTTTGTGGTTGGCCAACCTGTATTCTCCTGAGATCATATCGCCAAACAATCCATTAAGTGTTGATGCGTCCACAATTGACACATCGTGCCTTTCTTGTAAGGGAAAATGTAGTCTGGTGCACTAACTACACATTCAGCTCGTAACTTCTCCCTGCATACTGCACTGTGTCGCCCTTCTGGGGTGAACAGGGGTGGCTTGCCAAGGTATAATAGCGAATGCTATCAACTCTACTGTCTCTAGCCAGGCGGCAACTATAGCATTGTGGTTGTAAAAGGGAAGAAGAGCTCGAAATGCACCATGGCTATCTGTGAGCAGGTTTGCTTGACAAATACTATGGGAGAGAAGAAACGAAAGATGAGCTTCACCAAATGGCATGCAAAGTTAATTTGGGAAAAAAAAAAACCCCACCGCCTTGCCTGCAACCCTAAAAATGTGTGCCCGATCCTCATAATTAGAATAATGAGCTTGCAGCCCCATGCAGCCACGATCATAAGATTCTTCCGAAAATCTTGGGAACTCAATGACCTCCACACATGCACAATTAACCATTGGATCCTCCTCCTCATCAAACGGCCAAGGTGGCATCTGCCCATGGTACGGACAAAGTCAGTACCCAGTAACGGGCTTGGTGAACTTCTCTCCCTACAAAGTGCCCAATAAAAAAGTACCATCATAGAATTTATCAACAATCCAATATGGTCCTGCCACCCAGCAGAGCTTCATCTTTCCAGGATGATGACCAAGACAAGAGTTGAACAGCAAAACTGAATCCTTTTTTTGAAATATCCAAAACTTAGAGTTACGATCCACCCAATTCTTCCTACATGCTTGTAGCACATCGAACACAGGAACTTACATGCTCTTCTCCCAGTTGCACAATTGCTCCATTCGATGAGCCAAGGACTCCTCTGGTCCCAATTGCTCCATTCGATGAGCCAAGGACTCCTTTGGTCCCAACTTAGAGTTACGATCCACCCAATTCTTCCTACATGCTTGTAGCACATCGAACACAGGAACTTACATGCTCTTCTCCCAGCTGCACAATTGCTCCATTCGATGAGCCAAGGACTACAATTCTGAGACTTGGAACCAGAAACTCCATTGGAACAATGACCTCCACCCCATACACCAGTTTGAACGGGGTCAATCCGGTTAATGCCACCTTGTAAACATTCCTAAAAGCCCACAGTGTTGAATAGAGCTTCTCATCCCAGTGAGTTCGGTTCTCATTGACTAACTTCTTTAGGATCTTTTGTAGCACCTTATTACTGGACTCCGCCATTAGCTTGCACAGGGATAATTAACAGTAGATTTCCTGTGGATAATCAAATGCTAAGTCACTAGGTCCTTAATTACTACATTCATGAAATGTCCACCTTGGTCATTGATGAGTTGGACAACCAAAATAGGTTATGATCATCTCATACAGGAATCTTGCCACCGACGGGGATATCTAGATCAATCTCATCCATCCAGCTAGTAAAGCCATACAGTTTCTGTAGTTGAATGATTAATGATGATCTTGTGAATATTTGAAAATACATGTTTGGATTTCCTTTTGGTCATTTGAGAGAGTTTCTTTTGATCTACTGTTTGTTTCCTTTATCTGCTCAAGATTAAGTCTTATTATGTGTTACATAGTCTTCTTTGAATATCCAGAGAATCAAATTATGTGATATCAAGGTTTTCTTTTGTGTTTTGGTTCAATTCTATTTTGTATGGAAGGAGTTCTTTTGGTGATAAGGCTACAGGTGAGAGTTAACATCGGTTGAGTTGGGCTTGGGATAGTTAACCTGAGTTAGGGTTGATTCTGAGCCATCCACGCATCAGAATGATAAGCAGGTGGTATAGAGATGTTGTTCTAACTAGTATTAGTTGAGGGGAAGTGATTTTTCACATTAGCTCTTACAGTTATGGACCTATCCGAGGACAGGAGACAGAAAGCTTGTTATTTTATAGAGTTTTTGAGGCAGCACTCTAACACAACAGGTCAATTGATTTATTATGAGGCTTGATTAATCTAGTGTTTTTTAAGTGCTTTGAGGTCCCTGTTTGGTCAACTTACTCAAAGGAGTTAGAATCTATGTTAGCTAGATAAGCTTCGTTTGTTGGGTAGATTCTATCCATTGAGAGGAAGCTGTGAGTTGGTAGCAGTCAGCAGAGAACGTGGGAGGTGATATCTTGCCTAGTTGAGAAGTATTTGAGGGGTTATCACTGTTAGAGGATGCTTTGTTATAGCTAGATGAGCTTTGTTTGTTGGGTAGATTCTATCCATTCAGAGGAAATTGTGAGTTGGTAGCAGTACCTACTAGGAGGTGATATCTTGCCTAGTTGAGAAGTATTTGAGGGGTTATCACTATTAGAGGACACTTTGGGAAGTGTTAGAATTGATGTTGACTTTCGAGGTAGAATGACTATATGGAAGAATTCCGAAGCAGAGGCTACATGATGAAGTTTAGAGGATAGTCAAAAGAGTGTCAGTAGGACCATTAGGAAGGCGTTGGGAGTGTGGATATTAAGTCTACGGACACCGGAGAGTCATAGAGGACATTGGAGAATCAAATCTAGACTAGGAGAGCCATCTAAATTCCGCAACAAGCAGTATATTGTCACTGAGAGGTCAGTTAAGGGAAGTTGCCTACATTTGAAAGGTCAGTTATCACTGCTAGAGGACACTTTGGGAAGTGTTAGAATCGATGTTGACTTCCGAGGTAGAACGGCTCTATAGAAGAATTCGGAAGCAGAGGCTACATGATGAAGGTTAGAAAATAGCCAAAAGAGTGTTAGTAGGACCATTAGGAAGGCGTTGGGAGTGTGGATATTAAGTCTGCAAACACCGGAGAGTCATAGAGGACATTGGAGAATGAAATCTAGACTAGGAGAGCCATCTAAATTCGGCGACAGGTGATAGTAAGTGTTCTAACTTGTCTGGGGCAGCCAAGAGAGTATATTGTCATTGAGAGGTCAGTTAAGGAAAGTTGCCTACATTTGAATAGTTTTAAGATCTGTTTGTGAGCCTATCTGTTAATGGAGGCAAAGACCATCAACAGAAAACATTGTACTTTGACTTAAACTTAAAAGACAGAAACAGAACTTCATATTACAGGAAAATCAATGCGCAGAAAGATGAATGATTTATTCATGTCGAGTCATCTTTATATAAACGGATGTCGAAGAGTCACAAAGTAATTGGGTACAAAGACATGGTGCTTCAATGAGACAGCGCTTAGTACAAGCACACCGATACACAGATGGGCGGATTACATCTAGATGGTTAGTCGGCTGGACGGACGGGGTTGGAAGGTCGGCCGGGCCGTCGGATGGTTGGTCCCGCCCAACACTTAGCACACTCGGTGGGACGGATCTTGAATCATCAGAGGCTCGAACCCACACGGATTGCCTAAGAGCTACTCCAAATCTTCAAAATCATCATTCGCCCCATCACCAGCAGCTTGTGCTGCTCCTCCAACTCTGTGGCACCTCGAGTAGCAGTGGCACCTCTAGCAGCAGTGGCACCTCCAGCAGCAACTCTAGCCGGTTGGACAGGTGGTGGAGGGATCTGGGATATAGCATGTTGCTTGAGATAAGTTCCCATCCTTCGATACCAAATAGGTTCCACCAGATTAGCACTAGATGCCATTTTTGCAAGCTCTTGAATGAATACACATCTTTGTCAGATAACCTGGATCTGATCATTCAATTCGTGTCTAGACATTCTTTGCAAAGTTGCAAACCTCTATTGGAGATCATCATTGTGACGTCTCAACTCTTCCAGACTAGCTATATGAGCTGTGCTTACCTTGTCATCATCCTTATAGCCTTCTTTGTCATCCCTTGGCTTTCCGCCGGAAGTCCTTCCTGCTCTACAAAGACTTTCTTCTGTTGTGCTATTTTTCCACTCCGTCACTCCTTTTCATTCAATTTGGCTCTTTGCGTATTAATTTCCTTCATGCGTTCTTTCACCTCATTGGTATTCTCCTGATGCTCTTACTTGTATGCTAACTTTAAGGCTACCAATATTCATCTTAAACTTCATCATATCTCTGCTCTGCTGCAGGGCTAAAGAATGCTCCCTCAACATGGTGATAGTATTATGTCTTGACGAAGAACTGCTTACCATACTTGGCATTAATTCTAAACCTATCATCACTTCTATAGGAATAATCCGCATCTCAGGCTCAATGACTATGTTTCCCAAGGCTACTCTACTTTAATAGATCTCCTTCCAACTGTTAAATCTTCCTCCTCAATAGAGTTTGCTGTTGAAAATTTAAGGAAGACGAACCAACTTCTTGTTGTCCTAGTATGGCACTTTGCCCACGGGTTGGCTCCTGAACTCTTGTCTCTTACCAGCACATGACTGCATCCTTTGGTGCTCCAGAGTCAGGGTCTTCATCCTCTCGGCAGGATTCTAGCCGCCGGTTTACACCCGGGCTTTGACAGAAGTCATAGCCATTCCATGTGCTCCACCCATAAGGAAGCCAACTCTGCTATCATTATATCCGACAGAAGATCGGCCAAATTTTCTACGTCTAGGATCCAAGCACTCTCTGAAGGATCTGCATACCCTTTCACCTGGGCTTCCAGAAACTTGCCCGAGCTTGGGCCTCCGTGGTTTATGCCTTAAATGGCTTCCAACATCCGGAGATGATCTTCAGACACACAGACTCCATCCTCTTCTTTATGCCGGATAAGTCCTTCAAAAGCTCTCCCATTTGTTGCTTTAATTCTCCAACCTGAGTCTCTAACACAACATTTCGACTCTTTAGAGTTAGAACTTTCTCATGTAGTTACTCGATTTGCTCTCAACTTGCCACTATATTCCCACCTTCAAAGCATCTTGCCAGGTATTAGGCGTAGCGGGGCGGGCTGTCTCCATTTTGAACTTCTCCGGCAGTAGGGTGGAGTCTATACTGAGTAGCACCGGTCCTCTGACAATTTTGATTGGTAGAGCCAGGGAATCTTCTCTAAAATTGCCCACCGACAGAGGCTTACTCCTCTGTTCTGAAATCTTTGGAATTTTATCCGGAACCGATGCTGAATTTCCTCTTTAGAGTAGACATTCTTGAACCCTCCTTGGTTTCTCCGCATTGCGCCATTTGTGTAGTTTGCATAGACGACTCGGCCTGCTATTATTGTGATGTTGGCAAAGATGATTGCAGCCTCTCGGACTGCTCTCTTTTCTGAGTAGTAGCAACCGGCTCCTTAGGTGCCATCTCTTCAGTTCTATTTTCCTCCTCTTCTGTCTCGGCACGATCTTAGCCCACGATCTTAGCCCGAAGATCTGACTACCTGCTCGATGGCCATCCCGAGATATGATACCAGGTCCCTCATGAATAAGACTGTAAATAGTTGGCCTAGGCGAGTGTCGTGTTGCCTTGGTGAGCCGGGCCACCGCCTTCTTGAATCTGATGAGGAACACCTTAGCCATGTTCTACTTTCAACAACCACGACATCACCTACGCAAAAATATTGACTATCTGATTCTGCAACCATAGCGTCTCTAGGAAGAACTTATAACAGGCGACCTTTGCTAATTCTGGGTTTGTGGTTGGCCAATCTGTATTCTCCTGAGATCATATCGCCAAAAAATCCATTAAGTGTTGATGCGTCCACAATTGACACATCGTGCCTTCCTTTTAAGGGAAAATGTAGTCTGGTGCACTAACTACTACAGCTCGTAACTTCTCCTTGCATACTGCACTGTGTCGCCCTTCTGTAATAACTGGGCCAGAATCTCCAAAGCTGCCAGGTGAACAAGGGTGGCTTTCCAAGGTATAATAGCGAATGCTGTCAACTGTACTATCTCTAGCCAGGCGGCAACTATAGCATTGTGGTTGTAAAAGGCAAGAAGAGCTCGAAATGCACCATGGCTATCTGTGAGCAGGTTCGCTTGACAAATACTATGGGAGAGAAGAAACGAAAGATGAGCTTCACCAAATGGCATGCAAAGTTAATTTGGGAAAAAAAAATACCCCACCGCCTTGCCTGCAACCCTAAAAATGTGTGCCCGATCCTCATAATTAGAATAATGAGCTCGCGGCCCCATTCAGCCACGATCATAAGATTCTTCCAAAAATCTTGGGAACTCAATTCTATTTTGTATGGAAGGAGTTCTTTTGGTGATAAGGCTACAGGTGAGAGTTAACATTGGTTGAGTTGGGCTTGGGATAGTTAACCTGAGTTAGGGTTGATTCTGAGCCATCCACGCATCAGAATGATAAGTAGGTGGTATAGAGATGTTGTTCTAACTAGTATTAGTTGAGGGGAAGTGATTTTTCACATTAGCTCTTACAGTTATGGACCTGTCTGAGGACAGGAGACAAAAAACTTGTTATTTTATAGAGTTTTTGAGACAGCAGTCTAACACAACAGGTTAGTTGATTTATTATGAGGCTTGAATCTAGTGTTGTTTAAGTGCTTTGAGGTCCCTTTGTGGTCAACTTACTCAAAGGAGTTAGAATCTATGTTAGCTAGATGAGCTTCATTTGTTGGGTAGATTCTATCCATTCAGAGGAAGCTGTGAGTTGGTAGCAGTCAGCACAAAACCTGGGAGGTGATATCTTTCCTAGTTGAGAAGTATTTGAGGGGTTATCACTATTAGAGGACACTTTGGTAAGTGTTAGAATTGATGTTGACTTTGGAGGCAGAACGACTTTATGGAAGAATTCGGAAGAGGCTACATGATGAAGTTTAGAAGATAGTCAAAAGAGTGTTAGTAGGACCATTAGGAAGGCATTGGGAGTGTGGATATTAAGTCTGCGGACACCGAAGAGTCATAGAGGACATTGGAGAATGAGATCTAGACTAGGAGAGCCATCTAAATTCGGCGACAGGTGATAGTAAGTGTTCTGACTTGTCTGGGGCAGCAGTATATTATCACTGAGACGTCAGTTAAAGGAAATTGCCTACATTTGAAAGGTTTTAAGATCTGTTTGTGAGGCTATTTGTTAATGGTAAAGACCCTCAATAGAAAACATTGTACTTTGACTTAAACTTAAAAGAGAGAAACAGAACTTCATATTACAGGAACATCAATGCGCAGAAAGATGAATGATTTATTCATGTCGGATCATCTCTATATAAACGGATGTCGAAGAGTCACAAAGTAATTCGGTACAAAGACATGGTGCTTCAATGACAGTGCTTTGTAGTACAAGCACACCGATACACAGATGGGCGGATTACATCTAGATGGTTAGTGGGCTGGACAGACGGTTGGAAGGTCGGCGGGCCACCGGATGGTTGGTGGACCCGCCCAACACTTAGCACACCCGATGGACGGATCTTAAATCCGAGACTCGAACCAACACGGATTGCCTCAGAGCTACTCCACATCTTCAAAGTCATCATTCGCTCCATCATCCAGCAGCTTGTGCTGCTCCTACGACTTTGTGGCATCTCCAGTAGCAGTGGCACCTCCAGCAGCAAGTCTAGCCGATTGGAGAGGTGGTAGAGGGATCTAGGCTATAGCATGTTGCTTGAGATAAGCTAGCATCCTTCGATACAAAACAAGTTCCACCAGATTAGCACTAGATGCCATTTTTGCAAGCCGCTAAATGAATACACATCCTTGTCAGATAACCTGGATCTGATTATTCAATTCCTGTCTATACGTTCTTTGCAAAGTTCCAAAGCTCTATTGGAGATCATAATTGTGATGTCTCAACTCTTCTAGACCAGCTATATGAGCTGTGCTTACCTTGTCATCATCCTTATAGCCTTCTTTGTCATCCCTTGGCTTTTTGGAAGTCCTTCCTGCTCTACAAAGCCTTTCTTTTGTTGTGCTATTGTTCCACTATGTTGTTCCTTTTCATTCAATTTGGCTCTTAGCGTATTAATTTCCTTCATGTGTTCTTTCACCTCATTAGTATTCTCCTGATGCTCTTCCTTGTATGCTAACTTCAAGGCTACTAAAATTGATCTTTAACTTCATCATATCTCTGCTGTAGGGCTAAAGAATGCTCCCTCAACATGGTGATGGTATTATGTCTTGATGAAGAACTGCTTGCCATACTTGGGATTAATTCTAAACCTATCATCACTTCTGTAGGAACAATCCGCATCTCGGGCTCAATGACTTTAGGTTTCCCAAGGCTACTTAACTTCAATAGATCTCCTTCCAACAACTGTTAAATCTTCCTCCTCAATAGATTTTACTGTTGAAAATTTAAGGAAGACGAACCAACTTCTTGCTGTCCTAGCATGGCACTTTGCCCACAGGCTAGCTCCTGAACTCTGGTCTCTTACCGGCACACATGACTGCATCCTTCGGTGCTCTAGAGTCACGGTCTTCATTCTCTCTGCAAGATTCTAGCCGGCTTACACTTGGGCTCTAGCAGAAGTCCTTGCCATTCCATGTGCTCCACCCACAAGGAAGCCAACTCCGCTATCATTATATCGGACAGATCTGCCAAAGTTTCTACGTCTAAGATCCGGGCACTCTCTAAAGGATACCCTTTCACCTGCGCTTCCAGAAGCTTTCCCGAGCTTGGGCCTCCGTGGTTTACGCCTTAATGGTTTTCAACATCCGGAGATGATCTTTAGACACATAGACTCCATCCTCTTCTTTATGCCGGAAAGTCCTTCGAAAGCTCTCCCATTTGTTGCTTCAATTCTCCAACCTGAGTCTCTAACACAACATTTCAACTCCTTAGAGTTAGAACTTCCTCATGTAGTTGCTCCATCTACTCTCAACTTGCCACTATATTCCCACCTTCAAAGCATCTTGCCAGGTATTAGGCGTAGCGGGGCAAGCTGTCTCCATTTTCAACTTCTCCGACAGTAGGGAGGAATCTATACTGAGTAGCATCTCCTCTGACGGGTTTGATTGGTAGAGCCGGGGGAATCTTCTCTAAAATTTTCCACCGACAGAGGCTTACTCCTCTTTTCTGAAATCTTTGAAAGTTTATCCAGAACCGTTGGTGGCAACAGCATGCTGAGTTTCCTCTTTAGAGTAGACATTCTTGAACCCTCACTGGTTTCTCCGGGTTGTGCCATCTATGTAGTTTGCATAGACGGCTCGGCCTGCTGTAATTGTGATGTTGGCCAAGATGATTGCAGCCTCTCGGACTACTCACTTTTCTCACTAGTAGCAATTGGCTCCTTAGGTTCCATCTCTTCGGTTCTCTTTTCCTCCTCTTCTATCTTGGCATGATCTTGGCCCGAAGATCCGACTTCCTCCTCGATGGCCATCCCGAGATATGATACTAGTTCCCTCATGAATAAGACTGTAAATAGTTGGCCCATGCGAGTGTCGTGTTGCCTTGGTGAGCCGGGCCACCTCCTTCTTGAATCTGATGAGGAACACCTTAGCCCAAGAAACTGACCAGCCATGTTCTACTTTCAACAACCACAACATCGCCTATGCAGAAATACTGACTATCTGATTCTACAACCATAGCGTCTCTAGGAAGAACTTATAACAGGCAACCTTTGCTACTTCTGGGTTTGTGGTTTGCCAACCTGTATTCTCCTCAGATCATATCGCCAAACAGTCCATTAAGTGTTGATGCGTCCACCATTGACACATCGTGCCTTCCTTGTAAGGGAAAATGTAGTCTTGTGCACTAACTACACATTCAACTCATAACTTCTTCCTGCATACTGCACTGTGTCACCCTTCTGTAACTGGGCCAGAATCTTCAAAGCTGGCAGGTGAACAGGGGTGGCTTGCCAAGGTATATTAGCGAATGCTATCAACTATACTGTCTCTAGCTAGGCAGCAACTACATCAATGTGGTTGTAAAAGGCAAGAAGAGCTCGAAATGCACCATGGCTATCTCTAAGCAAGTTCGCTTGGCAAATACTATGGGAGAGAAGAAATGAAAGATGAGCTTCACCAAATGGCATGCGAAGTTAATTTGGGCAAAACAAATACCCCACCGCCTTGCATGCAACCCTAAAAATGTGTGCACGATCCTCATACTTAGAATAATGAGCTCGCAGCCCCATGCAGCCACGATAAACCGCCTTTTCATAAGATTCTTCCAAAAATCTTGGGAACTCAATGACCTCCACACATGCACAAATTAACCACTAGATCCTCCTCCTCATCAAACGGCCAAGGTGGCACCCGTGGCCCATCGTACGGACGAAGTCGGTACCCATTAACGGGCTTGGTGAATTTCTCCCCCTACAGAGTGCCCAATAAAAAAGTACCATCATAGAATTTATCCACAATCCAATACGGTCCCACGCACCCACGAGCAGAGCTTCATCTTTCCAGGATGATGAGCAACACGAGAGTTGAACAGCAAAACTGAATCATTCTTTTGAAATATTCGGAACTTAGAGTTACGATCCACCCAATTCTTCCTACCTGCTTGTAGCACATCGGACACAGGAACTTACAAACCGCTCTTCTCTCAGCCGCACAACTGCTCCATTCGATGAGCCAACGACTCCTCTGGTCCCAACTTCTCCATCACTACAATTCTGAGACTTGGATCCAGAAACTCCACTGGAACAACTACCTCCACCCCATACACCAGTTTGAACGCGGTCAATCCGGTTGTCACCTTGTAAACCATCCTAAAAGCCCACAGTGCTAAATAGAGCTTCTCATCCCAGTCAGTTCGGTTCTCGTTGACTAACTTCTTTAGGATCTTCTGCAGCACCTTATTACTAGACTCCGCCTCACCATTGGCTTGCGTGGGGATAATTAATAGTAGATTTCTTGTGGATGATCAAATGCCAAGTCACTAGGTCCTTAATTACCACATTTAGGAAATGTCCACCTTGGTCACTGCTGATGAGTTCCACTGGACAACCAAAACAGGTCATGATCATCTCATACAAGAATCTTGCCACCAACAGGAATATCTAGATCAATCTCATCCATCGAGCTAGTGAAGCCATTCAGTTTCTGTAATTGAATGGTTAATGATGATTTTGTGAATATTTGAAAATACATGTTTGGATTTCCTTTTGGTCATTTGAGAGAGTTTCTTTTAAACTACTGTTTGTTTCCTTTATCTGCTCAAGATTAAGTCTTATTATGTGTTACACAGTCTTCTTTGAATATCCAGAGAATCAAATTATGTGATATCAAGGTTTTCTTTTGTGTTTTGGTTCAATTCTATTTTGTATTTATATGGAAGGAGTTCTTTTGGTGGATAAGGCTACAGGTGAGAGTTACCATTGGTTAAGTTGGGCTTGGGATAGTTAACCTGAGTTAGGGTTCATTGTGAGCCATCCACGCATCAAAATGATAAGCAGGTGGTATAGAGATGCTATTCTAACTAGTATTAGTTGAGGGGAAGTGATTTTTCACATCAGCTCTTACAGTTATGGACTTGTCTGAGGACAGGAGACAGAAAGCTTGTTATTTCATAGTGTTTTTGAGGTAGCACTCTAACACAACAGGTCAGCTGATTTATTATGAGGCTTGAATCTAGTGTTGTTTAAGTGCTTTGATGAGGGCTTACTCAAAGGAGTTAGAATCTATGTTAGCTAGATCAGCTTGGTTTGTTGCGTAGATTCTATCCATTTAGAGGAAGCTGTGAGTTGGTAGCAGTCATCAGCAGAGGACTTGGGAGGTGATATCTTGCCTAGTTGAGAAGTCTTTGAGGGGTTATCACTGTTAGAGGACACTTTGGGAAGTGTTAGAATTGATGTTGACTTCGGAGGTAGAACGGCTCTATAGAAGAATTCGGAAGCAGAGGCTACATGATGAAGGTTAGAAGATAGTCAAAAGAGTGTCAGAGGACCATTAGGAAGGCGTTGGGAGTGTGGATTCAGCTGTTAGATCTATCTGCAATGACTGGCATTCAAATAGTGGGAGATGAGAAGGGAGCAGTAGTCGAGGAGACAGGGAGGGTCGCCATTATTTAATGAGCGAGGGTGGCCTCTCAGCAGACACAACGCAATGCGAGATGCTGGCACGTCTTCACTTTTGCCGACTGCCACCACAGGCAAATTAAAATACATCTTTCCTACTCAGAGATCATCCCGCATGACACAATGTTGATGCTCATGCTACCCTACTTGACGACAAAAGGTGTACGTCGCTTCCAGAAAAGAAATCCATGCAAGCCTCATGATGCATTTGATAAGCTTACGGGTTTTGCGTGTGATAAAGAAAAGTTCCACACGTGCACTCGTCCCGTCGGATATTCCGCTCATATTGGCCGCGACCGTGGTGGTAGAAAACTATTGATTGAAAATAGTAAGCATCATTACATTTTCGAATTGGACTCATAATGGAGTAGGAAGCTCTAATTTCTAACGGAGGTGCTAGCAATAAGAAGATTGAAAATCAAAGACATAGTAGATCTGTTTTAGTGGCTCATTAAAAGGATATAATGTGTATACATGGGGGATAAAACCAAGGATTTCCAATGCACTAACGTGCACATTTTCCCATGGATTCTTTCCTAATTGCAACCTCTAAGAAGCGTTAATTTTGCAAGCACGATGGAGACTTCATCCACTTGGTCAAGTTTCCTATTAGAGAAAATCATGGGAAAACACGTGCACTATAATAGTCATAAGCGTGATGGTACGATAGTTACTGAGGTGAGTTTCTCAAGCCCTATCTTCGAAAACTTTTAGTGATTTAGACATTTTTGCACATTTTGTTCGACTTTGACATAACTGGAGTCGGCCTTAGAAAGGGTATGTAAAGCGAATGGTTGCTCATATCTATACAAGTAAAGGTTGCGGGAAGAGCAACAAGTTGTTTTTCTTGGTGATGGTTTGGAGATGGATCCCACTAAGGTGGAGGGAATGGTAAAAAATAAGAGACCAATATCATGATATGAGTTTAGATAGGTTGTGGTGAATGTATTTTCCTAAAAATAAAGATGACCTAGATGAATCTTTTGAATTCTCTATCTTTTATGTAACACTACATAGTGTAATTTTGGTAAATTTATATCCATAAGTCACTCAAAACTAGTTAAATTTGGTAAATTCTCTTAATAATTATTTTTGGTTAAATAGCATGGCATTCTCTAAGACCCCTCATAGTATCCATTGGGCTAAAGAAAGCACCTAATTGTTTTCAAGGTGGGTGACATTTCTACATTGCCGTCATCTACTTTTTTGAGCATTGTAAAAATATCATCGGATAAGATCAAGTATTATGCACAATTTGTTGAAATATATTGTGAATTTCTTATACTATTAATTTTTACTTACACATAATCATCCATTCTCTTAGGAAGAAGAGGCCTTCATCACATTAAGATTCTACTTACATACAACCATTCATCTTGGATACAATCATCCATTAAGCTTGTGTTTAGATATAATCATTCATCTTGGATACAATCATTCATCTTGGATACAATCATCCATTAAGCTTCTGTTTAGATATAATCACCCATTGAGATTACACCATTAAGTTTCTACTTAGCTATAATGCTTTATTCTTTTGTGAATTCACCTTACACCATTAAGCTTCTACTTACACACAACCATCCACTCTTTTGGGAAGAAGAGCAAGAAGAGGTGAAAGTAAAAAACTACAAAAGATCTATACATGAAGAGCAAGTTTCAAATACACATGTTCAAATAGAAGAGACTTGATGTTTGCTTCTTATAAGATGGTTGAATGTGAAGATGTGGAAGCCTACATTGATAGAGATACCTTAGTAAACCTATAAACTTGACTGCACGCCCAAAGGGCCATTCTACCATGCAACCTTGAGAGATTGGATTTAGGGATTGGAGGAGAATCGGAGTTGGGATAGTTAACCTGAATTAGGGTTGATTCTGAGCCATCCACGCATCAGAATGATGAGCACGTGATATAGAGATGTTGTTCTAACTAGTATTATTTGAGGGGAAGTGATTTTTCACATCAGCTTTTACAGTTATGGACCAGTCTGAGGACAGGAGATAGAAAGCTTGTTATTTTATAGTGTTTCTAAGGCATCAATCTAAGACAACATGTCACTTGATTTATTATGAGGCTTGAATCTAGTGTTGTCTAAGTGCTTTGAGGTCCCTGTGTGGTCAGCTTACTCAAAGGAGTTAGAATATATGTTAGCTAGATCACCTTGATTTGTTGGCTAAATTCTATCCATTTAGAGGAAGTTGTGAATTGGTAGCAGTCACAAGAGAGAACCTGGGAGGTGATATCCAACTCAACCAAGGTTAACTATCCCAACTCCAACTTAACCAAGGTTAACTATCCCAACTCCAACTCAACCAAGGTTAACTATCCCAAGCCCAACTCAACCAATGTTAACTATCCCAAGCCCAACTCAACCAATGTTAACTCTCACTTGTAGCCTCACCAAAAGAACTCCTTCCATACAAAATAGAATTGAACCAAAACACAAAAGAAAACCTTGATATCACATAATTTGATTCTCTGAATATTCAAAGAAGACTGTGTAACACATAATAAGACTTAATCTTGAGCAGATGAAGGAAACAAACAGTAGATCAAAAGAAACTCTCTCAAATTACCAAAAGGAAATCCAAACATGTATTTTGAAATATTCACAAGATCATCATTAATCATTCAATTACAGAAACTGTATGGCTTCACTGGCTGGTACAACAGGGATATCTAGATCAATCTCATAGTTTGGACACACCTTCCTCTTCTCTCACAAACCCACGTCGCTTTCAACACTGAAGGATCCCTTAGATATCCAACTTCAAAACAACCTCCAAGAGTAGGTCAAGCTCTCTCAGCACAGCATTTCGGCTCTCACACCACTCTCTCATACCAAATCTCTCACCAAAAAAACTCCATCCCCCTTTTTTCTTCATGCACAACAATACCCCTATCTCCATGTATTCTTTCACCTACTCTATCTAATTCTGGCGTAGCCACCATGCAACAAATCTAATAGCAGGCTGATTACATCAAGTTATGAATACGCAGCCGCCCATGCAAATCCTAAGTTTTCTAAGGTTTTTAATCATACCCAATACATTATTTTATTCTTCTTGGGGTTGGGACGAGCATCCTCAAAGGGCATATCCCCTTGCCCATAAAACATTCCATCATCTTATGCCAAACCCCCCCATGGTTGAAGCATTTATGCATAAATATATCTTGTGAGGGGTTTTGGTCTCTTATTTCTTACTATGCCCTCCACCTTAGATTGGGATACATCTCTAAACAATTGCCAAGCAAAATCCACCTACTATGGTGAGATACATCAATCACAACCATCATGGTGAGCTAGACATATTCCATCATCACAACTCATCATGGTGAGCCACACATCCATCACAACCACCATCATGACATCCATCACAACCACCATCATGGTGAGCTAGTGAGATAGATATCCGTAAACAAGAAATTAGAGCTTCCTACTCCCTTATGAGTCCATTTAAAAAATGTAATGATACTACTATTGGTTGGACTACTTATACTTTCATCAAGGTTAGAAAAAAAAAGGTCTTTCAATATATTGAGTGTAGTTTTCATGGCCAACAAAAAGTTCATGGTGGGGACTTGCATGTGTAGCACATTTAAAACTTTCTGCACCAAATACTTGATTTTATCCGATGATCTTTTTACAATGCTCACAAAAGTAGATGAAGGCAATGTAGAAATGTTGCCCACCTTGAAAACAATTAGTTGCTTTCTTTAGCCCAATGGCTATAATGAGGGATCTTTGATAATGCTATGCTATTTAACCAAAAATAATTATTAAGAGAATTTCTGAAATTTAACTAGTTTTGAGTGACTTATGGATACATGGGCAAGGTTTTTTGTGAGAATGCATTTGTTGACCTATTTTGTTTACAATTCCACCCCCTTGAGCCATCTCATGATTGTGAGCATTGCATGTTCATAGTTGCGTCCCACCTTTGTTGGAAATGTAGAACCTACTTTAGAAAGTATGAGACGAGACTCCTTCAATTCCTTGTAGGAGTGACCCCACAGTGGCATGGTGATGTTAGATACCCGTAACGCCACTACGGGCGCTACCACAGGAGGGGACGGCCTCTGGCTCACCACCCAGCCATAGAGGAAGAATGAGGATTGCCCCTCATCTCCCAGGCTATATAGTGTGTGGCCTACCATCCACACTAACCTGGCCGCCCATGACTCCGCATGGGCATCCTCTCCCACTGAACCCCGGATGGCCACGTCCTTGGCCATTCGGTCCGTCGGTCACAGGCGTTGCAGCCTACGTGACATTACCCCCCCTTAAGAAGAGTTTTTGTCCTCGAAAACAAACTAGGGAAACTTCTTGGAAATTGCACTACGACATTCCCAGGTAGCCACCTCCTCATCCCTATCTGTCCATTTAACAACAAGTACCTCTTGGTACACTTTATGTCGGGTTTGTCTATCACGATACTCTAGAATCTTTTCAGGTTCATGTGGTATCTTTGGTGGCTCTATCAAGTCCACCAAAATCTCTGGAGAAACTGCGTTCTCTAACCCGTGAACTGATTTCTTCAATTTACTGACATGGAAGACATGATGGACTTGAGAACTCTCCGGTAACTCAAGTTTATATGCTACGTCTCCAATCTTCTTAAGGATTTTAAAAGGACCACAATATCTCGGAGAAAGTCTATTACACTTTCCTATTTTCATGGTTTCTGACTGCGCAGGAACCTTGAAGAATACAAAGTCACCTTCTGCAAAGGTCACCTTTCTACGTCCTTTATCCGCATAAGTTTTAGCGCAATCCTGAGCGCTACGAATGCTCTCACGTGCGGCTCTGAGCATATCATTCATATCTTCAAGGAAATACTTGTTGCTCTTCCCGCAACCTCAACTTGTATAGATATGAGCAACCATTCGCTTTACATACCCTTTCTAAGGCCGACTCTAGTTATGTCAAAGTCAAGAACATTTCAAGTGAGGATGGCGGATCAGTGAAGGGTCCAACCAATTGGAATGCTTAGATGCCAAACTCTCAAAGTTCATGGATTGCAGTTTCAAGCAAATTTTGTTGTCTTAAAGATGCAAGATGCAGGGATGCCTATACAATGTTGTTGGGAAGGCCATTGGTTAAAACAGCAAAGCTCAAGCAGGATTGGGAAAAGAATGAAGTGATATTGAAAAAGGGGAAGAATTTGGTAAGATTCTCGATGGGTTCTAGGAAAAAGTTGTCGATGTCATTGAAGCCGATGATGGCTCAGACAATCAATTTGGCAGAAGAAGTCGAGGATGATGAAGAGGACTATTTCTTAGCGGGGCTAATCCGACTATAGTTCCTGTATTTGAAGTAGATGTGGAACAGATTATTGATCGATATGCGTTGCAGGAGGAATCAAAGATGGTGTCTAGTCAACTTGTGAACGGTTCAGCACAAGATCAGACACTGAAGTCAGACAAGGGTGCCCAAGATAACCTAAAGGAGGGTATGGATTGTTTAGATGGAGATGTTGCACCAAAGGAGGCAATCAGTCGAGCAGAGTTTTTGTATGACAAGTTGATGGACAAGGTTTCAAGAGTCAAAGAAGATGATTTGTAGGATCTAAATCTAGGATCAGAGGACAATCCAAAAGTAATCAAAGTCACTGTCCATTTGGATGACGAATTCAAGGAGGATTTGAAGGAATTGTTACAGGAATTCATTGATGTGTTTGCTTGGGATTATTCTATTTAAAGAGTATGGATCCTAAAGTGTATAAGCATCAGATTAATCTGAAAGAGGATGCAATTCCAGTAATTCAGTAGAGGTATCGAATGAATCCGAATTATGCCAAACAAGTCAAGGAGGAGTTGGATAAGCTTCTGCAAGTTGGTTTCATAAGGCCAGTGGATCAGGCGGAGTGGTTGTCACCAATTGTAGGAGTGCCTAGGAATTCAGTAGAGGTATCGAATGAATCCAGTAATTCACTAGAGGTATCGAATGAATCTGAATTATGCCAAACAAGTCAAGGAGGAGTTGGATAAGCTTCTGCAAGTTGGTTTCATAAGGCCAGTGGATCAGGCGGAGTGGTTGTCACCAATTGTAGTAGTGCCTAGGAAGTCACAAAAAATCCGTGTGTGTGTGGATTAAAGAAAATTGAATGTAGCAACCATTGCAGATCCATTCCCGTTGCCATTTATTGATTCAATTCTGGATGATGTAGTAGGACATGAGATGTATAGCTTTCTTGATGGGTTTTCAGGGTATAATCAGATGCGGATGGCTGAAGAGGATATAGCAAAGATTGCATTTATTATTGAATGGGGAGCATTTGCTTATATAGTTATGAGTTTTGGTCTCAAGAATGGACCACCTTTTTTTTCAAAAGCAGCTTTCAAAACTTTTGAGCCATATGTGACAAAGTTTATGCGGATCTTTATGGATGACTTTTCAGTGTTCGGAAAGAAAGTTAAGCATTTGGAGTATCTCAAGAAGTGTTTGGAAAGATGTAGAATGTTTAGAATGGCCCTAAATCCACACAAGTGTGCTATTGCAGTTCAAAGAGCAAAATTGTTGGGGCATATCATCTCAGAAGAAGGTATGTCGATTGATGATGCTGATAAGAGCAATGCAATTCAGAAAGTAGCAGCACCTGACAACTTGAAGGCAGTTTCAAGGTTTATTGGTCAGATTAAATGGCATAATCAATATTTGAGGTATTTGGTGGATGTTAGTGCTCCATTGAGTCATTTGACAAAGAAAGATGTGGAGTTTCTATGGGGTGAGGCTCAGGAAAAAGCATTCCAGATCATGAAGAAGATGTTGGCAGTATCTCCTATTCTCCAACCACCAGATTGGGAGTTATCTTTTCATGTATTTGTAGATGCATCGGATATGGCTGTTGGAGGGGTTTTGATGCAGGAGAAGATCCGGGGATGGTTCCAACCAGTCTATTATGCCAGTAGGATGTTGAAGCCAGTAGAGAAGAACTACACCGTTACAGAACGAGAAGCTTTAGGGATGATTTTTGCATTGGAAAAGTTTAGGCATTATTTGTTGGGAAACAAAGTAGTCTTTCATGTTGACCATCAGGCATTGATATTCTTGGTGAAAAAGCCAAAGCTGGAAGGAAGACTTGCCAGGTGGATGCTTTTGTTGTAGGAATTCGATTATACAGTGTTGCATACAGCACAAATAAGGTGTTGGTGAGGATTTTGAAAAAGATTGTTTCAGATAATAGATCAAACTGGGATGATAAGTTAGATTCAGCATTGTGGTCATTCAGAATAGCATACAAAGTGGCAACATGTATGACACCTTTCAAGTTGGTCTATGGAATTGAAGTAGTTGTTCTGATGGAATATGTGATACCAAGTTTGAGGCTAGCTGTTCAGCATAGACTGAGCCCAGAAGATTCAGTTTTGCATCGCCAAAGAGAGTTGCTGAAATTAGAGGAGGATAGGATTTACAGTGCATATGCAGAAGAAATTGGTCAGCACAGAAGACAGGCATGGATGGCAAGGCAGGTGAATTTCAAGATCTTTTAGAAAGGCCACTGGGTAATGGTGTATAATTCAAAGTTGGTGCCACACCCAGGCAAACTGAAGCTTAGGTATTTTGGGCAAATGAAGGAAACAAATAGCAGATCAAAAGAAACTCTCTCAAATGACCACAAGGAAATCCAAACATGTATCCTCATATATTCACAAGATCATCATCAATCATTTAGTTGCAAAAATTGTTTGGAGCTTCACTGGTTGGTACAATGGTGATAGCTTGAGCAATCCTCAAGTTTGGTTAAAGGTCTAAGCACACCTGTGAAGTGGGCGGTGGTTGCAAGTGAGCTGGCTGCATGATAACTCTGGAGGATCTAGTTGAGGCTGCTGTTCGTGCACCAAGCGGGTTTTGGTCAAGACCAAAAGATTGACGAGTAAAGCCAAGTCCAAACATTCCAATACGGATTCCTCAAACGATGCGGAGGATCGAGATTTGGATGAATCAAAAACCAGTAATGAGTCAGCAGACGATGAGGAGGAGAAGCAAGTCCTCAAGTCCTTTGTCTATAAGCTTTCTCAAGGTCTAGATTAGCATGACTTACTAGGAATATTATGTTGTGGTAATATATTGTTGTGTAAGAAGGGGTAAAGAATGATCCTAGGATGGAGAAGGGGTAAAGAATGATCCTAGGGCCATCCTACTATACACACTTTTATACCATTTCTCTTCGAAATAGCCCCAAGATCACTATACCACTAGTAAGCCCTTGTTTTTTATTCTTTTCTTTTCTTGCAATGAATGAAGGAATTTGGCTACTTATGTGTGTTTCTATTTCAAATGATAGCATAGGAGCAATCTTGGCAAATCAAAATGTTTGCGAGCCATCAAATCCGTTGATGCTATGTTGGCATCTTTCATTATCTTTGGTACCACGACAACCAATGTTCACATGTGTGCCTTCACTTAAGATCGAAGAAGGGTTCTCATTCTTGATATGATTGGAATACTTCTTGAATCATTTGAGCTAAACCATGTTGATGAGATGCTATATTGGACTAAGCATATGCGAATAGTTCAAGAAAGTAATGAATTGTACCATGATGCAGAAAATTTCTTAGACTTTTGATTTAAATGGTTCGAGGTTTGGATTTGGAGTAGATGCAAATTAGATGATATTCTTTGCATCCTCAATTTATGTCTGCCAAAACATCATATGAAACTCAAGTATGTGTTGAGCCAAGAGATGTGCCAAGACACTGGGATGTTCTTTAAAAGCCCTATGTTCTTTGGCTATGAGCATGCTTACCACAAGAACCTACCAGCAATCTCGACATATTTTCAAGGCTTGGATGGAGACAACACTTTGATTTTTGATGACACACCATATCAAATTATATGGAACATGCCAAGTTCCTATCTTGTATTCCCAAAGCCGTGGAATCAGACACCAAAGAAACTTCAAAGGCTTCTTAAAAACCACAACTATCCATTGGTTGTGTCAATGGTTATATATGCTCATAAGAGAAGCTACACACAGAACAATGTATTTCAGACTAAGATTAATCTTGAAACAAAGATTGTATTTGGAGGAATATTTATGGAGGTGACGTCATTAAAGGAAAGGTGCTTTGGAGACACAGAAGCAATGTTCATTCATGTATGTTATCAAAAATCTTCTAAATATTTCAAGCCAAAAGACCCATCTTGACGTACAAAATCTCAATGGGTATCCCTTCACTTGTATAACAGAAATGTAATTCTACTGTGTACTCTCCTATGAGACAATGTACATTTCTCACAAGAAATAAAATTTTAATGTTATTTGCTAGAGTCTCAAGTATTATTGTTACCATATTATAGTAGTGATGTGTGTGAACACACTTAGGACCGCCGGGGCACTTTTTCCCTCACTAGGAGGTTTTTTCCCCCGTGCATTGTATATACGCCCATTATCTTCTAGGGCTTGTTATCTTTCATTTTTGGCACTCATAATACACTACTGTGTTGTGCTCAAGCTTCCTCATCTTCTTGAAGTTGTGTGTGCATTCCTGCAACCCTAATTCCAACAATTGGTATCAGAGCAGGCTTCCTCCTCCCGGGCAGCATCACCGGCACCTGCCGCTTCATCTCCTCCGATTGCGACGAGGTTTCACGAGCGTCTGCAGGTTAGTATATGCCGTGGGTAAGCCCGTAGGGCTTGTTCGTTTCAGAATTTTGATCTGAAGTCATTTCGCCCTCCGTTTTTGCATTCCAAGTACTGCGCAGGCAAAATCGTCCTACTGTGCAGATTTTCTGTCAAGATTAAAATCTGCAGGACAGGTGCCCATTCGTCTGTTTTGGGCTGTGCTACATAGCACAGGTCGATTTTATACAGGTTTACCTCTTACAGACAGCATTTACATCTAGTAGTACAGTCATTGGCCATGGCTGACAACAATGATGTATTCCGCATGTTGGCTGCTGAGGATAAGTTGGATGGCACCAACTATCCATTGTGGGCATATATGATGCGACATGTATTGGTAGCAAAGGGGTTATGGAACATTGTGCAGGGTATTGATGCACGTCCTATTGTGGCTGGGAATGCTGCAAACACATCAGAAACAGGTACTTTTGATGATGGTGCAGGCACAAGTGCTGTAGCAGCTGTTCGAGAACCACCACTTTCAGCAGAGCAGATTTGTTGGGATGGTAGAGATGCGCAGGCTCATGCCTTGATTGCGCTGTCTGTCAAACGTACCATTATCCCACATATTCGCTCCTGCAGGACTTCTAAGGATGCTTGGGATGTACTTGCCACATTGTATCAGGCAAGAAATGAGGCTCGTGTTGCTTATCTCCGAAAACAGTTGGAGAGTGAGCATATGAATGAAGGTGATTCTATGGATAGCTTTTTGACAAAGATCAAGGATTTCAAAGAGCAGCTCATTTCTGCAGATGAAATCCTGTCAGACAGTTCACTTGTGCAGACTGTTTTGAATGGTCTACCAGATTCTTATCAGGGTTTTGCTTCCACTCTTCGCTTGATGATGAAAGGCAATCCCAATGCCTTATCATTTGAGGAGTTAGTTTCTGTTTTGCTGCAAGAAGACCAGTCAAGGCAAAACAGGAATATTATGCGTGTCGCAGATCAAGCTTTCGTTGCTAGTCAGAGAAGCGGGAAAGGTAAAGCTGGCTTCTCTTCTAGTAAGCAGAAATCTGCAAATGCTGCGCAACCAAAGAAGGAAGACAAAGATGAGAAGAAGGGTGACAAACAGAAGACATTTTGCAAGTACTGTAAGGGAAATGATCATGTCATCAAAGCGTGTCCTAAGCTGGCTGCGAAAGAGGCTAAGAAGAAAGAGGCTGGTATGGCTGTTGCAGATGCCTCTCCTTCTAACAATGAATCTGCTAATGTTGTTCAAGATACAGAATGGGCATTCAATGCGCAGTGCAGTTATGACCCATCTTTGCATGACACATGTATGTCTGCAGTAGATTCAGATGTATGGTACTTTGACAGTGGTGCCACTAAGCATATCACCTCGCAGCGCAGTTTATTCACTTTCCTTGAGTCTGCTCCCACAGGGAATACTGTCACTTGTGCCAATAACTCCTCTTATCCCGTTAAAGGAGTTGGACAGATTGTGCTGAATGTTGCAAATTGCAACACCTTTACACTTTTTGATGCATTGTATGTGCCAGGGATCAAAAAGAATCTGCTGTCAGTCTCCGCATTTGCCAAAACAGGTTTGGTTGTAAAATTTGTGGATGACAGATGTACTGTTCATGATCTCTCTTGTGGTGACATCATTGTAGCATCTGGTTCACTATGTCGAGGGCTGTATAAGCTCAATATGGATGGCAAATGTGTAGAGGATTCAGCATGTGCTATTATGGATACGCAGGCTATTTCAAATGCAAAACTGTGGCATGCACGTTTTGGTCATCTGAATTTTGCAAGTTTGCTGCGCCTGCAGAAATCTGAAATGGTGTCTTCTTTGCCTAAGCTTGAGGCACCTGTCAAGCATGTTTGTGAGGGCTGCATATTGGGTAAAATGCAGCGTGCTTCCTTTCCCAAAGATGGATCAGTGAGAGCTGAACGCAGATTGCAGCTTGTTCACAGTGATGTTTGTGGTCCCATGCAAACTCCATCATTTGGAAACTACCTTTACTTCGTGACTTTCATTGATGATTTTACCAGGCATGCATGGGTATATCCTTTGAAGGCGAAGTCCGAAGTGTTTTTGTGCTTCAAACAGTTTTTGGTTATGGCTGAAAATGTGTCAGAAAGTAAGATGGGCACCCTCCGTTCAGATCGAGGGGGGGAGTATATGTCTTCAGAATTTAATGCATTTCTGGCTGAGCGTGGGATAAAACACCAATGTACAGTGCCGTATACACCACAGCAAAATGGTGTGGCTGAGAGAAAAAACAGGTCTCTCATGGAAATGGCAAGATGTATGGTTAAGAGTCAAAGTCTACCACATGGTTTTTGGCTTGAGGCTGTCATGTGTGCCACTTATGTACTAAACAGGTGTCCCACCAAAGCATTACAGGTTGTCACTCCATATGAGGCTTGGCATAGCCGCAAGCCATCTGTTGGCCATTTACGTGTTTTTGGTTGCCTGGCATATGCATTAGTGCCTGTGCAACATCGCAGAAAATTGGATGACAAAGCTGTCAAATGTATTTTTGTTGGATATAGTGCTGAGAGCAAAGGCTATCGTTTGTATCATCCACAGACAAAGCGCATTTTGGTTAGCCGTGATGTTGTATTTGTGGAAGATGCAGTTCAGCCCTTGGTTTCATGTACTAAGGAGACAGATATCAGCTCACGTGATGTCTATGATACATTGTTGCCTCTTTTCAGTGGTGCACAGTCAAGTGCAATACCTCATGAGGCAGTTTTTCAGCCTATGCAGGTTTTAAATGATGGCACAGATCAGCCTATATCTGATGCAGATGTGCATGATGCACTTGAGGATGAGAGACAAGAGATTGAGGGCTCTAGGAACATGCCTAGATGGCTGGTGCAGACTTTGCGTGACAGCAAGTTGGATGCCCCTTTGTCTAGTCGCACTCGTTCTGGCTCTCATGGTGCCTCTTATGCGTCAGATTGTTATGCATTGGCTGTTTCTAGTATGTGCGATGAAAGTGAGCCTGTTTCATTTGATGAGGCACAAAGTTCAGAAAATTGGATGGCTGCTATGCAAGCAGAATACGATGCTATTATGAAGAATAGTACATGGTCTTTATGTGACTTGCCCCCTGGCAAGAAGGCCATTGGCACTAAGTGGGTATACAAATTGAAGCGTAAGCCTGATGGCACAGTGGATCGCCATAAGGCTAGGCTTGTTGCAAAAGGTTATGCTCAAGAGAAGGGCATTGATTTTGATGAGACTTTTGCTCCCACATGTCGTATGACCACTGTTCGTAGCATCTGTGCATTAGCAGCTCATAATGATTGGAATGTACATCAGCTGGACATAAAGACTGCGTTCTTAAATGGAGATTTGCATGAGGAGGTGTATGTATCGCAGCCTCGTGGTTTTGTTCAAAGAGGGCAGGAAAACAAAGTGTGCAGGTTAAAAAAGGCTTTATATGGTTTAAAGCAAGCTCCACGAGCTTGGTATGAAAAAATACATGCGTATTTGACTGCACATGGGTTTCAGAATAGTCCAACAGAAAGCACTTTGTATGTTAAACGTGTGGATGGTGTACATCTAATCATTGCTCTCTATGTCGATGACATGCTGCTCACAGGACCAAATGAGAGTCATATTGCTGATTTTAAGGCTGATTTGAATGCCTCTTTTGAGATGTCAGATTTGGGGCATTTGCATCATTATTTGGGGATACAATTTAAGCAGTGTGATGGAGGTATTGCTTTGTGTCAGACAAAGTATATTGAAACATTGTTGCAGAGATTTGGCCTTGAAGACTGCAAGCCTATTGCTACTCCAATGGAGACAGGTTTGAAGTTGAGTCTTCATGATGCTGGAGATCACTTTGATGTCACACTCTATCAGACAGCTGTTGGTTGCCTCATTTATGTATGCATTACGAGGCCAGACATTCAGTTTGCAGTCTCACAGGTGAGCAGATTTATGCATAGCCCAGGCATTAAGCATTGGCAGGCAGTGAAGCGTATCTTTCGCTATTTGAGTGGTACTCGGCATCTTGGGTTGTTTTATCCCAAGGGGGGATCATTGCCGCCAGATTTACATGTTTTTTCAGATTCTGACTGGGCTGGTTGTTATGACACACGCGTGTCCACGAGTGGTTTTTGCTTCATGCTTGGAAGCTCATGCATATCATGGTTGAGCAAGAAGCAGCCTACTGTGGCCACTTCTAGTTGTGAAGCTGAGTACAGGGCAGCTTTCACAGCTACGGTTGAGTGTGTGTGGCTCAGACGCCTTATGGCTGATTTGGGTGTTGGGCAGCCATCTGCCACCACTATCTTCACTGACAGTCAGAGCGCATTGGCAGTTGCGCGGAACCCAGTGTTCCATGCTCGTACGAAGCACATTGAGGTGCACTACCATTATGTCAGGGAGAGACTCTCTGCAGGAGAGATCAGTTTGGCTTATGTGCCAACACAGGATAACCTTGCAGACCTTTTCACAAAGGCTCTGCCTCGTGAGAAGTTCGAAGCTTTTCGCAAAGCTTTGGGCTTACTCCCTTTTGTGGATTCGTCCACATAGCTAGACACTTCCCTATACATGAGTGCTAGCTCTTGTTCACCGCATCACTCCAGGGGGGATTTGTTACCATATTATAGTAGTGATGTGTGTGAACACACTTAGGACCGCCGGGGCACTTTTTCCCTCACTAGGAGGTTTTTTCCCCCGTGCATTGTATATACGCCCATTATCTTCTAGGGCTTGTTATCTTTCATTTTTGGCACTCATAATACACTACTGTGTTGTGCTCAAGCTTCCTCATCTTCTTGAAGTTGTGTGTGCATTCCTGCAACCCTAATTCCAACAATTATGTATCTTATTTATTGGTCTTCCTCTTTTCTTTATTATTCATGTAGAAGTCTCAAATGCAAGTTACAAATGTAAGTTATTTGAATCATTCTAGTTTATACCAATTCCAAGTATCAAGATCAGTAACTATCATGCATGGCCTATTGTTATTTGAATCATTCTAGTTTATACCAATTTAAGTGTCAAGATCAGTAGCCATCATGCATGGCGTATTGTTTGTTGGTGTCTCCTTTCACATTATTTTATATTTTCGTATTTTTCTCATCTTGTACCACTCCCATTATAAACAACTAGAGATACAAAATGGTCCTAGGGCCATTCTAGTTTATACCAATTCCAAGTATCAAGATCAGTAACTATCATGCATGGCCTATTGTCGAGCCTATTGTTATTTGAATCATTCTAGTTTATACCAATTTAAGTGTCAAGATCAGTAGCCATCATGCATGGCGTATTGTTTGTTGGTGTCTCCTTTCACATTATTTTATATTTTCGTATTTTTCTCATCTTGTACCACTCCCATTATAAACAACTAGAGATACAAAATGGTCCTAGGGCCATTCCTCTTTTAATACATGCTTTTGTTCTTAAATTTAGAAGAGTCTTGAGCAAGCATGCACTCATATTTACCTCTTCTAATGCCAGATAAGGCACATAGTTTAAGGGACCTATGTAGCAGCGTCTAGAGTAAAACATATTCTATTATTCGAACTAAAACCTTACTTATTATTTGAAGGTGCACATTAGCGCTAGAATGGTTGATTGCCCACAAACTCCCATCTAACTTCAATGTGTTGCATATAGGGTTTGTTCTACTTTTTTTTTCAAAGCACCAAATTACAAGGAGTTTTTCTTCACTCTAGAGCCTTAGAATGGCCCTAGGACCATTCTTTTATCTTGTTCTTGGACTATTAAAATAATAGTGTGGCACATGGGGGCTCCTAACTTCATAGTATATATCATATATTTCCTAACAAGTTTGCACAGTCTTTGAATATTTTTTCACAAAGAAATCACACAAAAATGAAAAACACGACCAATCTGGGAATGGGATTTTTCTCACTTTATCTAATATGGTGTTTAGATGTGGAAGGGATCAAAATGTCTAATAGAGATTAGGAAAGACCTAATGGAGATTAGGTAAATGATTATATGAAAGCTATTGTAGATTAGGGAGAGAGGGAGATCTAAGAGTGAATAGTGAGAATGGGGTGGAGAGAAATTAGGACTTTTATATCTCGACCTAATTAGGGTTAGGGTTTTGAGAAAAGGGAAATGTGTCACTCTCCAATTGGTTCATTGTAACACACATGTGATACATGCATTGGCTCCCATGTCGGTCGAGCTACATGGAAAATTGAAACTGAATTGAGCTACATGGAAAATTGAAACTCAATCGAGCTACATGGAAAATTGAAACTCGATCGAGCTCCCATGTCGGTCGAGCTACATGGAAAATTGAAACTCAATCAAGCTACATGGAAAATTAAAATTTTGAATTTTTTTTTGGATTTGCAACTCATCTAGCTAGATAGGTGTCTATACTCGGGTTTCTAGGTAACTCGATCGAGTTATGTGGAAAATTCAAGATTTGATTTTTTTTCTCTCCTTCACAATGTCGTGGAGCTTTACACGTGTTAAATCACCAGTTGGCTATTCAATTAACTTGACCGAGTTATGTGAAAAATTGAAAAAATATTTTCCTTCAAATAAAAAAGCATGTGTCCATAATCAGTTGGGTATCCACGGAACTCGGTCAAGCTACATGGACACATGCTTTTTCCCCCATGTGCTTCTCCAGTACACATGCAGTTTCCCCCTATGTGCTTCCAGCTAAAAGAGGCTTGTGGTGGGCGGGAGAGGGGGCTGATTACAGCTCCACCTATTGGTGCATGGGGACCGTGATTTGGAGTTCCAAGCATTAGACATCTGGCAGGACATGGTTATCTTTGGTACAACAGAGATTATAAAGTGGATCTGTTCCAAGTTCATTGTTTGAGGCTTGTGGGTGTGATGTGTTCCGTCCACTGTTAGGGATTATGGGAGCGGTATGTCTAGTAGCTCATCATCTATTTTTAGAGTTCACTGCACACTTGTGTAGGAATTGGCAGGACATGGTTATCTTTGGTACAACAGAGATTATAAAGTGGATCTGTTCCAAGTTCATTGTTTGAGGCTTGTGGGTGTGATGTGTTCCGTCCACTGTTAGGGATTATGGGAGCGGTATGTCTAGTAGCTCATCATCTATTTTTAGAGTTCACTGCACACTTGTGTAGGAATTCCTGTGGCCAAGTAAAGTTCCTTGTTGTTCGTGGTGGCATCTTGTTTCGAGGAAACTGGTTGGCGGCTTCTCTCTCCGACATAATTCCAGTATTCGCGATGCTAGAGGTGTTGAGATATCGAGCTCGTCTAGTGAGGCGGTGGACACTGAAGGCCCCACACTTACGCCACTGGCATGGTTGGTGAGATCTTGGGTGATATGCGGCCAGTGGGATGACAGGCTGTGTGACAGCCATTCTAGAGACTGGCATAGTTATAGCGCCAGCCCATTTAGTCGGGTTCAAACTATAGAGAACCCGTGTATGTATTGGTTGAGTACCTTTCATATTATTGTGTACTCTTATTCTTGTATATGGTGTGTTGAGTGTTGAGTAGAGAAGAAGAAGATTTTCAGCCTCTCACCTTTGTGTGTTCTCTATTAGGGTTTTGTGAGTGTGTGTGTGCTTGCAAGAGCTCAAGCTCTCTTCCCCCCTGCATCTTTTCATGGTATCAGAGAGCCTGGTTCGTGCTAAGGGCTGAGCTGCAAGCAAGAGAACCACAGGAAGCGGTACGAGGGTAAGAGCTTCAACTACTCTTCCCTATTGTGTTGGTGACTACACCCTTGTCGGGAGCTCTACGGGAGGCACCAGCAAACGGTCTCTGATTGAGGAGCTTTCTTCGCGGGAGTAAAGCTATAGGGCAACTATACATTCCTATCGGACTAATATTTTTGGGCCGAAAACGCGTTTCGGGTGCGTCTGGACCTCCGTTTCTCAGAAAGCAGGCGATTTTGAGCACTACGGGTGAGTCATCGATTCTCTGCAGAACTCTGTTTTAAGAACTGCAAGAAGATAGATTGACTATGCAGACACTGTGGGTGCTGCAAAGAGGTCTACAGTTGCCATTGGGTGTATGTATGCACATTGAAGTCACTGGTTATGACATTTGAGAGTACTACAGTACCGCTATGCAGAAAATATAGCAGTTTGTGCAAAAAAACCAGAGTGCAGTTTCTGGTAAAATTGTGTTTTTGGCAAGATGTCTCTAATGATGGCATAACATAGATTGTGGCTGAGAAGCTGGATAAGAATAACTTCCATGCTTGGAGGTTCAGGTTGACAAATTTCCTGATGGGAAAAGGCTGTTGGGACTACATAGAAGGTGAGCATGAAGAGGCACCGGAGATACCGGATATAAATCCAACTGCTGCAGATGTGAAAGAGTTTAAAGACTGGAACCAAGGAGCCAGGAAGGTTATGTATTGGCTCTCTATTAGTATACAGGACACCATGATTGGGCACATTCAGGATGCCAAGTCCCCTAAGGAGGCGTGGGACACCTTGGTAAAGCTCTATGAAACAAATACCAAGGCACGTAAGATACAGTTAAAGAATGAACTTCATACTGTGGAGAAAAAGAGCATGTCTGTGAATGACTATGCATTGAAGATAAAGGGTATTGTGGAATCCCTTGTATCTATTGGTGTGTCAGTAGATGATGATGACAAGGTAGAAGTCTGTCTACGTGGTCTCGGGCCACAATACAAGGCGTTCAAGACGTCTATTCAGACTCGGGAAAACATTCCCAACTTTACAGATTTGGTGTCTATGCTGATTATCGAAGAGAAAAACTTGGGTGAAGACCAACAGTCTTCACAAAGCAAAAATAGTTCAGAGCAACAGGCCTTCTACACGAGTTCAGGAAGAGGACGAGGTACAGGAGGCCGTGGACGCGGTCAAGGAGGTGGCCGAACAGGTAATCAGAATTATGGCCAGCAGCAGCAATAACAACAACAGTCCCAGAATCAACAACAACAACAACACGCAGGTGGAAGAGGCAGGGGGAGTCAAAGAGGCCGTGGAAATTGGCAAAGGCAATATAATGATGCACGTGAATGCTATTATTGTGGTAAGCCAACATGTGCAGGCAGAATGTTATAAGAAGCAATTTGACATGCAAAATGGGAAAGTGCAGTAAAACAACTATGCATCCTCAAGCAGAAATAATGAGGATAATGAAAGGTTGTTTGTTATGTAGCATGTCATGAATGCCATGTCTGAAAATGTTGATGCAACACAAAAAGATAATGTATGGTATGTGGATTCAGGCGCTTTGAACCACATAACAAGTCATGGAGAGTGGTTCAAGGAGATGAAAAACCCGGAAAGACCAGGTTTTGTGGAAACAGGGGATGACACTGCTCATCCAATTGCCCATGTTGGAGATGTGCCATTGTCTATGCAGGATGGCAAAGTGAAGTACCTTGCAGATGTACTTCATGTACCAAACATAACAAAGAATCTGGTTTCAGTTGGCCAGATGATTGAGCAGGGTTTGCAGGTTCCGTTTAACCCTGATGGCTGTTATGTTGAAGACTTTAAAGACAAGTGCAGGTTGGTTGCAAAAGGCAACAGAGTGGGCAGAATGTTTACATTGAATGTAGACATGCCTGGCATGAGTGCTGCGATGTTTGCAAATGGTTCAGGAGTTGTTGCAGACACAGACATATGGCATAAAAGAATTGGACATGTAAATGTGCAGAGATTGAAGTCTATGCAGACAAAAGGAATTGTGACAGGGCTGCCAAAATTTAAAGTGAAAGGTATGCAGAAAATATGTGAAGCATGCCAATTTGGGAAGCAAACAAAGCATGTGTTTCCACGTAACAGATATGTGAGCAGAAATGCACTAGATGTTGTGCATTCAGATGTATGGGGTTCTACGAAGACCATATCTATGGGAGGCTGCAGGTACTATGTGACTTTCATTGATGACCACACAAGGAAAGTGTGGGTATATTTCATAAAAGAGAAGAGTGAGGTGTTCACTTACTTTCAGAATTTCAGAGTTTTGGTTGAAAAGCAAACAGGGAAATATGTAAAGTGCCTAAGGTCAGATGGAGGGGGAGAGTACTTCTCCAATGAGTTCTCTGAATTTTTGAAGAAGAATGGTATTCGGAGACAGTTTACATGCAGATACACTCCGCAGCAAAATGGAGTTGCTGAGTGAAAAAATAGGCACATTGCTGAGATTGCGCGAGCATTGATGGAAGAGAAGAATATGCCGCATTGCTATTGGGCTGAGGCTGTTTCTACAGTAGTATATATCATGAACAGGACTCCAACTGCAGCCATACATGATGTAACTCCAGAGGAGAGGTTTACTGGCAGAAAACCAGATTTGTCTTATCTGAAAGTCTTTGGATGCATTGCATATGTGCATGTGCCAGATGAGCTGAGAACTAAGCTGGATCCGAAAGCTGAAAAATGTATGTTTATTGGATATTCCCTTGAGCAAAAGGGATACAGGTGTTATAACCCTGCTACACGTGAGTTGAGGGTAAGTAGGGATGTTGTCTTTGATGAGATGAGCAGCTGGTATGCTGCTGAAAAAGAAGCTGTTGGGGCTGATTTGAGTGGAAGTGTGGTTGCACAGAATGCAGGTCAGCAATCACAGTCTTTGAGTGGACCAAGAGAGTCCTCATCTCTAGTGGGTCTATTGATAGACCATGGAGTGGCAGGCTGCGTCATAATACCAGCCCTACAAATGTGATTACTACATCACGTAAAGGAAAAGAGAAAGTGGTTGAGCCCCTTGGTATGCCTGACATTTCTGCAGGGCATTCTCATGTTGATGGAGAGTCTAGTGGCTCAGATATGAGCCTTGATGAGGAGCTTGGGATCCCAGCTATGAGAACACCTGGTGTAAAGAAGGCTATGGAAGCCATGAATGAGAAGCTGCGAAGATCTGGGAGAGTGAGAAATCCTGTGCAGAGATTTACCTATGATGGTTATGTGGCACATCACTATGCATATATGGCAAAGGTTGTGCAGGTTGTTGAGCCCACATGCATTGATGAGGCTGTTGGAAATGTGTGTTAGGAGAAAGCTATGGATGAGGAGATGGATGCACTATATGGAAATGAAACTTGGGATTTATTGCAATTGCTTGAAGGCAAGAAAGCCATTGGATGCAAGTGGGTGTACAAAGTTAAACATAACATTGATGGAAGCATAAACAGGTACAAGGCTAGATTGGTAGCCAAAGGATATGCGCAGACATATGGGATTGATTATGAGGAAACTTTCAGCCCAGTTGCCAAGATGGCAATGGTGAGAGTTGTGATAGTAGTGGCTGCGTCAAAGCAATGGTCTTTACATCAGATGGATGTAAAGAATGCATTCTTGCATGGGGATTTGCAAGAAGAGGTGTATATGTTGGAGCCACCTGGTTATGAGGATGTGGGTCACCCCGAGCATGTTTGCAGGTTAAAGAAATCCTTGTATGGCTTTAAGCCTTGTATGGCTTAAAGCAAGCACCAAGAGCATGGTCTGACAAGATTTCTGAATATCTTATCACTATTGGCTTTCATGTAGCCAATGCAGATTTCTCGCTGTATGTGAGACATGGTGATAGAGGAGTTGTGCTTGTTGTCATCTATGTAGATGACTTGATCATTACGGGGGACCATGATGCAGAGATCTTTGATGTAAAGATCTTGCTTAGACAGAAGTTCGAGATGAAGGATCTGGGGGAGCTCAAATATTTCTTGGGCATTGAGGTGATTAGGTCACCACATGGTATTGGATTACTGCAGAGATAGTATGGCTTGGACATGTTGTCCAACTATGGTATGACAGGCTGTAAGCCTATTTCTGTGCCATTGGATCAGAATGGCAAGTTGAGTGCAGATTCAGGAGAGATCTTGTACAGGTGCATAGTAGGAAGTTTGATCTACATGACGATCACCAGACCAGATTTGAGCTATGCTGTTGGGTTGGTGAGTCAGTTTATGCAGGTTCCACGAAAACCATATTTGGATGCAGTGAGACGCATACTGAGGTATGTGAAGTCTACTTTGCATTGTGGACTATTCTATGAGACTGGGACAGAGATATGTGTACATGGGTACACAGATGCTGATTGGGCTGGTAGTATCTCAGATAGAAGATCTACCAGTGGATTCATGTTTTCTTTGGGGAGTGCTGCTGTGACTTGGAGCAGTAAGAAGCAGCCTACGGTTGCTCTATCGAGTACGGAGGCCGAGTGTACAGAGGAGCTGCTATGGCAACATATGTGAGGTAGCTTGGTTGAGGAAGCTACTTGCAGATTTGGGTCTATCAGTGGATAGACAAGTTGTCATTTTCTGTGACAACATTAGCAGTATACAGTTGGCCAGGAACCCAGTCTTTCATGCTCGTACGAAGCACATAGAGGTCCACTACCACTTCGTCAGAGAGAAGGTCTTGGCAAGAGATCTTGACCTTGTTTATGTCAGCACAGAGGATCAGGTAGCTGACATCTTCACCAAAGCATTGGGTACAGAGAAGCTCCGCAGATTTAGGGCTTTGCTTGGTGTACATGAGATGGAGTTGAGCTCGAGGGAGAGTGTTGAGATATCGAGCTCGTCTAGTGAGGCGGTGGACACTAATGACCCGCCTGGGGGATAGGCCCCACACTTATGCCACTGGCATGGTTGGTGAGATCTTGGGTGATATGCGGCCAGTGGGATGACAGGCTGTGTGACAGCCATTCTAGAGACTGGCATAGTTATAGCACCAACTCATTTAGTCGAGTTCACACTATAGAGAACCCGTGTATGTATTGGTTGAGTACCTTTCATATTATTGTGTACTCTTATTCTCGTATATGGTGTGTTGAGTGTTGAGTAGAGAAGAAGAAGATTTTCAGCCTCTCACCTTTGTGTGTTCTCTATTAGGGTTTTGTGAGTGTGTGTGTGCTTGCAAGAGCTCAAGCTCTCTTCCCCCTGCATCTTTTCAAGAGGGTCCATGGTTGCATCTTCATCGACTTATCTTCTTCCAACTCTTGCACACTATGGGCTGCTATAGAGGGGGTGTTAGAATTGTGCATCTCAGTGTTCTGGGGCTTCTACTATTTATATGACATTTTATTATATTTCTCCTATTTAATTATCTTGTGAGCGGTCGGCCAGCCCTAGAGGCAGTTGGCTAGCTCCCCGAGGCACTATATAAGGAGTTTCCCTTTATTCACTTCTTCATCTAATCCACTTGCACATAGTTCAACACTTAATTTTGCTGGCCATTGCCATTGTAAAGCTTTACTGCTATTATAAAAGGTGATCTTGTCCAACTCTCTCATTCTACTTTGCACTCTCTCATATGTTTACTATTTATGCTTCCTCTTGTGCTATCTCCTTCACTCTTCCCTAAAAACATAGAAAAACTCCTCCTAATTTTTAGGAGGCAAGCTTGAACAAAACTCTCGATGATAATGAATTTCAAGGTCTTAAAGGCGTCTTCTTGCTCTTCTTCCCAAAAGAATGGATGATTGCATCTAAATAGAAGCTTAATGGTGTAAGTAAAATTCAAAAAAGAATAAATGATTGTAGCTAAGTGTTTAGGGGATGAACTTAGGAGGATTATTATTTTCTCATATGATATGTAACCTTAGGGAAATCAAATGTGACTTTTGGGATCTTAGGAGAAGTTGGAATGTCTTTTGGCATTGCATACAAATCGGTAGTTATGTTTTGTGCGCAAGAAGGATGTAGACAGATGTAAGCAGAACTGTGGTTTTTGGGCAATGTAGAAGTCAGCAAGTTTGTCAATTTTTCGGTGGATGTTTATGTTTTTGAAGCTCTGACAGTAATGTTTATCAGTCTCATTATTGGAAGGTGCTTTCTCTCTTTGTAGTACTCTGTACAATGTTGTTTATCTTTGTTTGTCTTAGAGAGAATGTGGAAGTTAGAGTCTTTTTGTCAGATCAGAAGTCAGGTTATTTGTCATCCGGTTCAATCTGCTAGGAAGTTACATTAGTGATCACGGTGCTTGTGATGGGTTGTCATGGTCGAATTAATTTTCTTCTGTGAGATTGATGAGTGCCAAAGAGGTTACAAAGCACTTGTTTGGGATGACGTTTGGAATTCTTTTAGAAGTTGTATGATTCCAATGGCTGTTTAGTTTCAACCTGGAGGATTTGGGAAAACATCTCATCCTTATTTTACAAGATCAGTAGCAAGGCGACAAAGTACATAGTAGGACGAGGTTGATTAGAATCAGGTATTGCAGGAAGGAGGTGAAGAATTTGGGATGCAAAGTGATAGTTCCGAGGAAGAATCGAAGCCGGATACAGAAGAATTCGATGAAACAGAGGAGTATGGTGGTGAACCATCAGAAAGAGATGTGTTAGAGGAAAATAGGCAGATAATTCCGCAATTCATAGGCACAGCAGTATTACAACAGACATTATTGGCCCAAGAGGAGATTGCAGTTTGATCCTTTAATAGTAGGGAGAAGAGTAGTGTTGGAAAAGCACCTCGACCACGATCACCGGGGTCAGCATCATCATCATCATCAACATCAACATAGGCAAGGCAATTATCCCCAAATATGCTTCAAAACATGGTGGCAGCAGCTAGAGCGGATTTACGCGGCATCAAGTTTGGGACCTTTTCGAGAAAGTCTAAAGAAGACCCTGATTGCCACGTAGCTCAATTTGAGACAAAATGGCAGGCTAGAGGATTTGACGGAGTATATGATGCGCAACCTAAGATGCGTCAGTTTGAGGCAACATTGGAGGGCAAAGCCATGCAGTGGTTCAACAATTTTAATGCAAGACATTTTGCGGATTACAATGCATTGAGGAATGAATTTTGGAATTGGTTTCGGAAGGAGAAGACTCCGAATGAAGTGCTTTCCAAACTTAGGGACATTAAGCAAAAGATGTGGAAGATTATGCACAGAAGTTTAATCAGTATCTAAATAGGCTCACGAATGCGGAGAGACCTATGGATGAAATGCTGGCGGGATATTTCATGATGGGTTGCACAAAGAGCTACGGAATGCAGTAGTAGCAGGTGTGGATATTGCAGCCGGTCTGGATGCATTGGTGGACACCTCCACAAGGGCAGAAAAGAGATTTGGATTATCAAATCCAAGTTCAGCACGGAAGAGCTCCAGGGATAAGAAGAAGAAAAAGTGGAAAGGGAAAAAGAAGAAGAAGTCAAAAGATGATAGTAGTGATGAGGATCAGAGGAGGAGTCAGACACAGATTCAGACAGTTTGGACTAAAAAGAGGATTCAAAATTGGATAGTGAGGATGATTCAGACACTGATTCAGGTTCAGATGAAGATGGGAACAGAAAGAAGAAACACAAAAAGAAATCTAGTAAGAAGTCTAAGAAGAAGGTGAAGGATAGTTTGGTTGAAAAGACGGTAGAAAAAAAATTGAAGGAACTGGGAGTTAAGAAGGAGTCAAGCAGTAAGACAACTTACTGTGACATCCGTGATAAGGATGGCCATAAGACAAAAGACTGTTGGTATAATCCAAATTTTAAGGAAGTAATCCCTGAAAGGATACAGCAGAAGATTTAGCAGAACATGGCACAAGCCAATGGAGTTTTTCTAGAAGCTTCAGGACAACAAATATCATTTAACAACCAAGGATGGCAAAGGCAGCAGCAGCAATATTCAAACTGGAGACCACCATTCAACTCTGGAAGACCACCATTTAGAGGAAATTTCAATCAAGGAAGTCGACCAAGATTTGGCGGATAGCAAAATTTCAGACCATCATGGGGGGAGGAACTTGGGGTCAGGCCACAACAATGGAATTGGCAACAACCACCTAATTGGAATCAGCAGGGCTGGAATCCGTAGGGTTGGAATCAACACGGACCTAGTGACGAGTTACCTCAGTTGATCAGACAGTCAATATTTCTGCATAGGCGATGTGGTTGTTGAAAGTAGAATATGGCTGGTCCGTTTCTTCGGCTAAGGTGTTCCTCATCAGATTCAAGAAGGAGGTGGCCGAGCTCACCAAGGCAACACGACACTCGCATGGGCCAACTATTTACAATCTTATTCATGAGGGAACTAGTATCATATCTCGCGATGGCCATCGAGAAGGAAGTCGGATCTTCGGGCCAAGATCATGCCAAGAAAAAAGAGGAGGAAAAAAAATCGAAGAGATGGCACCTAAGGAGCCAGTTGTTGCTACTACTGAGAAAAGAGAGCAGTCCGAGAGGCTACAGTCATCTTGGCCAACATCACAATTACAGCAGGCCGAGCCGTCTATGCAAACTACACAGATGGGCAACTCGGAGAAACCAGTGAGGGTTCAAGAATGTCTACTCTAAAGAGGAAACTCAGCATGCTGTTGCCACCAACGGTTTCGGATAAACTTTCAAAGATTTCAGAAAAGAGGAGTAAGCCTCTGTCGGTGGAAAATTTTAGAGAAGATTCCCCTGACTCTACCAATCAAACCCGCCAGAGGACCGATGCTACTCAGTATAGATTCCTCCCTACTGCCGGAGAAGTTGAAAATGGAGACAGCCCGCCGCCCCGCTATGCCTAATACCTAGCAAGATGCTTTGAAGGTGGGAATATAGTGGCAAGTTGAGAGTAGATGGAGCAACTACATGAGGAAGTTCTAACTCTAAAGAGTTGAAATGTTGTGTTAGAGACTCAGTTTGAAGAATTGAAGCAACAAATGGGAGAGCTTTCGAAGGACTTATCCGGCATAAAGAAGAGGATGGAGTCTGTGTGTCTAAAGATCATCTCCGGATGTTGAAAACCATTAAGGCGTAAACCACGAAGGCCCAAGCTCTGGAAGCGTAGGTGAAAGGTTATGCAGATCCTTCAGAGAGTGCTCGGATCTTAGACATAGAAACTTTGGTAGATCTGCCCGATATAATGATAGCAGAGTTGGCTTCCTTGTGGGTGGATCACATGGAATGGCAAGGACTTCTGCTAGAGCCTGGGTGTAAGCCGGCTAGAATCTTGCAGGAGAGAATGAAGACCCTGACTTTGGAGCACCAAAGGATGCAGTCATGTGTGCCCGTAAGAGACCAAAGTTTAGGAGCCAGCCCGTGGGCAAAGTGCCATGCTAGGATAGCAAGAAGTTGATTCGTTTTCCTTAAATTTTCAACGCAAAATCTATTAAGGAGGAAGATTTAACAGTTGGAAGGAGAGCTTTTGAAGTTAAGTAGCCTTGGGAAACATAAAGTCATTGAGCCCTAGATGCGGATTGTTCCTACAGAAGTGATGATAGGTTTAGAATTAATCCCAAGTATAGCAAGTAGTTCTTCATCAAGACATAATACTATCACCATGTTGAGGGAGCATTCTTTAGCCCTACACAGCAGAGATATGATGAAGTTAAAGATCAATTTTGGTAGCCTTGAAGTTAGCATATAAGGAAGAGCATCAGGAGAATACTAATGAGGTGAAAGAACGCATGAAGGAAATTAATATGCTAAGAGCCAAATTGAATGAAAAGGAACGACAGAGTGGAAAAATAGCACAACAGAAGAAAGGCTTTGTAGAGTAGGAATGACTTCCAGAAAGCCAAGGGATGACAAAGAAGGCTATAAGGATGATGACAAGGTAAGCACAGCTCATATATCTGGTCTAGAAGATTTGAGACATCACAATGATGATCTCCAATAGAGCTTTGCAACTTTGCAAAGAACGTATAGATAGGAATTGAATAATCAGATCCAGGTTATCTGACAAGGATGTGTATTCATTTAGCGGCTTGCAAAAATGGCATCTAGTGCTACTGGTGGAACTTGTTTGGTATCGAAGGATGGTAGCTTACCTCAAGCAACATGCTATAGCCTAGATCCATCTACCACCTCTCCAATCAGCTAGACTTGCTGCTGGAGATGCCACTGCTCTACTGGAGATGCCACAGAGTCGTAGGAGCAGCACAAGCTGCTGGATGATGGGGTGAATGATGACTTTGAAGATGTGGAGTAGCTCTGAGGCAATCCGTGTTGGTTGGAGTCTCTGATTTAAGATCCGTCCATCGGGTGTGCTAAGTGTTGGCGGGTCCACCAACCATCCAGCGGCCCGACCTTCCAACCGTCCGTCCAGCCCACTAACCATCTAGATGTAATCCGCCCATCTGTGTATCAGTGTGCTTGTATTACGAAGCGCTGTCATTGAAGCACCATGTCTTTGTACCGAATTACTTTGTGACTCTTCGACATCCGTTTATATAGAGATGACCCGACATGAATAAATCATTCATCTTTCTACGCATTGATGTTCCTGTAATATGAAGTTCTGTTTCTCTCTTTTAAGTTTAAGTCAAAGTACAATGTTTTCTATTGAGGGTCTTTACCATTAACAAATAGCCTCACAAACAGATCTTAAAACCTTTCAAATGTAGGCAACTTCCCTTCACTGACCTCTCAGTGACAATATACTACTGCCCTAGATAAGTCAGAACACTTACTATCACCTGTCGCCGAATTTAGATGGCTCTCCTAGTCTAGATCTGATTCTCCAATGTCCTCTATGACTCTCCGGTGTCTGCAGACTTAATATCCACACTCCCAACGCCTTCCTAATGGTCCTACTCACACTCTTTTGACTATCTTCAAAACTTCATCATGCAGCCTCTACTTCCGAATTCTTCCATACAATCGTTCTACCTCCGAAGTCAACATCAATTCTAACACTTCCCAAAGTGTCCTCTAACAGTGATAACCCCTCAAATACTTCTCAACTAGGCAAGATATCACCTCCCAGGTTCTCTGCTGGACTACTAGCAACTCACAGCTTTCTCTAAATGGATAGAATCTACCCCAACAAACGAAGCTCATCTAGCTAACAAAGTGTCCTCTAACAGTGATAACCCCTCAAATACTTCTCAACTAGGCAAGATATCACCTCCCAGGTTCTCTGCTCACTGCTACCAACTCACAGCTTCCTCTGAATGGATAGAATCTACCCAACAAACGAAGCTCATCTAGCTAACATAGATTCTAACTCCTTTGAGTAAGTTGACCACACAAAAGCACTTAAACAACACTAGATTCAAGCCTCATAATAAATCAACTGACCTGTTGTGTTAGACTGCTGCCTCAAAAACTCTATAAAATAACAAGCTTTCTGTCTCCTGTCCTCAGACAGGTCCATAACTGTAAGAGCTAATGTGAAAAATCACTTACCCTCAACTAATACTAGTTAGAACAACATCTCTATACCACCTGCTTATCATTCTGATGCATGGATGGCTCAGAATCAACCCTAACTCAGGTTAACTATCCCAAGCCCAACGCAACCAATGTTAACTCTCACCTGTAGCCTTATCACCAAAAGAACTCCTTCCATACAAAATAGAATTGAACCGAAACACAAAAGAAAACCTTGATATCACATAATTTGATTCTCTGGATATTCAAAGAAGACTATTTAACACATAATAAGACTTAATCTTGAGCAGATAAAGGAAACAAATAGTAGATCAAAAGAAACTCTCTCAAATGACCAAAAGGAAATCCAAACATGTATTTTCAAATATTCACAAGATCATCATTAATCATTCAACTACAGAAACTGTATGGCTTTACTAGCTGGATGGATGAGATTGATCTAGATATCCCCGTCTCGGTGGGCAAGATTCCTGTATGAGATAATCATAATCTATTTTGGTTGTCCAGTGGAACTCATCAATGACCAAGGTGGACATTTCCTGAATGCAGTAATTAAGGACCTAGTGACAGCATTTGATCATCCACAGGAAATCTACTGTTAATTATCCCCGCGCAAGCTAATGGTTAGGCGGAGTCCAATAATCAGGTGCTACAGAAGATCCTAAAAAAGTTAGTCAATGAGAACCGAACTAACTGGGATGAGAAGCTCTATTCAACATTGTGGACTCTTAGGATGGTTTACAAGGTGGCATTAACCGGATTGACCCCGTTCAAACTGGTGTATGGGTGAAGGTCATTGTTCCAATGGAGTTTCTGGTTCCAAGTCTCAGAATTGTAGTCCTTGGCTCATCGAATGGAGAAGTTGGGACCAGAGGAGTCCTTGGCTCATCGAATGGAGCAGTTGTGCGGCTGGGAGGAGAAGAGCAATTTGTAAGTTCATGTGTTCGATGTGATACAAGCATGTAGGAAGAATTGGGTGGATCGTAACTCTAAGTTTTGGATATTTCAAAAAAAGGATTCAGTTTTGTTGTTCAACTCTCGTCTTGGTCATCATCCTGGAAAGATGAAGCTCTGCTGGTGGGCGGCAGGACCATATTGGATTGTTGATAAATTCTATGATGGTACTTTTTTATTGGGCACTTTGTAGGGGGAGAAATTCACCAAGCCCGTTAATGGGTACCGACTTTGTCCGTACCATGGGCGGATGCCACCTTGGCCGTTTGATGAGGAGGAGGATCCCGTGGTTAATTGTGCATGTGTGGAGGTCATTGAGTTCCCAAGATTTTTGGAAGAATCTTATGATCGTGGCTGCATGGGGCCGCGAGCTCATTATTCTAATTATGAGGATCGGGCACACATTTTTAGGGTTGCAGGCAAGGCGGTGGGGTATTTTTTTGCCCAAATTAACTTTGCATGCCATTTAGTGAAGCTCATCTTTTGTTTCTTCTCTCCCATAGTATTTGTCAAGTGAACCTGCTCACAGATAGCCATGGTGCATTTCGAGCTCTTCTTGTCTTTTACAACCACAATGCTATAGTTGCCGCCTGGCTAGAGACAGTACAGTTGATAGCATTCGCTATTATACCTTGGCAAGCCACCCCTATTCACTCGGCAGCTTTGGAGATTTTGACCCAGTTACAGAAGGGTGACACAGTGCAGTGTATGCAGGGAGAAGCTATGAGTTGAATGTGTAGTTAGTGCACCAGACTACATTTTCCCTTACAAGGAAGGCACGATGTGTCAATTATGGATGCATCAACACTTAATGGATTTTTTGGCGATATGATCTCAGGAGAATACAGGTTGGCAAACCACAAACCCAGAAGTAGCAAAGGTCGCCTATTATAAGTTCTTCCTAGAGACGCTATGGTTGCAGAATCAGACAGTCAATATTTTTGTGTAGGTGATGTCATGGTTGTTGAAAGTAGAACATGGCTAAGGTGTTCCTCATCAGATCCAAGAAGGCAGTGGCCCGGCTCACCAAGGCAACACGACACTCACCTAGGCCAACTATTTACAGTCTTATTCATGAGGGACCTGGTATCATATCTCGGAATGGCCATCGAGCAGGTAGTCGGATCTTCGGGCTAAGATCGTGCCGAGATAGAAGAGGAGGAAAAGAGAACTGAAGAGATGGTACCTAAGGAGCCGGTTGCTACTACTGAGAAAAGAGAGCAGTCGGAGAGGCTGCAATCATCTTGGCCAACATCACAATAATAGCAGGCCAAGCCGTCTATGCAAACTACACAGATGGCGCAATCCGGAGAAACCAAGGAGGGTTCAAGAATGTCTACTCTAAAGAGGAAACTCAGCATCGGTTCTAGATAAAATTCCAAAGATTTCAGAAAAGAGGAGTAAGCCTCTGTCGGTGGGCAATTTTAGAGAAGATTCCCTCGGCTCTACCAATCAAACCCGTCAGAGGACCGATGCTACTCAGTATGGACTCCACCCTATTGCCTAAGAAGTTCAAAATGGAGACAGCCTGCCCCGCTATGCCTAATACCTGGCAAGATGCTTTGAAGGTGGGAATATAGTGGCAAGTTGAGAGCAAATGGAGCAACTACATGAGAAAGTTCTAACTCCAAAGAGCCAAAATGTTGTGTTAGAGACTCGCGTTGGAGAATTGAAGCAACAAATGGGAGAGCTTTCGACGAAGGACTTATCCGGCATAAAGAAGAGGATGGAGTCTGTGTCTCTAAAGATCATCTCCAGATGTTGGTTAAGGCATAAACCACGGAGGCCCAAGCTCGGGCAAGTTTCTGGAAGCCCAGGTGAAAGGGTATGCAGATCCTTCAGAGAGTGCTCGGATCCTAGACGTAGAAACTTTGGCCGATCTGTCGGATATAATGATAGTAGAGTTGGCTTCCTTGTGGGTGGAGCACATGGAATGGCTACGACTTCTGCTAGAGCCCGGCGGGTGTAAGCCGGCTAGAATCCTACCGAGAGGATGAATGCCCTAACTCTGGAGCACCGAAGGATGCAGTCATGTGTGCTGGTAAGAGACCAGAGTTCAGGAGCCAACCCGTGGGCAAAGTGCCATACTAGGATAGCAAGAAGTTGGTTCGCCTTCCTTAAATTTTCAACAGCAAACTCTATTGAGGAGGAAGATTTAACAGTTGGAAGGAGATCTATTGAAGTTGAGTAGCCTTGGGAAACATAGTCATTGAGCCTGAGATGCGGATTGTTCCTACAGAAGTGATGATAGGTTTAGAATTAATCCCAAGTATGGCAAGCAGTTCTTCGTCAAGACATAATACTATCACCATGTTGAGGGAGCATTCTTTAGCCCTACAGCAGCAGCAGAGATATGATGAAGTTTAAGATCAATTTTGCTAGCCTTGAAGCTAGCATACAAGTAAGAGAATCAGGAGAATACCAATGAGGTGAAAGAACGCATGAAGGAAATTAATACGCAAAGAGCCAAATTGAATGAAAAGGAGTGACGGAGTGGAAAAATAGCACAACAGGCTTTGTAGAGCAGGAAGGACTTCTGGCGGAAAGCCAAGGGATGACAAAGAAGGCTATAAGGATGATGACAAGGTAAGCACAGCTCATATAGCTAGTCTGGAAGAGTTGAGACGTCACAATGATGATCTCCAATAGAGGTTTGCAACTTTGCAAAGAATTTCTAGACAGGAATTGAATGATCAGATCCAGGTTATCTGACAAAGATGTGTATTCATTCAGGGGCTTGCAAAAAATGGCATCTAGTGCTAATCTGGTGGAACCTATTTGGTATCGAAGGATGGGAGCTTATCTCAAGCAACATGCTATAGCCCAGATCCCTCCACCACCTCTCCAACCGGCTAGAGTTGCTGCTCTGCTGCTAGAGGTGCCACTGCTACTGGAGGTGCCACAGAGTCGGAGGAGCAGCACAAGCTGCTGACAGGGATTTCATTAACGTCTTCACAATTTCGTGATCACGTTAACAAAACCTATTGTTAACATAAAAATTCTTGTGATCACAATGTATATTCACGGGCATTTTTTATGACCTGCAAAAACCTTCTCTGCCAGTAATCCCGCCGGGAAAATGTGCATTTCCCGGCGGGCCCGCCGGGAAAACCCATTTTCCCGGCGGGCAAATTAAAAAATTAAAAAAAATTTAAAAAAATTTAAAAAAAATAAAAAAATAAAAAAATAAAAAAATAAAAAAATAAAAAAATCATGTTCACAGTCATTCTTACCATTTTTGGGCCTTCTGGACTCATTTATGATGTCAAAAGTTCAAAATTATTGGCACAAAAAAAGTTTTGTATAATTTGCTGGCCTTAAGTTCAATTGACACACCAATTAAATCTAACTATACTTACATCAATTGACTCAATTGTCCATGACATCATTGCACTCAATTGAGCCCAATTGGACTCAATTACACTTGATTTACACTCAATTGATATTAATTGGGTGTCAATTGATGTCAATTGTGCCTAATTCGACGCAATTGAGCCCAATTTACACCAAATTTGTAAAAATTGGGTGTAAACTAAGTATCAATTGAGTCGAATTGGACTCAATTGATAATAATTGGATGTTAATTGATATTAATTAAGCCCAATTGACTTCAATTGGGTGTTAATTTATTACAATTAATGTCAATTAAGCTCAATTGAGCTTAGTTGACATCAATTGGGTATCAATTGAGCTCAGTTGACATCAATTGGGTGTCAATTGATATCAATTAAGCTCAATTGAGCTCAGTTGACATCAATTGGGTGTCAATTGATATCAATTGAGCTCAATTGGGCTCAATTGCACTTAATTGACACTCAATTGGGTGTTAATTGCATCCTATTGTGCTCAATTGAGCCCAATATGATGCAATTAACATCAATCGGGTGTCAATTGATCACAATTGATATCAATTGGGCTCAATTGCACTCAATTGTGTGATCGATTGTGTGTCAATTAATGTCAATTGAGCCTAATATGATACAATTGAGCTCAATTCACGCCCAATTGGATGTAAATTGAGTGTCAATTGAGCCGAATTAGACTCAATTGATAGCAATTGGGTGTTAATTGATATCAATTAATATCCAATTAACACAATTGAAGTCAATTAAGTCTAATTGACTTCAATTGGATAATTTGGGTTTCAATTGAGCTCAATTGGACGTAAATGACATCAATTGGGGGTCAATTAACATCAATTGAACCTTATTGACATCAATTGGGTGCCAATTAACATCAATTGGACTCAATTGACATTAGTTAGGTTTCAATTGAGCCAAATTGGATGCAACTGACATCAATTGGGTGTCAATTGATTACAACTGAGCTGAATTGGGCTCAATTGCCCTCAATTGATATTAATTGGGTGTCAGTTAAACCTAATTCCATGCAATTGAGCTCAATTGACATCAATTCACATCAATTGCTCTCAATTGATATTAATTGGGTATCAATCGATGTCAATTGAGCCTAATTCGATGCAATTGAGCTCAATTCACATCAGTTCATATCAATTGGGTGTCAATTGATATCAATTGAGTAAAATTGAGTCTAATTGGGTGTCAATTGAGTCAAATTGAGTATAATTGGGTGTCAATTGATATCAATTGAGCCAAATTGAGTCTAATTGAGTCCAATTAGACTTAATTAAGTCAAATTGAGTCTAATTGGGTGTCAATGAAGCCTAATTGACATCAATTGGGTGTCAATGGAGCCTAATTGACATCAATTGGGTGTCAATTGATGTCAATTGAGCCCAATTGAAGCTAATTGTGTATCAATTGACACACAATTGATGTCAATTGGGCTCAATTGACATCAATTGGATTCAATTGACACACAATTGATGTCACATGGACTCAATTGACATCAATTAACACCTAATTGATGTCAATTAATATCAATTGGGTGTCAATTGATTATAATTGATGCTAAATTGAATGAATTGAGTCCAATTGACATCAATTAAGTCTAATTGGGTATTAATTCATCAATTGGACTCAATTGATATCAATTGACACCTAATTGGACTCAATTGACATCAATTGGACTCAAAAGGGTGTTAACTGATGTTAATTGAGCCCAATTGACATCAATTGGATGTTAATTAAGCTCAATTGGACACAATTAACAATAATTGGGTATGAATTGAACTCAATTGACATCAATTAGGTGTCAATTGAGCCTAATTGCATCCAATTGAACTCAATTGACATCAATTAGACAAATTGCATCCAATTTAATTCAATTGACATCAATTAAGCCTAATTGCATCCAATTTAACCCAATTAGACTCAATTGGATCCAATTGGACTCAATTGACATCAGTTAGGTGTCAATTGAGCCTAATTGTATCTATTTGGACTTAATTGACATCAATTGGGTGTCAATTAAACCCAATTGGAGTCAATTGATATCAATTGGGTATTTATTGATATTAATTGAGTTTAATTGACATCAATTGGGTGTTTATTAATGTCAATCGAGTCCAATTAGATGCAATTGGACTCAATTGGGTGTGAATTAGACTCAATTAATATCAATTGGGCTCAATTGATATCAATTAGGTGTGAATTGATGTCAATTGAGCCCAATTCGATGCAATTGATATCACTTGGGTGTCAATTAGACTCAATTGGCACCCAATTGATGTCAATTGAGTCCAAGTGGATGTCAATTGATATCAATTGAGCCCAATTGATGAATTGATACCCAATTAGACTTAATTGATATCAATTTGACTCAATTAGGTGTTAATTGATATCAATTAGACTCAATTGGATATTAATTGATGTTAATTGAGCTCAATTAGACTCAATTGACATCAATTAGATGCTAATTGAGTGTAATTGATATCCATTAAGCTCAATTTGGCTTAATTGACATCAATTGGGTATCAATTGACTATAATTGATGTCAATTGAGCTCAATTGACATCAATTGGGTGTTAATTAATGTCAATCGAGTCCAATTAATATCAATTAGGTATCAATTAAGCCAAATTGATATCAATTGGGTGTCAATTGAGCCCAATTGGGTGTAAATTGAACCTAATTGGACTCAATTAACATCAATTAGGTGTGAATTGATGTCAATTGACCCCACTTGGATGCAATTGATATCAATTTGGTGTCAATTGGACTCAATTGGCACCCAATTGATGTCAATTGAGTCCACTTGGATGTCAATTGATATCAATTGAGCCCAATTGATCAATTGACACCCAATTAGACTTAATTGATATCAATTTGACTCAATTGGGTATTAATTGATGTCAATTGAACTCAATTGGATGTTAATTGATGTTAATTGAGTCTCAATTGACATCAATTGGGTGCCAATTGAGTGCAATTGATGTCAATTAAGCCCAATTTGACTCAATTGGGTATTAATTGATGTCAATTGAACTCAATTGGATGTTAATTGATGTTAATTGAGTCTCAATTGACATCAATTGGGTGTCAATTGAGTGCAATTGATGTCAATTAAGCCCAATTTGGCTCAATTAACATCAATTGGGTGTCAATTAACTACGATTGATGTCAATTGAGCTGAATTGATATCAATTGGGTGTTAATTGATGTTAATTGAGTTTAATTGACATAAATTGGGTGTTAATTGATGTCACTTGAGTCCAATTAGATGTAATTAGACTCAGTTGGGTTTGAATTAGACTCAATTGATATCAATTGGGCTGAGTTAATTGGGTGTCAATTGAGCCCAATTGACATCAATTGGGTGTGAATTGAATGTGATTGGACTCAATTGACATTAATTAGGTGTGAATTGATGTCAATTGAGCCCAATTGGATGCAATGGATATCAATTGGGTGTCACTTGGACTCAATTGGCACCCAATTGATGTCAATTGAGTCCAATTGGATGTCAATTGGTACCAATTGAGCCCAATTGATCAATTGACATCCAATTAGACTTAATTGATATCAATTTAACTCAATTAGGTATTAATTGATATCAATTAGACTTAATTGGATGTTAATTGATGTTAATTGAGTCTAATCGAACTCAATTGATATCAATTGGGTGCCAATTGAGTGTAATTAATATCAATTAAGCTCAATTCGGCTCAATTGACATCAATTGGGTGTTAATTGATGTCAATTGAGTCCAATTAACATCAATTGGATGTCAATTGAGCCCAATTGACATTAATTGGGTGTGAATTGAACTGGATTAGACTCAATTGACATCAATTAGGTGTAAATTGATGTCAATTAAGCCCAATTGGATGCAATTGATATCAATTGGGTGTCACTTGGACTCAATTGGCACCTAATTGATGTCAATTAAGTCCAATTGGATGCAATTGATATCAATTGGGTGTCAGTTGGACTCAATTGGCACCCAATTGATGTCAATTGAGTCCAATTGGATATCAATTGATATCAGTTGAGTCGAATTGATTAATTGACACCCAATTATACTTAATTGATATCAATTTGACTCAATTGGGTATTAGTTGATGTCAATTGGACTCAATTGGGTGTTAATTGATGTTAATTGAGGACTCAATTGACATCAATTGAGTGCAATTGGTGTCAATTCGGCTCAATTGGCATCAATTGGATATCAATTGACTAGGATTGATGTCAATTGAGCTCAATTGACATCAATTGGGTGTTAATTGATGTCAATTGAGTCCAATTAAGCCCAGTTGTGTCCAATTGGGTGTCAATTGATTGAATCCAATTAAGTTCAATTAAGCCCAATTGAGTCCAATGGGGTGTCAATTGATGTCAATTGAGCCCAATCGATCAATTGACACCCAATTAGACTTAATTGATACCAATTGGACTCAATTGGATATTAATTGATGTCAATTAGACTCAATTGGAAGTATAATAAGATCTAATTGATGGTAATCGAGCTTAAGGTGATAAATTTAGAGATAACTTTTTTTGTACAAAGAATTTTGAACTTTTGACATCATAAATGAGTCCATAAGGCCCAAAAATGGTAGGAATGACTGTGAACATGAATATATTTTGACCATTTTTTTTAACTTTTTTTTCCCGTCGGGAAAATCCATTTTCCCGGCGGGCCCGTCGGGAAAACAAAAAGCCCGGCGGGCTTCGGCAGGTTACCAGGTCACTGGTAACCTGCTATTTTGAGAACATGAAAACATGTGAACATGTTAATAACATGTTCACAAGTGTTATTAACAAAAAAAATCTTGTGATCACGTGAATATAAAATCCCTGGCTGCTGATGATGGAGCGAATGATGATTTTGAAGATTTGGAGTAGCTCTGAGGCAATCCGTGTGGGTTCGAGTCTCTGATGATTCAAGATCCGTCCCACCGGGTGTGCTAAGTGTTGGGCAGGACCAACCATCCGGCGGCCCGGCTGACCTTCCAACCCCGTCTGTCCAGCTGACTAACCATCTAGATGTAATCCGCCCATCTATGTATCCGTGTGCTTGTACGAAGCGCTGTCATTGAAGCACCATGTCTTTGTACCGAATTACTTTGTGACTCTTCGACATCCGTTTATATAAAGATGACCCGACATGAATAAATCATTCATCTTTCTGCGCATTGATGTTCCTGTAATATGAAGTTCTGTTTCTGTCTTTTAAGTTTAAGTCAAAGTACAATATTTTCTGTTGACGGTCTTTGCCTCCATTAACAGATAACCTCACAAACAGATCTTAAAACCTTTCAAATGTAGGCAACTTTCCTTAACTGACCTCTCAGTGACAATATACTCTCTTGGCTGCCCCAGACAAGTTAGAACACTTACTATCACCTGTCGCTGAATTTAGATGGCTCTCCTAGTCTAGATTTCATTCTCCAATGTCCTCTATGACTCTCCGGTGTTTTCAGACTTAATATCCACACTCCCAATGCCTTCCTAATGGTCTTACTAACACTCTTTTGACTATCTTCTAACCTTCATCATGTAGCCTCTGCTTTCGAATTCTTCTATAGAGCCGTTCTACCTCGGAAGTCAACATCAATTCTAACACTTCCCAAAGTGTCCTCTAGCAGTGATAACCCCTCAAAGACTTCTCGACTAGGCAAGATATCACCTCCCAGGTTCTCTGTTGTGACTGCTACCAATTCATAGCTTCCTTTGAATGGATAGAATTTACCCAACAAATCAAGGTGATCTAGCTAACATATATTCTAACTCCTTTGAGTAAGCTGACCACACAGGGACCTCAAAGCACTTAGACAACACTAGATTCAAGCCTCATAATAAATTAACTGACCTATTGTCTTAGACTGATGCCTCAAAAACACTATAAAATAACAAGCTTTCTATCTCCTGTCCTCAGTTATGGACCTGTCCTCAGATAGGTCCATAATTGTAAAAGCTAATGTGAAAAATCACTTCCCCTCAAATAATACTAGTTAGAACATCTCTATACCACGTGCTCATCATTCTGATGCGTGGATGGCTCAGAATCAACCCTAATTCAGGTTAACTATCCCAAGCCCAACTCAACCAATGTTAACTCTCACCTGTAGCCTTATCACCAAAAGAACTCCTTCCATACAAAATAGAACTGAACCAAAACACAAAAGAAAACCTTGATATCACATAATTTGATTCTCTGGATATTCAAAGAAGACTATGTAACACATAATAAGACTTAATCTTGAGCAGATGAAGGAAACAAACAGTAGATCAAAAGAAACTCTCTCAAATTACCAAAAGGAAATCCAAACATGTATTTTCAAATATTCACAAGATCATCAATAATCATTCAATTACAGAAACTCTATGGCTTCACTGGCTGGTACAACGGGGATATCTATATCAATCTCATAGTCTGGACACACCTTCCTCTTCTCTCACAAACCCACGTCACTTTCAACATTGAAGGATACCTTAGATATCCAACTTCAAAACAACCTCCAAGAGTAGGTCAAGCTCTCTCAGCACAGCATTTAGGCTCTCACACAACTCTCTCATACCAAATCTCTCACCAAAAAAACTCCATCCCCCTTTTTTCTTCATGCACAACAATACCCCTATCTCCATGTATTCTTTCACTCTATCTAATTCTGGCGTAGCCACCATGCAACAAATCTAATAGAAGCAGGCCGATTACATCAAGTTATGAATACGTAGCCGCCCATGCAAATCCTAAGTTTTCTAAGGTTTTTAATCATACCCAATACATTATTTTATTCTTCTTGGGGTTGGGATGAGCATCCTCATAGGGCATATCCCCTTGGCCATAAAACATTCCATCATCTTATGCCAAACCCCCCCATGGTTGAAGCATTTATGCATAAATATATCTTGTTAGGGGTTTTGGTCTCTTATTTTTTACTATGCCCTCCACCTTAGATTGGGATACATCTCTAAACAATTGCCAAGCAAAATCCACTTACTATGGTGAGATACATCAATCACAACCATCATGGTGAGCTAGACATATTCCATCATCACAACTCATCATGGTGAGCCACACATCCATCACAACCACCATCATGACATCCATCACAACCACCATCATGGTGGTGAGATAGTGAGATAGATATCTGTAAACAAGAAATTAGAGCTTCCTACTCCCTTATGAGCCCATTTAAAAAATGTAATGATACTACTATTGGTTGGACTACTTATACTTTCATCAAGGTTAGAAAAAAAAAGGTCTTTCAATATATTGAGTGTAGTTTTCATGGCCAACAAAAAGTTCATGGTGGGAACTTGCATGTGTAGCACATTTAAAACTTTCTGCACCAAATACTTGATTTTATCCAATGATCTTTTTACAATGATCACAAAAGTAGATGAAGGCAATGTAGAAATGTTGCCCACCTTGAAAACAATTAGTTGCTTTCTTTAGCCCAATGGCTATAATGAGGGGTCTTTGATAATGCCATGCTATTTAACCAAAAATAATTATTAAGAGAATTTCTGAAATTTAACTAGTTTTGAGTGACTTATGGATACATGGGCAAGGTTTTTTGTGAGAATGCATTTGTTGACCTATTTTGTTTACAATTCCACCCCCTTGAGCCATCTCATGATTGTGAGCATTGCATGTTCATAGTTGCATCCCACCTTTGTTGGAAATGTAGAACCTACTTTAGAAAGTATGAGACAAGACTCCTTCAATTCCCTGTAGGAGTGACCCCACAGTGGCATGATGATGAGAGTGTTCTCCATTCGGTAATCTCTATTCCTTGTAGGAGTGACTACATAAGGGCATGATGATTAGAGTGTTCTCTATTATGTTGGAAGACCCTGTCAAGTGAAGACTATCTAGAGCAAGAGGGTGACAAATGGAGGATGGAATGTTATGATGCCTTAGCCCTATCACTCTATGAGATTTTATTGCCACATACTTGCTTGTTTTGTGCCATTATAGGTGACGTCACTGATAGTCTCCATGCATGGGATAGATGTATGCCTCACTTGCATGTCATCCAAATGCCATTCTCTAGTAACAATGGCCTAAGACCATTACAAAGTATGCCACAAGAAGCACATGAGATAGGAGTACCCTCCGAGGATGAGGGACCTAGACTAAGTGATGATGAGTCTTAGTTTCCATTCACATTGCATCTTTCCGACGATGATCGTATGATAAGCTTTGCTCTTCATTTTTGATATTTTCTTACATGTGCCATCAAAGTATGCAGTCAAGTTTATAGGTTTACTAAGGTATCTCTATCAATGTAGGCTGCCACATCTTCACATTCAACCTTCTTATAAGAAGCAAACATCAAGTCTCTTCTAATTGAACATGTGTATTTGAAACTTGCTCTTCATGTATAGATCTTTTGTAGTTTTTTACTTTCACTTCTTCTTGTCTTCTTCCCAAAAGAGTGGATGGTTGTGTGTAAGTAGAAGCTTAATGGTGTAAGGTGAATTCACAAAAGAATAAAGCATTATAGCTAAGTAGAAACTTAATGGTGTAATCTCAATGGGTGATTATATCTAAACAGAAGCTTAATGGATGATTGTATCCAAGATGAATGATTGTATGTAAGTAGAATCTGAATGTGATGAAGGCCTCTTCTTCCTAAGAGAATGGATGATTATGTGTAAGTAAAACTTAATAGTGTAAGAAATTCACAATATATTTCAACAAATTGTGCATAATACTTGATCTTATCCGGTGATATTTTTACAATGCTCAAAAAAGTAGATGAAGGCAATGTAGAAATGTCACCCACCTTGAAAACAATTAGGTGCTTTCTTTAGCCCAATGGATATTATGAGGGGTCTTTGAGAATGCCATGCTATTTAACCAATAATAATTATTAAGAGAATTTACCAAATTTAACTAGTTTTTAGTGACTTATGGATATAAATTTACCAAAATTACACTATGCAGTGTTACATAAAAGATAGAGAATTCAAAAGATTCATCTAGGTCGTCTTTATTTTTAGGAAAATACATTCACCACAACCTATCTAAACTCATATCATGATATTGGTCTCTTATTTTTTACCATTCCCTCCACCTTAGTGGGATCCATCTCCAAACCATCACCAAGAAAAACAACTTGTTTCTCTTCCCGCAACCTCAACTTGTATAATTCAAATGAGCAACCATTCGCTTTACATACCCTTTCGAAGGCCGACTCCAGTTATGTCAAAGTCAAGAACAAAATGTGCAAAAATGTCTAAATCACTAAAAGTTTTCAAAGATAGGGCTTGAGAAACTCACCTCGGTAACTATCGTACCATCACGCTTATGACTATTATAGTGCACGTGTTTTCCCATGATTTTCTCTAATAGGAAACTTGACCAAGTGGATGAAGTCTCCATCGTGCTTGCAAAATTAAGGCTTCTTAGAGGTTGCAATTAGGAAAGAATCCATGCACATTAGTGCATTGGAAATCCTTGGTTTTATCGCCCGTGTATACACATTATATCCTTTTAATGAGCCACTAAAACAGATCTATTATGTCTTTGATTTTCAATCTTCTTATTGCTAGCACCTCCGTTAGAAATTAGAGCGTCCTACTCCATTGTGAGTCCATTTCGAAAATGTAATGATGCTTACTATTTTCAATCAATAGTTTTCTACCACCACGGTCACGGCCAATATGAGCGGAATATCCGAGGGGACGAGTGCACGTGTGGAACTTTTCGTTATCACACGCAAAACCCGAAAGTCTCCATGTGGATGTTGGAAAGAAAGCTTATCAAATGCATCATGAGGCTTGCATGGATTTCTTTTCTGGAAGCGACGTGCACCTTTTGTCGTCAACATTGTGTCATGCGGGATGATCTCTGAGTAGGAAAGATGTAATTTAATTTGCCTGTGGTGGCAATAGCCGCAGCCGCAGAGAGAGCGATGGCAGTCGGCAAAAGTGAAGACGTGCCAGCATCTCGCATTGCGTTGTGTCTGCTGAGAGGCCACCCTCGCTCATTAAATAATGGCGACCCTCCCTGTCTCCTCGACTACTGCTCCCTTCTCATCTCCCACTATTTGAATGCCAGTTATTGCAGATAGATCTAACAGCTGCTATCTGCTCCTCCTTGGGCTGAACCGTAAGCAGCACCATCAGTACTATGGCTTCCAGGTCTTTCCTCTCCTCCCTTCTTTGCCGCCTTCACTGTAACAAGCGCCAGTCCCGCGTCTACACCGAGACTGCATCTGCCTCGCAAGCATTCGAGGCTGATCTGGCACACTGCTTCCAGGAGCTTCTTACACAGGCTGGCGACTCCAAGTCGTCCCTCCTCGGTCTGAGCTGGCTCTCCAGTGCTGTGGGTATGCTGCTCTCCACACAGGCGTCTGTGCAGGCCCTCGCTCCTTGCTTGCAAACGTCCCTGCCCGTCCGAGACATGAAGCTGATCCAGCAGTACATGGATGACAGCGTGAAGCTACTGGATGTGTGCCAAGTGGTGAGGGATGTGATGGGTGGCGTGCACGGCTATGTCAAAGCCGTTCAGCTTGCCATCGGCTACCTGCGCTGCAAACCAGGTTTGAGAACCGAAAGGGGTGCGTTGCTGCTAGCAAGAAATGCTCTGATCTCAGCAGAGCAGATGCGAGCAGACCTGCGAGAGCCTGCTACTCCTGGCCGTGCACACCTGCGGCGGACACACCATCGGCTGGCAGCCTGTAGCTCAATGCTTAGAAGAATGGGGGACAAGCTCAGGGCCCCGGATGAGGATGTACAGAATACGCCCACCTGCTCCTCCTCCTCCTCCTCCTTTGCGTTGCCCGCTGCTTTGTATGGAGGGGAAATGGCTACTCTCTTCGTCTGCAAACTGATTGCAGCGGCGCTCCCTTCTGGGAATCCTCCCCGATCTCAACTAGGTCCTCTGCACGTTTCGGGCCGGCCATTGTGGGCAACTCCTCTTCTACCACTCCAAGCTAAAGTCAACAAAGAGCTGCTGGAGAGAGTACACAAGAAGCCCCATGGATCTACCCTCTTACCCGACCTCGACATCCTAGATCTTTCTGTTACACAGATCAATGAGATGTTGAGACAAACTTTGGAACAGCCCAGTACTGCACGATCTCAAGCTGTAAGGGACGATCTCAGCCGTCTTGCTGAGACTACCAGCAAGAGGGCGGAAGAGCTTCAAACCTTCATAGCTACACTCCAACATCAGATCGAGGCTCTCTTCAGGTCGCTGGCAGATACAAGGATAGCGTTGCTTGCCTCCCTCACGCGAACGGGGTTGCACGTGTGAGCCCTCTGTCACACGCCATGCCCCTGAAGTTTTGGTAGCCCTCAAGTAATGTAGTTAGGCTGGAAAGTCTTACAAAACAAATGTAGATAGGGTGTAAAGCCGGCACAAAGACAAATGTAAACATTGTATACTTCAAATTGGATATTGATTTACTAATTACATCATATCATTTGCGCTTCTTCTCAAGGCACAAAATTTCACTTTGCAAGTCATAAACCCAAAGAGGACCGTTTAATTGTTTATTAGAAGGGTCAAATTATGGACCATTTTCTTGCTTAAGAATGAGAAGCGCATACTTTAAATTTCTGCAACATTAAGCTTCTCTTCCGAGAAGAAGGTATTCTTCTCTCTTTGCACAAGGGCTCCACAAGGGGGATCCTCTAAGAAGGATTCATAATTTGAGCATTGGCAAGTAAGTAGCTCTGGCACCTCACTTTTCATACCGCAAGGGGAGTTTTGAGACAGACTGGTGACGAGATCTTGATTGTGGTTTGAAAGATTTTGTGACTACGTTGCACAACCTTGAACATCTCGGCCCTTTGGATAACTATAATGAATGCTAGGCCGGTGCTTAGAGCACACACTATTGGAATGTCACGAGTGTAGGGCTAGAATTTGAAGGTTGCAGTACCCTTCCAAGGGGGTCAAAACTTTTACAAGAAGGGTGAAAACACAATTAATCTTCAAAGGAAGGGAAGGGTTCTGGGAAATTTAGTTATATGCCCTTCCAATCTCTTCATAAAGAAAAGCAAGTTAAAGAAAAGCACTAATAGCTAAAGAAATATTTGTCCTCTTGATTTATACAAGTGTTGTAATATTTGCAAGTGACCTTACACATAACTAAAAGCAATATGTGTGCGCGAGAATTGATAGTGTAAAGTTCCTTTGTGCATGTGTATAATATGTTGAGGGGGGTTCCTAGCCTCGCATGCAACCCCTCAATACAATTATAATAAAACTTATTAGAAAATCACCCAAAACACACAAACAACATCCCTTGACCTTAACATACAATGCAAATTCCCTAAAGGAATACATTTAAGGTATCTATAAAGATGTCCCATTAGGCTAGAATTTCTAAGGCACACCTCAGAGGCACATAGCCTTTATCACCTCAATAAAAAGCTTATACTAATCTTTATAAAAAACAAACAAATGGTTTAGCCTTTATACCACGTGAGTTCAAATGAAGGGGTTTTTTAATCCAACTTTTAAGGTAAGTTTATTGAAATACATTTACGGAAGGGGTTGTATTAATCAATTTTGAAAAAATAACCCGTAAGTCCATAAAGAAAAAGGGGTCATTTTATTCATGAAAAATTCACAGGTAAAGGGGTTTTTTAAATACCCCTTGAATGCACGTGATATATAGGATTTCTTAGTAGTGCACACTTTAGTGGCACATGGCCTTTATCACCTTAATAAAAAGCTTATGCTAATCTTTGTTTAAAAAACAAGGCATATCGTATATGCTTGATTGGATCATTTCTCAGTGATTTGGTACATTAAAGAGCTTAGTGACGTGGCTCATGCATAAGGATCTTAGCACGTGGCTCATGCATAAGGCTTATGTCTCATATGCATAAGGGTCTTGCATATATGCCTAATTAGAGTCCTAATGGATGTTACATAGAGATGTATACATACATACATAGATCCTATGTATTTTTAGCTAAGAGTCGTAATGTATGTTGCATGAGTATGGTCTAATGTATGTTTTGTTTTGAAGCTTCCATGTATTGTAATCTATGGGACTACATGTAGGAGGTTGAGATCCAAAATTTCTTCTAGATGCTCATTCCTTTGAGCACTATGAGAAAACTTAGGTTGGTGCTCACCTCACCCATTCCCACCTCATCAAGTCCCATCACCCCCACTGATTGGAGTGACCTAGGGATGCATAGAGTTCACAGCATAGGTCTAATTGTACCAACAACCATAGTGGTAATCCCATCGACATAGCCATGGTAGTGGTGGTTATAGCACTGGTATATGTGGTAGTTGTTGCATGGTAGTGGTGGTGGTAGTGGTAGTGGTAGTGGTAGTGGTAGTGGTGGTGGCTCAATACATTAACTCGGAGTTGAAGTTCAAAACAACTTTATGGGCCTATCGCACATCATACAATGTTGTAGTTGGTTGCACGTCCTTTAAGATGGTGTATGGACTTAAGGTAGTAATGCCTTGGGAACTTGCTCTTCATGGATAGATCTTTTGTAGTCTTTTACTTTCATTTCACGTAGACTATTCTAGTTTTCTCTTAATTCCTATCTAGATGAATATTAATCCTAGCATTTTTTCTTAAAAGAGTACTAGTCTTTCTATTATGCATCTAAAATAAGGTATGCCAAAGGAGTATCCTAAGTATTTAACTCTATCTTTATTGAGCCCTCTTTAGCCCTATTCTAGCTCTCTAGGTAATTTCTGAGTGAAAGGATATTTGTTATAGAGTAAATAGTTTAATTGTTTAATTAATTAAGAAAACAAAAAGAACAAAAAGACTAAGAAAAGAGTCATCTCCATGTGGGATCTTGGTAGGTCTTTGGGATACCACAATGGTACTTTAGATGATCGATGGCTTGATTTTGCATCAGGTAGAACCTTGCATTTTTTCTCCCCAAGAAAACCATCACCATAGGAGGTTCTTATTAGTAGTGCTTCTTAGATACTCTTGGTAGAGGTCTTTGTGCCATTGCTTTGGTCTCCAAGGGGTGGTGGTGGCTGAAAAAAGCACCAAAAATAAATAAATAAATCATTAAAAATAAAATTCTTTAAAAAAATAGTTTTTTCTATGTAAACTATCTAATCACAAAAAGTTTTGCTTCTAGATTTAGCATCTCCCTAAGATGATTTATGTGAATCATTGTGTTTTAAGATTGCGATCATAGCCATAGGTATAGTCTTGTTATACTAAGCTCATGGATAGAAGACTTTCTAATCAGTTATAAGTTAAATCTACATTAATTTTCATTTTTTAGCATCTTTGGGAAGTTTGGCAAGTCTTACCTCCATTGTATGACGATTACATCTATGATATTCTTTTTGTTGTTATGCAGATAATGTCAAGCTTTGTGTTGCTTTCCTCATGTGGCATCCACTTATCTTCTTTAACATCTTCCAAAGGATGGAATCAGTATCAAGAAAGGGGGAATGTTAATCTGCTGTTAGAGACATGCATAACACCACCTTACCATCTTTAATAATGTTGGCTGAAGTCACTAGAAATGCTAGATTTCATTAAAAGGTGCACTACAATAGAATGAGAGTCTAGCAGCAGCGAAAATAGTAGGCCTTTTATAACTAGAAGGGTGTGGAGATGTCGGGACTATATTGCTGCTAAACACGCTGCTATTTTCACTGCAACAACGAGTTCGTAACGCTGCTAGTTGCACTACTGAGTAGCGAATGAGTACTGCAAAATTTAAAAAACTGGTGCAGACTGGGGAGTCTACATAGAAGTCCCCATTCATCCCCAGCTCTTTTTTTCCTAATGTAGACAAAGTAAAACTAATATAACTTCACATCATCATGAACAAGTGTAATGTAAAACTTACAAATACAAAAAACAAAGACATTTGCAAACCATGGTTCTAGGAATGTCAAAATTAAATTACAATACTTAGCGGATTACATAAGTGTATGTTTCCAAAAAACTCATATATAAGATAAAGCGTAATAAAAACCTATGGAGCTAGGGGCTATCTAGATCTCATGCTGTGTGATTGGTATTATTCCTTATGGCTCTAGCCCCTTCGCTTCTCACATTTCCATTGCTATTGGTAGCTACGTTTGCACCATCGTTTCGAGTTATATGATCCTAAAACACAAATGAGAATCACTTTTACAAAAACAAAGAGGTTTAGGGTTTAGGAATGTACTTACTTGCCATTCTTACCAAGCATCTCCTCCCGTAATAACAATCCATCCTTCATCTTGCACCCTATCAAATAGACCTTGCAAACCCTGTTGTAATGAAAAATCATATTTCTCTTGCGTAGAAGGAGGTCCACTGCCTCAAGGTGCAGTTGTACAAACAAGTAAACATTTTAGAAAGTTTTTATTTAAGATAACCTTCTTTAATGAAAAGATAAGATACAATGCGAGGCTAATATATACTTAGAGATATTGTTGGGATATCGACTCCTCCTTCACGTGTAACATCACGCCTCAAGTTATTTGCCATCTATCCAAGAAAAAACATAATTACTTAAAACTCTTATGCATAGGAAGCTACCGGCATGCATAGGAAGCTATTGGCATGCGTTGGAAGCTATCGGCATGCATAGGAAGCAACCGGCATGCGTTGGTGCTACCGGCATGTGTTGGAAGCTAAGGGCATGCATTGTTTTCTACGGGCATGCATTGGAAGCTACGGGCATGCGTTGGAAGCTACAGGCATGCATAGGTTGCTACCGACATGCGTCGGAAGCTACCTGCATGCATAAGAAGCAACCAGCATGCGTCGGAAGCTACCTGCATGCATAAGAAGCAACCAGCATGTGTCACAAGCTACCCGCATGCGTCGGAAGCAACCGCATGCATAGGAAGCAACCGGCATATGTCGGAAGCTACCCGCATGCATAGGAAGCAACCGGCATATGTTGGTTGTTGCTACCGAGATGCACAAGAAGGTACTCGCATGTGTTGGTTGTTGCTACCGAGATGCACAAGAAGGTACTCGCATGTGTTGGTTGCTACGACATGCATAGCAAGCTACCGGCATGCATTGGTAGCTTCCTACGCATGCCGATAGCTTCCTACACATGCTGGTAGCTTTCGATGCATGCCAGTAGCAACCTACACATGCTGATAGCTTCCTACGCATGTTGATATCTTTCTACACATCTGGTAGCAACCAACACATGCTGATAGCTTCCTACACATGCTAGTAGCAACCAACACATGCCAGTAGCTTCCTATGCTGACATGTTAGTTGCTACCAGCATATGTTGGGAGCTATCGGCATGCATATGTTGCTACTGGTAGCTTCCTACGCATGCTGGTAGTAACCTACGCATGTCGGTAGCAACATACACATGCTGGCAGCTTCCTATGCATGCCAATAGCACCTGGCATGTAATGGGAGCTTTCGGTGAATTACGATAGCTACGTGCATGCCTAGGTAGCACTCGCCTAATGCATAAGGCTCATATGCATACTATGCATAAGGCTAATCTCCATAGCTTGCACGAGGCTAAGCATTCCTAGCTTATACATAAGCCTCATGTATGTGGGTTATATGTGAGGCTTATTTTTTCTAATGTAGACAGAGTAAAACTAACATAACTTCACATCATTATGAAAAAATATAATGTTAAACTTACAAATATAAAAAACAACAGGTTCGCTACTGCTGTAGAGCAGTAAAATAGCTTTTTTAATTCTTTAGTACATTCGCTGCGAAAGTAGCAGCATTATTGTATTCCTCAGCAGTGAAAGAGTGCTGTTGGCTCAGTATCGCTTTTTCGCTATTGAGCGGTGCAATAACGCTACTAGTCTTGCTGTTGAGTAGCGAATGTGCTGTAGAATTAAAAAAAGCTAGAGAGTCTCCACAGAACTCCCGAGTCTACCCCTACTCTTTTTTCTCTAATATAGACAAAGTAAAACTAACATAACTTCACATCATCATGAAAAAACATAATGTAAAACTTACAAATACCAAAAATAAAAGACATTTGCAAACCATGGTTTTAGGAATGTCAAAATTCAATTACAACTTAGCGGATTACAAAAGTATATGTTTCCAAAAAACTTATATACAAGATAAAGCATAATCAAAACCTAGGCGATCGAGATCTCATACTGTGCGATTTGTATTTTGGCGGCTCGAGCCCCTTCACTTCCTCACATTTCCATTGCAATCAGTAGCTATGTTTGCACGATCGTTTCGAGTTATATGATCCTAAACACAATAAAACTAACATAAGTGAGAATCCATTTTGCAAAAACAAAGAGGTTCAGGGTTTACGAATGTACTTACTTCCCATGCTTGCCAAGCATCTCCTCCAGTAAATAACAATCCATCCTTTATCTTGCACCCTATCAAATAGAGTTTTCAAACCCCGTTGTAATACAAAATCATGTTCCTCTTGCATAGGGGGCAGTCCACTACTTCAAGCTGCAGTTATACAAACAAGTGGACATTTTAGAAAGTTATTATTTAAGATAACCTTCTTTATTTAAAATATAAGATACAATGTGAGGCTAATATATACTTAGAAATATTATCAGGATATCGACTCCTCCATCACGTGTAACATCACGCCTCAATTTATTTGCCATCTATCTAAGAAAAAACATAAATACTTAAAAGTCTTATGCACCAGCATACATAGGTTGCTATTGGCATGCGTAGGTTTCTACCGGCATGCATCGGAAGCTACCGAGATGCGTAGGTTGCTACTGGCATGCATCAGAAGATACCAGCATGCATATGAAGCAACCATCATGCGTTGGTTTCTATCGGCATGTATAGGAGGCTATTGACATGCATTGGTAGCTTCCTACACATGGCTATAGCAACCTACATATAACGGTAGCTTCGTATGCATGTCGGTAGCTTCCAACACATGCCCGTAGCTTCTAATACATGCCCTTAGCTTCCTATGCATGCCGATAGCTTCCTATGCATGCCAGTAGCAACCTACGCATGCCGATAGCTTCCAACATATGCCGGTAGCTTCCAACACTCGGTAGCAACCTACGCATGCTGGTAGCAACCTATGCATGCCAATAGCAACCTATGCATGCCGGTAGCTTCCCATGCCGGCATGCGTTAGTTACTATACCGACATGCGTTGGAAGCTACCGGCATGCATAGGTTGCTACCAGGATGCATAGGAAGCTATCGGCATGCACAGGTTGCAACCGACATGCGTAGGATGCTATCGGCATAGGTTGCCATACTGGCATGCATTGGAAGCTACCAACATGCATTGGTTGCTATGGGCATGCCTAGGAAGCTACTGACATGCATTGAAACCTACCGGCATGCGTAGGAAGCTACTGGTGCATGCCGGTAGCAACCAATGCATGTTGGTAGCTTCCTATGCATGTTGGTATAGCAGCCAATGCATGCCAGTAGGTTCCTATGCATGCTGGTAGCACCCAACATGTAATGGGAGCTTCTAGTGCATTCCAAGAGCTACGTGCATGCCTAGGTAGCACTCGCCTAATGCATAAGGCTTATGCATACTACGCATAAGGCTCATTCATTGCTTACATGAGGCTACGCATTCATATCTTATATTAGCCATATGCATAAGCTTTATACATAGCATAAGACTTGTGCATATGGCTTTATACATGATGCTTATGCATACTCCTAATCCATAAGCTTCATGCATAAGCTTATGTATAAGGCTATAGATAGAGGCTTATCGCTAATGCGTAAGATTTATACACAAGGCTTTATGCAAAATTCTCATGCATAAACCTTATGTATAAGCATCATGCATGAGGCTTATACATTTGGTAATGCATAAGTATTATGCATGAGGTTTATGCACTACCCTTATGTATGAGGCTTATGCATAAGGCTAATGCATAAGCTTTATACCTTAGCCTCTTACATGAGGCTAAGGCATATGGCCACCTCTAGAGAGGAGCTATGCTATCCATGTAGGGGAGAAAAAATAACAAATCCTAAAACTTACAAACCCTATAACATGTAAAAGCATAAGAGGGGAAACATAAAAGGGAGAGATCTCTTACTCGATGGGGCTTGTATGTGTGGATAACCTACAAAATCAAACCAAATAAAGAAAAAAAGTATTAGTAACCCTAATAGAAAGCATATACAAAACCCTAATCTTAATAGAAATCTTAATGAAAGATTTTATCCTAACTTATTGAATCTTTCTTTTTTTCTTCTCATTATAGCTTAACCCTAACCCTAGCTTCTAAACAAAAAACATAATAGAGAGCTTTGATGGAGAGCTCTCCATCAAATCTTTATTAGGGTTTCTACTTCAATGAGAAGGAAAAAAGAAGAAAATTAAAAATTAAAAGAGAATGGGAATAATTACAAGAAAGCTTGTTTGCATTGGAAATTAAAGAAAACAGTAGACATACCTTGCTGAGCTTGAGGAGGATAGGGTAGGAGAGATAGAAGTGATAGAAGTAGACATACCTTGCTGAGCTTGAGGAGGATAGGGTAGGAGAGATAGAAGTGATAGACAAGGTAAAAACCTACAAAAAAAACTCCGAGTACAAGTTTATTGTATTCAAAAAAGATAAAACTACACGACGGCAAAAGAAGCGACAAAAATAACAAGATATTTTTACAATATACGAATGTTTTTTCGTTGCTCTATAAACACTACAGAGCAGCATTTGTTCACTTCTCAATAGCGAAAAATGCTATTGGGAACCGATATTACGCTACTGACTAGCAAAAAAACGCTGTTGAGTAACGAAAAAACACTGCAGAGTAGCGATATATCGCTACTAATAAGCATCGTGAAAACCCCTGATATTTTCCTTCCAAAAACGTTGTAAAAACGCTCCTATGCTCCAAAAACGTTCAAGAAGACGAGTTGGAATCCATCAAGATGTAACCTATGGTGCCTTTAGGGTTTTTCAACAATAGGTTGCCAAGTGAGAATTAGTGGAGAAGCTTTAGGGACCTACTTAAGGGTAGATTATGGCTTTCCTTGTTGATGCCCTACGGGTGTTGCTGCTGTGGTAGCTGGTTCTTTATAAATCTAGATGAAGATGTGGAGCTTGAAGATGACAAACTTTGTGGTGGTAAAGTGGATGTCAATGTGGAGGGAAAAACATTGGATTGTGCTGATGTTGAGACTTTTTCCTCGTGGCATTCAAATGCTTGCTACTGGTCCAACACTTTTGTTAATGTGGAGGCAGTGTTCGTGGAGTGTAAAAATGTAGGGTTATGATTTTTTACCTTTGAGACACTCCTTTTGGTCTATTCAATTCAGCATATTAAGCCGCTATCACCTAGTTCGATTGAAGAATAACATGTGCTTTTAAAGATCATGTGCGCATGACCCAAAATCTACAAACCAACTTCCCGTAATCTCGTAAGATGATAGTTTTATTAAGCAAACCAAGTACTTTGGTATTTTAGGCACTGATGCCCTCTATTATTATGTTAGAATTTTCAAGATAAGGTTTACCCAACTAATTTCATGTAGTAAAGGAGAGTAGGTTACCTGACTAGCACCCGTGTGTCAAGCATAGCATTATAGAACACTTTACCATAGGGGATAGGTAATTCAGTGGGTGTCCTTCAAGGGCATGATGATCAAAGTGTTCTCTATTCAATTGGTAGACCCCATCAACTGAAGATTTTCCAGAGCAAGAGCATGAGCAATGGAGGATAGAATGTTATGATGCCTTAGCGCCATCACGCTATGAGATTTCATTGCCACGTACTTGTACATTTTGGGCCATTGTAGGTGACATTATTGATAGTCTCCATGCAGGGAATAGATGTCTGGCTCACTTGCATGTCATCCAACTGGCATTGTCTAGTGACAATGCCTTAACACGAGTACCAAGTATGCCACAAGAAGCATATAACCTAAGAGTCTCTTCCTCAAGGGGGGGTGGGGGTCACTCATAAATATGTAAGCATAGCACATGGGTTCAATAGAAGGAGTTTTTTTAATCCCTTTTTTACACATTTTTCACATACAAAAGGGTACCATTTGAAGGGGGTATTTATAGATTGAATACAACAAGGGTGTGTTTTACATGAAAAATTTAGAGATAACGGGTTTTTAAAATAGGCATTGAACGCACGTGATATAGAGAGTTTACATATAGAGAAACCCCCGAGGTCTCTTCTATTTGAAACTTGCTCTTCATGTATAGATCTTCTGTAGTTTTTTACTGTCATTGTTTTTTTTGGATAATGTTTGCATTGCACCTGGACTATTCTAGTTTTCTCTTAATTCCTATCTAGATGAATATTAATGCTAGTAGTTTTTCTTAAAAGAGTACTAGTCTTTCTATTGTGCATCTAGAATAAAGTATGCCAAAGGAGTATGCCAAGTACTTAACTCTATCTTTATTGAGCCCTCTTTAGTCCTATTCTAGCTCTCTAGGTAATTTGTGAGTGAAAGGATACCTGTTACAGTAAATAGATAAATTAATTAATTAATTAAGAAAAACAAAGAAAAAAAAGACTAAGAAGAGAGCCATCTCCATGTAGGATCCTGGTAGGTCTTTGGAACACCCCACAATGGTACTTTAGACCGATGGCTTGATTTTGCATGGGGTGGAACCTTGCATTTTTTCTCCCCTAGAAAACCATCACCATAGGAGGTTCTTAGTAGTGCTTCTTAGATACTCTTGGCAGAGGTCTTTGTGCCATTGCTTTGGTCTCCAAGTGGTGGTGGTTGAAAAAAAGCACCAAAAAATAAACTAGTAAATCATTAAAAATAAAATTCTTTCAAAAAAAATAGAAATTTGCTATGCAAACTATGCAAACTATCTAATTACAAAAGATTTTGCTTCTAGATTTAGCATCTTAATTAGATGGTTTATGTGAATCGTTGTGTTTTGAGACTGCGGTCATAAACATAGGTATACTCTTATTTCACTAAGCTCATGGTGGATAGAAGACTTTGTACTCATTTATAAGTTAAATCTACATTAATTTTCAACTTTTTAGCATCTTTGGAAAGTTTGATAAGTCTTACCTCCATTGTATGATGACTACATCTATGATATTTGCTTTTGTTATGCAAATAATGTCAAGCTTTGTGTTGCTTTTCTCATGTGGCATCAACTTATGTCCTTCAACATCTTCCAAAGGATGGAATTTGCATCAGGAAAGGGGAAATGTTAATCTACTCCATAACACCACCTTACCATCTTTAACAATTTTGGCCAAAGTCACTAGAAATGCAAGATCTCATTGGAAGGTGCTTATATTATATTATTTTATGTGTGTGATCATCGTTAAAGGCATACCATATTGGGATCTTAGGTGGAGAGAACAAGTTGTGGATTAGGTGTTTGCACAAGTTGTAGATGTGAAGAAACTTGTAGATGTTTTCTTGGAGCTATAGGTTTGGCTAGGCTCCCCCCTTCCTAGGGTGCATTCCATCATGTTAACAATCCTAGGAGTCTAAATTGTTTGAGGTACTGGTAAGGAAGGTTTTCTTTTGATGTGGTTCTTCTCTTTGTCAATTTTGGCACTGCGAGTGGACAAACTATGAGTGGACAAGATTGAGGGTCAACCGTAGATGTTGCTTTCATTGATGAGGTTATGGGTGTTTACTTCCTTCTTGGCATCCAAATCCACATATTACCCCCATAGTAGCCTTGAGCTTTAAGATGACGAGCTTGAATCCATCAAGAGGCAAGCTATTGGATTAATTTTTTCTTATGGTGCCTTTAGGGTTTCTTAAGAGTAGGTTGGCAAGTGAGAATTGGTGGAGAAGATTTAAGGACCTACTTAAGGGTAGATTGTGACTTTCCTTGTTGATTCGTGCTACTGCTGTGGTAGCTGGTTCTTTATATAGGTAGATGAAGATGTGGAGCTTGAAGATGACAAACTTTGTGGGTAAAGTGGATGTCAATGTGGAGGGAATACCATTGGATTGTGCTGATGTTGAGGCTTTTTCCTTGTGGCATTCAAATGCTTGCAACACATTTGTTAATGTGGAGGCAGTGTTTGTGGAGTGTAAAAATGTAGGGCTATGATTTTTTCCCTTTGAGACACTCCTTGTGGTCTAGTCAATTCTGCATTGAGCCACTATCACCTAGTTCGACTCAAAATCTATATATGAAGAGAAAGTTTCAAACACACATGTTCAAAGAGAAGAGACCTCGGGGGTTCTCTATATGTAAACTCTCTATGTCACATGCGTTCAAGGCCTATTTTAAAAACCCCTTATCTGTAAATTTATCATGAATAAAACATGCCCTTTATCTATTCAATATGTAAATACCCCCTTTAAATGATACCCTTATGTATGTGATAATGTTTAAAAAAGGGTTTTAAAATGCCAATTCTATATGAACCCACGTGCTATGCTTACATATTTATGACCCCCGAGAAGGGAGTCGATGTTTGCTGCTTATAAGATGGTTGCATGTGAAGATGTGGAAGGCTACATTGATGGACATACCTTAGCAAACCTATAAACTTGACTGCACACTTTGATGACACACGTAAGAAAATAATAAAAATGAAGAGAAAAGCTTATCGCTCGTAAGGTCATTGTTGGAAAGATGAAATGTGAATGGAAACTAAGACTCATCATCACTTAGTCTAGTTTCCTCATCTTCATAGGGTACTCATAGCTTATATGCTTTTTGTGGCTTTCTTGGTGTTGGTCTTAGGGTATTGTCACTAGACAATGGCATTTGGATGACATGAAAGTGAGCCATATATAAATCCCCTGCCTAGAGACTATCAATGATGTCACCTACAATGGCCCCGGACAAGTACATGGTAATAAAATCTCATATTGATGACACTAAGGCATCATAACATTATATCCTCCATTGCTCACCCTCTTACTCAATAGTTGTCACTTGATGGGGTCTACCAATTGAATAGAGAACACTTTGATCATCATGCCCTTATGCAGTCACTCCTACAAGGAATAGAGACAAAATAATAAAGACCACTTTGATCATCATGCCACTGTGGGGTCACTCCTACAAGGAATTGAAGAAGTCTTATCTCATACTTTCTAAAGTAGGTTCTACACTTTCAACAAAGGTAGGACGCAACTGCAAACATGCAATGCTCATAATCATGACATGACTCAAGGGGGTGGAATTGTTAACAAAATAGGTCAACAAATGCATTTTCACAATAAACGTCACCCAAGGATGCATTAAAATATCACGAGTGGGTTTGGAAGTAAGGAATACTTAACTCCCCCCTATAAATACCTTTCTATACTATCGTCATCCAAAATGTGTCACACCAAGAGAAATCCATTTCTCAAGACCTCAAAAGGCAACATTCAAAGATCCTAGAAAAAGTGGATTCTCTAGAGGTTAAATATAATCTTTATAATTGTTAGTTTTTATGCTTCTTTCTTATCTCATTTTAAAAAAGTATTTGTTGTGTGGGTTAATTTGTGCGTATATATCGTATGAGTATGTATAGAGATACAAGTCCTTATTTTGTCATGTTAACATTTTTCAACAAGCTCTCTCCGCATATGAGCATGAAGAATTGTCGACAAGGAGTAAAGATTCTAGGGGGCACATATATAGTAGTTGATAGAAATGCCTCACTTCTTGTCTCATGTTATCCTTGGACTTCACAAAAATGTGTGTACACCTATTGTAGCCATCCTTTTAGCATTTTTCAATGTGGGATTCCCACTTAGGAGTGCACTTAACTATTGATGGTAGTTGGCAGTCAAGGATTAAAGGTGGAAAGGGACTTTCATAGGAAGGGATTGGACTTTCAAGTTCTTGGAAAGGTGGCAACATTGATGGAAGATTTTGTTGATCAGTAGTCCTTTCTTTGGTGGGTGGTGGGATTTCTAGAGGTATTTATGTACGTGGATCTTGGCTTGACGTTGAGGAACTTGTAGATGTTTTCTTCGAGCTGTAGGTTTGCTTAGACTCCCCCCTTCCTAAGGTGTTTTGTGTTATGTTAACAGTCCTAGGAGTCTAAATCTTTTGAGAGACTAGTAAGGAAGGTTTGCTTTTGATTTGGTTCTTCACTTTGTTTATTTTGGCACTACAAGTGGAAACGATTGAGGGTCATCAACCGTAGATGTTACTTTCATTGATGAGGTTATGGGTGTTTACTTCCTTCTTGGCATCCAAATGTACATATTATCCCTATAGTAGCATAGAGCTTCAAGGACAACGAGTTGGAATCCATCAAGAGGTAACCTATGGTGTGGATTAATTTTTTCTCCTGGTGCCTTTAGGGTTTCTTAATAGTAGGTTAGCAAGTGAGAATTGGTGGAGAAGCTTGAGGGACCTACTTAAGGGTAGATTGTGATGATCCTTATTGATTTCCTACTATTGATGTGGTAGGTGGTTATTTATAAAGGTAGATGCAGATGTGAAGCTTGAAGATGACAAACTTTGTGGCGGTGAAGTGGTTAATGTGGAGGGAAGAACATTAGATTGTGCTGATGTTGAGGATTTTTGCTTGTGGCATTCAAATTCTTGTTGTTGGTCCAATACATTTGTTAATGTGCAGGCATTGTAAAAATTTAGGAGAAATGTAGGGTTATAATTTTTTCCCATTGAGACACTCCTTGTGGTCTAGTCAATTCCTCATTGAGCCACTATCACCTAGTTCGATCCAAGAATGACATGTACTTTTAAAGATCTTGCATGCATGACCCAAACGCTACAAGCCAGCTACCTATTATCACCATACATGATAGTTTTAATAAAACCAAGTCATTTGGTATTTTAGGAACCTATATCCTCTATTCTTATGTTAGACTTTTCAAGCTAAGGTTTACCCAACTAATTTCATGTAGCAAAGGAGAGTAGATTATGACTAGCACCCGTGTCAAGCATAGTATTTTAGAACACTTTACCATAGGGGCTAGGTATTTTAATGGGTGTCCTAAGAGGTCAAATGAAATCATCCGTGTTGTCAATTACCTCTCTACAATAAGTAGTGCAACAATTCCAAGATTTATTTCTCGACAGTGTAGAAGTTTTTTCCTTGCCTCGTCTTGGACTTGTATCTTCCTTTGAATGGCCCTTTCCTTGGTGGTTTTTTTGTCATGAGAAGCACGTAAGGATTCTTTGATAAGGGTTCCATAGTATTTCTTAAACTTACTACCAGTAAGGAAACTGGTAGTCTCAACTCCATTGCAAGAGTCTCAACACGTATAGTAGTGTAAATTCACAAATCCTAAATGGTCTCTTTCTAGTGTATGAATAGATTCTTCTTTTCACTATGGCCCCCACAGAGAAGTACAAGATCTCTTACCTTGATCTGTTTGTCTTTGAGATTTTGTTCGAGCCACTATTTACGGTCCTTATTTGTTAGCATATTCTACATGGCGAGTTATCTTTCCTCCCCAAGTTGTTCCAAAACAAATAACCGATCATCCGATTCATTAACATCAAGCTTTTAAGTTATAGCTACCCTTAAGCTAGGGATCATGAACTCCCAAGGCATTACTACCTTAAGTCCATAAACCATCTTAAGTAAAGGACGTGCTGTTACATTATTGGTTCTCTATGGTCTATTGGAGATGCCCATCCGACCATTGTGCCATGCTTGCAATTAGTATCGTAAGTGATGTTATATTAAATACTACATTTTAAGTGTGATTGGCATATGATTTGTGGGTCTATGCTATGTATGTTGTGATTGGGTGATGCCATGTTTACGCATGCTAGTGTTGTCGATATTGGTGTTTGATTGCCTCACCTAAAATGTTGATTTGTTGAGTATAGGTGATGAGTATGAGGATCCTGAGAATGAGGCATCATACTTGTGCAAGGGTCACCGAATGAGGTGTCACACATGCATGAGTGTGCAAGGGTCATCGAAGGAGGTGTTGCATGCGTGAGGATCACTGAACGAGGTGTCGCGCAGGTTTTGTCATGTGCATGTACATTTACATCACCTCGACATTTATGAGTTATACTTCACTATTTTTGGTTGGCCACATGCCATTTATTTATACTCAAATATTTATGCACCCCGATGTGCATAGGTGTATTGTGTGTGAACTAGAGCTTCACTATTATTTTTGGTACACACTAGATGTGTGTGAACATCCTCTAGAAGGATTGATTATTTTTGTAAAAGAGCCCTATTTTTGGGAAAAAGCTTCACGATTGGCTCAAGGGCTATTTTGGTAATACATGATTAAATACTCATGTGGTGCAAGGAGCCAGCACGCATAAGGGGGAGATTTAACCCAATCCTTATTGATGGGTGATGTTTATTTTGCGTATAGTTTTCAAGTTATGGTTTATCTTCCATGTTTATTTTGTTTCGAGTTGAAAATTTATTCATGATTACTATGTGCAATTTTGGTCCTTTGATTCTCTTTTGTGTGGCAAATTCCTGACAACAGTATCAGAGCCAACCACACTCAAAGAAAAGGCATATTGGAGGCATAAATCTCATGGAGAAATTGGGCAAAAGGATAAATCAAAGGGAAAATACATAAATCCAAAGACAAAGGCCATATCCAATGGTCTAAGGCTTGTATGGTTTGGCTAGCAATTAATACATGCAAAAACCACTTGAAAGTCCCTGTAAAACCATGCCTAGAAGAAGAAAGGTGGTTTTCTACAGCTCTTCATCTTTCTCAAATCCAACGTATAGATTTGATCAGCATTTGGAAAAACCCCAAGACCCACTTTCAACCTCTGAAGAGTTTCCACATTAGCGATTTCCATAATTGACGGTCGGCTGCTCTCTTTCACTTCCACGCCATGCGCTGTGTTGTTTTTCATGAAGGTGATTAGCTTCAAAGCTTAATCAAGCTCAAGGACTAATCAAATCAAGTCTATTTACACCATTCAAAATTTCAAGGCTGTTAAATCTTTCTAATTTCAAACCTTTCAAAGTTCTTTCAAAAGTTTTCAAGCTAAATCAAGGGAGTACATGCACATGGAGGCCCCACATAAAATTCTGAAGACATGCAAAAAAATTATAGATTTGCTGAAAATTAAATTTTTCTTGCCAAGGCTCTACGTAACACCTTGAGGGAAAATTTTTAATTGTCAAAGCTTTTGAAAATTCATTTGGCAATTTAGGACGAATCAAAGGCTTCAACAAATTCTATGCAGCCAAGCAAGTGTGTGTGGTTTCTGACATCTCTCCGACGGTATTGTCCACCAGGAGAATACGAGTATCATCGATGCGCTTGAATCTCAAATCAACTTGACTCTTTGTGAATTTCAGGTTTAACGATAAGTATTATCATCATTTATCATCTTTGTTGAATTATTTCTATCATTAATTAATCAATTTCTCTATCCCTCGACTTTATTATCTATGTTATTACAATGAATTCACAACCCCCAACTATGGAGGAGAAGTTGCTAGCTCTTCAAGCTCATATTTTAGAGGAGAGAGAAAAGAGGGAGAAGGAGGGGAAGTTGAGAAAGAGGAGTAGAGGGGCAGATTCTGATTCACGTGATGAAATCCAGCGTACGGTGGTGGCTATCCTTAGAGCCCAGGATTCTAGAAAGGAGAAGAAGATTAGTCGGAAGGCCTTTTCCTTCAAAAATTATAATGGGAAGAAGAACGCCAAGTTAGTTCTCTCTTGGCTCAGTGAGTTAGATGACTACTTTTTCGGGGAAGACTTTTCTGAAAAAGATAAATTCAAATGTGTTGCTAATCATCTTATAGAAGGAGTTGCATTGTGGTGGAATGCTGCCAAGATAGGCGATCATAAGCCTCGTACTTGGAAAGAATTTTAGAAGAGGCAATTAAGAAAAACTTTTGCCACCACAATACAAGGCCAGGAGTAGACAAGAGTGGGATGGCTTATGTTAGTTGGAGAAAGAGACCATTCAAATGTATGTAGACAAGTTTTAGCAGGTTCTCCTACAACTTAAAGCCATTGAGAAAGTTCATGAGAAGGACCAAAAGAGGAAGTTTATAGCGGGATTGAAACCTCACATTAGGTCCAAAGTGAACATGTTCCATCTGTATTTTTTCAGTTCAACAACCTCTTTAGCCATTACTTGTGAGAAGAAGAATAATGTTCCAAAGGAGAATCGTGTTACCTAGGAGTCTCGTCCCTTTAAATCTCAAAAGTAAGTTTCTTCATCTAAATCTTTTGACAGGACTCAAGGATGGCGCCATGATTTTGGTCGGTTCAAGAACAAAGAAAGTAACAAATTGGAAAGTAAAAAGCTCGACAATTTTCTGAAGACAAACAAAGAGGAGCCCAAGCATCAAATCTAGTGTTTCAAATGCAACAAGGAAGGCCATGTGGCATTTGAGTGCCTAGAGAAGAAGAAGAATACACCGAAAGCTAGTGTCAACATGGTCGAAGAGGAGGAGGATGACAAGTATATCTGCCCAAGCAAGAGGGTAACTCCGAAGACGAAGATCTCTCAGATCCAGGAGCTACGCCTAAATCTTCACGGGTTGAGTCTAAATCTTCACGACCTAAGTCCACACCACATATGTTGTTGAAAATGAAAGGAAAGATTAAGAATGAATCTTTCACAGTCTTGCATGATGACGGAAGCACACATAATTTCATTTCTGAAAAGATGGTAAAGGCACTTAATCTTGAAATCACTCCATTTGGTTTTATAAGGTTAAGTCTGCTTTTCAAAATAAAAAATATAACTGCACCAAATAAGTAAGGAATTTTACAATATCACTTTTACCTTATAAGGAAAAATGAACTTTTTTGGTTGCACCACTGCAAGGCATAGATGTAATACTTGGCATGCCATGGCAACACAAGTATAATCCATATATTGATTATGACATGCATTCATTGTATTTCATGTTCAGTGATCAGCATTTGTGTCTTAGGGGAATGATGGAAGACATGAGTGCACCTTTTCTTAGCCACACTGAGGCTAAGAGAGCACTGAGAAAGAGGGAGAATGCATTTCTTGTCTTTGTGAATGAGATTACAGCTCATGAACCACCTCCCATGGACACCTCACATGATTCCTTCCATTCTCAGTTTTCCTTATTGTTTTCTTGATGACCTACGCCCTGGCTTGCCTAGCTCTAGGCCTGAAGACCATAAGATTGACATTATCCCTAGTACCTCCTTGCAAGGCACCTTATAAAGTAAATCAGATTGAGTAGAAAGAAATTTAGAGACAGATAGAAGACCTACATTAGAGAGGAAATTGATCAAACCTAGTAGCTCACCCTTATTACGGAGCTCCAGTTCTTCTAGTCAAAAAGAAGAATGGAAGCTACCGTCTATGCATTGACTATAGAGCCTTGAATAAAAGCACAATTAAAAATAGATATCCTATTCCTCGAGTAGACAATCTTCTAGATAGATTATGTGGAGCAAAGGTATTCAGTAAAATGGAAGCTACCGTCTATGCATTGACTATAGAGCCTTGAATAAAAGCACAATTAAAAATAGATATCCTATTCCTCGAGTAGACAATCTTCTAGATAGATTATGTGGAGCAAAGGTATTCAGTAAAATGGACCTGAAATCCAGATACCACCAAGTGAGGATGATCGAGGAAGATATATACAAGACTGCTTTTAGGATAGAGACAAGTCATTATGAGTTCTTAGTGATGCCCTTTGGACTCACTAATGCTCCGGCTACTTTTAGTCGTATGATGAACCGCATCTTCCTCAAATATCAGAACTTTGTGGTAGTTTTCTTCGATGATATTTTTGTATTCAGTGATAGTATTGCTGAGCATGAGAAACATCTGGAGATAGTGTTTAATCTCTTAAAATATCAGAACTTTGTGGTAGTTTTCTTCGATGATATTTTTGTATTCAGTGATAGTATTGCTGAGCATGAGAAACATCTGGAGATAGTGTTTAATCTCTTAAAAGAGAATGAGTTGTATCTCAATCCTGAGAAGAGATCTTTCTTTCAAACAAAGATTGAATACATTGGCCACATTGTTTTTAATGATGGTATTCATGTGGACCCCAAAAAGATAGAGAATATAGTGACTTGATGGCCGAGACCCAAAGATATTCATGAACTCCGATCATTTCTTGGTTTGTGCAGTTACTATAGACATTCTGTAAAGAATTTTGCTTACATTTCTCATTATCTCACTTTTATTTTAAAGAAAACAAACAAGTATGTGTGGACTGATAAGCAGAAAAAATCTTTCAATGCTTTAAAAGAAGCACTCACTAAAGCACCAGTTCTACAATTACTAGACTTTGCTAGACATTTCTTTATTGTTGTGATTGATGCTAGACATTTCTTTATTGTTGTGATTGATGCTAGTGGTACAGGCATAGGGGCAGTATTAATGCAAGATGGTCACCCCATAGCATTTGAGAGTAGGAAACGTAGACACCCCGAGTGCAAGTACATCACTTATGACAAATAATTGACTGCTGTAGTCCATGGCCTAAAGATCTGGAAACACTATTTGATGGGATCAGAATTCATCATTGAAATAGTCCACTAGAGTATCAGGCACCTACTCACCCAGTCTTTGATATCTGACCGACACATCAAATGGGTTACTTTTATTCAGAGTTTCTAGCCTACTATTCTGTATTAGCCTGGAAAAGAGAATGTAGTCGCTAATGCCCTTAGTTGACGGCCTAGTGTTCATCACATCACAACTATAGATAGCTTGATTTTCGATACTATCAAAGACTCTTATGATCAGGACCCAAACCTTTCAGACACTTGGACCAAAATGAGATATAATGGGTGGATTTCCCACTCAGATTACTCTTATCATGATGGGTATCTCTTCGAGAGGAGATTATGCATCACGAGACCTTTTGGACAATCTGTTATATAGAGAAGTTGCACCAACCCCCATCTATAGGACATAGAGGAGTATCCTCTACCTTACAGACCATTACTCGAGACTTTCATTGGCCATCTACGAAGAAAGATGTAGCCAAGTTTGTGACCGAATACATCACTTGTTTGCCAAAAGATTAAAAGCTATAAGGGAAAAGCTCAGGGATTACTTATGCCACTCCCAGAACCATGGGAGCAGATTTCAATGGACTTTATAACTGGTTTTCCACTTACTGCTAATCAGAATGACATGATTTGGATAGTATTTGATAGATTTAGCAAACAGGCTCATTTCATTGCATGTAAAAAGAAACTAGCTGCTCATCAAGCTGCTCATTTATTTTTAAAGAATATATTTGTGCATCATGGTTTGCCTAAAATCATTGTGTCAGATAGAGATTCTACATTTTGTAGCGATTTTTGGAGAACATTGTTTGAAAATTTAGGCGCACAAAATTAGATTTCTCTACTGCTTTTCATCCCGAATCAATGGCCAGACTGAAGTGACCAATAGCACTATCCTAGACCTTCTTATAACATATGTTTCATCACAGTCTAGGCAATGGAATAAATATTTACATATTCTCCAATTTGCCTACAATAACACTTCTCACTATGCCACTAAAAAGGCACCATTTGAGATAGTGTATGGAAAGACCCTTCCCACTCCAATGACTCATCTTTCCCACACTATAGAGGCTACTAATGAATTTACTTGAGACTTTAGCTCTATTCATGACCAAGTTAAAGAGGCTATTAGGAAGGCTCAGGAAAAGTATGTAAAGCAGGGCAATAAGAAAAGGAAACCCATGATCTCAAAAAAAGGAGACCATGTACTTTTGAGGATAGGAAAGAGGAGACTTAAAAGTGTAGAAAAGAATCTTGTTGTCAAATTAGCACCTAGATTCTACGGTCCTTTCAAGATAGTAGACAAAATCAATGACCTGGCTTATAGACTAGATCTTCCATTCCATTGGAGGATTCATAACTCCTTTCATATTAGTCTATTGAGACCCTTTAAAGGACCAATCCCTACTCATCCTCTTTATGAAGAACCTCCAGAGCTAGTTGATATGAAGAGCAATTAATACCTGATGATATTATTGACCATGAGTTGACTACTACAAGAACTGGCAATGTTTATAACAGATATCTTTTGACCTTCAATAACCATCCGAGAGAAGATGCTCGTTGGATGCCCGAGCGGTTTTTTCACACATGCCTTGACTTAATCCACTCCTATCAATTACGCAATTGAGGTCAATTGCTAACCCGAGCAAGAGGGATGTTACATTATTGGCCCTCTATGGTCTATTGGGGACACCCATCCGACCATGTGCCATGCTTGCAATTAGTATCATGAGTGATGTCATATTAAATACTACATTGTAAGTGTGATTGGCATATGCTTTGCGGGTCTATGCTATGTATGCTGTGATTAGGTGATGCCACTTGTACACATGCTAGTGTTGTTGATATTGGTGTTTGATTGCCTCACCTAACATGTTGATTTGTTGAGTATAGGTGATGAGCACGAGGATGCCGAATGAGACATCGTACTTGTGCGAGGGTCACCGAATGAGGTGTCGCCACAGGCATGAGTGTGCAAGGGTTAGCGAACGAGGTGTTGCACACGAGAGGGTCACCGAACGAGGTGTCACGCGGGTTTTGTCATGTGCACAGGCATTTACATTGCCGTGGCATTTCTGAGTTATACTTCACTATTTTTGGTTAGCCGCATGCCATTTATTTGTACTCGAATATTTATGCACCCTGATGTGCATAGGTGTATTGCGTGTGAACTAGAGCTTCACTATTATTTTTGGTACACACTAGATGTGTGTGAACATCCTATAGAACGATTGATTATTTTTGTAAAATAGCCCTATTTTTGGTAAAAAGCTTCACGATTAGCTCAAGGGCTATTCTGGTAATACATTATTAAATACTCATGTGATGCAAGGAGCAAGCATGCAGGGAGAGATTTAACCCAATCCTTGTTGATTGATGGTGATGTTTATTTTGCGCATAGTTTTCAAGTCTATGGTTTATCTTCATGTTTATTTCCATTTCTATGTTAAATATGTTTGAATTTGTTATTTGTTTAGAGTTGAATATTTATTTGTAATTATTGTGTGCAATTTTGGTACTTTGATTCTCTTTTGTGTGGCAAGTTCCTGACACGTGCAACCAATTACAACATTATTGTATGATGTGCGATAGGTTCACAAAGTTGTTTTGAGCTTAGCCCTCGAGAGTTAATGCATTGAGCCACCACCACCACCACCATTACTACTACCACCACCACTACCATGCAACTACTGTGCCACAGCTACCACATATATCTGTGCTATAACCACCACTACCATGCAACTACTGTGCCACAGCTACCACATATATCTGTGCTATAACCACCACTACCATGCAACTAATGTGCTACAGCTACCACATATATCTGTGCTATAACCACCACTACCACGGTTATGTCGATGGGACTACCACTATGGTTGTCGGTACTATGAGACCTATGTTGTGAACTCTATGCATCCCTAGGTCACTCCAATCAGTGGGGGTGATGGGACTTGATGAGCTGGGAATGGGTGAGGTGAGCACCAACCTAAGTTATCTCACACTGCTCAAAGGGACGAGCATCTGGAAGAAATTTTGGATCTCAACCTCCTACATGTAGTCCCATAGATTACAATGCATGGAAGCTTCAAAACAAAACATACATTAGTCTTAAAACAGAGCATACTCACACAACATACATTACGACTCTTAACTATACATGCATAGGATCTATCTATGTATGCATACAGCTTTATGCAATAGTATTATACGTAGATTCTTTGGAATAAGACTCTTTGTAACATCCATCAAGACTCTAATTAGGCATACATGCATAGAGCTTATGCAAGAGCCTTATGCATATGAGACATAAGCCTTACATATGAGCCACGTGCTAATATCCTTATGCATGAGCCACGTAACTAAATACTAAGCTCTTTAATGTACCAAGTCACTGAGAAATGATCCAATCAAGCATATACCATAGGCCTTTAGATCAAATCAAGCATATACCATAGGCCTTTAGATCCATACATGCTCCATGTTGCATATAAGTATCATCCGAGGTCACGAAGTGCCAAATACATGCCAAATATAGCTCTCTGTTTTGGTCAAGAACCTATAAACAGTTATATAAGAACACTAATCTGCTTCCAAATTACTAAACTTGCATCCAAATCCAAGGTCCAGGCATTCATTGGCTTCATATCAATTTTCTTTAACTATCAATAAGCTCAATTTTACTAATTTTGACCAAATGGGTGAGTAATTATATGATTAACTCTTTTTTGCTAATTATGGTTTACAACAATGTTCATCTTTCTTAATCCAACTTGTTCTTTCTTAGTTTGCATCTTAGGAGCTCCAAAGTCATCATTTTCATGTAGTACAAGCTTGGGGAAATCAATTATGAGCTACTTTGACCATGTATTCCTTCATTTGATATCTTTTATGCTCTAGGATTCTAAGTTGAATTCTGCACTGATTTTCAGGTTGTCGACTATTGTTGTAACACTTTCAAAGAGCTTGGGTTGAGATTAGGTAATTATTAGGGTGTGATATGTGTGCCTTAACTACACACCAAAAACCTCAATATAGATGCAAAGAATAAACAATTGCAAGTTCCATACATATGAGCTTCCATAGTCTCAATGCAATTTAGAAGTTTCCTGCAAGTCTATTTCACTTGCTCAAAAGTTGTCTCAATAGCTTGTGAGTACATCTCTTCTCTTGTCCAATAATTAAAACATTCATCAATTACATCAATCCCACAAGGCTCCACAATGCCATACATTCACACAAGCCTTCTCACAACTTCCATGGAGAGCTTGAAAACTAGAAATTTTTGTTTCTTGGGGTAGCTACTTGTTTGTTGGGGTAGCTACTTGTTTGTTTCAATCTCTTAGAAAATACCTAATGTCCGCAGTAGAGTGTCTAGGATTAGCCACCCACTGGTTAGGCCAAGCTTCAGAACTGCTTCATTTGAGTGTACTCCACAGCTCCAAAAACCATAATTTTCCCTCTTTCTTACTCTCTCAAGAAACCCTAATGAGAGCTACCCGGGCTCTGATACCATGAAAAGAGAATAGAGGGGAACATGTGAGACACACCTAAACCTACTCTCTCAAGAAACCCTAATGAGAGCTACCCGGGCTCTGATACCATGAAAAGAGAATAGAGGGGAACATGTGAGACAAACCTAAACCATACTTGCTCTCATTTCTTCAACATACACCAAGTAGAGAAGCCCAATATCTTTCCTTCATTGTACTCCACAAAACATGGCACATTTCCTAATGATAAGTTACCACTGAGCTAAACCTAAAACTAATGTCCACACGATTTTCCAATTGGGCACGGCCATTATTATCCAGACACAAACTTCTAGAGTGGTGTCCACACACTCTTGCTATCCACACACTCTTGCTATCCACTAGTTCCTGCTGAGCTTACATTCTAAATAAACACTATATACTATGGATCTTACCTATGTGATCAAAAGTTATCTATGCTAGATTGGATCTTATGTATGTGTTCATGTGATCAAGGTTCATGCCCTACAAAAAGGTGAAGGTGTCTTTACATCACCTATACACTCTGTGGTCCGCAAACAACTGATAAATCTTGAAATACACTCCAAATCTTAAGGCTTGGATCTTATCTATGCATTCCCATGTTACTTATGTAGGATTGGATCTTATCTATGTGTTCACATGTTATCTATGTTGAATTGGATCTTATCTATAGATGTGTTCACATTTTATCTATGTTGGATTGGATCTTATCTATGTATTCACATGTTAAGGGATTATTTTTTGCCTAAACCATTTATTTTTTAAACAAAGATTAGCATAAGATTTTTATTGAAGTGATAAAGGCCATGTGCCACTGAGGTGTGCACTATTAAGAAATCCTATATATCACGTGCGTTCAAGGGGTATTTAAAAAACCCCTTTACCTATGAATTTTTCATGAATAAAATGACCCCTTTTTCTTTATGAACTTACGGGTTATTTTTTCAAAATTGATAATACAACCCCTTCCGTAAATGTATTTCAATAAACTTACCTTAAAAGTTTGGATTTAAAAACCCCTTCATTTGAACTCACGTGGTATAAAGGCTAAACCATTTGTTTGTTTTTTACAAAGATTAGTATAAGCTTTTTATTGAGGTGATAAAGGCTGTGTGCGTCCGAGGTGTGCCTTAGGAATTCTAGCCTAATGGGACATCTTTATAGATACCTTGAATGTATTTCTTTAGGGAACTTGCATTGTATGTTAAGGTCAAGGGATGTTGTTTGTGTGTTTTGGGTGATTTTCTAATAAGTTTTATTATAATTGTATTGAGGGGTTGCATGCGAGGCTAGGAACCCCCCTCAACATATTATAGTTATATACATGCACAAAGGAACTTTACACTATCAATTCTCGTGCACACATATTGCTTTTAGTTATGTGTAAGGTCACTTGCAAATATTACAACACTTGTATAAATCAAGAGGACAAATATTTCTTTAGCTATTAGTGCTTTTCTTTAACTTGCTTTTCTTTATGAAGAGATTGGAAGGGCATATAAATACATTTTCCAAAATCCTTCCCTTCCTTTGAAGATTAATTGTGTTTTCACCCTTCTTGTAAAAGTTTTGACCCCCTTGGAAGGGTACTGCAACCTTCAAATTCTAGCCCTACACTCGTGCAATAGTGTGTGCTCTAAGCACCGGCCTAGCATTCATTATAGTTATCCAAAGGGCCCTACGTCAAGGCCGAGATGTTCAAGGTTGTGCAACGTAGTCACAAAATCTTTCAAACCACAATCAAGATCTCGTCACCAGTCTGTCTCAAAACTCCCCTTGCGGTATGAAAAGTGAGGCGCCAAAGCTACTTACTTGCCAATGCTCAAATTATGAATCCTTCTTAGAGGATCCCCCTTGTGCAAAGAGAGAAGAATACCTTCTTCTCGGAAGAGAAGCTTAATATTGCAGAAACTTAAAGTATGCGCTTCTCATTCGTAAGCAAGAAAATGGTCCATAATTTGACCCTTCTAATAAACAATTAAACGGTCCTCTTTGGGTTTATGACTTGCAACGTGAAATTTTGTGCCTTGAGAAGAAGCGCAAATGATATGATGTAATTAGTAAATCAATATCCAATTTCCCGTATACAATGTTTACATTTGTCTTTGTGCCGGCTTTACACCCTATCTACATTTGTTTTGTAAGACTTTCCAGCCTAACTACATTACTTCAGGGCTACCAAAACTTCAGGGGCATGGCGTGTGACAGAGGGCTCACACGTGCAACCCCGTTCGCGTGAGGGAGGCAAGCAACGCTATCCTTGTATCTGCCAGCGACCTGAAGAGAGCCTCGATCTGATGTTGGAGTGTAGCTATGAAGGTTTGAAGCTCTTCCGCCCTCTTGCTGGTAGTGTCAGCAAGACGGCTGAGATCGTCCCTTACAGCTTGAGATCGTGCAGTACTGGGCTGTTCCAAAGTTTGTCTCAACATCTCATTGATCTGTGTAACAGAAAGATCCAGGATGTCGAGGTCGGGTAAGAGGGTAGATCCATGGGGCTTCTTGTGTACTCTCTCCAGCAGCTCTTTGTTGACTTTAGCTTGGAGTGCTAGAAGAGGAGTTGCCCACAATGGCCGGCCCGAAACGTGCAGAGGACCTAGTTGAGATCGGGGAGGATTCCCAGAAGGGAGCGCCGCTGCAAGCAGTTTGCAGACGAAGAGGGTAGCCATTTCCCCTCCATACAAAGCAGCGGGCAACGCAAAGGAGGAGGAGGAGGAGGAGCAGGTGGGCGTATTCTGTACATCCTCATCCGGGGCCCTGAGCTTGTCCCCCATTCTTCTAAGCATTTAGCTACAGGCTGCCAGCCGATGGTGTGTCCGCCGCAGGTGTGCGCGGCCAGGAGTAGCAGGCTCTCGCAGGTCTGCTCGCATCTGCTCTGCTGAGATCAGAGCATTTCTTGCTAGCAGCAACGCACCCCTTTCGGTTCTCAAACCTGTTTTGCAGCGCAGGTAGCCGATGGCAAGCTGAACGGCTTTGACATAGCCGTGCACGGCACCCATCACATCCCTCACCACTTGGCACACATCCAGTAGCTTCACGCTGTCATCCATGTACTGCTGGATCAGCTTCATGTCTCGGACGGGCAGGGACGTTTGCAAGCATGGAGCGAGGGCCGTCACAGACGCCTGTGTGGAGAGCAGCATACCCACAGCACTGGAGAGCCAGCTCAGACGGAGGAGGGACGACTTGGAGTCGCCAGCCTGTGTAAGAAGCTCCTGGAAGCAGTGTGCCAGATCAGCCTCGAATGCTTGCGAGGCAGATGCAGTCTCGGTGTAGACGCGGGACTGGCGCTTGTTACAGTGAAGGCGGCAAAGAAGGGAGGAGAGGAAAGACCTGGAAGCCATAGTACTGATGGTGCTGCTTACGGTTCAGCCCAAGGAGGAGCAGATAGCAGCTGTTAGCATTCAAATAGTGGGAGATGAGAAGGGAGCAATAGTCGAGGAGACAGGGAGGGTGGCCATTATTTAATGAGCGAGGGTGGCCTCTCAGCAGACACAACGCAATGCGAGATGCTGGCACGTCTTCATATTTGCCGACTGCCATCGCTCTCTCTGCGGCTGCGGCTATTGCCACCACAGGCAAATTAAATTACATCTTTCCTACTCAGAGATCATCCCGCATGACACAATGTTGATGCTCATGCTACCCTACTCGACGACAAAAGGTGTACGTCGCCTCATGATGCATTCACATGGAGACTTACGGGTTTTGCGTGTGATAAAGAAAAGCTCCACACGTGCACTCGTCCCCTCGCTCATATTGGCCGTGACCGTGGTGGTAGAAAACTATTGATTGAAAATAGTAAGCATCATTACATTTTCGAAATGGATTCATAATGGACTAGGAAGCTCTAATTTCTAACGGAGGTGCTAGCAATAAGAAGATTGAAAATCAAAGACATAATAGATCTGTTTTAGTGGCTCGTTAAAAGGATATAATGTGTATACATGGGGGATAAAACCAAGGATTTCCAATGCACTAATGTGCACATTTTCTCATGGATTTGACCACACAAGGACGTCAAAGGACTTTAAAAACACTGTCTCCAAGCCTCACATGCAATCAACTGACCTATTGTGTATGACTGCTACCTCAGAAACACTATAAAATATCAAGCTTTGTGTGTTGTCCTCAAAAAGGTCCAGAACTGTAATAAGAGATGATGTGAAGAATCACTTCCCCTAAACTAATACTAGTTAGAAAAACATCTTTATACCACCTGCTAATCATTTTAATGCCTAGATGACTCAGAATCAGTCCTACATCCCAAGCCCACCAACTCAACCAGAGTTAGCTCCAAAACACATAACAAAACCTTTATATCACATAATTTGATCCTGTGGATATTAAAAGAAGACTTTGTAACATGTATAAGCCTCAATATTGAGCAGAGGAAGGAAACAAACAGCATATCAAAAGAAACTCTCTCAAATGATCACAAGAAAATCCAAACGTGTATTCTCAAATATTCAAAAGATCATCATCTATCATTCAATTGTAGAAACTGTTTGCAGGCTTCACTAGTAGTAGCTGGTAGAATTGGGATAGCTTGAGCAATCCTCAAGACTAGTCCAAGTTCTAAGAGCAGTGCTCCGTGGGAGGTTTTGGGACACCATCCACAAAGAAGACTCTCCCTTTCCTGCAACTCCCTGCACTGGACACACCTTAGTCTTCTCTCACAAACCCACATCACTTTCAACACAAAAGAATCCCTCAGATAACCAACTCAAAACAAACTCATAAGACTAGGGAAAGCTCCCTCAACACAATAGCAAGGCCCTCACACAACTCTCTCATACCAAATCTCTCACCAAAAAAAACTCCATCCCCCTTGTTTCTTCGCGCATAAAAATACCCCTATCTCCATGCATGCTTTTGCCTACTCTATCTAATTCTGTCGGCTAGCCACCACATAACCAATCTAATGGAAGCTCAAGTTATAAATACACAACTACCCATGTAAGATCCTAAGCTTTTTAAGGTTTTAAATTACACCCAGTACATTATTTTATTCTTCGTGGGATTGGGATGAGCTTCATCACATGACATATTCCCTTGGCCATAAAAACTTCCATCGTCTTTTGCCAAACCCCCCATGGTTGAAACATTTATGCTTAACCACTGGTATGGATTCTCTGAAGCAATCTTCAGCAAATAATACCTTCAGCTCCCAACAATCTTCTTCATGTTTCTCTACTAAACACGCTACTATATTCACTACAACTAGCAGCGAAAAAGCAGTGCTATTACTCAGGAGCAATATTTCAATGTTGAGTTTCTTCCCATGCTTACCAAGCATCTCCTCCAGTAATAACAATCCATCCTTCATCCTGCACCCTATCATATAGATCTTGCAAACCCCATTGTAATGCAAAATCATATTCCTCTTGTGTAGGGGGGTGGTACACTGCTTCAAGCTGCAGTTGTACAAACAAGTGAACAAAAAGTTGTTATTTAAGATAACCTTCTTTAATTAAAAGATAATATATAATGTGAGGCTAGTATATACTTAAAAATATTGTCGGGATATCGACTCCTCCATCACGTGTAACATCATGCCTCAAGTTATTTGCCATTTATCTAAGAAAAAACAGAAATACTTAAAACTCTATGCATAGGAAGCTACCGGCATGCATCGGAAGCTACCGGCATGCGTAGAAAGTTACCGGCATGCGTAGGTTGCTACTCGCATGCATTGGAAGCTACCGACATGCATTGGAAGCTATCGGCATGCATAGGAAGCTAGTGGCATGCATTGGTTGTTTAGGGACATGCATTGAAAGTTACTGGCATGCATCAGAAGCTATCGACATGTAAAGGAAGCAACCAGCATGTATTGGTTACTATTGGCATGCATAAGAAGCTACCAACATGCACTAGTTGCTAGCGGCATGCATAGGAAGCTACCGGCATCTGTAGGTTTCTACTGGCATGCATTGGTAGCTTCCTATGAATGGCGGTAGCAACCTATGCATGCTGGTAGGTTCCTACGTATGCCCATAGCTTCCGATGCATGTCGGTAGTAACCTACGCATGATGCCGGTAGCTTCTTACGCATGCTAGTACCTTCCTATGCATGACGGTAGCAGCCTATGCATGCTGGTAGCTTCCTATGCATGTCGAGAGCAACCAACACATTCCAATAGCTTCCAACACATGTTGGTAGAAACCTACGCATGCTCGTAGCTTCCTACGCATGCCGGTAGCAACCTACGCATGCTGGTAGCTCTCTATGCATGCTAGTAGCTTTCTATGTTGGCATGCATCGGTTGCTACTAGCATGCGTAGTTTCTACCAGCCTGCGTAGGAAGCTATCGATGTATGTCGGTAGAAATCAACGCATGACGGTAGCTTCCTATGTATGTCGATAGCAACCAACGCATGCTGGTAGCTTCCTATGCATGCTCATAGCACCCACTCGGCATGTAATGGAAGCTTCCGGTGCATCTGGTAGCTACGTGCATGCCTAGGTAGCACTCACCTGCTAATGCATAAGCCTTATGCGTAAGACTCATGCATACTATGCATAAGGCTCATTCATAGCTTGCACAAGGCTACGCATTCATAGCTTATACATAAGCATCATGTATGCAGGTTATGCATAAAGCTTATGTATTCGGCTTATGCATTAGCCATATGCATAAGCTTTGTACATAAAACTTGTGCATATGGATTTATACATGATGCTTATGCATACAGCTAATACATAAGTCTCCTACATAAGCTTATGTATAGGGCTAGACATAGAGGCTTGTCGTCGCTAATGCATAAGCTTTATATATGAGGCTTATGCATGAGGCTTTATGCAAACATCGCATGCATAAACCTTATGTATAAGCCTCATGCATGACGCTTATACATTTGGTAATGTATAAGTCTTATGCACTACCCTTATGTATGAGGCTTATGCATAAGGCTAATGCATAAGCTTTATGCACTAGCCTCATACATGAGGTTAAGGCATATGGCCACCTCTAGAGAGGAGCTATGCTATCCATGTAGGGGAGAAAAAGTAACAAATCCTAAAACTTGCAAACCCTATAACATGTAAAAGCATAAGAGAGGAAACATAAAAGTGAGAGATCTCTTACCTTAGGGGGCTTGTATGTGTGGATAACCTACAAAATCAAACCAAATAAAGGAAAAAAGTATTAGTAAGCCTAATATTAACCCTAAAAGAAAGCATATACAAAACCCTAATCTTAATTGAAATCTTAATGAAAGATTTTACCCTAACTTATTGAATCTTTATTTTTTCCTTCTCATTATAGTTTAGCCCTAACCCTACATTCTAAATAGAAAACATAATAGAGAGCTTTGATGGAGAGCTCTCCATCAAATCTCTTTATTAGGGTTTTTATGTAGAAGGTAGGGTTACGGTCAAGCTTCAATGAGAAGGAAAAAAGAAGAAAAGAAAAACTTAAAAGAGAAGAGAAATACTCACAAGAATGCTTTGATGGAAAGCTTGTTTGCATAGGAAATGAAAGAAAATAGTAGACATACCCTACTTGAGCTTGAGGAGAATAGGGTAGGAGAGGTAGAAGTGATAGAAAAAGCAAAAACCTACCAAAAAAATCTTAGAGTACAAGTTTGTTGTATTCAAAAAAATCTTAGAGTACAAGTTTATTGTATTCAAAAAAGATAAAACTATGCGGCGGCAAAAGAAGCGACAAAAAAAGCGAGATATTGTTACAGTATACCAGTAGAGAGCTCAGTGTTTTTTCACTTCTCAATAGCAAAAAAACACTGCTAGGTAGTAAAATTACGTTGTTGAGTAGCGAAAAAATGTTGCAGAGGAGCGATATATCGTTGTTGAGCATCTTCAAAACCCCTGATATTTTCCTTACAAAAACGCTGAAAAAAACTCTCCTATGCTCCCAATGTGTTATAGTGGTTCCTATTTTGTATTTTTTTATGTGTGTGAAAGGCATACCATATTGGGATTTTAGGTGCAGAGTATAAGTTGTGGATTAGGTGTTTGCATAAGTTGTAGATGTTGAGGCACTTGTAGATGTTTTTTTTGGAGCTGTAGGTTTGGTGAAGCTCCCCCCTTCCTTTTGTGAACTCAATCATGTTAACAGTCCTAGGAGCCTAAATCTTTTGAGGGACTTGCAAAAGGAAGATTTTCTTTTGATTTGATTCTTCTCTTTATCGATTTTGGCACTGCAGGGTCAACCGTAGATGTTGCTTTTGTTGATGAGGTTATGCGTGTTTACTTCCTTCTTGGCATCCAAATCCACGTATTACCCGCATAGCAGCCTTGAGCTTCAAGAAGACGAGTTGCAATCCATCAAGAGGTAACCTATAGTTTGGATTGATTGGCTTTAGGGACCTACTTAAGGGTAGCTTGTGGCTTTCCTTTTTGATGCCCTACTGTTGTGGTAGCTGGTTCTTTATAAAGGTAGATGAAGATGTGGAGCTTGAAGATGACAAAATTTGTGGTGGTAAAGTGGATATCAATGTGGAGCGAACAACCTTGGATTGTGTGATGTTGAGGCTTTCTCCTTGTGGCATTCATATGCTTGCTACTAGTCCAACACATCTGTTAATGTGCAGGCAGTGTTCGTGGAGTGTAAAAATGTACGGTTATGATTTTTTTCCTTTGAGACAGTGCTTGCGGTTTATTAAATTCCGCATTGAGCTGCTATCACCTAGTTTGATCCAAGAATAACAAGTACTTTTAAAGATCATGTTCGCATGACCCAAAAGCTACAGACCAACTTCCCGTTATGACCATAGATGATAGTTTTAAGCAAACCATGAACTTTGGTATTTTAGGCACTTATACCCTCTATTCTTATATTACCCGTGTCAAGCATAGAATTATAGAACACTTTACCATAGGGGCTAGGTAATTCAATGGGTGTTGTAAGAGGTGTAATGAAATCATCCCTATTGTCAATTACCTCTCTAGCATAAGTTGCGACTTTCACCAGTGTCAATCATAGCATTATAGAACACTTTACCATAAGGGCTAGGTAATTTAATGGGTGTCCTAAGAGATGGAATGAAATCATCTATAGTGTAAATTACCTCTCTAGCATAAGTTGTACATTAATTCGAAGATTTATTAAAAAGGATGTACTGAATCATGTACGTCAATGTCTAACATGCCAGAAAGTCAAAGCTGAAAGAGTAAAAATTCCTGGGAAGTTACATCCACATCCCCCAAATGAAGTGGGAATGTATCAGTATTACTGGATTACCTTCAGTGCAATCAGGTTACAACTCCATTTTCGTGGTAGTTGACAGACTAACCAAAGTTGCCCATCTGATCCCAATAAAAGAAACCTACATTGCAGTGGATGTGGCCAGAGTGTTCCTCAAGGAAATTTTCAGATTGCATGGCCTACCCAGGAGAATAGTAAGTGATCGAGATCCCAAGTTTACGTCAAGGTTTTGGACTACCTTTTTCGAAGCAGTGGAAACTTTCTTGGCTCTCGTGACACTCATCAATATTGTATTTTTGATGGCTCATTAGCCTAACCCACCCATAATGTGTACATGCTAGAGCTATAGGGGGGTGTGCCCATTCAGCTATACCTTTTGGGAGCACAACTCCTTGATCACCCTCACGTACATGGATGTATCACCCTCACATATATGGATGTATCACCTTCATGGGCATGAAAGCATAACTAATTTGTATTAGACATCTATGAATCAAGATACAATATACACAGTAATGGCATTCTCTTGCAATTATGTAATTTCCATGTTTAGGTTCCCCTAAACACTTTGGTGATCCTACAACCGGTTTGAAGCCCCAGAACGCTGAAGATGGCGTTTCATTTCTCAGGTGGTGGATTCTGTGAAAAGGTGGCTTCAACAATTCGACATTCTCATGCTGTTCTTGATGGTGTCTACATAATCCAAAAGGTGGTAACCAACCCAACAGCATAGCTCAAATCTGGTCTGGTGATCGTCATGTAGATCAAACTTCCTACTATACGTTTGTACATAGTAGGATCCTCCAAGATCTCTCCTGAATCTGCACTCAACTTGCCATTCTGATCCAATGGCACAGAAATAGGCTAACAGCCTATCATACCATACTTGGACAACATGGTGCTTCTCATGACAAACAAGCCACCAAGGAAAGGGCCGTTCAAAGGAAAATCCAAGTCCAAGTCCAAGAGGAGGCGAGGAAAAGATGGGAAATACTTCTTTAGTTGCTATATATGGAAACCATCACTATTAAATTTTTCAACTATGAGTGGAGTTTTCATCATGATTTCTTGATGACAATGGGAAGATCTTAGCAATGGAGTGACCCCATGCCAGTATTTAGTCCCTTACAGAGAAAGACAGATGGAATATGAGTAACTTTACATGATTAACTCTTCCCAATTTCAAAAAAAAAATCAAACCAGAGAATCCCCCATTTTGGGAGAGCAAATTACAGCACCAAACAAAGGGGGCTTTAGCAACACTGCAGTGGAGTTGAACCCTTAATGGCCCACAAAATCATATGTGATTAGCACTAATCACACTATTAATAGAGGTAATTTTTGGCTAATAAACTAGAGAATGATTTGAAGATTAAATCTCAAATACTTGTTGTTTGTGCTTAACAAATCAACATATACATACTCCACATGATATATAATGTAGTCAAGGCTCAAAACCTTATAAGACATGATGAAAACATCCAAAAAGCTTATTGCGTAAAAACATAGAGCTTGCATGCTTATGTAGCTCTATGTATAGGCTTTATGCATATAGCTTGCAAGAAGCCTATGCATAGAGCTTATTCATAAGAAGGCTATGGATAGAGCTTGCAAGCTTATGCGAGCTCTATACCTAGGATTTATGCATAGAGCTTGCAAACAGGCTTCTTCATAAGCTTGAAAGAAGCCTATGAGTAGAGATTATGCATAAAACCTATGCAAGAAGGCTATGCATAGAGCATGCACGCTTATGTAAGCTCTATGCATAGGCTTTATGCATAGATCTTGCAAGAAGCCTATGCATAAAGCTTGTTTGCAAGAATCCTCAACTAACCCTATATCCGGCACCAAAGGGTGCAATAATACGTAGAAAAAATGATAAACGAGAAAAAGAAAAAGAGGGCTTACCTTTCTTTTTGTGAAGTCGAAGGAGACGATTGGTGAAAGATCTACAAAAAAAGATTAAACAAAGTGATTAGTAGATTAAACATAACATTAAGAACTAATGCACAAGTAAAACAAAACCCTAAAAGCTCTATGCATGCATTGAGAGCTCTCAACATGCATAGAGAGCCAAAAAATCACAAAACCCTAAAAGCCCAAAACTTTGACTTGAATAAACAAGTTGAGTTTATTTACCTTAATGCATAAATGATTGAGAGCTTGTGGTTTTTGTTGCCCTAACCCTAGCTTTTAAATAGAAAGAATAATAGAGAGCTTTGATAGAGAGCTCTCTATCAAAGTTCTCCATTAGAACTTCTATGTGCAAGCTAGGGTTAGGACAATGAAAAAGAAGGGGAGAAAGGGAAAGGAAAGAGAGGGAAAGGGAAAGAAAAGGTCACATAGAGAGCATAGTTGAAGATCTCCATGAAATCTTGGAAAACAAGAGAGCAATGAAGCTTTCTATGAAATGTTGGGATAAAGGAAGAAAGGAAAGAGGCAAGTAGTTACCTTGGAGAGGGAGAGATCTTTGATGGAGGGAATTGGGTGGGAGGAATTACTGTTAAATCCGTCATCCTAGCATATGCAACAAAGAGGTAAGTAGAGAGAAAGCAATCATGTTTATGGATTCAAGAAACACTGCCTCTATCTCTCTATCTGAAGCACACCATTGTGAGAGGAGTCTATCACTAGCACGAAACCCCAACGAAAGCAACACGAGCATGCACGAGAGCACCCATCCTCCACCCCTGGTCCTTAGCTTCCCCAAAGGGATACTTCACAACCCTCCCAGCCACCCTACCGACATTAGCTGTGCTACTGAATCAGTTGTCATTTATGGTCAGCATTGACCTCCAGTGTCTTTGATCTATTACCTTACACCCTCTCTTGACCATAGTTGGCTATTAGCTCTGCTAACCATACACACTTCCAAAATGGATACATAAACCCTCAGATCTTGCCTCCAAAGACTTCTCTTTGTATCTTGTCTATAATCTTATCTTCATAATCTCAAGGTGTTCTCCTCAAAAATAGATCTTAAAGCCTTTCAAATGTAGCCAGCTGCCCTCAACTAACCTCAATCTGACAATATACTCTCTTGCCTCCCCAGACAAGTCAGAACACTTACTAATACCTCTCTCTGAATTCGAATGGCTCTCCCAGTCAAGATTTGATTCCCCACACTTTTGACTATCTTTTGACCTTGCTCCTCTAGCCTTTGCCTTCGAATTCTGCTCCACAGCAGTTCTGCCACCAAAGTCAACAACAATTCAGACACTTTCCAAAGTGTCATGTGATAGCTATAACCCCTCAGAGACTTCTCAACTAATAATATATCACCTCTTAGGTTCTCTGCTGAGAGCATGCTACCAGCTCACAAACTACCTCCAAATGAGCAAAATCTATCTACCCAACTAGCCAAGTTGACCTAGTTGACATAGATTCTAACTCCTTTGAGTCAACTGACCCCACAGGGACCTCAAAGGACTTAAATAAAACTATTTCCAAGACTCACAAGCCATCAGCTGACCTGCAATGTCAAACAGCTACCTTAGAAACACTATAAAATAACAAGCTTTATGTTCACTGTCCGCAAAAAGGTCAAGAACTGTAAGAGCTCATGTGAAGAATCACTACCTTAGTCTTCTCTCATAAACCCACATCGCTTTCAACACAAGAGAATCCCTCAGATAACCAACTTCAAAACAAACTCACAAGACCAAGGAAAGCTCCCTCAGCATAACCCCAAGGCTCTCACACAACTCTCTCATGAAAAAAACTCCATCTCTCTTGTTTCTTCGTACACAAAAATACCCCTTTCTCCATGCATGCTTTTGCCTACTCTATCTAATTCTGTCGGCCAGCCACCATGCAAGCAATCTTATAGAAGCTGATTACATCCAGTTATGAATACACAACCACCCATTCAAGATCCTAAGCTTCCTTAGGTTTTAAATTATACCCAGTAAATTATTTTATTCTTCGTGGGGTTGGGATGAGCATCATCATAGGACATATCCTCTTAGCCATAAAAACTTCCATCATCTTTTGCTAAACCCCCCCATGGTTAAAGCATTTATGCTCAACCACTTGCTATGGATTCTCTGAAACAATCTTCGTCAAATAGTACCTTCAACTCTGAGCAAACTTCTTCATGCTCCTGTGCTATAAACATGCTACTATTTTTGCTGCAACAAGATCGCTACTCTGTAGTAGCAAAAAAGCGATGCTTAGGAGCAAAATATCGCTACTAAGTAGCACAATACCGCTACTAATTTTGCTGCTGTGATGAGGAGCGAATGTACTGCCTAATTAAAAAAAGCTGGGGTAGACTAGGGGGTGTGCACCGAACTCCCCAATCTACCCTAGCTCTTTTTTTTCTAATGTAGACAGAGTAAAACTAACATAACTTCACATCATCATGAATAAGTGTAATGAAAAACTTACAAATACCAAAAACAAAAGACATTTGCAAACCATGGTTTTAGGAATGTCAACATTCAATTACAATACTTTGCAGATTACATAAGTGCATGTTTCCCAAAAACTCATATACAAGATAAGTGTAATAAAAACCTATGGAGCTAGGGACTATCTAGATCTCATGTTGTGCGATTGGTATTATTCCTTGCGGTTCCACCCTCTTCACTTCTCACATTTCCATTGCTATCGGTGGCTACGTTTGCACCACCATTTTGAGTTATATGATGCTAAAACATGATATAACTAACACAAGTGAGAAACAGGTTTACCAAAACAAAGAGGTTTAGGGTTTAGGAATTTACTTACTTCCCATTCTTGCCAAGTATCTCCTCTAGAGCTTGCAAATCCCGTTGTAATGCAAACCCCTATCATATAGAGCTTGCAAACCCCGTTGTAATGTAAAATCATATTCCTCTTACGTAGGGGGGCAGTCCACTGCTTCAAGCTGCAGTTGTATAAACAAGTGAGCATTTTAGAAAGTTGTTATTTAAGATAACCTTCTTTAATTAAAAGATAAGATATAATGTGAGGCTAATATATACTTAGAAATATTGTTGGGATATTGACTCCTCCATCATGTGTAACATCATGCCTCAAGTTATTTGACATCTACCCAAGAAAAAACATAAATACTTAAACCTCTTATGCATAGGAAGTTACCGGCATGCGTAGGTTGCTACCGGCATGCATTGGAAGCTATTGGCATGCAGCATAGGTAGCTACCGGTATGCGTTGGAAGCTACTAGCATGCGTTGGAAGCTACCGGCATACGTAGGTTGCTACCGGCATGCATAGGAAGCTACTAGTATGCGTAAGAAGCAACCGGCATGCATTGGTTGCTACCGGCATGGATAGGAAGCTACTAGCATGCATTGGTTACTACCTACATGCGTAGGAAGCTACCAACATGTTGCGTAGGAAGCTACCAACATGTGTTGGTTTCTATAGGCAAGCATTGGAGGCTACCGGCACATGCGTTGGAAGCTACTGGCACACGCGTCGAAGCTACTAGCATGCACTGGTTGCTACCGACACACATACGAAGCTACAAGCATCCATAGGTTGCTACCGGCATGCATTGGTAGCTTCCTACATATGCCAGTAGCTTCCTACACATGCTGCTAGCTTTTGATGCACGTTGGTAGTAACCAATGCATGTCAGTAGCTTCTAATCCATGCCCGTAGTAACCTACGCATGCCGATAGCTTCTACTCCATGCCCGTAGCAACCTACGCATGCCGATAGCTTCCTAAGCATGCCAGTAGCTTCCAATGCATGATGTTAGCTTCCTACGCATGTCGATAGCAACCTATGCATGCCGGTAGCAACCTACGCATGCTGGTAACTTCCTATGCATGTCGATAGCAACCTATGCATGCCGGTAGCAACCTACGCATGCTGGTAACTTCCTATGCATGCCCGTAGCTTCCTATGCTACCTGCATATGTTTGAAGCTACCGACATGCATAAAAAGCTACGCACATGTGTAGGTTACTACCGGCATGCATAGGAACCTACGCATGCCGGTAGCAACCAACACATACGGGTAGTCTTATGTGCACATTATATGTGCATATACTAGGAGGCTAACCCACATTAGGCTTATGAGCACGGAAGCATGGGAACAAGCTCTAATAGAGCATGGGTTAGGACTAACCTTAAGGGTTAAGGTTAGGCATCCAAGGGTCACACATGGGAAATGGAGAGTCAAGAGTGACTTGAGGTTCCTCCTATATAATAGGGGGCGCATGGGGCACACTCAAGGGACGTTCTCTTGTGTAGAGGATTGTATCTACATTCTTGTCATTTCACACTAGAGCTTAGTGCCATTGTATTGGAGTCATACCTCTTGGTGTGGTATGGGACACCAAGGTTAAGGTATGTGGTACTCCATTATATTTCATGTGTGCAACCCTTCGGCTCGGGGGTGGTTGGGTGGTAGAGTTTATGCCTGATTTATGCATGTTTATGCATGTTGATTATCTAGAGAGATCTTAGGGTTTTAACAGTGGTATCAGAGCAATCGCTAGTTAATTGTTGTTGTTTCTACTTTCTTACTCCAATTCTTTATATTTTCTTAAAGTAAATTTTTATATTTACTAAATAAAATGTTATTTTATTGGTTTGTTTTGGTGATTTTGCATGTGGATCGTCGATATGATGATTGGAACGTGTGTTACGACTACTCAATGGATGAATCAACATTGCGGGAGAATTTCGTGAGTTTAAAGCTATTTTTTCTTATTTTTTGGTGGTTTTAAATAAGCATTAATGGAAATTTTTACCAAATACCACATATTTTATTATGGACATTTTTGGAAGAATGGATTCCCTAAATTTCTAGAATTTTAAGAAATTTTTTTCTAATTTTTTAGAAAATTTTTGAGCATTTTTATGGTTGAAAATGTATTTTTAATGCATTTTGCGAGTTTTCTACGGGTATGTTTTCGATTTTTTGCCAATTTTTTTTTTGCTGAAAAGCAATGTGGGGTAGTCAATTGATGCACGAGTTCTCTCCCGTGTGTGTAAAGTTCTTCTCTTCTCCAAAATCTGAATTTTTATCTTCTATTTCTCTCTCGTACGTGTGAACGCATTTTAATATGATAATTTAATTAAATATTAATCATAATTAAACTTAATTATGATTAATACACGATTAATTAGATCTTAATCTTCCATCTCAGAGAAGAGAAGGAGAGGGTAAAGAGAGAAAGTATTGGAGAAGGTGGAGAGAAGAGAAGCGAGAGGAGAGCTTCTTTATCTCTCTCCCTCTCTCAATTCGGCGCACAGGGGCGGGGGGGGTGCGCTGCAGTCGCCACAGCGAAAAAGAATGCCCCCCCCATAAAACTTTTGTTGTAAGATTTACAATGAAAGCTTTATTAAGCTTTTTTTAGCTTTAAAATTTATTTTATTTGAAATAGATTTTTTTCCCTTTTCAAGAAATGTTCAAATGGAAAAGGGCTTGGAAAAAGGAAAAAAACTCGAAAAAATATATTATTTCTCTGAAATTTTTATTCTTTCTTCTGGAATTTTTTTTTAAAAACCTTCTCGCTTTTGGCATTCTCAGGAAATATTTTGACTTTTGGAATTCCGAAAAATCTTCGGACATTCCGAATTCTGGAAAATCTTTTGACCTTTCGAATTCCGGAAACTTTTGACCTTTCATATTCCCTTTTTTTTGTCTTTTATTTTTCCTAAAACTTTTGGCTTTCTGTATTTCGAGAAAACCATTGGAATTCTAAAATTTTTCTGACCGTTCATACTCTAAATGCGTTCGCGGTAAATTAAAAATTTTAAAAAATTCATGAAAATTAGTAGAAAATTAGACAAAGGATATTTTAATTTTTTGGAATATTTGGGATCGGTGATTGGCATGTGATATGTCCATTAGGGCACCCGTGACCATTCAGATTCTTTTAAAAATCTATTTTTGACCCAAAAAATTAAGAAATCCATTAAAATTTTTAAATTTTTCATTGGATTTGAGAATTACCGGGCGAAATTGAAAATTTTGTGGATGATGGGATTCTCATGAGAAATTAGGAATATTCTAGAAATTATTTTTAGAGATCCTAGAAATTAGTATTTTTTTAATATCAATGGTATTTTGGCAGAATTACTTGCTAAATTATTTTGGAAAAATTATAGGTTTGGAGTGTCCTAAGATGGGTTTTGGTGGTTTTCAAAATTGACATATTTTGAGGACCTAGAAAATTAGAGAATATTAGAAAAAAATCATGGTAATTCTTTTCTCTCGAGAATTCTTATTTTCGAGGGATATTTGGTGTGATAGTACGTTTTTTATATACTCACACTAAACAAATGCGGGTTATTCGCATATTATTAATGCGAGTATGCCTTGTATTAATACTTTACTCGTTTGGATTGATTCTAGACGATGTTTTCATGATTTTTTAGCCAATGTCTAGCCACCAAATGCTAATTAAAGGATTTTTCTTATGTGTAGTTGTTTCTAGTGAATTAATTTGCTAGAACTTTTGGTCAAGAGGGGTCAAGAGAAAGGTGAAGAAAATTTTAATCCAGATTCATAGAGAACTCATTTACCATGGCTCATATTGACTTCTCTGTCAATGACAATGTCGATGACATGAGTGATCATCCCAACTCTAGAAGGGAAGATCTTAAGTTTCATGAAGACGAAGAGGAGGTGGTAGCAAAGAGTGAATTTTTGGAGGTGGTAGCAAAGAGCGAAGACGAAGAGGAGGTGGTAGCAAAGAGCGAATTTTTGGAGGTGACACAATGTCTCGAGGGGGCTACGATAACAAAATGCCATGATGAGATGGAATGACTTACGGTTCATATTTTAACTCTGCAGAAAGCTCTCCTAGCCACCTCATCTACAACTACCAAAGTAGTTGCTGCGTCTTTTGCACCAAAGGTGTATGGCGGAGAGAAGAAGAAGAAGATAAAAGAATGTGTGGATGCCTGGCTTAACAGGTGGAATACACACTTTCCTTTTCACCCTTTCACTGATGTGCAGAAACTGCAAATGGCACAGGGTTTATTAAAGGGGAAAGCTTTGACTTGGTGGGAGGATCTAAAAGAATATTCTATTCCCACTACTAAGCTAGGATTTGAAGTTGCATTCAAGAAGGAATCTATCCAACCAGAGGATGAATTCAAAGTTATTACCAAAAGTTGGTTAAAAATAGCACGGCTAATCGGTCTTTTGATAACTGTGTAAAAGTTTAGACAGTTGGCTGCTAAAGCCAAGTATGATGATCATACTTTGTGTGGTCTTTTCATCAATGGGTTATCTCATGATCATCAATACGACGTGAAGAAGTGCAAAGTTAAAATGGCTGAGGATGCTATTCAGGCTACTCAGGTTTTTCATAAGACAATGGTTGGCACCAATTCATCAAAACCAGCGTCAAGTGAAAAAAAACCCACGTTCACTTATTCAAACAATGGACAAAAAAGGAAATTAGTTTTCACACCAAAACCAAAAAATGGTAACAATGCCAGAAAAAAACCAAAGTTTGTGAGAAAGGAAAAACTCACATGCTTTAAGTGCAAAGAGAAAGGGCATACAAATAAATTTTGTCCTTTGAATTAAGCTACAACAACTTCGGCGCTTGGTCAAAATACAACACCGAAAAAGTTTATTCCAAGGAAATCTGTACACGTTACAGAACTTCAAGGTAGATTCTCTGAAGTTAATGTTTTGTATCTTGAAGGAACTCAATGTTCAGATTATACTTTCAATAAAGACGTTTATGGTCCAAACAAATTATTTCGTGTTAATGGATCAGTGAAAGGACATCAGGTTCATATTTTGTTTAATCGTGGTAGTACTCACAATTTTATTGACAATATTATGGTACGGAAGATGAAGCTGGAAACCATGTAGAATGATCGCATGTACAAGGTCAGGATGGCTAGAGGACAAGTCCAATTTTAGGACAAGAAGGTTTCAAAACTACCATTAAACATCCAATTGTACTCATATAGACTTGATTTCCATGTCATGAGCTTGGGTCATGTGGATATAATTTTGATAATGGAATGGTTTCATAGCAAAAATAAGAATTTTTCTATTGATTGGGTCAAACATTTGATGTCTTTCCATCACAATGGAAGCCTTGTAACCCATAAAGGTAACATTGTTGTACATAAGGAAACTTTTATTAATGAGCTGGAATTAATGGAAGATATTTTTAACTATGAACTTTTCCAGTTGGTTATGGACCCAGTGTCTTCGTGTATTCATTTTGATGCAAACACTATTTCTTTAGATGTTTGGGAAAGTAAAGTGTTAAGTTCCATTAAAAGCGAATTTCAGGATGTATTTCTTGATGAATTGCCTCATGGATTACCTCCTAAACGAGAGGTGGACCATAAAATAGAGCTAGTACCAGGGACAAAACCTGTAAGTATTCCTCTGTATCAGCTTAGCCAATATGAGGAGGATGAGACAACCAAACAACTAGCTGAATATTTGAGGATGGGTCAAATGACCAAGTAAGTCTCCTTTTGGGGTGCACCAGTTCTCCTAGTTAAGAAAAAGGATCAAGGTACCTAGAGGATGTGTATTGATTATAAACATCTTAACAAGGTTACAATTAAAAAAAGATACCCATTACCTAGATCAGATGATCTTATTGATATGTTGCATGGAGCTAAGTATTTTACAAAGCTTGACTTGCGAATCGGTTATCATCAGATCGGTATAGCAAAGGAAGATGTTCCTAAAACTGATTTTAGGACAAGATATGGCCATTATGAATTTTTAGTGTTACCCTTTGGCTCACTAATGCACCAGCAACTTTCCAACAGATGATGAATGATATACTTCGAGATCTGTTAGGAAATGTGTGGTAGTTTTCTTAGATGATATTTTGATACATAGCAAAACTTTGGATGAGCAGGAGAGTCATCTTAAAGAGGTTCTAAGAAGGCTCAGGAAGAAAAAACTGTATTGTAAATTATCTAAGTGTGATTTCTTTAAAAAGGAATTGTTACATTTAGGTCCTAAGATCTCTCAGGATGGCTTAAGTATAGATTTGGATCGGATCCAAAAGGTTTTGGAATGGCCAATTCTGCGTACAGTCAAACAGCTAAGATCTTTCTTAGTCTTTGTGGTATTTCTTTGAAAATCTATGAAGGATTATTCGAAGTCCTTTTACCAATCTTCTTGAAGAAAAAAATAAAAAGTCCAATTGTCCAATTGGTTGGAATGATAAGCTATAAGAGGCTTTTGAAATTTTGAAAAATAAAGTTTGAGATGCTCTTGTGTTACCTAGCAGACCTTACATTGTTGAGACTGATGCTAGTGATTTTGCGATAGGTGCAGCTTTATTCCAGGATGGGAAGCCTATGGCCCTCGAGAGTAAGAAACTCAATGATGCATAGACTAGGTACCCAGTTCAAGAGAAAGAGTTGTATGCAATCATTTATGCTTTAAAGGCATGGAGACAGTATCTTTATGGGTCTCAGTTTATGGTCTTGACAAATTGTCAATCTTTACAGTATATTTATGATCAATCAGACTTAAAAGGTAGAAAAGCGAGATGGATTGAGTTGATGCAGGATTTTGATTTTATGATTAAATACAAAAAGGGTAGCTTAAATCACATTGCTGATGCATTGAGTCGAATTGGTGAAGTTAATGAACTTTTCTTCACTGAGATTACTTCTAACTTGTACATTTCACTCAGAGAAAAATACAGCACAGATATTTTCTTTGCAAAATATTAGAATTTGGCAAAATCACGGTCCCAACTCTCCTCTTTTAAGTTTTCCTTTTCTTCTTTTTTCCTTTTCATTGAAGCTTGACCCTAACCCTAGCTTCTACATAAAAAACCCAATAAAGAGATCTGATAGAGACCTCTCCATCAACGCTCTCTATTATTTTTTCTATTTAGAAGCTAGGGTTAGGATTAAGCTATAATGAGAAGAGAAAAATAAAGATTCGATAAGTTAGGGTGAAAATTTTCATTAAGATTTCTATTAAGATTAGGGTTTTATATATGCTTTCTATTAGGGTTACTAATACTCTTTTTCTTTATTTGGTTTGATTTTGTAGGTTATCCACACATACAAGCCCCATAAGGTAAGAGATCTCTCCCTTTTATGATTCCTCTCTTATGCCTTTATATGTTATAGGGTTTGTTATTTTTTCTCCCCTACATGGATAGCATAGCCCCTAGCCTCATGTATGAGGCTGGTGCATAAAGCCTATGCATTAGCCTTATGCATAAGCCTCATACATAAGGGTAGTGGATAAACCTCATGCATAAGACTTATGAATTACCAAATGGATAAGCCTCATGCATGAGGCTTATACATAAGTTTTATGCATGAGACTTTTGCATAAAGCCACATGCATAAGCCTCATGTATAAAGCTTCTGCATTAGTGATAAGCCTCTATGTATAGCCTTATACATAAGCTTATGCATGAGGCTTATGTTTTAGCTGTATGCATAAGCATCATGTATAAATCCATATGCAAAAGTCTTATGTGTAACACATGTATATGGCTAATGCATAAGCCGAATACATAAGATTTATGCATGAAGTTTTATGCATAAGTCTCACGCATAACCCGCATACATGAAGCTTATGTATAAACTATGAATGTGTAGGCTTGTGGAAGCAATGAATGAGCCTTATGCATAGTATGCATGAGCCTTATGCATTAGGCGAGTGCTACCTAGGCATGCACGTAGTTGTGGGAATGCACCAGAAGCTCCCATTAAATGACGGGTGTTATGGGCATGCATAGGAAGCTACTGGCATGCAATGGTTGCTACCGCATCGGTAGCTTTCTATGCATGCCAGTAGTAGCAACCTACGCATGCCGGTAGCTTCCAACGCATGCCCGTAGCAACCAATGCATGCCAGCATAGGAAGCTATAGGCATGCATAGGTTGCTATCGGCAAGCGTAGGTTGTTATCGGCATGCATTAGTTGTGCTACCGGCATGTGTAGGAAGCTACGAGCATGCGTAGGAAGATACCGACATGCATTGGTTACTATGAGCATGCATTGGAAGCTACTAGCATGTGTAGGTTGCTATTGGCATGCATCAAAAGCTAGGAGCATGCATCAGAAGCTATCGACATGCATTGGAAACTACCAACATGCATAAGAAGCTACCAATGCATGCTGGTAGCAACCTATGGAACCCAGTATCAACCAACGCATGCCAGTAGCTTTCTATGCATGCGGATAGTAACCAACACATGCCGGTAGCTTCCTATGCGCATGCCGGTAGTAACCAACGCATGCCAGTTGCTTCCTATACGCATGTCAGTAGCTTTCTATGCGCATGCCGGTAGCTTCTGACACAGGCCGGTAGCTTCTGACGCATCCCGGTAGCAACCTACACATGCCCATAGCAACCTATGCAATGCTAGTAGCAACCTACGCATGCCGGTAGAGCTTCCTATGCATAAGGGTTTTAAGTATTTATGTTTTTTCTTGGATAGATGGCAAATAACTTGAGGCATAATTTTACATGTGAGGAGGAGTCAATATCCCGACAATATTTCTAAGTATATATTAGTCTCACATTGTATCTTATCTTTTAATTATAGAAGGTTATCTTAAATAACAAGTTTCTAAAATGTTCACTTGTTTGTACAACTGCAGCTTGAAGCAATGGACAGCCCCCCTACTCAAGAGGAATATGATTTTGCATTACAACGGGGTTTACAAGATCTATTTGATAGGGTGCAAGATGAAGCATGGATTGTTATTACTGGATGAAATGCTTAGCAAGCATGGGAAGTAAGTACATTCCTAAACCCTTAACCTCTTTCTTTTTCCTAAGCTCTCCATCAAAGCTCTCTATTATATTTTCTATTTAGAAGCTAGGGTTAGGATTAAGCTATAATGAGAAGGGAAAAATAGAGATTCAATAAGTTAGGGTGAAATTTTTCATTAAAATTTCTATTAAGATTAGGGTTTTTTATATGCTTTCTATTAGGGTTACTAATACTTTTTTTCTTTATTTGGTTTGATTTTATAGGTTATCCACACATACAAGCCCCATAAGGTAAGAGATCTCTCCCTTTTATGTTTCCTCTCTTATGCTTTACATGTTATAGGGTTTGTGAGTTTTAGGATTTGTTATTTTTTCTCCCCTACATGGATAGCATAGCTCCTCTCTAGAGGTGGCCATATGCCTTAGCCTCATGTATGAGGCTAGTGCATAAAGCTTATGCATTAGCCTTATGCACAAGCCTTATGCCATAAGCCTCATACAAAAGGGTAGTGCATAAACCTCATGCACAAGCCTTATGCCATAAGCCTCATACAAAAGGGTAGTGCATAAACCTCATGCATAAGACTTATGCATACCAAATATATAAGCCTCATGCATGAGGCTTATGCGCATAAGGTTTATGCATGAGATTTTTGCGTAAAGCCTCATGTATAAAGCTTATGCATTAGTAATAACCCTCTATGTATTAGCCATATGCACAAGCATCATGTATAAAGCCATATGCACGTCATATGGCTAATGCATAAGCCGGATACATAAGCTTTATGTATGAAATTTTATGCATAAGCCTCACGCATATTCCACATACATGCGGCTTATGTATAAGCTAGGAATGCTTAGCCTCATGCAAGCTATAGATGAGCCTTATGCATGAGCCTTATGAATAAGGCTTATATGCATTAGGCTAGTGCTACCTAGGCATGCACGTAGCTATCCAAATTCACTGAGAGATCCCATTACATGCCGGGTGCTATCGGCATGCAACTCAGACTCATGTTGGTAGCTTCCTATACCGACATGCATTGATTGCTACCAGCATATGTTGGGAGCTATCGGCATGCGTATGTTGCTACCGGCATGAGTAGGTTACCGACATGTGTAGGAAGCTTCCAAGGCTTCCTACGCATGCCGATAGCAACATACGCATGTGTAGGAAGCTTCCAAAGCTTCCTACACATGCCGGTAACCTATTCATGCCAGTAGCAACATATGCATGCCGATAGCTCCCAACATATGCTGGTAGCAATCAATGCATGTTGGCATAGGATACTATCGACATGTGTAGGTTGCTTCCGGCATGTGTTGGTTGCTACTGGTATGCACAAGAAAAAGCTATCAGCATGCATTGGTTGCTACCGGATATGTAGGAAGCTATCAGCATGTGTAGGAACCTATCGGCATGTGTTGGAAGCTATTGGCATGCGTAGGTTGCTACTAGCATGCATTGGAACCTACCAGCATGCGTAGGAAGCTACCGGCATGCATAGGTTGCTACCGACAAGCATAGGAAGCTACCAATGCATGCTGGTAGCAACCTATGTATGCCGGTAGCTTGCTATGCATGTCGGTAGTAGCCAACGCATGCCAGTACCTTCCTGTGCATCCCAGTAGCAACCAACGCATATGCGGGTAGCTTCCTATGCATGCGGGTAGCTTTCGACGCATGCTGGTAGCAACCTACGCATGCCCATAGCTTCCAACGCATGCCCATAGCTTCCAATACATGCCCGTAGAGCAAAAAATGCATGCCCTTAGCTTCCAACACATGCTGGTAGCTTCCTATGCTGGCCGGTAGCAAACCAACGCATGCCCTTAGCTTCCAACACATGCCGGTAGCTTCCTATGCATGCCCTTAGCTTCCAACACATGCCAGTTGCTTCCTACACATGTCTGTAGCTTTCGACACATGCCAATAGCTTCCTATGCATGCCGGTAGCTTCCTATGCATAAGAGTTTTAAGTAATATGTTTTCTCTTAGATAGATGGTAAATAACTTGAGGCATGATGTCACACGTGAAGGAGGAGTTGATATCCCAATAATATTTCTAAGTATATATTAGCCTCACATTGTATCTTATCTTTTATAAAAGAAGGTTATCTTAAATAACAACTTTCTAAAATGTTCACTTGTTTGTACAACTGCACCTTGAAGCAGTGGACCTCCTTCTACACGCAAGAGAAATATGATTTTTCATTACAACAAGGTTTGCAAGCTCTATTTGATAGGGTGCAAGATGAAGGATGGATTGTTATTACTAGAGGAGATGCTTGGCAAGAATGGCAAGTAAGTACATTCCTAAACCCTAAACCTCTTTGTTTTTGTAAAACTGATTCTCACTTGTGTTAGTTTTATTGTGTTTTAGGATCATATAACTCAAAACGGTGGTGCAAACGTAGCTACCGATAGCAATGGAAATGTGAGAAGCAAAGGGACTAGAGCCGCAACAAGGAATAATACCAATCGCACAGCATGAGATCTAGATAGCCCCTATCTCCATAGGTTTTTATTACGCTTTATCTTGTATATGAGTTTTTTGGAAAAAAACACTTATGTACTCCGCTAAGTATTGTAATTAAATTTTGACATTTCTAAAAACCACGGTTTACAAATTTCTTTTGTTTTTGGTATTTGTAAGTTTTACATTACACTTGTTCATGATGATGTGAAGCTATGTTAGTTTTACTCTGTCTACATTAGGAAAAAGAGAAATGGGACAGACTGGGGAGTTCTATGCAGACTCCCCAGTCAGCCCCAGTTTTTTTAATTTTACAGTACATTCGCTACTCAGCAGCAAAACTAGCAACATTATTATGCTTCTCACAGCAGCGAAATATCGTCGCTGAGGAATGCTTTTTTGTTGCTAGTTTCGTTGCTATGCATCAAACCGATTGTTGCAGTGAAAATAGTAGTGTGTTTAGCAGCAATATAGGCCCGACATCTCCCAACCTTTTTGGTTATAAAAGCCCTACTATTTTTGATGCTAAACTTTCATGTTATAGTGCACCTTTCAATGAAATCCAGCATTTCTAGTGACTTCAGCCAAAATTGTTAAAGATGGTAAGGTGACGTTATGGATGTCTCTAGCACTAGATTAACATTCCCCCTTTTTTGATACAGATTCCATCCTTCACATGATGTTAAAGGAGATAAGTCGATGCCACATGAGGAAAGCAACACAAAGCTTGACATTATCTGCATAACAACAAAAAAGAATATCATAGATGTAATCATCATACAATGGAGGTAAGACTTGCCAAACTTCCCAAAGATGCTAAAAAGATGAAAATTAATGCAGATTTAACTTATAATTGAGTACAAAGTCTTCTATCCATGAGCTTAGTGTAACAAGAGTATACCTGTGGTTATGATCGCAGTCTCAAAACACAATGATTCACATAAACCACCTTAGTGAGATGCTAAATCTGGAAGCAAAACTTTTTGTGATTAGATAGTTTACATTTAAAAAAAAATATTTTTTTTAAAAAGAATTTTATTTGTGATGATTTATTTATTTATTTTTTGGTGCTTTTTTTCAGCCACCACCCCTTGGAGACCAAAGCAATGGCACAAAGACCTCTACCAAGAGTATCTAAGAAGCAATACTAAGAACCTCCTATGGTGATGGTTTTCTTGGGGAGAAAAAATGCAAGGTTCTACCCGATGCAAAATCAAGCCATCGATCATCAGTACCATTGTGGTATCCCAAAGACCTACCAAGATCCTACATGGAAATGAGTCTCTTCTTAGTCTTTTTTTTCTTTTTGTTTTCTTAATTAATTAATTAATTTATTTGTTTACTCTATAACAAATATCTTTTCACTCAGAAATTATGTAGAGAGTTAGAATAGGGCTAAAGAGGGCTCAATAAAGATAGAGTTAAATACTTGGGATACTCCTTTGGCATACCTTATTTTAGATGCACAATAGAAAGACTAGTACTCTTTTAAGAAAAAATGCTAGAATTAATATTCATCTAGATAGGAATTAAGAGAAAACTAGAATAGTCTAGGTGGAATGAAAGTAAAAAACTACAAAAGATCTATACATGAAGAGCAAATTTCAAATACACATGTTAAAATAGAAGAGACCTCGAGGGGTTCTCTATATGTAAACTCCTTATATCACGTGCGTTCAAGGCCTATTTGAAAAACCCCTTATCTGTAATTTTTTCTTGAAAAAAACACACTCTTTTTCTATTCAATCTGTAAATATCCCCTTTGAATGGTACCCTTTTGTATGTAAAAAATGTGTAAAAAAGGGATTTAAAAAACCCTTTCTATTAAACCCACATGCTACGCTTACATATTTATGAGTGACCCCCTCAAGGAAGAGACTCGATGTTTACTACTTATAAGATTGTTGCATGTAAAGATGTGGAAGGCTACATTGATGGACATACCTTAGCAAACCTGTAAACTTGATTGCACACTTTGCTGACACACGTAAGAAAATAATAAAAATGAAGAGAAAATCTTATCGTAAGGTCATTGTCAAGAAGATGCAATGTGAATGGAAACTAAGACTCATCATCACTTAGTCTAGGTTCCTCATCTTCACAAGGTACTCCTAGCTTATATGCTTCTTGTGGCATACTTGGTACTGGCCTTAGGGCATCGTGACTAGACAATGGCATTTGGATGTCATGCAAGTGAGCCAAACATCCATCCCCTGCATGGACACTATCAATGATGTCACCAATGGCCCAAAAACAGACAAGTATGTGGCAATAAAATCTCATAGTGATGATGCTAAGGCATCATAACATTCTATCCTCCATTAATTCTCACCCTCTTGCTCTGGATAGTCTTTACTTGATGGGGTCTACCAAGGAATAGAGACAAAAGAATAGAGAACACTCTAATCATCATGTCACTATGTGGTCACTCCTACAAGGAATTGAAGAAGTCTGGTCTCATACCTTCTAAAGTAGGTTCTACACTTCCAACAAAGGTAGGACACGACTGCAAACATGCAATGCTCACAATCATGACCTGGCTCAAGGAGGTGGAATTGTAAACAAAATAGTTTAGTGCATGCCAATATGCATGATGCCGGTAGCTTCCGACGCATGCCAATAGCTTCCTATGCATGCCGGTTGCTTCCTATGCATGCCGGTAGCTTCCTATGCATGCCAGTATCTTCCTATGCATAAGAGTTTTAAGTAATTATGTTTTTTCTTGGATAGATGGCAAATAACTTGAGGCGTGATGTTACACGTGAAGGAGGAGTCGATATCCCAACAATATTTCTAAGTATATATTAGCCTCACATTGTATCTTATCTTTTAAGTAGAAGGTTATCTTAAATAAAAACTTTCGAAAATGTTCACTTGTTTGTACAACTTCACCTTGAAGCAGTGGACCTCCTTCTATGCAAGAGAAATATGATTTTTCATTACAACAGGGTTTGCAAGCTCTATATTTGATAGGGTGCAAGAGGAAGGATGGATTGTTGTTACTGGAGGAGATTCCTAAACCCGAATGGCAAGTAAGTACATTCCTAAACCCTAAACCTCTTTGTTTTTGTAAAACTGATTCTCACTTGTGTTAGTTTTTTTGTGTTTTAGGATCATATAACTCAAAACCGTGGTGCAAACGTAGCTACCAATAGCAATGGAAATGTGAGAAGCGAAGGGGCTAGAGCCACAAGGAATAATACCAATCACACAGCATGAGATCTAGATAGCCCCTAGCTCTAAAGGTTTTTATTACGCTTTATCTTGTATATGAGTTTTTTGGAAACATACACTTATGTAATTTGCAAAGTATTGTAATTGATAATCCGCTAAGTATTGTAATTGAATTTTGACATTCCTAAAACCATGGTTTGCAAATGTCTTTGTTTTTTCTATTTGTAAGTTTTACATTACACTTGTTCATGATGATGTGAAGTTATGTTAGTTTTACTTTGTTTAGCAGTAGCGTTACGAACCGGTTGTTGCAGTGAAAATAGTAGCGTGTTTAGCAGCAATATAGGTCCGACATCTCCACACCCTTCTAATTAAAAAAGTCCTGCTATTTTTGCTGCTGCTAAATTCTCATTCTATTGTAGTGCACCTTTCAATGAAATGTAGCATTTCTAGTGAGTTCAGCCAAAATTGTTAAAGATGGTAAGGTGGTGTTATGCATGTCTCTAGCAACAGATTAACATTCCCCCTTTCTTGATACAGATTCCATCCTTCGGAATATGTTAAAGAAGATAAATGGATGCCACATGAGAAAAGCAACACAAAGCTTGACATTATCTACATAACAACAAAAAGAATATCATAGATGTAATCGTCATACAATGGAGGTAAGACTTGCAAAACTTCCCAAAGATGCTAAAAAGATAAAAATTAATGTAGATTTAACTTATAAATGATTACAAAGTATTCTATACATGAGCTTAGTGTAACAAGACTATCTATGGCTATGATCGCAGTCTCAAAACACAATGATTCACATAAACCATCTTAGTGAGATGCTAAACCTAGAAGCAAAACTTTTTGTGATTAGATAGTTTACATAGAAAAAAACTATTTTTTTAAGAATTTTATTTTTAATGATTTATTTATTTATTTTTTGGTAATTTTTTTCAACCACCACCCTTGGAGACCAAAGCAATGGCACAAAGACCTCTACCAAGAGTATCTAAGAAGCACTACTAAGAACCTCCTATGGTGATGGTTTTCTTGGGGAGAAAAAATGCAAGGTTCTACCTGATGCAAAATCAAGCCATGGATCATCTAAAGTACCATTGTGGTATCCCAAAGACCTACCAGGATCCTACATGGAGATGACTCTCTTCTTAGTCTTTTTTTTCTTTTTGTTTTCTTAATTAATTAATTAATTTATCTGTTTACTCTATAACAAATATCCTTTCACTCAGAAATTACCTAGAGAGCTAGAATAGGGCTAAAGAGGGCTCAATAAAGATAGAGTTAAATACTTGGGATACTCCTTTAGCATACCTTATTTTGGATGCACAATAGAAAGACTAGTACTCTTTTAAGAAAAACTGCTAGAATTAATATTCATCTAGATTGGAATTAAGAGAAAACTAGAATTAATATTCATCTAGATTGGAATTAAGAGAAAACTAGAATAGTCTAGGTGCAACGAAAGTAAAAAACTACAAAAGATCTATACATGAAGAGCAAGTTTCAAATACACATGCTCAAATAGAAGAGACCTCGAGTGGTTCTCTATATGTAAACTCCCTATATCAAGTGCATTCAAGGCCTATTTTAAAAACCCGTTATCTATAAATTTTTATTGAATAAAACACACTCTTTTTCTATTCAATCTATAAATATCCCCTTTAAATGGTACCCTTCTGCATGTAAAAAAGGGATTTAAAAAACCCTTTCTATTGAACCCACGTGCTACGCTTACATATTTATGAGTGACCCCCTCGAGGAAGAGACTCGATGTTTACTACTTATAAGATTGTTGAATGTAAATATGTGGAAGGCTACATTGATGGACATACCTTAGCAAACCTGTAAACTTGATTGCACACTTTGATGACACACGTAAGAAAATAATAAAAATGAAGAGAAAAGCTTATCGCGTAAGGTCATTGTCGAAAAGATGCAATGTGAATGGAAACTAAGACTCATCATCACTTAGTCTAGGTTCCTCATCTTCACAGGGTACTCCTGGCTTATATGCTTCTTGTGGCGTACTTGGTACTGGCCTTAGGGCATTGTGACTAGATAATGGCATTTGGATGTCATGCAAGTGAGCCAAACATCCATCCCCTGCATGGACACTATCAATGATGTCAACTACAATGGCCCAAAACAGACAAGTATGTGGCAATAAAATCTCATAGTGATGATGCTAAGGCATCATAACATTCTATCCTCCATTTCTCACCCTCTTGCTTTGGATAGTTTCACTTGATGGGGTCTACCAACTAGATAGAGAACACTTGATGGGGTCTACCAAGGAATAGAGACAAAAGAATAGAGAACACTCTAATCATCGTGTCACTATGTGGTCACTCCTACAAGGAATTGAAGAAGTCTGGTCTCATACTTTCTAAAGTAGGTTCTACACTTCCAACAAAGGTAGGACACAACTGCAAACATGCAATGCTCACAATAATGACATGGCTCAAGGGGGTGGAATTGTAAACAAAATAGGTCAACAAATGCATTTTCACAACAAACCTCATCCAAGGATGCATAAAAATATTACGAGTGGGTTTGGAAGTAAGGAGTACTTAACTCCCCCCTGCAAGTACCTTTCTATACTATCGTCATCCAAAATGTGTCACACCAAGAGAAATCCATTTCTTAAGACCTCAAAGAAGGCAACATTCAAAGATCCTAAAAAAAGTGGATTCTTATCTCATTTTTTAAAAATATTTGTTGTGTGGGTTAGTTTGTATGTATATATCTTATGAGTATGTGTAGAGATACAAGTCCTTATTTGTGGTGTCAACGTTTTTCAACAAGCTCTCTCTACATATGAGCATGAAGAATTGTTGATGGGGAGAAAAGATTCTAGGGGGGCAGAGATATAGTAGTTGATAGAAATGCCTCCCTTGATGTCTCATGTTATCCTTGGACTTCACAAAGACTTGTCTACACCTTTTCTAGCCATCCTTTCTGAATTTTTTCATGTGGGATTCTTGCTTAGGAGCACTTAACTACTGATGGTAGTTGGTAGTCAAGGATTAAAGGTGGAAAGGGGGTTTCATAGGAGGGGATTTTGGACTCTCAAGTTCTTGGAAAGGTGGCGACATTAGTGGAAGATTTGTTGATCAGTAGTCCTTTCCTTGGGTGGTGGGCTTTCTAGAGGTATTTATGTACATGGATCTTGGCTTGATGTTGAGGCACTTGTAGATGTTTTTTTGGCGCTGCAGGTTTGGTCAGACTCCCCCATTCCTAAGGTGCATTCCGTTATGTTAAGAGTCCTAGGAGTCTACATCTTTTGAGAGACTAGTTAGGAAGGTTTGCTTTTAATTTTGTTCTTCTCTTTGTCACTTTTGGCACTACAAGTGGAAAGGATTGAGGGTCAACCGTAGATGTTACTTTCATTGATGAGGTTATGGGTGTTTACTTCCTTCTTAGCATCCAAATTCACGTATTACCCCCATAGTAGCCTTGAGGGTCAACCGTAGATGTTACTTTCATTGATGAGGTTATGGGTGTTTACTTCCTTCTTAGCATCCAAATCCACATATTACCCCCATAGTAGCCTTGAGCTTCAAGAAGAAGAGTTAGAATCCCTCAAGAGATAACCTATGGTTTGGATTAATTTTTCTCTTGGTGCCTTTAGGGTTTCTTAAGAGTAGGTTGGCAAGTGAGAATTGGTGGAGAAGCTTTAGCGACCTACTTAAGGGTAGATTGTGACTTTCCTTGTTGATGCCTTGCTGCTACTATGGTAGCTAGTTCTTTATAAAGTGTCACGTAGGCTGTAATGCCTATGACCGACGGGGCAGACCGGATGGCCATGTCCGGGGTTCAGTGGGAGAGGACGCCCATGCGGAGTCATGGGCGGCCAGGCTAGTGTGGACGGCAGGCCACACACTATATAGCCTGGGGGATGAGGGGCAATCCTCATTCTTCCTCTATGGCTGGGTGGTGAGCCAGAGGCTGTCCCCTCTCGTGGTAACGCTCGTAGTGGTGTTACAGATATCTAACACTGGTATCAGAGCGTGGTTCGAGGGGATCGTGAGAGTCCGCGCACGAAGGGGGGACCGGAGCCCACTCGATGGTTTTCATCCACAATCTTCTCACCCTTATCTCCACAAGGGAATGTGTGGAGGGAGGGGGGGCAAGATTTTTGAAGGGAAGAACTCTTTCTCTCTCTCTCTCACTCTCTCTCCCTGTCACACACAGGAAGGGAAGAACTCTTTCTCTCTCTCTCTCACTCTCTCTCCCTGTCACACACAGGAAGCAGCATCACAGGTAAGCAAAATTTTTGTTTGTTTTTTTTGTTTTCTGCATTGAATGGCTGCGAAAAACTCTGCGTTGAAAGGCTGTGAAAGGATTTGAAACCTGTGTGTAGAGGTGGGGGGGCACAGACCAATCCCACAAAATAAACGCGTGTGTGTGGGGCGAAGCAAGCCCAGGGCGAAAAGCCCAGGACCATTAGCGTGGGGGGGCGAAGAGCCAAATAACTCTGCGTAGAGTTGGGAGGAAAGAAAACTGTAACTTTAATCTCCTCAGGTTCGGCGACGGGAGTGGCATTAGTGCCCTCCATTGTTTCAGCTTGCGCTATCCTCTGCTTCGCAACCAACCACACGTCAACCCCAAGAACCCACGTGTGTAGAGGGGGGGGGGCGCAGACCCGAAAGCTTTGAAACACTGACCTTTGCGAAGACCACAGTGAGCAGAGCTGTTGTGTGTGAGGCAAAAAAACACGTCTTTGTGCCGTCTAACACCCTTGCGCCATCGTACAGCCTTACGGGGAGGAGGAGGAGGCGCCCAGGCGGGCCAGGCAGCCCCATGGCGGCACCCAGGCGGCAGGCGGCCAGGGCCACGGCCAGCCAGGCCAGCCGGCGGAGGCTAGCCAGCCAGGCCGGCCGGCGACGGCGGCCAGCCAACCAAGCCAGCCATGGGCGGCCAGCAAGCGACGGCGCCAGGAAGCCAACGACGGCGGCCAAAGCAGCCACGGCCAGCCAACCAACCAGCAGGCGGCCACCAATGGCCAGAAGGGGGAAAAAAATAAAAAAGAAAAAAATCCATTTCTTTTTTTATATTTTCATTATTCAATTTTAATAAAAATTAAAAATGAAAAAATTCAAACAAACGCTCTCTCTCGGTTGGGGAGAAAGGATAATCCCCGCAAGAAATAATCCCGGCAAGGCACCTCTCGATCATTTTAATTTTTGTTATGAGTTGCAGGCATTTTTCTCTTGGATCGGAGCATCCCGGAAGCGTCCTTGTAGAGGCTCGCAACGCAACACAAATCGACAGGCGACCGTAAAGGGGGGTGACTATTCTCTCTCCACCACTGCTCATTTTTATTAGCGTTTTTTTAAAGTAATTTTCGAGTTCTCGCATTATTTTTTTGCAAGAATTAAAATGTCTCCTAGGCGTAGTGTGTCCCCACCGCCTTCTACTTCTCTAGGTTTTTCCAGTCTCTTGTCCTCGGTCATGGGTTTGACCCCGACCGAATTGTCAGGCCGTACACGCCCGACCGTTGAGTGCGCTCGTCGATCACGCGTGATCCGCCAGTGCCCTCCTCATCTATTGACCCGGTCTTAGGACCCAGCGAGCCCGCAGTGGCCGCATTGGCTGATGACCCCTTTCTGGTCGATGAGCCAGAGGACATGAACATTGACGTCGCCGAGGGGACCGAGGAGGACCTCTTGGATTATGACGACGACGACTATGACCTATTGGACCCTGCTGATGTTCTGACAGAGACGGAGCTCTCTAGTGGACTGTTTAAAAATCTTAATGCCAAATTGAACACTATGGGTAAAGTCCAGGCTGATTTAGTCATGATGCTACAGAGCATCTCCACACGGTTAGATGCACTGACAGCCGCCTCGGCTAGTACTCCGACTCCTCGTGGTAGCCGAGCTCTTGCGGCACGGGTGAGCGTAGCCTCGCCAGTAATTGTAGGAGTACAGGCCGATGCGCCTGCGGGGCCATCCGTAGTAGCGACAGCTTCGTCGTTGTTAAAAGACTTAAAGTTGCCTAGTTTTGGTGGCGAGGAAAAGGAGAGAAACAAGGACTTAGTCAATATGTTTCTAGCGAAGTGGTCAGATTTGCACGTGCTGCGACAACAGCCTAGCCGTATACAGCCCGTAGTAGAGGCTAGCCTCTCATTAACCGGCAAAGCGTACAAGTGGTGGATGAGTTTGGCAACTCACCCTGCCACTTGGACGGAGTTTGAAACGATGTTTCGAAAAGAATTTTTGCCTGTTAATGAGGCAGAGAGAAGCTGGGAGTTATGGGACAAGTGCTCGATGGAGAACAAATCCCTAACTCAGTACATCTCAAACTATAGGGAGATAGTACTCAAGCTAAAGGGAATCGATGCATTCCAGACATTGCGAGGCTTTAAGAGAGGCCTCAAAGATGATTACCTTGAGTACGTAGAACCCCTACAGCCTAAAGACTTAGTAGAGGCAATTCAATATGCACGGATATTCGATGACATCAAGCGCCATAGTGCGTGTGGTGGTTCTAGCAGGGCCGAGGGTGGTGAAAAGAGGAGGTCAGGCCTCAAAAGAAAAGGGTTCCGTAGTGAGAAACAAGGGGATAGGACGGACCAGGAAGGACAGAGTGGTCATTGGTCTAAAAAACCGCGACCATCCAGGAAAAAAAGAGACACCGAAATCCAAAATAAAGAGCAGTATATTAAAGCGCGAAAGGAAAATCACTGCTTTAATTGCAATGAAGTAGGACACACGAAGGCTGAGTGTCCAAAGCCTAAAGCCAGCACGAGTGGCAACGAGCCCAAAAAAGATGGTAAATCTTCTAGGTAGTTGCATACAGTGCAGAGACTCCCTCTCAGTTCCGCAGAGTTCAGAGAGGTGACAGTGTGTCATTGTGATGAGCATCACGCTTGTTCAGTGACACCAACGATGTGGCAGCCTACTATAGGTCCGCATGACATGGTGCGCATGTATGGCACCATAGGTGGCCGTAGAGTCACAGTTTTTATTGATGATGGAGCTAGCCACAACTTCTTGAACTACTCGTTAGTCAAAAAGTTGGGATTGACTGAGACCCGGAGTGATCATGAGTATATTGTTGGCCTAGCCAACGGATATGACAAAACGGTATGGAATCATTAGGGAAAAACAGAGCTCATTTTGGGGCCCTGTAAGAAATTCACTATTTTTTGATTTATTTCTCTCCTAAAAGATCTCAAAAATAATAAAATATGGAAACGTGGCTCAGAACTGTCAGTAAGGACCACTGAACTGTCAGTTCAGAAAAGAATAAGATAATCTTTTGTCTAACTAACACGATTTTGCATTAAATATCTCCTTAATTTTTTTTGTTTCTCGAAGATTTCGCATCTCTTTTGACGACGTGTGCAGGCCTCTCATAAAGAATCCATCTTTGAACTTAATGATTGTATGGATACCGCCACACTTCCACAATTCATGTTACAAAAACACTATGAGATTGACAAGCCAACTTTGCAACCTCAGAAGCAAAAAAATGGCCGATACTAGTGAGTTACAATCTCAGAAGAAGCGATTATACCATCTTCACATCGACTTAGAAGAACAATATGCTCCAGCACAAAAAAGACGAAAGGATACGGTGCTAAATGCTCAACAACGGGAAAATATGAGAAGAGAAGGGCTCCAACATATTGACTTATGGTGTGATGGAAGTATATATCTAAAATGTCTAGTAAAAAACTCTACACCTCCATTTGTCAATCCAACCACACTACTGAGGTTTGCGGGCGATGGACAAAATGGACTTCTTGGTTATATTTCAGCACAGTCTGCATTTGCAGAAACATATAAAACAATGTACCTACAAGAAAAGGGAGCCAGGATTCAAGAGATAGCTATTCGTGCAAAATTGGAGCAGCAGTTGCAGAATGAAATTGAGGAGCATTCAAAGAGTAAAAAAGAGTTAACAAGATCAAGAAGGAAGAGAACCATGCTTGGAGACAGACAACGAAATAGGAAGAATAAAAACATTGCAAATTTGAAGGCTGGGACTGGTGGATGCAAGCGAAGAATTCAGGAAGCAATGTTAGTTTACAATTTTTTAATTTTTAAACTCAAAAATGCTCTCAAATGACTATATCTATTTTGTCCATTAATGCAAAACAGGATTGGAAGTGTTGAATAATATAGGCATATTGTATTGTTACTATATTGTTACTATAGGAAATTATTGGAGCCTGCAAAAGAAAATATGGATCCCAACCTTCTTCCAGTTAAACAAATGAAAGGATTGCTTTCTTGTGGTGTAGCAAAAGGTTTGATTGAAGAAAAAAATACAAAACAATCAAACGCAATGTTGTAGAGGACTTTATATCCAATAATCAAGTTGATGGTACTACAATCCAAGAGGCTCTTGATGTTAGTGGAGTTAGCAGGAAGGGATATAGTTCGATTTTCCATGCGATATCCTCAACTTTGAGAGATCAAAGGATTAAACGAGTTTTACTGCCAAATCCAGCAACAGTGTGGAAGATAAGAGGTCATTTGAATGAAAGTATAGATGAGTTTACTGGACCATATATCCATATTGAAGAAATATTTCATGGTGCTAAAGGAACCACTGTGTATGACCCTTGGAACAATATATTTGTAGATCTACAACAACTTCAAAGAAGAATGGTCGAGTTTTACGGAATAACATTTGAAGAGTGCAAAGGAATTTTGAAATTTGTTATCAAACTAGATGGGTGTGAGGTTGTAAAGGAAAAGAAAATGGAAAGGATTACTATCACATTGATGAATGGAGCACTTGATACATCATTGAATGAAGCGAGTTCGAAGTATTTTAGTGTGCAGTCGGAGAAACACATATGGTGGTTGGGCTCATTCCAGGTATGATCATTTTGTATTTTGTACTTGATTTTAGTCAATGTTTTCAAATCTTTTATAGTAAGACTTTTGTTTTGTATAATCACAGGTAAAGACAGAAGACCATGAAACACTAGATTGGGTGTTTCACCACACGGAAATACCAAGAATAATTAAAAGACAAGTGCAAGGAGAGAATCTCCATGTTGCAGGAAAAGGTGATTTTCAAGTAGAGTGGCATATGGCGGGGGATTTTAAAACACTTAAGTGCATATATAACGTTAGTAAAGGAGGTAACTCAAAGTCTCCTTGTCTTTACTACAAAGAATCAGCGCAAGTAATGGATTCCAAATGGTGGAAGAGAGCACCTAATAGAGATAAAGTTGACCCTGACTTCAAGGCCATTCTTGACATTCCACTATGTAATGTTCACATATGCACATTGCATGCTCTATGTCGAATTATTGAGAAATTGGTATTTTTGTATATTGGATTTGCTTGGAAACTCCGTCCCAAAAGAAATAGAAAGGATGCTCTTCATGCATTGGAAAAAGTGTTATCCGATATAGGTCTGCATGGAGGTGATGTTCATATCACAAAGGATTTTAAAAAGTCTACCAATGGCAAGGAGGTACCAATCAAGCCCTCTATTGGTGGTGTTAAGGCAAGAAGATTCTTGTCTCGACCCAAACACAATAGTAAGCAAGTAAGGCAAGGTAGAACAGTTTCAAGGATTAGTTATGGATTGTGGAAGCAAGTCCATAATGCCGTGAAAGATCATGAGGCAGATGGGGAAGCACGAAATGTGAAGGCAGAGGTGTGGAGGTCTCTTGATCAACTCTTCATGTTCTGTGACAATGTAACATGGACAAAGAGTGATTACAAGAACTTTGAAGAGGCAATTAAAATTTTGGGAAGTCAATGAAAGACGCATGGACAGCCTGCAATATAACTCACTACATGGTAAAGTGATGTCTTCTTCTTTTACTTAAGTGTGATCCTCTTTTCTTTTATAACTTACTATGCATTCTTATGTCTTTGTGAAAACAGCATATCATCTACAACAATGATCTTTTCCTTTTGCCATGGAAGATCATGTCCACCTAAAACCCTAGACAAACATTTAAAGAAGTAAACAATGACTTCTCCATTGTTGCTCAACTGCCTATGGGGTAAATCAAGATCTTAGCACTGCCTAGATCATGAATATAATGAGCTAGGCTTGACATTTTGCCAAACCCAGCCGGCCTGCTTCCACTTGATCTCTGGAGGAATGTGTCATCCTCAATTTGTAGCTGCCATGTATCAAAAGATTGTAGTGAGACAATGATACATAACTACAAAACATTTAAACACAAGATAAAGTATTTGATTTGAAGTAATAATATCATACCCTCTCATTTTCATCAGCAACAAGAAGTTCATCTTTCCAAAGATTTATTCCTCTCCCCTCCAGTCTAGCCTCTTCTTTAAGTTTTTCCTTATGAAGTGCTGAGAGATTCATAGCTTCCTGGGTGAGCTGGAAGGCAGCTTCATCTGGCTCTTGGAAACTTTCAGCCTCTTTGAAACAAATAGTAAGGGCCTCTGCAGGATCAAAAGTTGTTTCCAAAGCTAGCAGTGAATGGTCATCCTCTATGCCAACCTCCTTGTCAAGCCTTGAAGCCTGGGCAATAAGGGAAATGGCATAGTCCTCCCTCAAATTGAACATACACTCTATATCATGGAGGAAGACATAATCTTTACCACCAATCAAGACACTTGGAAGCATGGGCACTGCATAGTTGCTGCTCTGAATATCAAAATCTTCAACTGGCTGTGCTGCCCTAAGAGTTTCAGTCCTCAGTTGAACAAGGTCAAGAGCAGCCACTTGCAGCCCCTCATCCTCGAGGTTGATATCTTCTTCCTGCTTTGCCATATCTGTTGCCATAGGAATATCCTCTTTTACCTCCGCTACAGATATATCTTCTTCTTCAGTCTCCTGCCCTTGCTCTTCTAGAGATTGCTGTTGAAAGACAATGTACATAAGGAATGCCATGTTTTCCTCAAGCACTCTACACTTTCTGGTGTGCAAGTTACAGCTGAATTTATATTCCTCAGGCAGGCTGTCAAACCTTCTATTCACATGGTACCTCAGCCTGTCCAATGGAGACAATATGATTTAAATGCACAAAAACCTTTTCACCTTCCACAATCCTTCCTGCCTCTGTCAGTTGTTTGTGGAGCCGGAGAGCTCTAACGTAGGCCTTTCATCACCTTTGACTGCCACGGCTTCAAAGGGGAGTGATAAACTTCGTCGGGGGGAGAAATATGCTAATTACTCCATTGACGACGGGTACTTACTCTACAAGGGTAGAATATGTGTACCAACTATTGGTGACTTTCGGGCCCAAATTCTTAAAGAAAGTCATGATAGGCCAAGTGCGGGTAATCTTGGGATTCAGAAGACCTATGCACTAGTAAAAAGACAGTTTTATTGGCCTAGTTTGTTTAAGGACGTCCAGACTTATGTGCTGAAATACAATAAGTGCCAGGTCAATAAACATGAACGTCTTAAGGTTGAAGGACTACTCCATCCGCTGGAGATTCCTCAAGGGAAATGGGAAAGCATTTCCATGGATTTCATTACCGGTTTACCCAAGACGAGTCGAGGGAATGACTCGGTGTGGGTGGTAGTGGACAGGTTAACTAAAATGGCAAAGTTTATTGCCACGAAGAAAACTGTTAAAACGCCAGAGTTGGGAAAACTCTTTATTGAAAATCTCTACAAGCTATATGGCCTACCCGTAGATATAGTGTCGGATAGAGATAGAAAGTTCAATAGTCATTTTTGGAGGGAAGTCTTCAAAAAGCTAGATACTACTCTGAGTATGAGTACGGCAGATCATCCGGAGTCTGATGGTCAAACTGAAAGAGTTAACCAAATTCTAGAGGATATGTTGCGTTCTTATGTTAGTAAGAAGAAATCTAATTGGGAAGAGTACTTGCCCTTACTGAAGTTTGCATATAACAGCTCCAAACACTCAACGACTGGATTTACACCATTCATGTTAATGTATGGATTCCAGCCGAGATCTCCGATGGCTGTAGGCCTAGAAAAAGAGAAGATTCAATCTGTCAAGGATTTCCTTGAAGATATGAATGATATGCTCAGAGCCGCACGTGAGAGCATTCGTAGCGCTCGCACTAAAACTTATGCGGATAAAGGACGAAGAAAGGTGACCTTTGCAGAAGGTGACTTTGTATTCCTCAAGGTTTCTACGTAGTCAGAAACCATGAAAACGGGAAAGTGTGATAAACTTTCTCCAAGATATTGTGGTCCTTTAAAAATCCTTAAGAAGATTGGGGACGTAGCATATAAACTTGAGTTACCGGAGAGTTCTCAAGTCCATCATGTCTTCCATGTCAGTAAACTAAAGAAATCAGTTCACGGGTTAGAGAACGCAGTTTCTCCAGAGATTTTGGTGGACTTGATAGAGCCACCAAAGATACCATATGAACCTGAAAAGATTCTACAGTATCCTGATAGACAAACCCGACATAAAGTGTACCAGGAGGTACTTGTTAAATGGATAGATAGGGATGAGGAGATAGCAACCTGGGAACGCCGTAGTGCAATTTCCAAAAGGTTTCCCTAGTTTGTTTTCGAGGACGAAAACTCTTCTTAAGGGGGGGTAATGTCACGTAGGCTGTAATGCCTGTGACCAACGGCAGACCGGATGACCATGTCCGGGGTTCAGTGGGAGAGGATGCCCATGCGGAGTCATGGGCGGCCAGGCTAGTGTGGACGACAGGCCACACACTATATAGCCTGGGGGATGAGGGGCAATCCTCATTCTTCCTCTATGGCTGGTGGGTGGTGAGCCAGAGGCCGTCCCCTTTCGTGGTAACGCCCGTAGTGGCGTTACGGATATCTAACACTGGTATTAGAGCGTGGTTCGAGGGGATCGTGAGAGTCTGCACTCTGATACCAGTGTTAGATATCCGTAACGCCACTACGGGCGTTACCACGAGAGGTAATGTCACGTAGGCATTACAGCCTATGTGACATTACAGCCTCATTCTTCCTCTATGGCTGGGTGGTGAGCCAGAGGCCGCCGTCCCCTCTCGTGGTAACACCGTAGTGGCGTTACGGATATCTAACATAAAGGTAGATGCAGATGTGAAGGTTTAAGATGACAAACTTTGTGCTGGTTAAATGGATGTCAATGTGAAGGGAACAATATTGGATTGTGCCATGTTGAGGCCTTTTCCTTGTGGCATTCAAATGCTTGCTACTAGTCCAACACATTTGTTAATGTGGAGGCAGTGTTCGTGGAGTGTAAAAATGTAGGAGAAATGTAGGGTTATGATTTTTTCTCATTGACACACTCCTTGTGGTCTAGTCATTTTTGCATTGAGCTGCTATCACCTTGTTTGATACAAGAATGACATGTACTTTTAAAGATCATGCACGCATGACCTAAAAGCTACAACCAACTACCTGTTATCACAATAGGCGATAGTTTTAAGCAAACCAAGTACTTTGGTATTTTAGGAACTTATACCCTCTATTCTTATGTTAGACTTTTCAAGCTAAGATTAACCCAACACATTTCATGGAGCAAATGAGAGTAGGTTACAACTAGCACCCATGTCAAGGATAGCATTTTAGAACACTTTACCATAGGGGCTAGGTAATTCAATGGGTGTCCTAAGAGGTGGAATGAAATCACCCCTATTGTCAATTACCTCTCTAGCATAAGTTGTGCAACAATTCCAAGATTTATTTCTCGACATTGTAGAAGTTTTTCCCATATTTTCGTTGCCTCCTTTTGGACTTGGATCTTCCTTTGAACGGCCCTTTCCTTGATGGTTTGTTTGTCATGAGAAGCATGTAAGGATTATTTGATAAGGGGTCCATAGTATTTCTTAAACTTACTATACCAATAAGGAAACCGGTAATCTCAACTCTATCTTAAGAGTCTCAACACGTATAGTAGCGAAAATTCACAAACCCTAAATGGTCTCTTTCTAGTGTATTTGAGATTCTTCTTTTCACTATGGCCCCCACACATAAGTATAAGATCTCTTACCTTGATCTGTTTATCTTTGAGATTTTTTTTTGAACCACTATTTGCGGTCCTTATTTGTTAGCATATTTTACATAGCGAGTTATCTTTCCTCCTCAAGTTGTTCCAAAACAAATAACCGATCAGCCGATTCATTAACATCAAGCTTTTCAGTTATAGCTACCCTTAAGTTGGGGGATCATGAACTCCCAAGGCATTACTACCTTAAGTCCATACACCATCTTAAAGGATGTGCAACCAATTACACATTGTATGATGTGCGATAGGCCCATAAAGTTGTTTTAAGCTTAGACTCCGAGTTAATGTATTGAGCCACCACCACCACCACCACCACTACCACTACCACTACCACCACCACTACCATGCAACAACTACCACATATACCAGTGCTATAACCACCACTACCATGGCTATGGCGATGGGACTACCACTATGGTTTTTGGTACAATTAGACCTATACTGAACTCTATGCGTCACTCAATCAGTGGGGGTGATGGGACTTAATGAGCTGGGAATGGGTGAGGTGAGCACCAACCTAAGTTTTCTCATAGTGCTCAAAGGGATGAGCATCTAGAAGAAATTTTGGATCTCAACCTCCTACATGTAGTCCCATAGATTATAATACATGGAAGCTTCAAAACAAAACATACATTAGACCATACTCATGCAACATACATTACGACTCTTAGCTATAAATACATAGGATCTATGTATGTATGTATACATCTCTACATAACATCAATTAGGACTCTAATTAGGCATATATGCAAGACCCTTATGCATATGAGACATAAGCCTTATGCATGAGCCATGTGCTAAGATCCTTATGCATGAGCCACGTGCTAAGATCCTTATGCATGAGCCACAGGATTAAGCTCTTTAATGTACCAAATCGCTGAGAAATGATCCAATCAAGCATATACGATATGCCTTTACATCCATACATGTTGCATATTGCATATACGATATGCCTTTACATCCATACATGTTGCATATTGCATATAAGTATCATTCAAGATCACCAAGTGTCGTCAAACATAGCTCTTTGTTTTGGTCAAAAACCTATAAATAGTTATATAAGAACACTAATCCACTTCCATATTACTCAAATCGTACCGGCCATTCATTGGCTTCATATCAAGTTTCTTTAACTATCAATAGAATCAATTTTACTAATTTTGACCAAATGGGTGAATAATTAGACGATATAGTGACTCCTTTTTGCTAATTATAGTTTACAACACTGTTCATCTTTCTTAATCGAACTCCTTCTTTCTTATTGTGCATTTGAGGAGCTCCAAAGTCATCATTTTCATGTAGTACAAGCTTGGGGAAATAAATATGAGCTACTTTGACCATGTATGCCTTCATTTGATATCTTTTATGCACTAGGAAGCTAAGTTGAATGTTGAACTCATTTTCAGGCTATCGACTATTCTCGTAACACTTTCAAAGAGCTTGGGTTAAGATTAGGTAATTATTAGGGTGTGATATGTGTGCCTTAGCTACACACCAAACACCTCAATATAGATGTAAACAATAAACAATTGCAAGCTCCATACATATGAGCTTCCATAGTCTTAATACAATATATAAGTTTCCTGCAAATCTATTTCTGTAACGTACCCATCTTCACTAATAAAGAAATGTCCATGTAATTATGAGTTTTTATGGTATAAATATCAATAATTTAATTATTTGAGTCATTTCCACTTAGAATCTTCAAATTCTGAGCCCAAATTTGGAATCTGCGCGCGATTTTACCCTAATATAAGATTTTACAGCATCCAAAACGGACACCGGATCAAGCTTATACGCTAATTTCAATCATTTTAGTTAGAAAATGGCGACCTTTAAACCTTAATAAATGCACGACCGCACGTCCGTTTGACGAACGGTCTGAACCCCTGCGACCAGGAGAACCTCCCGGACAAAAAAAAATTTCGCCCCCCGGGGCGGTCCGACACGCAAATCGAGGTGGGCGCCCCAAATTTGGGTACCCCGCCCCAAAATTTGGTCCGTACACACTTACTAGGGCGCCCGTACAATGGCCGCCCAAGAACCAAAGGACGGCCGCCCACTGTTTGGTCCGCGCATACCCTTGGGCGGACACCCGGACACCCAGACCGGATAAGGTACATGCGTACCACTCCTTTCCCAGGCAACCAGCACCGTACCTTTCCCGTAGACCCATGCAGGCCACTGATCCATAGCCTTTGAAGGTACACCGTCCTTTCGTCCTTCCTTTGCGCAGCGCCCGCACCCTCACCCCTCAGCTATATAAACCCCCGGGGTGCTCTTCAGTCGACACGCACTTCTGTGTAGCGTACGCCCTGTTGTGCCGCCGTCCGTACCGCCGTAGCGTACTTGTTGCAAGTACAGCCGCCCTTGCAGCCACCCCTCTCACAGCCCCTCATTTGACTCTTTTCAGATAAGCCAATTTTCCTCCATCCTCCTCTTGCCATGGACCAGTGTCCTTAACTCTTCTTCCCCCCCCCCCGTGTGAATAGACTTACAGAGAGGCTTGCAGCCACCCCTCCCAACCCTCTCCACGTTTTTGCCTTTGGCCTTAAGGACACCCTCACAATTCCCCCCCCCCCCCATTTGCGTAGACTTTAGTAAGGGATTTTTTACTCAAGCGAGGGTTCGTACGCCATTTTCTTTTGCTCGTACGGTGAGCAAACGAGCTCGGAATTCAGATCCGACTGAAGCGTTTCGATCGCAGCAGCGAGCTCTACAAGGCGACACCTATGATGGCCTCATCCCGGAGACGGTAAAATATTACCTCAAGAGGCGCACGTAACAACGAGATGGAGGGAGATGCGCCCAACGCGGCTCCAGTCCCTTTTCAAGCCGCTCAAGGAAACGGTGGCCAGGTTAGATTGGTTAATTTTCAAAAGAAGAGATTTTTTCTTAAAATTAGTATTAATGAATGGTGTCTTTTCCTCTTAAAATGACGACATAAAAAAATTATATGAAATTATGAATTATGTGATATTGTTTTCGATAAATTACGTTGAAATTGCTATCTTCATGAATTGTGAATGCTATACTTAGAAAATTGCATTGAAGTTGTTATCTTTGGAATTCAAGATTTTTTTGGCTTCAACGCTAACTCCGTTCCGTGCTTGTGTAGCCGGGCGGCGTCGTTAGCAAAGCCCGGTAATGGTCCAAGGAATCCCTCATACCTTTGGAAGAATGAGGTTTGCCGATTGAGGCAAGTGATTGTGATGATGCTGCCTAGTTCTGAGGGCCCAGGCTAGTGCGGTGAATTAGCTCACCCTAGTGCGCAGACATCCCTCTGAGGGGCGGGAGGATCGAGCGATGGAGCCTGAGAGGGCGACAGGCCGGCTTGAGTCCTTGCCAGCGGCCGACGATGAGGTGTATGGTCCCGTAGGGTTTTGCCCAGCATGTAGAGGCTGGAAGGCCGAATTCTAGATCATCGGCAGAATAAGAATAAGAGAGCCGGATTGGCTTGTATGAAAATGGATTCATGTATAAACTTTTTATATAATTGCATCTTGTCTTTGGTATGATTGTATTGTGTAAGAAGGCTGTTATAACGAACCTTGTGAAGAAGGGCCCTAATTAAGGAATATGCTTATTTATGTCAAACAGTGTGGTAGTATTAATTAGAAAACAAATTGATGCGTGAGTAGGGTGGAAAGTGGGAGGATGGAATGCCCTGACGGCACCATCCTACGGATGGGTGGACCCGATTAGTCGGGTAGCTTTCCAACAAATTAAGTGAAAGCCCTACGTTAGATAGTTAGGTTCTTGGGCAACTCTATTCAAGAAGACTAGGCCAGCGGCTGTGCCTTGCACAAGATGAGGAAAAAAGCGTTGTTTCTAGAAATCAAGTCTAGTAGTTGCCCAATTTTGATCAATTGCCCTATGGGTGATTTGATGTTTAGGAAATCACGCTCCCCCTGCGGGATAGAGCTAGGTCATACCTATTGTTAAAACCCCAAGATCTCTCTAGATAATTGTTATGCATAAAACATGCATAAATCAGGCATAAACTCAACCACCCAACCACCCCCGAGCCCAAGGGATGCACACATGAATAATGAATGAAATACATCATACCTCTACCTTGATGTCCCATACCATCAAGAGGTATAATACAAACCAATAGCATGTAGCTATAGTGTGAGATGGTAAGTGAGTAGATATGAACCTCTACAAAGAGAGCATAACATAGCCTTGGCCTCATGGAGCCCAAACCTCCAAGCTCTAAGCCCCCTTGAGTGTGCCCCATGCCCCTATTATATAGGAGGGCCCTCAAGTGACTCTTGACTTTCCATTCCTCATGTGTGACCCTTGGATGCCTGACCCTAACCTTAAACCTTAAGGTTAGTCCTAACCCATGCTCCACTAGAGCTTGTTCCCATGCTCCCATGCTCACAAGCCTAATGTGGGTTAGCCTCCTAGTATATGCACACATAATGTGTATATAATATAGCACACATAATGTACATATAACATACTTCCCCTCTCTCAAAACATTGCACTCTTGCAATGAAAAGAAGGAGAACTGCGCTGAACAATCTCAACCGACTCCCAAGTCGAATTCTCAATTTCCCTATCTTTCCACCTAATTTTAACCTCAGGGATTAGTCAACTTCAAAGTTTCCTTTCCCTGAATTCAAGTACCTTATCAGGTTCATGTGAAACATAGGATAATTCATCGACTTCAACGAGTTCTTGAGGAGTAACTATGTTATCCTCACCTCCCAGTTTCCCTTTCAATCTATTGATATGAAAGACTGGATGAACTCTAACAATTGGAGGTAGTTTTAGTTCTTACGCAATCGTGCCAATTCGATATATAACTCGAAATGGACCACAATATCTAGGAGATAAATCCGAGCATTTTTCCATTGACAAAGTCTGAGAATCTTTAAGAACATTAAAATAAATCAACGCTCTTGGTTCAAAAGACCAAGATGAGCGTCCCCTATCAGCATAAAACCGTGCCCTATCATGAGCACTCCTGATAGAATCCCGAGCTTCGGTCAGAATTTCCTACATATCTCGCAAGAAATCCCTCGATGCATCAAGCTCGATGTCCTTAAGACTGACATCAATAGGTGCCCTGAGTTGATACCCATACATAAGTATGCACGGACTAAAATAATAGCCGTAAATTTAGAACTGTTATAGGCAAATTCCATCATTGGAAGATATTTCCCAATATGATGATTTTCTAGAGACATGCACGAAGCATATCCTCTACAATCTGATTCACACACTCTGTTTGCCCATCAGACTACTGCGGATGATCAGAACAATTCACATTCAAAGTAACTTCCTCGTTGTAAACCATTCGGAATAAAGTAGGAAAACATGGCATTATAACAGCAGAAACCAGGGATTCATCGGCGCCCCGACATATCCACATCTGCATATGGAATAATCAACGTCTCGAGTTATCCATATCAACATAGAGAATCATCAACGTCTCGATGAGTCACATATGTCCATCCGTAAACCTATCAGGTTGATTGTGTAAATCACCTAAAGTACGGAACTAAAGAAAGAAATGCCAACAAAGGAAGAATCCAAATTTCCTTATCCGAACACAACAAGATAAACTTGTTTGAACTCTAAAGAAAGAGATTTCAACAAGTGAAAATGCCGACGAGATTACCCTCATCAAAACATGTAGGCTATAGATAAAAGAAATTTATCTAGAGAATACCCACACTATAACTTCTAGTGAATTTAGAAAATAAGATTGTCTATGAATGTTGAGGTCAACATGCTAAGTGATGTAAGCAAAGCAACAATCTTGAGCCCAAATTATCCCATAAGATAATATATGTGAGGGATCCCTAGCGTCCCATACCACCATGATACCACCCATACATACCTTAACAATTTGAAACTCCCTAGTATGCCGTCTAGGAAAATATGAATAAATTCCCGTGTAAAAGGAATAAGATGGCCTTATCCAGACTTTCACATACTAAACTTGTCTCTATATACTTGAGAGACTACATCAAGGAATAACTCCTTCTGAGTACATCATTAGAAAAGAAATTGTATTATTGGCGCCTTTCTAATAATAACTACCCAAAACACAATAAAGTTAGGGTAGAAAAAATAACTCACCTAGATATATAAGCAACTAGGTATCTGAGTTGGAATATATACAAGAGTATAAAATATACTCCAAAATTACGTGCAAAAAATGAAGGCAAATGCTACCTTCAAAGCACATGTAATTATTCAAAAGATCAAAAGATCCTTATAAAACCATGGATAAAAGCATAGAAGCTCCTCCAATCCATAAAAACCATAGTTGATCATAAAAATCAATGCATACCATCTAATGGACATAAATCATGCCAAAAGAAGCATTAAAATTGGTGGTGGCCAACTCATCAATCCAGAGTATATGAACGTTGTGTTGTTCAAATAAAACTCCAAAGTAAGAAAGTGAAACACATGTGTGTAGCACTCAATAAGAAAACCCTAGACATAAGTGATCTAGGCAAAACCTGATGAGTCCATATAAAACTTGGAAAACATCCAAAATCCACCAAAATAAACCGATCAACTAACCCATGATAGAGGCTTAAGAAATTAAGCACAGACCACACTTTAATAAGTGCAAAATAAATTATCATGGAAAAGTGTCAAAGGTGAAACACACTTTGAATGTAAATTATAGCCATCAAAAGAAATTAAGGAACATGTCCAAAAAGAATGGCTAAACAATGGTAAAAAAAATCATGAATACATCGTTTAGAATTAATCCAAACATAAATATCCATTAATACGAGGTATAATCGTATTAATAATATGCGAATAACACGCATCTATCTAATGTCAGCACGAGAAAACGTACTTCAACATTAAATAACCCTCGAAAATATTAAATTCTCGAGAAAAAGAATTATCATGATTTTTTTCTAATTTTCCCAAATTTATAGGGCCTCAAAATATAATAATTTTGAATTCCTTCAAACCTATCTCATGGCATTCCAAACCTATATTTTTCCAGAAAATTTTTAGCAATTTAATTTGCCAAAATACCATTGATATTTTAAAAATACCAATTTTTAGGATTTCTAAATATAATATCTAGAATATTCCTAATTTTTCCTGAGAATCCCATCGTTCACGAAATTTCCAATTCCGCCCGACAATTCTCAAATCCAATGAAAATTTTCAATTTTAATGGATTTTTCTAATTTTCTGGGTCAAAAAATATAATTTTAAAGGAATTTGAATGGTCACGGGTGCCCGAATGGACACACCACATGCCAAACACCAACCCCACATTTACCCGAAATTTAAAATAACCTTTGTCTAATTTTCCACTAATTTTCAGGAATTTTTTGAAATTTTTAATCAACCCCGAACGCATTTAGAATACGAACGGTCAAAAAATTTCGGAATTCCAACGGTTTTCCCGGAATACGGAAAGCCAAAAGTTTTGGGAAAATGAAAAGACAAAAAAAATCGGAATGTGAAAGGTCAAAAGTTTCCGGAATACGGAAGGTCAAAAGTTTTTCCGGAATTCGGAAAGCCAAAAGGTTTCGGGAAAACGGAAAGCCAAAGGTTTTCCGGAAGTTGAAAAGCCAAAAATTTTCAGAGAATTTTCAGAGATTTTTTTTTCTCAAATCCCCTATTTTTCAGTATTTTCCAGGCTATTTTCAAGCTTTTTTCTGAAATATGTCAAAAGCTTTTTTTTAAATAAAAAACTCATTTTTTTTAAAAAATGAAAAAAAAATATATAAAATAAGCATTAAGGCTTTATGCCTTTTGATTTTTTTAGGGGGGGGGGGGCGATTTTTTTCGCCGGCTGCAGCGCAGCCCCCCCCCTCCCGTCGCCTGCGCATGACAGAGAGAGAGATAGAGAGTATAATTTCTCTCTTCTCCCCTCTCTCCTCCCTTTCCTCCTCTCCTCCAATCTCTTCCATTCTCTTTCCTCTCCCTTCTCTGCTAATCAGAGATTAGCTTAATGATTAATTAAGCTTTTTTAATTAAATCCTTAATCATAATTAACATTAATTGTGATTAATGTTTAAAAAATTCATTTTTAATAGAATTTTCACCCGGAAAAGAGAAAGAAAAATCAGATTTGAGAGGCGGAGAGAGTCCCACGCACACGGGAGAGCATCTCATGCATCAACACGCTGTCCCCTACTGAATTTCAGTAGAAATTGACAGAAATTTGATCGCATTCCCGCGGAAAAAACCCGCAAAAAATGTATAAAAATACATTTTAAATCATAAAAATGCTCAAAAAATTCCTAAAAAATTAGGAAAAATTTCTAAAAAATTCTAGAAATTCAGGGAATCCATCCTACAAAAATATCCACCATAAACTTTATGGTATTTTTGTAAAAAATTCCATTAATGCTTGATTTTAACCATAAAAAATAGGGAAAAATAGCATTAACTCACGGTATTCTCCCCCAACGTCGATTCGTCCATTGAATTGAAGTACCACACGTTCCAATCACCATAACGATGATCCATGTGCATTTCATCAACACAAATCAACAAAATAACATTTTATTAGTAAATATTAGAATTTACTAAAAAAAAAATCAACAATTAAATAGAGATTGCTCTGATACCACTGTTAAAACCCCAAGATCTCTCTAGATAATTGTTATGCATAAAACATGCATAAATCAGGCATAAACTCAACCACCCAACCACCCCCGAGCCCAAGGGATGCACACATGAATAATGAATGAAATATATCATACCTCTACCTTGATGTCCCATACCATCAAGAGGTATAATACAAACCAATAGCATGTAGCTATAGTGTGAGATGGTAAGTGAGTAGATATGAACCTCTACAAAGAGAGCATAACATAGCCTTGGCCTCATGGAGCCCAAACCTCCAAGCTCTAAGCCCCCTTGAGTGTGCCCCATGCCCCTATTATATAGGAGGGCCCTCAAGTGACTCTTGACTTTCCATTCCTCATGTGTGACCCTTGGATGCCTGACCCTAACCTTAAACCTTAAGGTTAGTCCTAACCCATGCTCCACTAGAGCTTGTTCCCATGCTCCCATGCTCACAAGCCTAATGTGGGTTAGCCTCCTAGTATATGCACACATAATGTGTATATAATATAGCACACATAATGTACATATAACACCTATGAATCGTATCCTTGGATCTCTACAGGGTCAAGGTGTCGATGAATAGGAAATTCTTCCCAAGAGAAGACTTAGCGGACTATCTTAAGTGTTTCTCCCATTTTTAAAGGGAGGGACCTTACAATTGGTATCAGAGTCTGTTTGGCTCCTAGGAATTGCTGTTTAAGGACTGTTTTGTAATAAATGTTTTACCTAACATAATTAGTAAAGACATCCTACTAAAACAATTAAATTAAATTGATGTTTGAATGATTGTAGGAAGAGGAAGATGCCTACTCCAAATTTCTAGTTTTCCAATGCATCTTCGAGACTGCTAGTCACTCCTCAAATTTCGAGTTCCGCGACACCATGGTGCAGATATTAGAGAAGATATCCCTCCCTCATTTCTCTCGTATTCAGAGAGGATGGGGTAGAGATTTCTGGAGTCGTGGGCCGAGATACTTCATCATCCGAGCAGATCAGATTGGGAACCTCACCACCGACCTTAAGCGGATCCGTTGGATTGAGAAGCTGAAGATGGTCCGCTTATTTTGGTTCGTCGGTACCCCCAGGGACGACACCTCGGTGACTATAGATGGGGTTCGCATACCTCAGGATCGTTGGGTGTATGATAAAGTGATGCAGATCTTATCTGCTGATAGAGTAGCGGTGTTGGGATCTACCCCAATCCAGAGTTTACCACCCTTACCATCAGTTTTTAGAGTCTTAGAAACTACAGCGGAACCCCCATATTTCACATATGTGGACCGCTCTACCCTTATGTCACAGTGAAGCCTAGGAATTTCCCTTGATGTCAAATAAGACTAATTATATTAGTCTCAGATCTTTGTAATAAAACTTGTCCTTGTAAATATTTGGAAATAAAATAATTTCAATGGTTTTGCTCTCCAAAAAAAATTAAGCATTGTGCAAATATGAATCTTGTAATCTTAAAAATTGTTTTTACGATGATGGCCAGGATGACCACCCTCCACTTCCCAATGCGCTTTACACCGATACCCAGGAGAAGAAGCTCCTGCTCAAGCAAATGCAACCTCCCTCCTTTAAAGGAGAAGGTTCAAAGGTTGAGAAGGATGCTGAAGTCTGGATTGAGGCGATGGACGATTATTTCTCTGCTGCCGGTACTGGAGTAGCAAATCAGTCTATGCTCGCACGGTTTCGCCTCACTGGAGATGCTAAACTCTGGTGGAAACAGTGGTGCCGTGACAAGGAGGTCACCGAGCATTCTCAAACGTGGGAAGACATCAAGCAGGCAGTGAAGGAAAGATATCTTCCTCCATCCCATGAGTCCATAAAGATGAATGAGTTTTTTAGTCTTAGACAGTGCACCTTAACTCTTGAGGACTACTATTCCAAATTTATTACCCTTCGGAAGTATGCCCCAGCTATGACTACTTCCCAGCAAGTGGCTCGTTTCTGCCAAGGTCTAAATGAACCCCTAGATTCCCACCTTGAAGCAATGAGGCCAACCACTTTACAGGATGCTCTCATACGAGCAAAGCCCCTTGTGAAAGAAATGAAGGCTAACAAACCGAAGAATCAAAAGAGATCTTACCCTGAGGCAAACCTTAGAGATCAACCCTACAAGAAACCTCAACAGAATTTTCCCTACTACAACAGAGGGCGACAAGGCAACTCTTTTGCCCCCCGCTCGTATGCTGCTTCTTCCAGAGAAGGCCCTCTGTGTTTTGAGTGCAATGAGCCGGGACACTTTAGAGCCAACTGTCCCAAGTTGGCAACATCATTCCCCCAAGGTAACAGAGGAAATCAAGGCCGTGGAACCCCTACCCACCAAGGTGCAAGAGGCAGTGGTCGTGGCAGAGGCCGCGGAGGAACAGTTGCTAGAACTGCCTGTGTTATAAGTGAAGAACCAACCTTGGAAGAGGCTGAAGAAGAGCGCGCCACCGTCCATGCGGTAGTAGAACACCAAGGTCCGAATAAACAATTTGGTGTAATCCAAACCCCCGCCACTCATCACGGTAAGCCATTTCAACTTTTGATTGATTGTGGCAGTACCCATTCATTCCTTTCTCCTAGGTGCTTGCAAAAATTAAACTTGAGTCAAAAATCAGCTAGAAAAATGATTGTAGAGTTAGCCAGTGGGAAAGAAGTAGTATCTCGCCACTCTATAGGAAACCTTGATTTTGAACTGGGTAATGAGCAAACTCATGGTCACTTTAGAGTCTTGCCACTAGGAATTTATGATGGAATCCTTGGGATGGATTGGTTAATTCCAAACAAAGCTAGCATTCATTGTAGCCAGGGGAGTATCACTTTTGAAAATGAGCATGGCCAAGTAATATCTGTTCAGGGGATCACAGGAAAATCTAAGTCTAGGGTAGTCAAGGCAAAACATCTTCTCAAGGGAACACGTAAGGGTCAGCAAGTTTTCTTAGTCAAACTCAACAAAGTCATTGAACCTAGTATGGAGACAGAACCCTCTTGGCTCCAAGAATTCTCTGACATCTTCCCTGACGAGCTTACAGGATTACCACCTCCTCGAGAAGTCGACCATGAAATCGAGGTGATCCCTGGAGCCCAACCCGTCTCAAAAACTCCCTATAAAATGTCCCTTCCTGAAGCCATTGAACTTAAGGAGCAACTTTCCCAACTCATTGAACAAGGATTTGTACGCCCCAGTAGCTCTCCGTGGGGAGCACCTGTTCTTTTCCAAAAAAAGAAGGACGGGACTCTCCGCCTCTGCATAGATTATCGAGGGCTAAATCAAGTCACTGTCAAGAATAAGTATCCTATTCCTCGCATCGATGAACTTCTTGACAGGCTTCATGGGGCCAAAGTCTTTTCAAAAATAGATTTGAGGTCTGGTTACTATCAGATCAAAGTCAAGGAAGCAGATATACCCAAAACAGCCTTCAATACCCGTTATGGCCACTATGAGTTTACTGTAATGTCATTCGGGTTAACCAATGCTCCTGCAACCTTCAACCGCCTAATGCAAGATATATTCCGCCCGTACTTGGATGAGTTTGTGCTTGTTTTCTTTGATGACATCCTAATCTACTCCAAATCAATGGAAGAGCATGAGGAGCATGTGCGTAGAGTTCTGCAATTGCTGCGCAGACACAAACTCTATGCCAAGAAGAGCAAATGTACCTTCTTTACTCATCAAATTGAGTATCTTGGATTCATCGTCTCCAAAGATGGCATCTCAGTAGACCCTGCCAAGGTCAAGGATATTCTAGAATGGCCACCCCCTAAATCAGTTCGTGAAGTTCGTGGATTCTTGGGAATCACGGGTTGGTATAGGATTTTTATCAAAGATTATGCCTTGGTAGCTGCACCCTTGACAGATCTTCTTAAGAAGGATTGCAAAATAGTGTGGCTGCCAATCCATCAAAACAGCTTTGATTAGCTGAAAGTCATTATTACTTCTGCCCCAGTCTTAAAGCTTCCCGATTTCTCCAAGGAATTTGAAGTGGTTACCGATGCTAGTAGCCTAGCACTTGGTGGTGTCTTAGGCCAAGAAGGAAGACCAGTCGCTTATACTTCCCGCAAGCTGAAGCAATATGAAGCAAACTATGCCACCCATGATTTGGAACTCTTAGCAGTTGTTCATTGCCTCAAATTATGGAGACATTATCTCTTGGGAGGCAAATTCCAGCTTGTAACTGACCACAAAAGTCTAAAGTGGATCTTCACCCAGCCTAACCTCAACATGCGGCAAAGGAGATGGATTGAAATTCTACAAGAATATGATTTCGACATCAAATTCCGCCCTGGGAAAGATAATGTGGTAGCTGATGCACTTAGCCGCAAATCTTTCTTGAATGCAATTTCAATGCCAAATAATCCCATACTGGTCAAGGTGAAAGAAGTCTCATCTCATGACCCAGATTATCAGAAGATGATAAAGTTAGTAGAAGAAGGGGGACATTCAGAGAAAGAGAAGAATCTAATCAAGGGATACTCCACTCATGAAGGAAGCCTCTACTTCAATCACAGGCTATGTATCCCTAAGGATCCTGCTTTAAAGAAACTAATCCTCCATGAAGCTCATGATAGCCCTGCTGCAGGACACCCAGGTTATGCAAAAACATTAAATGCGGTAAGAAGGAGTTTTCATTGGGCAGGCTTGAAAAATGATGTGCTTCGGTACTTGAAACAATGTCTCTCATGCCAAAGGATCAAGGCTGAAAGAGTCAAGATGCCTGGAAAGCTTCAACCCTTAGATATTCCCCAAATGAAGTGGGAGTGCATTAGTATGGATTTTGTCACAAGTCTCCCCACTGTTCAAGGAGGATATGACTCCATTCTAGTAGTAGTAGACTTGCTTACCAAAGTAGCTCACCTTATACCGGCAAAGAAGACCTTCAAAGCTTCTGATGTTGCTCGTATATTCATCAAGGAAGTCTTCAAACTTCATGGTCTCCCAAAAAGGATAGTAAGTGATCGGGATTCTGACTTCACCTCAAAATTCTGGCAGTCTCTATTTCAAGCTCTGGGGACTCAACTTTGCTTTAGCACAGCTTATCATCCAGAGACCGATGGCCAGACTGAAAGAGTCAATCAAGTAATTGAAGACATTCTCAGAGCATACTGTGGACGGGAACCCAGAAGGTGGATTCAATACCTTCCTCTGGTAGAATTTGCCTACAATGCGTCTTATCATCAAAGCATAGGAATGTCACCATTCAAAGCACTCTATGGGCAAGAATGCTTGTCTCCTCTAAATTTCTCTGATCCGACCATAAGAGTTGAGGCATCCAGGAAAATGCTCGAAGAGATGGAGGAACAAACCAAAGCTATCCAAAGGGATATTAAAGCTGCCCAAGATCGACAAAAGCATTATGCTGACAACAAGAGGTCTGAAAGGATCTTCAAGGAAGGAGACAAAGTTCTTCTACGAGTGCGCCCCAAACGAAGTTCTCTATCACTTGGGAAATATAAGAAGCTCAGCCCTAGGTATTGTGGTCCTTATACAGTTATCAAGTGTCTAGGTAAAAGTGCCTATAAACTCCAACTTCCAGCCCATATCAAAGTCCATAATGTATTTCATGTAAGTTTGTTAAAACCATATGTCCCCAGTCTCGATCATATTCTTGATGATGAACAAGTTGTAATTCCTACTCAAGGAGTCCTTGAATTACAGCCCAATAGCATTATAGATTCTAGGGAAAGGCAACTCCGAAATAGAACTCTTGTAGAACATCTAGTTCAGTGGAAAGATTACCCTGAAGAGGATGCAACTTGGGAAGATGAAGCTACACTCTTAAAGGATTATCCCCAATTCATGACGAGATGAGGACATCTCGATTTCTTTAAGGGGGGAAGGATGTAACGTACCCATCTTCACTAATAAAGAAATGTCCATGTAATTATGAGTTTTTATGGTATAAATATCAATAATTTAATTATTTGAGTCATTTCCACTTAGAATCTTCAAATTCTGAGCCCAAATTTGGAATCTGCGCGCGATTTTACCCTAATATAGGATTTTACAGCATCCAAAACGGACACCGGATCAAGCTTATACGCTAATTTCAATCATTTTAGTTAGAAAATGGCGACCTTTAAACCTTAATAAATGCACGACCGCACGTCCGTTTGACGAACGGTCTGAACCCCTGCGACCAGGAGAACCTCCCGGACAAAAAAAAATTTCGCCCCCCGGGGCGGTCCGGCACGCAAATCGAGGTGAACGTCCCAAATTTGGGTACCCCGCCCCAAAATTTGGTCCGTACACACTTACTAGGGCGCCCGTACAATGGCCGCCCAAGAACCAAAGGACGGCCGTCCACTGTTTGGTCCGCGCATACCCTTGGGCGGACACCCGGACACCCAGACCGGATAAGGTACATGCGTACCACTCCTTTCCCAGGCAACCAGCACCGTACCTTTCCCGTAGACCCATGCAGGCCACTGATCCATAGCCTTTGAAGGTACACCGTCCTTTCGTCCTTCCTTTGCGCAGCGCCCGCACCCTCACCCCTCAGCTATATAAACCCCCGGGGTGCTCTTCAGTCGACACGCACTTCTGTGTAGCGTACGCCCTGTTGTGCCGCCGTCCGTACCGCCGTAGCGTACTTGCTGCAAGTACAGCCGCCCTTGCAGCCACCCCTCTCACAGCCCTTCAGATAAGCTAATTTTCCTCCATCCTCCTCTTGCCATGGACCAGTGTCCTTAACTCTTCTCCCCCTCCCCCCCCCGTGTGAATAGACTTACAGAATGGCTTGCAGCCACCCCTCCCAACCCTCTCCACGTTTTTGCCTTTGGCCTTAAGGACACCCTCACAATTCCCCCCCCCCCCCCCCCCACATTTGCGTAGACTTTAGTAAGGGATTTTTTACTCAAGCGAGGGTTCGTGCGCCATTTTCTTTTGCTCGTACGGTGAGCAAACGAGCTCGGAATTCAGATCCGACTGAAGCGTTTCGATCGCAGCAGCGAGCTCTACAAGGCGACACCTATGATGGCCTCATCCCGGAGACGGCAAAATATTACCTCAAGAGGCGCACGTAACAACGAGATGGAGGGAGATGCGCCCAACGCGGCTCCAGTCCCTTTTCAAGCCGCTCAAGGAAACGGTGGCCAGGTTAGATTGGTTAATTTTCAAAAGAAGAGATTTTTTCTTAAAATTAGTATTAATGAATGGTGTCTTTTCCTCTTAAAATGACGACATAAAAAAATTATATGAAATTATGAATTATGTGATATTGTTTTCGATAAATTACGTTGAAATTGCTATCTTCATGAATTGTGAATGCTATACTTAGAAAATTGCATTGAAGTTGTTATCTTTGGAATTCAAGATTTTTTTGGCTTCAACGCTAACTCCGTTCCGTGCTTGTGTAGCCGGGCGGCGTCGTTAGCAAAGCCCGGTAATGGTCCAAGGAATCCCTCATACCTTTGGAAGAATGAGGTTTGCCGATTGAGGCAAGTGATTGTGATGATGCTGCCTAGTTCTGAGGGCCCAGGCTAGTGCGGTGAATTAGCTCACCCTAGTGCGCAGACATCCCTCTGAGGGGCAGCAGGATCGAGCGATGGAGCCTGAGAGGGCGACAGGCTGGCTTGAGTCCTCGCCAGCGGCCGACGATGAGGTGTATGGTCCCGTAGGGTTTTGCCCAGCATGTAGAGGCTGGAAGGCCGAATTCTAGATCATCGGCAGAATAAGAATAAGAGAGCCGGATTGGCTTGTATGAAAATGGATTCATGTATAAACTTTTTATATAATTGCATCTTGTCTTTGGTATGATTGTATTGTGTAAGAAGGCTGTTATAACGAACCTTGTGAAGAAGGGCCCTAATTAAGGAATATGCTTATTTATGTCAAACAGTGTGGTAGTATTAATTAGAAAACAAATTGATGCGTGAGTAGGGTGGAAAGTGGGAGGATGGAATGCCCTGACGGCACCATCCTACGGATGGGTGGACCCGATTAGTCGGGTAGCTTTCAACAAATTAAGTGAAAGCCCTACGTTAGATAGTTAGGTTCTTGGGCAACTCTATTCAAGAAGACTAGGCCAGCGGCTGTGCCTTGCACAAGATGAGGAAAAAAGCGTTGTTTCTAGAAATCAAGTCTAGTAGTTGCCCAATTTTGATCAATTGCCCTATGGGTGATTTGATGTTTAGGAAATCACGCTCCCCCTGCGGGATAGAGCTAGGTCATACCTATGAATCGTATCCTTGGATCTCTACAGGGTCAAGGTGTCGATGAATAGGAAATTCTTCCCAAGAGAAGACTTAGCGGACTATCTTAAGTGTTTCTCCCATTTTGAAAGGGAGGGACCTTACAATTTCACTTGCTCAAAAGTTGTCTTCAATAGCTTGCCAATACATCTCTTCTCTTGTCCAATAATTAAAACATTCATCAATTACATCAATCCCACAAGGCTCCACAATGCCATACATTCACACAAGCCTTCTCACAACTTCCATGGAGAGCTTGAAAATTAGAAATTTTTGTTGCTTGGTGTAGCTACTTGTTTTCTTCAATCTCTTAGAAAATACCTAATGTCCGAGTGTCTAGGATTAGTCACTAGTTAGCCCAAGCTTCAGAAGTGCTTCAGTTGAGTGTGCTCCATAGCTCCAAAAACCATAATTTTTGCTCTTTCTTACTATCTCAAGAAATTTAATGAGAGCTACCCAGGCTCTGATACCATGAAAAGAGAATAGAGGGGAACACATGGAACACACCTCAACCATACTTGCTCTCATTTCTTCAATACACACCAACTAGAGAAGCTCAATATCTTTCCTTCATTGTACTCCACAAAGACACGGCACATTTCCTAATGATAATTTACCACTGAACTAAACCTAAAGCTAATGTCGACACGATTCACCAATTGGGCGGCACGGCCATTATTATCCACACACACACTACTATACTAGTGTCCACAGCTACTGCTATCCTTTATCTATGTTGGATTGGATCTTATCTATGTATTCACATGTTAAGGGATTTTTTTTGCCTAAACCATTTGTTTTTTAAACAAATTTTAGCATAAGCTTTTTATTGAGGTGATAAAGGCCATGTGCCACTGAGGTGTGCACTACTAAGAAATCCTATATATCACGTGCGTTCAAGGGGTATTTAAAAAACCCCTTTACCTGTGAATTTTTCATGAATAAAATGACCCCTTTTTCTTTATGGACTTACGGGTTATTTTTTCAAAATTGATAAATACAACCCCTTCCGCAAATGTATTTCAATAAACTTACCTTAAAAGTTTGGATTAAAAAACCCCTTCATTTAAACTCACGTGGTATAAAGGCTAAACCGTTTGTTTGGTTTTTATAAAGATTAGTATAAGCTTTTTATTGAGGTGATAAAGGCTAAACCGTTTGTTTGGTTTTTATAAAGATTAGTATAAGCTTTTTATTGAGGTGATAAAGGTTGTGTGCCTTCGAGGTGTGCCTTAGGAATTCTAGCCTAATGGGACATCTTTATAGAAACCTTAAATGTATTCCTTTAGGGAATTTGCATTGTATGTTAAGGTCAAGGGATGTTGTTTGTGTGTTTTGGGTGATTTTCTAATAAGTTTTATTATAATTGTATTGAGGGGTTGCATGCGAGGCTAGGAACCCCCCTCAACATATTATATACATGCACAAAGGAACTTTACACTATCAATTCTCGCGCACACATATTGCTTTTAGTTATGTGTAAGGTCACTTGCAAATATTACAACACTTTTATAAATCAAGAGGACAAATATTTCTTTTAGTTATGTGTAAGGTCACTTGCAAATATTACAACACTTGTATAAATCAAGAGGACAAATATTTCTTTAGCTATTAGTGCTTTTCTTTAACTTGCTTTTCTTTATGAAGAGATTGGAAGGGCATATAACTAAATTTCCCAAAACCCTTCCCTTCCTTTGAAGATTAATTGTGTTTTCACCCTTCTTGTAAAAGTTTTGACCCCCTTGGAAGGGTACTGCAACCTTCAAATTCTAGCCCTACACTCGTGACACTCCAATAGTGTGTGCTCTTGGCACCGGCCTAGCATTCATTATAGTTATCCAAAGGGCCCTACGTGAAGGCTGAGATGTTCAAGGTTGTGCAACGTAGTCACAAAATCTTTCAGACCACAATCAAAATCTCGTCACCAGTCTGTCTCAAAACTCCCCTTGCAGTATGAAAAGTGAGCTGCCAAAGCTACTTACTTTGCCAATGCTCAAATTATGAATCCTTCTTAGAGGATCCCCCTTGTGCAAAGAGAGAAGAATACCTTCTTCTCGGAAGAGAAGCTTAATATTGCAGAAACTTAAAGTATGCGCTTCTCATTCTTAAGCAAGAAAATGGTCCATAATTTGACCCTTCTAATAAACAATTAAACGGTCCTCTTTGGGTTTATGACTTGCAAAGTGAAATTTTGTGCCTTGAGAAGAAGCGCAAATGATCTGATGTAATTAGTAAATCAATATCCAATTTCAAGTATACCATGTTTACATTTGTCTTTGTGCCGGCTTTACACCCTATCTACATTTGTTTTGTAAGACTTTCCAGCCTAACTACATTACTTCAGGGCTACCAAAACTTCAGGGGCATGGCGTGTGACAGAGGGCTCACACGTGCAACCCCGTTCGCGTGAGGGAGGCAAGCAACGCTATCCTTGTATCTGCCAGCAACCTGAAGTGTAGCTATGAAGGTTTGAAGCTCTTCCGCCCTCTTGCTGGTAGTGTCAGCAAGACGGCTGAGATCGTCCCTTACAGCTTGAGATCGTGCAGTACTGGGCTGTTCCAAAGTTTGTCTCAACATCTCCAAAGTTTGTCTCAACATCTCATTGATCTGTGTAACAGAAAGATCTAGGATGTCGAGGTCGGGTAAGAGGGTAGATCCATGGGGCTTCTTGTGTGCTCTCTCCAGCAGCTCTTTGTTGACTTTAGCTTGGAGTGCTAGAAGAGGAGTTGCCCACAATGGACCTAGTTGAGATCGGGGAGGATTCCCAGAAGGGAGCGCCGCTGCAAGCAGTTTGCAGACGAAGAGGGTAGCCATTTCCCCTCCATACAAAGCAGCGGACAACGCAAAGGAGGAGGAGGAGGAGGAGGAGGAGCAGGTGGGCGTATTCTGTACATCCTCATCCGGGGCCCTGAGCTTGTCCCCCATTCTTCTAAGCATTGAGCTACAGACTGCCTGCCGATGGTGTGTCCGCCGCAGGTGTGCGCGGCCAGGAGTAGCAGGCTCTCGCAGGTCTGCTCGCATCTGCTCTGCTGAGATCAGAGCATTTCTTGCTAGCAGCAACGCACCCCTTTCGGTTCTCAATCCTGTTTTGCAGCGCAGGTAGCCGATGGCAAGCTGAACGGCTTTGACATAGCCGTGCACGCCACCCATCACATCCCTCACCACTTGGCACACATCCAGTAGCTTCACGCTGTCATCCATGTACTGCTGGATCAGCTTCATGTCTCGGACGGGCAGGGACGTTTGCAAGCATGGAGCGAGGGCCTTCACAGACGCCTGTGTGGAGAGCAGCATACCCACAGCACTGGAGAGCCAGCTCAGACCGAGGAGGGACGACTTGGAGTCGCCAGCCTGTGTAAGAAGCTCCTGGAAGCAGTGTGCCAGATCAGCCTCGAATGCTTGCGAGGCAGATGCAGTCTCGGTGTAGACGCGGGACTGGCGCTTGTTACAGTGAAGGCGGCAAAGAAGGGAGGAGAGGAAAGACCTGGAAGCCATAGTACTGATGGTGCTGCTTACTGAGGAGCAGACAGCAGCTGTTAGATCTATCTGCAATGACTGGCATTCAAATAGAGGGAGATGAGAAGGGAGCAGTAGTCGAGGAGACAGGGAGGGTGGCCATTATTTAATGAGCAAGGGTGGCCTCTCAGCAGACACAACGCAATGCGAGATGCTGGCACGTCTTCACTTTTGCCGACTGCCATCGCTCTCTCTGCGGCTGCGGCTATTGCCACCACAGGCAAATTAAATTACATCTTTCCTACTCAGAGATCATCCCGCATGACACAATGTTGATGCTCATGCTACCCTACTCGACGACAAAAGGTGTACGTCGCTCATGATGCATTCACATGGAGACTTACGGGTTTTGCGTGTGATAAAGAAAAGCTCCACACGTGCACTCGTCCCCTCGCTCATATTGGCCGTGACCGTGGTGGTAGAAAACTATTGATTGAAAATAGTAAGCATCATTACATTTTCGAAATGGATTCATAATGGACTAGGAAGCTCTAATTTCTAACGGAGGTGCTAGCAATAAGAAGATTGAAAATCAAAGACATAATAGATCTGTTTTAGTGGCTCGTTAAAAGGATATAATGTGTATACATGGGGGATAGAACCAAGGATTTCCAATGCACTAATGTGCACATTTTCTCATGGATTTGACCACACAAGGACGTCAAAGGACTTTAAAAACACTGTCTCCAAGCCTCACATGCAATCAACTGACCTATTGTGTATGACTGCTACCTCAGAAACACTATAAAATATCAAGCTTTGTGTGTTGTCCTCAAAAAGGTCCAGAACTGTAATAAGAGATGATGTGAAGAATCACTTTCCCTAAACTAATACTAGTTAGAAAAACATCTTTATACCACCTGCTAATCATTTAAATGCCTAGATGACTCAGAATCAGTCCTACATCCCAAGCCCAACTCAACCAGAGTTAGCTCTCACCTGCAGCCTTACCACCAAAAGAACTCCTTCTGTACAAAATAGAATTGATCCAAAACACATAACAAAACCTTTGTATCACATAATTTGATCCTGTGGATATTAAAAGAAGACTTTGTAACATGTATAAGCCTCAATATTGAGCAGAGGAAGGAAACAAACAGCATATCAAAAGAAACTCTCTCATATGATCACAAGAAAATCCAAACGTGTATTCTCAAATATTCAAAAGATCATCATCTATCAGTCAATTGTAGAAACTGTTTTGCAGGCTTCACTAGTACCTGGTAGAATTGGGATAGCTTGAGCAATCCTCAAGACTAGTCCAAGTTCTAAGAGCAGTGCTCCGTGGGAGGTTTTGGGACACCATCCACAAAGAAGACTCTCCCTTTCCTGCAACTCCCTGCACTGGGACACACCTTAGTCTTCTCTCACAAACCCACATCACTTTCAACACAAAAGAATCCCTCAGATAACCAACTTCAAAACAAACTCATAAGACTAGGGAAAGCTCTCTCAACACAATAGCAAGGCCCTCACACAACTCTCTCATACCAAATCTCTCACCAAAAAAACTCCATCCCCCTTGTTTCTTCGTGCGTAAAAATACCCCTATCTCCATGCATGCTTTTGCCTACTCTATCTAATTCTGTCGGCTAGCCACCACATAACCAATCTAATGGAAGCTCAAGTTATAAATACACAACTACCCATGCAAGATCCTAAGCTTTTTAAGGTTTTAAATTACACCCAGTACATTATTTTATTCTTCGTGGGATTTGGATGAGCTTCGTCACATGACATATCCCCTTGGCCATAAAAACTTCCATCGTCTTTTGCCAAACCCCCCCATGGTTGAAACATGTATCTTTTTTTCCTAATGTATACAGAGTAAAACTAACATAACTTCACATCATCTCATGAACAAGTGTAATGTAAAACTTACAAATACCAAAAATAAAAGACATTTGCAAACCATGGTTTTAGGAATGTCAAAATTAAATTACAATACTTAGTGGAATACATAAGTGTATGTTCCTAAAAAACTCATATACAAGATAAAGTGTAATAAAAACCTATGGAGCTAGGGGCTATCTAGATCTCATGCTGTGCGATTGGTATTGTTCCTTGCGGCTCTAGTCCCTTCGCTTCTCACATTTCCATTGCTACTGGTAGCTACGTTTGCACCATCATTTTGAGTTATATGATCCCAAAACACAATAAAACTACCACAAGTGAGAATCAATTTTGTAAAAACAAAGAGGTTTAGGGTTTAGGAATGTACTTTTTTCCCATACTTACCAAGCATCTCCTCCAGTAATAACAATCCATCCTTCATCCTGCACCCTATCATATAGATCTTGCAAACCCCATTGTAATGCAAAATCATATTCCTCTTGTGTAGGGGGTGGTACACTGCTTCAAGCTGCAGTTGTACAAACAAGTGAACAAAAAGTTGTTATTTAAGATAACCTTCTTTAATTAAAAGATAATATAATGTGAGGCTAGTATATACTTAAAAATATTGTCGGGATATCGACTCCTCGATCACGTGTAACATCATGCCTCAAGTTATTTGCCATTTATCTAAGAAAAAATATAAATACTCAAAACTCTATGCATAGGAAGCTACCGGCATGCATCGGAAGCTACCGGCATGCGTAGAAAGTTACCGGCATGCGTAGGTTCCTATTCGCATGCGTTGGAAGCTACTGACATGCATTGGAAGCTATCGGCATGCATAGGAAGCTAGTGGCATGCATTGGTTGTTTAGGGACATGCATTGAAAGTTACTGGCAAGCATCGGAAGCTATCGACATGTATAGGAAGCAACCAGCATGTATTGGTTACTATTGGCATGCATAGGAAGCTACCAACATGCGCTAGTTGCTAGCGGCATGCATAGGAAGCTACCGGCATGCGCTAGTTGCTACAAGCATGCATAGGAAGCTACCGGCATCTGTAGGTTTCTACTGGCATGCATTGGTAGCTTCCTATGAATGGCGGTAGCAACCTATGCATGCTGGTAGGTTCCTACGTATGCCCATAGCTTCCGATGCATGTCGGTAGTAACCTACGCATGCCGGTAGCTTCCTACGCATGCTAGTACCTTCCTATACATGACGGTAGTAGCCTATGCATGCTGGTAGCTTCCTATGCATGTTGAAATCAACCAACACATTCCAATAGCTTCCAACACATGTTGGTAGAAACCTACGCATGCTCGCAGCTTCCTACGAGCATGCGTAGGTTTCTACCAACATGTGTTGGAAGAAACCTACACATGCTCGTAGCTTCCTACGCATGCCGGTAGCAACCTACGCATGCTGGTAGCTCTCTATGCATGCTAGTAGCTTTCTATGCTGGCATGCATCGGTTGCTACTAGCATGCGTAGGTTCTACCAGCCTGCGTAGGAAGCTATCGATGTATGTCGGTAGAAATCAACGCATGACGGTAGCTTTCTATGTATGCCGATAGCAACTAATGCATGCTGGTAGCTTCCTATGCATGCTCATAGCACCCACTCGGCATGTAATGGAAGCTTCCGGTGCATCTAGTAGCTACGTGCATGCCTAGGTAGCACTCACCTACTAATGCATAAGCCTTATGCGTAAGACTCATGCATACTATGCATAAGGCTCATTCATAGCTTGCACAAGGCTACGCATTCATAGCTTATACATAAGCATCATGTATGCAGGTTATGCATAAAGCTTATGTATTCGGCTTATGCATTAGCCATATGCATAAGCTTTACACATAAAACTTGTGCATATGGATTTATACATGATGCTTATGCATACAGCTAATACATAAGTCTCCTACATAAGCTTATGTATAAGGCTATACATAGAGGCTTGTCGTTGCTAATGCATAAGCTTTATATATGAGGCTTATGCATGAGGCTTTATGCAAACATCTCATGCATAAACCTTATGTATAAGCCTCATGCATGACGCTTATACATTTGGTAATGTATGTCTTATGCACTACCCTTATGTATGAGGCTTATGCATAAGGCTAATGCATAAGCTTTATGCACTAGCCTCATACATGAGGTTAAGGCATATGGCCACCTCTAGAGAGGAGCTATGCTATCCATGTAGGGGAGAAAAAGTAACAAATCCTAAAACTTGCAAACCCTATAACATGTAAAAGCATAAAAGAGAGGAAACATAAAAGTGAGAGATCTCTTACCTTAGGGGGCTTGTATGTGTGGATAACCTACAAAATCAAACCAAATAAAGGAAAAAAGTATTAGTAAGCCTAATCTTAACCCTAAACGAAAGCATATACAAAACCCTAATCTTAATTGAAATCTTAATGAAATATTTTACCCTAACTTATTGAATCTTTATTTTTTCCTTCTCATTATAGCTTAGCCCTAACCCTAGATTCTAAATACAAAACATAATAGAGAGCTTTGATGGAGAGCTCTCCATCAAATCTCTTTATTAGGGTTTTTATGTAGAAGGTAGGGTTAGGGTCAAGCTTCAATGAGAAGGAAAAAAGAAGAAAAGAAAAACTTAAAAGAGAAGAGAAATACTCACAAGAATGCTTTGATGGAAAGCTTGTTTGCATAGGAAATGAAAGAAAATAGTAGACATACCCTACTTGAGCTTGAGGAGAATAGGGTAGGAGAGGTAGAAGTGATAGAAAAGGCAAAAACCTACCAAAAAAATCTTAGAGTACAAGTTTATTGTATTCAAAAAAATCTTAGAGTACAAGTTTATTGTATTCAAAAAAGATAAAACTACGCGGCGGCAAAAGAAGCGACAAAAAAAGTGAGATATTGTTACAGTATACCAGTAGAGTGCTCAGTGTTTTTTAACTTCTCAATAGCAAAAAAACACTGCTGGGTAGTAAAATTACGCTGTTGAGTAGCGAAAAAATGTTGTAGAGGAGCGATATATCGTTGTTGAGCATCTTGAAAACCCCTGATATTTTCCTTACAAAAACGCTGAAAAAAACTCTCCTATGCTCCCGATGTGTTATAGTGGCTCCTATATTGTATTTTTTTATGTGTGTGATCACCGTTTGTCTATTAAAGGCATACCATATTGGGATTTTAGGTGCAGAGTATAAGTTGTGGATTAGGTGTTTGCATAAGTTGTAGATGTTGAGGCACTTGTAGATGTTTTTTTGGAGCTGTAGGTTTGGTGAAACTCCCCCTTCCTTTGGTGAACTCGGTCATGTTAACAGTCCTAGGAGCCTAAATCTTTTGAGGGACTTGTAAAAGGAAGATTTTCTTTTGATTTGATTCTTCTCTTTATCGATTTTGGCACTGCAGGGTCAACCGTAGATGTTGCTTTTGTTGATGAGATTATGGGTGTTTACTTCCTTCTTGGCATCCAAATCCACGTATGCCTTGAGCTTCAAGAAGACGAGTTGCAATCCATCAAGAGGTAACCTATAGTTTGGATTGATTGGCTTTAGGGACCTACTTAAGGGTAGCTTGTGGCTTTCCTTTTTGATGCCCTACTGTTGTGGTAGCTGGTTCTTTATAAAGGTAGATGAAGATGTGGAGCTTGAAGATGACAGAATTTGTGGTGGTAAAGTGGATATCAATGTGGAGGGAACAACCTTGGATTGTGTCGATGTTGAGGCTTTCTCCTCGTGGCATTCATATGCTTGCTACTAGTCCAACACATTTGTTAATGTGCAGGCAGTGTTCGTGGAGTGTAAAAATGTACGGTTATGATTTTTTTCCTTTGAGACAGTGCTTGCGGTTTATTAAATTCTGCATTGAGCCGCTATCACCTAGTTTGATCCAAGAATAACAAGTACTTTTAAAGATCATGTTCGCATGACCCAAAAGCTACAGACCAACTTCCCATTATGACCATAGATGATAGTTTTAAGCAAACCACGAACCTTGGTATTTTAGGCACTTATACCCTCTATCCTTATATTACCCGTGTCAAGCATAGAATTATAGAACACTTTACCATAGGGGCTAGGTAATTAAATGGGTGTGGTAAGAGGTGTAATGAAATCATCCCTATTGTCAATTACCTCTCTAGCATAAGTTGCGACTTTCACCAGTGTCAATCATAGCATTATAGAACACTTTACCATAAGGGCTAGGTAATTTAATGGGTGTCCTAAGAGATGGAATGAAATCATCTATAGTGTAAATTACCTCTCTAGCATAAGTTGTACATTAATTCGAAGATTTATTTCTCGATAATTAAAGAAGTCTTTCCCATCTTTTCCTTGCCTCCTCTTGGACTTGGACTTGGATCTTCCTTTGAATGGCCCTTTCCTTGGTGGCTTGTTTGTCATGAGAAGCACATTAGGATTCTTTGATAAAGTGTCCATAGTATTTCTTAAACTTAAGTCTACCTACAAAACGTAACATGAAAACAAGTGATTAGTAACACATTTTTGAGAAAAAAAACACATGCTTTAAGCCTTATGCACCATGATGGCCTATGTATGCTTCAATATGTGAGAGGATCCCACTTCAAAATACTTGCTCAACCTCCTTACATTAGCATGCAATGACACTTCTCATTGAAATCTAACATATGAGTTCTAGAAAGCATTGTGATGACTATGTCTATACACATGTAGACTCTATGAGTAGAGAGAATACCTTGTGCATAGAAAAATAGGGCATAAGAAATATATGCCATATACATAAGAGAGTATAAACATTCAAAAAGTTTATACTCTCCATCCATGCATACCACTCCACCTCAAAGAAGATTTATGTATAAAAACATAACAGAGAGAAATATATGCTATATGCATGAGAGAGTATAAACATTCAAGAAGCTTATACTCTCCATCCACTCATAGCAATCCACATCCAAAAAGCTTATTGCGTAAAAACATAACGCATAAATCCTTATGCATAAATCTCATCCACAATCTTTATGTATACAACCTTATGTATTGAGCTTTATGCAAAGACTTTAATGCATGCATCAAGGTAGATGCGAGCTCTATGCATAGAGCTTAATGCTTCTTGCAAGATAGATGCAAGCTCTATGCATAGAGCTTAATGCTTCTTACAAGCTAGATGCAAGCTTATGCAAGGGTCTATGCATAGGCTTGCAAGAAACCTATGCATAGAGCTTATGCATAAGAAGGATATGCATAGAGCTTGCATGCTTATGTAGCTCTATGTATAGGCTTTATGCATATAGCTTGCAAGAAGCCTATGCATAGAGCTTATTCATAAGAAGGCTATGGATAGAGCTTGCAAGCTTATGCGAGCTCTATACCTAGGATTTATGCATAGAGCTTGCAACATGCTTCTTCATAAGCTTGAAAGAAGCCTATGAGTAGAGATTATGCATAAAACCTATACAAGAAGGCTATGCATAGAGCATGCAAGCTTATGTAAGCTCTATGCATAGGCTTTATGCATAGATCTTGCAAGAAGCCTATGCATAAAGCTTGTTTGCAAGAATCCTCAACTAACCCTATATCCGGCACCAAAGGGTGCAATAATACGTAGAAAAAATCATAAACGAGAAAAAGAAAAAGAGGGCTTACCTTTTTCTTTGTGAAGTCGAAGGAGACGATTGGTGAAAGATCTACAAGAAAAAGATTAAACAAAGTGATTGGTAGATTAAACATAACATTAAGAACTAATGCACAAGTAATACAAAACCCTAAAAGCTCTATGCATGCATTGAGAGCTCTCAACAATGCATAGAGAGCCAAAAAATCACAAAACCCTAAAAGACCAAAACTCTGACTTGAATAAGCCTACAAAATAGCAATAAAATAAATTAAAAAGTTAGTAAGGATACTTCATTTTAACATATTAGAAATCAAGAGAGGAAGTGAAAGATGAGGAGGAGAAGAGGAGAAAAACAAGTTGAGTTTATTTACCTTAATCTTAATGCATAAATGATTGAGAGCTTGTGGTTTATGTTGCTCTAACCCTAGCTTTTACATAGAAAGAATAATAGAGAGCTTTGATAGAGAGCTCTCTATCAAAGTTCTCCATTAGAACTTCTATGTGCAAGCTAGGGTTAGGACAATGAAAAAGAAGGGGAGAAAGGGAAAGGAAAGAGAGGGAAAGGGAAAGGAAAGAGAGGGAAAGGGAAAGAAAAGGTCACATAGAAAGCATAGTTGAATATCTCCATGAAATCTTGGAAAACAAGAGAGCAATGAAGCTTTCTATGAAATGTTGGGATAAAGGAAGAAAGGAAAGAGGCAAGTAGTTACCTTGGAGAGGGAGAGATCTTTGATGGAGGGAATTGGGTGGGAGGAATTACTGTTAAATCTGTCGTCCTAGCATATGCAACAAAGAGGTAAGTAGAGAGAAAGCAATCATGTTGATGGATTCAAGAAACACTGCCTCTATCTCTCTATCTGAAGCACACCATTATGAGAGGAGTCTATCACTAGCACGAAACCCCAACGAAAACAACACGAGCACGCACCAGAGCACCCAGCCTCCACCCCTAGTCCTTAGCTTCCCCAAAGGGATACTTCACAACCCTCCCAGCCACCCTACCGACATTAGCTGTGCTATTGAATCAGTTGTCATTTATGGTCAGCATTGACCTCCAATGTCTTTGATCTATTACCTTATACCCTCTCTTGACCATAGTTGGCTATTAGCTGTGCTAACCATACACACTTCCAAAATGGATACATAAACCCTCAGATCTTGCCTCCAAAGACTTCTCTTTGTATCTTGTCTATAATCTTATCTTCATAATCTCAAGGTGTTCTCCCCCATCTGATAGCCTCAAAAATAGATCTTAAAGCCTTTCAAATGTAGGCAGCTGCCCTCAACTAACCTCAATCTGACAACATACTCTCTTGCCTCCCCAGACAAGTCAGAACACTTACTAATACCTCTCTCTGAATTCGAATGGCTCTCCCAGTCAAGATTTGATTCCCCACACTTTTGACTATCTTTTGACCTTCCTCCTCCAGCCTTTGCCTTCGAATTCTGCTCCACAGCAGTTCTGCCACCAAAGTCAACAATAATTCAGACACTTTCCAAAGTGTCATGTGATAGCTATAAACCCTCAGAGACTTCTCAACTAATAAATATCTATCACCTCTTAGGTTCTCTGCTGAGAGCATGCTACCAGCTCACAAACTACCTCCAAATGGGCAAAATCTACCCAACTAGCCAAGTTGACCTAGTTGACATAGATTCTAACTCCTTTGAGTCAACTGACCCCATAGGGACCTCTCCTTTGAGTCAACTGACCCCATAGGGACCTCTCCTTTGAGTCAATTGACCCCATAGGGACCTCAAAGGACTTAAATAACACTATTTCCAAGACTCACAGGCCATCAGTTGACCTGCAATGTCAAACAGCTACCTTAGAAACACTATAAAATAACAAGCTTTATGTTCATTGTCCGTAAAAAGGTGAAGAACTGTAAGAGCTCATGTGAAGAATCACTACCTTAGTCTTCTCTCATAAACCCACATCGCTTTCAACACAAGAGAATCCCTCAGATAACCAACTTCAAATCAAACTCACTAGACCAAGGAAAGCTCCCTCAGCATAATCCCAAGGCTCTCACACAACTCTCTCATGAAAAAAACTCCATCCCTCTTGTTTCTTCGCACACAAAAAAACCCCTATCTCCATGCATGCTTTTGCCTACTCTATCTAATTCTGTCACCATGCAAGCAATCTTATAGAAGCTGATTACATCCAGTTATGAATACACAACCACCCATTCAAGATCCTAAGCTTCCTTAGGTTTTAAATTATACCCAGTAAATTATTTTATTCTTCGTGGGGTTGGGATGAGCATCGTCATAGGACATATCCTCTTGGCCATAAAAACTTCCATCATCTTTTGCTAAACCCCCCATGGTTAAAGCATTTATGCTTAACCACTTGCTATGGATTCTCTGAAACAATCTTCAGCAAATAGTACCTTCAGCTCTAAGCAAACTTCTTCATGCTCCTGTGCTATAAACATGCTACTATTTTTGCTGCAACAAGATCGCTGCTGCGCAGCAGCGAAAAAGCGATGCTGAGGAGCAAAATATTGCTGCTAAGTAGCGCAATACCGCTACTAATTTTGCTGCTGATGAGGAGCGAATGTACTGCCTAATTAAAAAAAACTGGGGCAGACTAGGGAGTGTGCACAGAACTCCTCAGTCTACCCTAGCTCTTTTTTTTCTAATGTAGACAAAGTAAAACTCCTCAGTCTACCCTAGCTCTTTTTTTTCTAATGTAGACAAAGTAAAACTAACATAACTTCACATCATCATGAATAAGTGTAATGCAAAACTGACAAATACCAAAAACAAAAGACATTTGCAAACCATGGTTTTAGGAATGTCAACATTCAATTACAATACTTTGCAGATTACATAAGTGCATGTTTCCCAAAAACTCATATACAAGATAAGCATAATAAAAACCTATGGAGCTAGGGACTATCTAGATCTCATGTTGTGCGATTGGTATTATTCCTTGCGGTTTCACCCCCTTCACTTCTCACATTTCCATTACTATCGGTGGCTATGTTTGCACCACCATTTTGAGTTATATGATCCTAAAACATGATATAACTAACACAAGTGAGAAACAATTTTATAAAAACAAAGAGGTTTATGGTTTAGGAACTTACTTACTTCCCATTCTTGCCAAGTATCTTCTCTAGAGCTTGCAAATCCTGTTGTAATGCAAACCCCTATCATATAGAGCTTGCAAACCCCGCTGTAATGCAAAATCATATTCCTCTTACGTAGGGGAGCAGTCCATTGCTTCAAGCTGCAGTTGTATAAACAAGTGAGCATTTTAGAAAGTTGTTATTCAAGATAACCTTCTTTAATTAAAAGATAAGATACAATGTGAGGCTAATATATACTTAGAAATATTGTTGGGATATTGACTCCTCCATCATGTGTAACACCATGCCTCAAGTTATTTGACATCTACCTAAGAAAAAACATAAATACTTAAACCTCTTATGCATAGGAAGCTACCGGCATGCGTAGGTTGCTACCGGCATGCATTGGAAGCTACCGGCATGCACGTCGGTAGTAACCAATGCATGTTAGTAGCTTCTAATCCATGCCCGTAGAAGCAACCTACGCATGCCGATAGCTTCCTAAGCATGCCAGTAGCTTCCAATGCATGATGTTAGCTTCCTACGCATGTCGATAGTAACCTATGCATGCCGGTAGCAACCTATGCATGCTGGTAACTTCCTATGCATGCCCGTAGCTTTCTATGCCAGCATGCATTGGTTGCTACCGGCATGCGTTCAAAGCTACCTGCATACGTTTGAAGCTCCCGACATGCATAAGAAGCTACGCACATGTATAGGTTGCTACCGGCATGCATAGGAACCTACTGATGCTGGTAGGCAACCTACGCATGTCGGTATACGGGTAGTGTTATGTGCACATTATATGTGCATATACTAGGAGGCTAACCCACATTAGGCTTATGAGCACGAGAGCATGGGAACAAGCTCTAGTAGAGCATGGATTAGGACTAACCTTAAGGGTTAAGGTTAGGGTCAGGCATCCAAGGGTCACACATGGGAAATGGAGAGTCAAGAAAGACTTGAGGGCCCTCCTATATAATAGGGGGCGCATGGGGCACACTCATCAAGGGACGTTCTCTTGTGTAGAGGATTGTATCTACATTCTTGTTATTTCACACTAGAGCTTAGTGCCATTGTATTGAAGTCATACCTCTTGGTGGTATGGGACACCAAGGTTAAGGTATGTGGTACTTCATTATATTTCATGTGTGCAACCCTTGGGCTCATGGGTGATAGAGTTTATGCCTGATTTATGCATGTTTATGCATGTTGATTATGTAGAGAGATCTTAGGGTTTTAACAGTGGTATCAGAGCAATCTCTAGTTAATTGTTGTTGTTTCTACTTTCTTACTCCAATTTTTTATATTTTCCTAAAGTAAATTTTTATATTTACTAAATAAAATGTTATTTTATTGGTTTGTTTTGGTGATTTTGCATGTGGATCATCGATTGGAATGTGTGTTACGACTACTCAATGGATGAATCAACATTGCGGGGGAATTTCATGAGTTTAAAGCTATTTTTTTTCTTATTTTTTGGTGGTTTTAAATAAGCATTAATGGAAATTTTTACCAAATACCACATATTTTATTATGGATATTTTTGGAAGAATGGATTCCCTTAATTTCTAGAGTTTTAAGAATTTTTTTTCTAATTTTTTAGAAATTTTTTGAGTATTTTTATGGTTGAAAATGTATTTTTAATGCATTTTGCGGGTTTTCTGCGAGTATGTTTTCGATTTTTTGCCATTTTTTTTTGTGTAAAGTTCTCTCCCGTGTGCGTAAAGTTCTTCTCTTCTCCAAAATTTGATTTTTTATCTTCTATTTCTCTCTCGTACATGTGAACGTATTTTAATAGGATAATTTAATTAAATATTAATCGTTAATTAAACTTAATTATGATTAATACATGATTAATTAGATCTTAATCTTCCATCTCACAGAATAGAAGGAGAGGGTAGAGAGAGATAGTATTGGAGAAGGTGGAGAGAAGAGAAGAGAGAGGAGAGCTTCTTTATCTCTCTTCCTCTCTCAATTCGGCAGCGCCGCACAGGGGCGGGGGGGGTGTGCTCACTACTAGAGGTTTAGGGCATACCGACGTTAGAATACCGATGCAAATGTCAAACGTCGGTATGCCCGTTGTAATCTTGGAGGTGACAAGTCGGGCGGGCAATTTTTAAAATTTCATATACCGACCCGTATACCGACGTTTATACCGATGCGTATACCGAGGCATATATCGATGCGGATACCGACGCGTATACCAATGCTTGTAAGTTTTTTACAGCCGAGAACCTATTGTTCTCTGTTTCTACGGCGTCGAATTGCATCGAGAGAAGGTATGTGTCCGTCTATCTCCTTCAAGCTTTCCTCTTTTCTCCACTTTAACTTAACATCTTGCTTTTACTAATATGCTCTTGCTTTTGCTTTTTAGGATATAGGGCGTTTAGGGTTTTGTGTTTTTTTGGCTCTCTATGCATGTTGAGAGGTCTATATGTATGCATAGATCTCCTAATGCATGCATAGAGATTTTAGGGTTTTGTATTACTTGTGTATTAGTTCTTATTCTTATGTTTAATTTACTAATTACTTTGTTTAATATTTTGTTTTGCACGTCTTTCACCAATCCTCTCCTTCAGCTTTGCAAAAAAGAGGTAGTCCCTCTTTTGATTTTCCTTGTTTATGCTTTTTTCGACATATTATTATACCCCTGTTTTATGGTTTAGGGTTAGTTTAGGGTTCTTGCAAGCTTATACATAAGATTATTGCAAGATCTATGCATAAAACCTATCATAAGCTTGCAATCTCTATGCATAGCCTTCTTGCAAGCTTTATGCATAAGCTCTATTCATAGAGCTTGCGAGCTTGTAAAATCTTTATGCATAAGCTCTATTCATAGAGCTTGCGAGCTTGTAAAATCTTTATGCATAAGCTCTATGCATAGGCTTTATGCATAGAGTTTGCAAGCTTATAAAATCTCTATGCATAGGTTTCTTGAAAGCTTGCATGGACATTGTACGTACATAGAGCTTGCATAGCCTTCTTTCAAGATCTTTGCATAGCCTTCTTGTTGAAAGCTCTATGCATAGCCTTCTTGTAAGCTTAATGCATAAGCTCTATGTATAGGCTTTATACATAGAGGTTGTAAGATTATAAAAGCTCTATACATAGGGCTTGTAAGCTTATGCAAGATCTATATATATGAATCTAGCTGAATGCATGAATTAAGATCTATGCATAAAGTTTAATACATAATGTGTTAGATATAGATCTTATGGATGAGCTTTATGCATAAGGCTTCATGCGTTATGTTTTTATGCATAAAGCTTTTTTTGATGTAGAGTGCCTTGCATGGATGGAGAGCATAAGCTTTTTGAATGTTTATACTCTCTTATACATATAACATATATTTCTTATGCTTTGTTTTTCTATGGATAAGGTATTCTCTTTATTCATAGAGTTTATATATGTTATCAAGGTAAGATCTCTTATCCATGTAAGACAAGATCATGTTTATTACACCATTGGGTGATGGGATTAAGGGTTAGCATAGTGCATAAGGCTTATAGCGTAGAGCCTATGCATAAGACTTATGCATATGGCTTATGCATAGAGCTTATGCATAAGTCTTGCAGCCTTATTATGCAAGCTTATACTTAAGGCTTGCAAGCCTTACTATGCATACGATTGCATAAACATTATTCATAAAGCTTGCATAAGACTTATGTATAGAATATCACATAAGCTTATGTATAGAATATCACATAAGCTTATGTATAGATCATTATGCATAGGCTTTATGCATAAGGCTCTATGCGTTCAGCTTTAGGTGTAGGCTTCTATGCATAGAGCTCAATGTGTAGGCTCTATTTGCAGAATCTATGCATATAGATTTTTACATAAGGTCTTTATAAATAGCTATTTATGAATAGAGATATCCCCTCTCTCCATCCTTGTTCTAATTACCTTCTTAATTTTGTATGGAGAGAAGATAAGCTAATGTATAAGTTATTTTTAAAATCTCCCTCAACGGCTGGGGAAAAGAAGCCCGTTTGACGTTTTTTTTAATATTTTTAAAATCTCCCTCAACGGGGCTGGGGAAAAGAAGCCCGTTTGATGCTTTAAATGTCATTTTTAAAATCTCCCTCACGACAAGGGAAAAGAAGCCCTGTTTTATGGTTTACATAATGCTTTGTGTAATGCATAATGATTTGTATTTAATGAGCTACATATATATGTTATCCTGCTAGATGGAGCCTCTCAATCTTGAAGAGAGAATAGCGTGTCCATGCATGCGATGTAAGTACCAAATCTTTCGAAAACAAAGGATTTACAACCAGCATATTCATGACGCTGGCATATTTCCAATGGAGTGCTTGCAAAATTTACGGTTTCAATCGTACAACCAAGCAAGTGTGCAGCCGCATCTTGATAACATTGTGCCTATGAATTCTCATCCCCAACAAAGGATAAGAATATCGAAGGAGGGAGTGACAGATGGAGCTCAATTAACAGCACCCGAGGGAATGGAAGAAGGTCCGGAAATGGAAGAAGGTCCAATGGAGGAAATGTTGAATGCCTTCATCGAGCAACAAGAAGCTCTCTTCGAGGAGCATGAACATGAAGATCATCAACCACGACATTCTCAACGGTCAAATTATGAACCACAGGAAGAGGCCATTCATAAACTTGCACGCCTTCCACTACACAATGGTGCCAACACATCTGTATTGCATGCATCTCTTACGATGCTAAATTTACAGTCAATTTTTGGATGGTCTAATACAAGTGTCACTCAACTCTTCAAGTAAGGATTTTTTGGAGATTACACCTAATGTTGAAATGATAAATTTTCAACTTGTATTTGACTGAATCTTAATAGTAACGATCAGATATTGCCATACTTTCAGGCTTTTGAAAGACCAAATATTGCCCCCGGCAATAACAAGATGCCTCCATCTCGTGCAGATTCCAAGAATTTATTGAAATCCATAGGCATGGATTACAATAATATTCATGCTTGTCGCAATGATTGTTGCCTCTTCCGCCATGAATATGAGCATTTGCAAGAATGTCCCCATTGTGGCTCTAACAGATATAGAGAAGATGTTCAGGGGGAAGCTATCCCGGTAAAGGTTCTTAGGCACTTTCCAATCATCCCAAGAATAAAAAGCATGTTCAGGTGCAAATCTATAGCAAGCTTGATGACATGGCATGCCACAACTCGATCCACAGATGAAGTGATGCGTGTGCTGATTCACCTCCATGGTCACATTGAAGAGAAATGGTCGGCTTTTAGGGAAGATCCTCGTAACCTCCGTCTTGGCCTAGCAATGCACCACTTATTGATGAGTTACGCACCTTGTGGAACGGAATTGAAGTGAAGGACATGTCAAAGTAGCAGAGTGTCCAAAGACTTGCAACTGTGCAAGGTATTCTCATGTGGACAATGCATGATTGGCCTGGCTATGGAGAATGCTCAGGTTTGTCTATATCGGGTTACAATGCATGTCCTGTATGTGGTCCTCGACTTGATTCAAGATACTCAAAAGCATTACAAAAGAATGTCTACCAAGGACATGTTAGGTATCTTCTAGAAAATCGTGAATTGCGGGATGGTAATCTAGGAAGACCTCCTCCAAGTGCACTGAAGGCAAGCGATTGGAAGATCAAATGGGAGGAATGTGGCAACTTGGCATGTCTTGGGATGAAGAGGCTCTCTATCTTTCACGAACTCCCCTATTGGGGTGATCTCCTTATAAACCATTTGCTTGACCCGATGCATATTTTCAAGAATGTAGCTGACATTCTGTGAAAGACCATGACAGGAAAAAAGGAGACTAAAGGCCAAAGGGACGACTTAGAAGAGATAGGTTGCATGCAAGAGTTGTGGGCTCGCACTAGACCCAATGAAAAGGTGCTACTTCCAAGAGTCCCATGGGTTTTTAGTAAGATGGAGAAACAAGTCAAGAGGACAATTTCAGAGTTTCGGACTCCTACAGGTTGTATGCAATGCTTGAAAAGTGCATTTACAAAGGATGATGATCTTAGTGGCCTCAAGAGTCATGATTGGCACAAGTTTCTACAATTTGTGCTACCCATAGCAATAAAAGATTGCCTCACTGAAGACATTAGAGCTACTATCGATAAGATTGGCACATTGGTACACTGGATTTCTTCAAAAGAGATAAAGAGACAGTGCGTTTAAACTCCATAGAGGCAGTCTGCATGGTAGATAAGTTTTTCCCTACAAGTTTATTAACAATCCAGATGCATTTGCTAGTTCATGTTGTAGATGAGGTTGCAGTTGCTGGAATAGTCCATTCAAGATGGATGTTCTTTTTGGAGAGGTTTATGAAGACATTAAAGGGATTTGTTCGCCAAATGGCTCGCCCAGAGGGGTTCAGAAGGGTGGCTGATACAAGAGTCCCTTGTTTACATCACTGAATATTTAAGTTCTTCAGATCCAGAGATACCTCGACTATGGTCTCAAGAGTCTAACAGGCGAGTCATTGGTGAGGAACCTCAAGGCCAAGGCATTAAGAGAAAGATGGATAACAATTTGAGGGAAAAAATCAACAAATTTTGCATCTTGAACTCTCATGTAATGGAGAAGTGGATTGAGACATATGAAGCTCTCAAACGACAGTGAGTACAAGATCGTTTAAGTTTCAGAAGGAATCGCACTACAAGAAATCTCCCATATCCAGAAGGTATGCAAGCTCTTCCGGACTTTCCCACAGGTAGATGGCTAGAAGCTACAATTTTAGAAGCCAAACGTGCTGGTTTAACTATAACAGAGGAGGAGGAGGAGCTTACAAAAGGATGCGATTGGCATGTAAGTGTTTAAGTTCTACATGACTCTCTTTTTTTTCTCTACATGTCTCAGTGTTTGTTTGTCCATCAACAATCTTTATGTGCTATTTGTAGTATCACAAATATGGGACGTTTTGGTCACATGGACGTCATTTTCGAGTAGAACGAATAGACCAAAGAAGAGAAACCTTTGACTGTGGTGTCACAGCACAGTTTGTTCAAGAAAGTCATGTAAGTGCAAGTGATGATAACACAATTACTAGAATGCTTGATTACTTTGGAACCATTCAAAGGTTGGCTTCAAAAGTTTTGAGTTGTTTATCTTTGATGTGAAGTGGTTCAAGGTAATCACAAATGGGCCACATGCAACTGTACGTAGAGACAAGAGTGGCCTCATCCAAGTGGACTCCACAAAGGTATGGACCGATCAGCAAGATACTTTTGTGCGCCCAGAGCATTCTGAGCAGGTTGTCTTTAAAGCGGATCCAAAAGATCCACACTGGCTATTTGTGGTTCAAGTCGCCCCCCACAGTAAGCAAATTTTTGAAGAATTTGAGCTACAACAGGGTGATGTGGATTCATAGGGTGGTGGGGAGCAGCAAGAACAAGCCGATATCAATAATGAAGAGGAGCAAGCAAATGAAGAGGAGCAACTAGAGCAAGATCCAAATGAAGAGGTACAAACCAATGAAGCTGGAAAACATGTTGAGGAAGAAGACATAGATGATGAGGACATCATTCATCAAGGGACTTTTAATGATGAGGATGCTGAAATGTACATAGACATAGATGATGAGGACATCATTCATCAAGGGACTTTTAATGATGAGGATGCTGAAATGTACATAGACATAGATCTCTTTGGGGCTACTGATCTTAATAAGGATGATAGAATAGATAATGATTTTTAAAATGATGTATCTTAATGATTATGCAAATAGTTATGACATATTTGTAATGATTTTATGACATTGAAGATGCAAAGTGATATGGTTTATCATTGTTGTTTAATGATGAGGATGCTGAAATGTACATAGACATAGATCTCTTTGGGGCTACTGATCTTAATAAGGATGATAGAATAGATAATGATTTTTAAAATGATGTATCTTAATGATTATGCAAATAGTTATGACATATTTGTAATGATTTTATGACATTGAAGATGCAAAGTGATATGGTTTATCATTGTTGTTTAGGAAAGTTAATGTTTGTCATATGGTCCTTTCATTGTTTACCATTGTTAATGTTTACCGTCATAATCACTAGTGCAGGTGCAAATTGATATGGTTTTACCATTGTTGTTAATCATTGTTAATGTTTGTCATATGGTTCTTTCATTGTTTACCGTGTAATTTTCATTTCGCACAAGTTTGTCATATGGTTTTTTGTCAACAGGCCATGGGTGATGACTCACCGCCGCTCGACTATAGTCCTGATTTCTCATTTAACCCTACACCGCAGGGCATGAGTCCCCAGCAGTTATATGGTTTTCTCTTGTCCATGACTCCAGAGCAGAGAGCCATGGCTCAGAGTTATTGGGGTTCTGGAGCAGGGACATCTGCCTCACCATCTGGCTTCCCGACGCCAGTTCCCACACCCGTAGGTACGACTGTAGCTCCCACACCTCATACCACACAGCCTTCCACTCCTCTTACAGCTCGATCTACCACCTCTTCACATAGACGTCGCTCACGTAGGGGGAGGTTGTTGTGGTGGTAGTGCCACAGATGTTGTGACACCACCACCACGTGAGCGTCATCCTTCGCTCTCATCTGTTGATAGCACACCCATAGGTTTACCTTCCACTCCCTGGGGTGCACATGACCATGACAACAGCAAGATATACACAATTAGGGATGGGGCACCAATAATGAATAGTGCAGGGAAGGCAATGAAGACACGCATTCGACAATTGTGTACTATACAGTTTCACAACTCTGTCATGACTAAATGGGATCAGCAAGATAAGGAGAAGAAAAATTACATAAATATAAAGATAAAGCAAGAGTTTCAGCCATCTGACCCTATGAATGTCGTCTCTAATGAGTGGATACAGTATACAGTTCGCATTTTGATGGGGCATCGTAGGTCAGAGGCGAGGGATGCATTTAGAGAGGGGAAAGAGAAACCTGTTTGGCTAGATGACAGGGAGTGGGAAGCCATTGCTCATGAGCTCACAGAGACACCAGAGAGGTTTCAACAACAAAGAGAGGCAGCAAGGACAAGACTCCAAACAGTAGGGGCTTCTCATCTTGGGAGTGGTGGTTACGAAACCATGCGCCATGAATTCGTAAGTATTTGTAGTAATTTTATTTATCTAAATGTATGTATGTGGGCTAAATGTTGATTTCTAAAAGTTGTAATTGTTAATTGTTTGTGTAGGAGTTGGCTATGAATCGCCCACCAAGTAGGCAAGAAGAGAAGTACGATCACAAACATGGCCTTGTGGCCTTATTTGAGATGCTTGAAGAAGAAGGAGAGACCGTCAATTGGGAGGCATTACCATAATGTAAGATGACCTTCAAACTATTGGTATATGATGAAAAGATTCTTGAGTATTAATGTTTAATTTAATTTCTTGTTTATCTGAAAAATAAAAAAACGACCACGGTTGTCTTTTGTGCTCGTTTTTAGACAGAATGGTACTGTCTGTTTACTGTTGTTGAGTCTTGTTCATTGCAGGCAGCCAGGCAACACTATTCTATCTAAATTTTTTTTTTGCTATAGCGTCGGTATATTCCCCGGTATAGGTACCGGTACAGGCGCGCCGGTATATGTGCTGGTATACATGCCGGTATTGTCGTCGGTATAGACGCCGGTAGAACAACGGTATAGAACCCAGTATATGTCCCGGAATAGAAGCCGGTATGCTTGTCGGTATGGGCACCGGTGTAACGTCGGTATGGGCACCGGTGTAACATCGGTATAAACACCGGTATAGGCACCGATATTTTTCCCCGACGCTTATACCGACATCATCGTTCCGGTGCAGATACCGGCGTTTATACTGATGACATGGCTTTTTTAGACCCCGTTCAATGACGTCGGTATAAGCACCGGTATTAGGCTATCATGTAGTAGTGGTGGCTGCAGACAGCCCTGCCAGCAAAAAAGAACGCCCCCCCATAAAACTTTTGTTACAAGATTTACAATGAAAGCTTTATTAGGCTTTTTTTAGCTTTAAAATTTATTTTATTTAAAATAGATTTTGTTTTCTTTTCAAGAAATTTTCTAATGGAAAAGGGCTTGGAAAAAGGAAAAAAATCTTGAAAAAATATATTATTTCTCTGAAAATTTTATTCTTTCTTTTGGAAAGTTTTTTCTTTAAACCTTCTCGCTTTTCGCATTCTCGCGAAATATTTTGACTTTTGGAATTCCGAAAAATCTTTGGATATTTCGAATTCTAGAAAATCTTTTGACCTTTCGGATTCCGGAAACTTTTGACCTTTCATATTCCCTTTTTTTTGTCTTTTATTTTTCTTGAAACTTTTGGCTTTCTGTATTCCGAGAAAACCATTGGAATTCCAAAATTTTTTTGACCGTTCATATTCTAAATGCGTTCGTGGTAAATTAAAAATTTTAAAAAAGTCATGAAAACTAGTGGAAAATTAGACAAAGGATATTTTAATTTTTTGGAATATCTAGGATCGGTGATTGGCATGTGGTATGTCCATTAGGACACCCGTGACCATTCAAATTCTTTTAAAATTCTATTTTTGGCCCAAAAATTTAAGAAATCCATTAAAATTTTTAAATTTTTCATTGGATTTGAGAATTGTAGGGCGAAATTGAAACTTTTGTGGACGATGGGATTCTCATGAGAAATTAGGAATATTCTAGAAATTATTTTTAGAGATCCTAGAAATTAGTATTTTTTAAATATCAATGGTATTTTGGCAGAATTACTTGCTAAATTGTTTTAGGAAAATTATAGGTTTGGAGTGCCCTAAGATGGATTTTGGTGGTTTTCAAAATTGACATATTTTGAGGCCCTAGAAAATTAGAAAAAATTAGAAAAAAATCATGGTAATTCTTTTCTCTCAAGAATTCTTATTTTCGAGGGATATTTGGTGTGATAGTACGTTTTTTATGTACTCACACTAAACAAATGCGGGTTATTCGCATATTATTAATGCGAGTATGCCTTGTATTAATACTTTACTCTTTTGGATTGATTCTAGACGATGTTTTCATGATTTTTTAGCTAATGTCTAGCCACCAAATGCTAATTAAAGCATTTTTCTTATGTCTAGTTGTTTCTAGTGAATTAATTTGCTAGAACTTTTGGTCAAGAGGGGTCAAGAGAAAGGTGAAGAGAAAGGTGAAGAAAAATTTAATCCAAATTCATAGAGAACTCATTTACCATGGCTCATATTGACTTCTCCGTCAATGACAATGTCAATGACATGAGTGATCATCCCAACTCTAGAAGGGAAGATTTTTTAAAAGTTTCATGAAGAAGAAGAGGAGGTGGTAGCAAAGAGCGAATTTTTGGAGGTGACACAATGTCTCGAGGGGGGTATGATAACAAAATGCCATGATGAGATGGAATGACTTAAGGTTCACATTTTAACTCTGCAGAAAGCTCTTCTAGTCACCTCATCTACAACTACCAAAGCAGTTGCTCCGTCTTTTGCACCAAAGGTGTATGGCGAAGAGAAGAAGGAGAAGATAAAAGAATGTGTAGATGCCTGGCTTAACAGGTGGAATACACACTTTCCTTTTCACCCTTTCACTGATGTGCAAAAACTGCAAATGGCACAGGGTTTATTAAAGGGGAAAGCTTTGACTTGGTGGGAGGATCTAAAAGAATATTCTATTCCCACTACTAAGCTAGGATTTGAAGTTGCATTCAAGAAGGAATTTGTCCAACCAGAGGATGAATTCAAAGTTATTGCCAAAAGTTGGTTAAAAATAGCACGGCTAATCGGTCTTTTGATAACTATGTGCAAAAGTTTAGACAGTTGGCTGCTAAAGCCAAGTCTAATGATCATACTTTGTGTGGTCTTTTCATCAATGATTTATCTCATGATTATCAATACGACGTGAAGAAGTGCAAAGTTAAAATGGCTGAGGATGCTATTCAGGCTACTCAGGTTTTTCATAAGACAATGGTTGGCACCAATTCATCAAAACTAGCATCAAGTGAAAAGAAACCCACGTTCACTCATTCAAACAGTGGACAAAAAAAGAAATTGGTTTTCACACCAAAACCAATGCCAGAAAAAAACCAAAGTTTGTGAGTAAGGAAAAACTCACATGCTTTAAGTGCAAAGAGAAAGGATATACAAATAAATTTTGTCCTTTGAATGAAGCTACAACAACTTCGGTGCTTGGTCAAAAGGCAACACAGAAAAAGTTTATTCCAAGGAAATGTGTACACATTACAGAACTTCAAGGTAAATTCTCTGAAGTTAATGTTTCGCATCTTGAAGGAACTCAATGTTCAGATTATACTTTCAATAAATATGGTCCAAACAAATTATTTCGTGTTAACGGATTAGTGAAAGGACATCAAGTTCATATTTTGTTTGATCCTGGTAGTACTCACAATTTTATTGACAATATTAAGGTACGGAAGATGAAGCTGGAAACCATGTAGAATGATCGTATATACAAGGTCAGGATGGCTAGAGGACAAGTCCATATTCGGGACAAGAAGGTTTCAGAACTACCATTAGATATCTAATTGTACTCATATAGGCTTGATTTCCATGTCATGAGCTTGGGTCATGTGGATATAATTTTGGTAATGGAATGGTTTCATAGCAAAAATAAGAATTTTTCTATTGATTGGGTCATACATTTGATGTCTTTCCATCACAATGGAAGCCTTGTAACCCTTAAAGGTAACATTGTTGTACACAAGGAAACTTTTATCAATGAGCTGAAATTAATGGAAGATATTTTTAACTATGAACTTTTCCAGTTGGTTATGGATCCAGTGTCTTCGTGTATTCATTTTGATGCAAACACTATTTCTTTAGATGTTTGGGAAAGTAAAGTGTTAAGTTCCATTAAAAGCGAATTTCAGGATGTATTTCCTGATAAATTGCCTCATGGATTACCTCCTAAACGAGAGGTGGACCATAAAACAGAGCTAGGACCAGGGACAAAACCTCTTAGTATTCCTCTGTATCAGCTTAGCCAATATGAGGAGGATGAAATAGCCAAACAACTAGGTGAATATTTGAGGATGGATCAAATGACCAAGTGAGTCTCCTTTTGGGGTGCACCAGTTCTCCTAGTGAAGAAAAAGGATCAAGGTACCTGGAGGGTATCCATAAGCCTCATACATAAGGGTAGTGCATAAACCTCATGCATAAGACTTATGCATTACCAAATGGATAAGCCTCATGCATGAGGCTTATACATAAGTTTTATGCATAAGACTTTTGCATAAAGCCTCATGCATAAGCCTCATGTATAAAGCTTGTGCATTAGCGATAATGTATGCATGAGCTTATGTTTTAGCTGTATGCATAAGCATCATGTATAAATCCATATGCATAAGTCTTATGTGTAACACATGTATATGGCTAATGCATAAGCCGAATACATAAGATTTATGCATAAGCCTCACGCAAACTATGAATGTGTAGGCTTGTGGAAGCAATGAATGAGCCTTATGCATAGTATGCATGAGCCTTATGCATTAGGCGAGTGCTACCTAGGCATGCACGTAGTTGCGAGAATGCACCAAAAGCTCCCATTAAATGACGGGTGCTATGGGCATGCATAGGAAGCTACTGGCATGCAATGGTTGCTACCGCATCGGTAGCTTTCTACGCATGCCAATAGTAGTAACCTATGCATGCCGGTAGCTTCCATGCATGCCCGTAGCAACTAATGCATGCCAACATAGGAAGCTATAGGCATGCATAGGTTGCTATTGGCAAGCATAGGTTGTTACCGGCATGCATTAGTTGTGCTACCAGCATGTGTAGGAAGCTACCAGCATGCGTAGGAAGATACCGACATGCGTTGGTTACTATGAGCATGCATTGGAAGCTACTAGCATGTGTAGGTTGCTATTGGCATGCATCGAAAGCTACGAGCATGCATCGGAAGCTACTGACATGCATTGGAAGCTAACAACATGCATAAGAAGCTACCAATGCATGCCAGTAGCAACCTATGGAACCTGGTATCAACCAATGCATGCCGGTAGCTTTCTATGCATGCGGATAGTAACCAACACATGTCGGTAGCTTCCTATGCACATGTCGATAGTAACCAACGCATGCCAGTTTCTTCCTATGCGCATGTCGGTAGCTTTCTATGCGCATGCCGGTAGCTTCTGACGCATGCCCATAGCAACCTACGCATGCCCATAGCAACCTATGCATGCTAGTAGCAATCTACGCATGCCGGTAGCTTCCTATGCATAAGGGTTTTAAGTATTTATGTTTTTTCTTGGATAGATGGCAAATAACTTGAGGCATAATTTTACATGTGAGGAGGAGTCAATATCCCGACAATATTTCTAAGTATATATTAGTCTTACTACATTGTATCTTATCTTTTAATTATAGAAGGTTATCTTAAATAACAAGTTTCTAAAATTTTCACTTGTTTGTACAACTGCAGCTTGAAGCAGTGGACCGCCCCCCTACTCAAGAGGAATATGATTTTGCATTACAATGGGGTTTACAAGCTCTATTTGATAGGGTGCAAGATGAAGCATGGATTGTTATTACTGGATGAGATGCTTAGCAAGCATGGGAAGTAAGTACATTCCTAAACCCTTAACCTCTTTCTTTTTCCTAAGCTCTCCATCAAAGCTCTCTATTATGTTTTCTATTTAGAAGCTAGGGTTGGGATTAAGCTGTAATGAGAAGGAAAAAATAAAGATTCAATAAGTTAGGGTGAAATTTTTCATTAAGATTTCTATTAAGATTAGGGTTTTGTATATGCTTTCTATTAGGGTTACTAATACTTTTTTTCTTTATTTGGTTTGATTTTATAGGTTATCCACACATACAAGCCCCATAAGGTAAGAGATCTCTCCCTTTTATGTTTCCTCTCTTATGCTTTACATGTTATAGGGTTTGTAAGTTTTAGGATTTGTTATTTTTTCTCCCCTACATGGATAGCATAGCTCCTCTCTAGAGGTGGCCATATGCCTTAGCCTCATGTATGAGGCTAGTGCATAAAGCTTATGCATTAGCCTTATGCACAAGCCTTATGCCATAAGCCTCATACAAAAGGGTAGTGCATAAACCTCATGCATAAGACTTATGCATACCAAATATATAAGCCTCATGCATGAGGCTTATGCGCATAAGGTTTATGCATGAGATTTTTGCATGAAGCCTTATGCATAAGCCTCATGTATAAAGCTTATGCATTAGTAATAACCCTCTATGTATTAGCCATATGCATAAGCATCATGTATAAAGCCATATGCACGTCATATGGCTAATGCATAAGCCGGATACATAAGCTTTATGTATGAAATTTTATGCATAAGCCTCACGCATAATCCACATACATGAGGCTTATATATAAGCTAGGAATGCTTATCCTCATGCAAGCTATAGATGAGCCTTATGCATAGTATGCATGAGCCTTATGTGAATAAGGCTTATGCATTAGGCTAGTGCTACCTAGGCATGCACGTAGCTATCCAAATTCACCGAGAGATCCCATTACATGCCGAGTGCTATCGGCATGCAACTCATACTCATGTTGGTAGCTTCCTATACCGACATGCATTGATTGCTACCAGCATATGTTGGGAGCTATCGGCATGCGTATGTTGCTACTGGCATGAGTAGGTTACCAGTATGTAGGAAGCTTCCAAGGCTTCCTACGCATGCCGATAGCAACATACGCATGTGTAGGAAGCTTCCAAAGCTTCCTACGCATGTCAGTAACCTATTCATGCCGGTAGCAACATATGCATGCCAATAGCTCCCAACATATGCTGGTAGCAATCAACGCATGTTGGCATAGGACGCTATCGACATGTGTAGGTTGCTTCCAGCATGTGTTGGTTGCTACCGGATGTGTAGGAAGCTATCAGCATGTGTAGGAAGCTATCGGCATGCGTTGGAAGCTATCGGCATGCGTAGGTTGCTACTAGCATGCATTGGAAGCTACTAGCATGCGTAGGAAGCTACCGGCATGCATAGGTTGCTACCGACAAAGCGTAGGAAGCTACCAATGTATGCTGGTAGCAACCTACGTATGCCGGTAGCTTGCTATGCATGTCGATAGTAGCCAACGCATGCCAGTACCTTCCTGTGCATCCCAGTAGCAATCAACGCATATGCGGGTAGCTTCCTATGCATGCGGGTAGCTTTCGACACATGCCGGTAGCAACCTACGCATGTCCATAGCTTCCAACTCATGCCCATAGCTTCCAATACATGCCTGTAGAGCAAACAATGCATGCCCTTACCTTCCAACACATGCCGGTAGCTTCCTATGCATGCCGGTAGCAAACCAACGCATGCCCTTAGCTTCTAACACATGCCGGTAGCTTCCTATGCATGCCCTTAGCTTCCAACACATGCCGGTTGCTTTCTACACATGACGGTAGCTTCTAACACATGCCGGTAGCTTCCTATGCATGCCCTTAGCTTCCAACACATGCCGGTTGCTTTCTACACATGCCGGTAGCTTCCGACGCATGCCAATAGCTTCCTATGCATGCCGGTAGCAAACCAACGCATGCCCTTAGCTTCCAACACATGCCGGTTGCTTTCTACACATGTCGGTAGCTTCCGACGCATGCCAATAGCTTCCTATGCATGCCGGTAGCAAACCAACGCATGCCCTTAGCTTCTGACGCATGCCAATAGCTTCCTATGCATGCCGGTAGCAAACCAACGCATGCCCTTAGCTTCTAACACATGCCGGTAGCTTCCTATGCATGCCCTTAGCTTCCAACACATGCCGGTTGCTTTCTACACATGCCGGTAGTTTCTAACACATGCCGGTAGCTTCCTATGCATGCCCTTAGCTTCCAACACATGCCAGTTGCTTTCTACACATGCCGGTAGCTTCCGACGCATGCGAATAGCTTCCTATGCATGCCGGTAGCTTGCTATGCATAAGAGTTTTAAGTATTTATGTTTTTTCTTGGATAGATGGTAAATAATTTGAGGCGTGATGTCACAACAATATTTCTAAGTATATATTAGCCTCACATTGTATCTTATCTTTTATAAAAGAAGGTTATCTTAAATAACAACTTTCTAAAATGTTCACTTGTTTGTACAACTGCACCTTGAAGCAGTGGACCTCCTTCTACACGCAAGAGAAATATGATTTTTCATTACAACAGGGTTTGCAAGCTCTATTTGATAGGGTGCAAGATGAAGGATGGATTGTTATTACTGGAGGAGATGCTTGGCAAGAATGGCAAGTAAGTACATTCCTAAACCCTAAACCTCTTTGTTTTTGTAAAACTGACTCTCACTTGTGTTAGTTTTATTGTGTTTTAGGATCATATAACTCAAAACGGTGGTGCAAACGTAGCTACTGATAGCAATGGAAATGTGAGAAGCGAAGGGGCTAGAGCCGCAACAAGGAATAATACCAATCGCACAACATGAGATCTAGATAGTCCCTAGCTCCATAGGTTTTTATTATGCTTTATCTTGTATATGAGTTTTTTGGAAAAAAACACTTGTGTAATCCGCTAAGTATTGTAATTAAATTTTGACATTTCTAAAACCATGGTTTACAAATTTCTTTTGTTTTTGGTATTTGTAAGTTTTACATTACACTTGTTCATGATGATGTGAAGTTATGTTAGTTTTACTCTGTCTACATTAGGAAAAAAAGAAATGGGAGAGACTGGGGAGCTCTATGCAGACTCCCCAGTCAGCCCCAGTTTTTTTAATTTTACAGTACATTCGCTCAGCAACAAAACTAGCAGCATTATTACGCTTCTCAGCAGCAGCGAAATATCATCGCTGAGTAATGCTTTTTTGTTGCTAGTTTCGTTGCTGTGCATCAAACCGATTGTTGCAGTGAAAATAGTAGTGTGTTTAGTAGCAATATAGGCCCAACATCTCCACACCCTTCTAGTTATAAACGCCCTGCTATTTTTTGATGCTAAACTCTCATGTTATAGTGCACCTTTCAATGAAATCCAGCATTTCTAGTGACTTCAGCCAAAATTGTTAAAGATGGTAAGGTGGTGTTATGGATGTCTCTAGCACTAGATTAACATTCCCCCTTTTTTGATACAGATTCCATCCTTCAGATGATGTTAAAGGAGATAAGTCGATGCCACATGAGGAAAGCAACACAAAGCTTGACATTATCTGCATAACAACAAAAAAGAATATCATAGATGTAATCATCATACAATGGAGGTAAGACTTGCCAAACTTCCCAAAGATGCTAACAAGATGAAAATTAATGCAGATTAATCTTATAAATGAGTACAAACTCTTCTATCCATGAGCTTAGTGTAACAAGAGTATACCTATGGTTATGATCGCAGTCTCAAAACACAATGATTCACATAAACCACCTTACTGAGATGCTAAATCTGGAAGCAAAACTTTTTGTGATTAGATAGTTTACATTAAAAAAAACTATTTTTTTAAAGAATTTTATTTGTAATGATTTATTTATTTATTTTTTGGTGCTTTTTTTCAGCCACCACCCCTTGGAGACCAAAGCAATGGCACAAAGACCTCTACCAAGAGTATCTAAGAAGCAATACTAAGAACCTCCTATGGTGATGGTTTTCTTGGGGAGAAAAAATGCAAGGTTCTACCCGATGCAAAATCAAGCCATCGATCATCTAGCGTACCATTGTGGTATCCCAAAGACCTACCAAGATCCTACATGGAGATGAGTCTCTTCTTAGTCTTTTTTTTCTTTTTGTTTTCTTAATTAATTAATTAATTTATCTGTTTACTCTATAACAAATATCTTTTCACTCAGAAATTACCTAGAGAGCTAGAATAGGGCTAAAGAGGGCTAAAGTACCATTGTGGTATCCCAAAGACCTACCAAGATCCTACATGGAGATGAGTCTCTTCTTAGTCTTTTTTTTCTTTTTGTTTTCTTAATTAATTAATTAACTTATCTGTTTACTCTATAACAAATATCTTTTCACTCAGAAATTACCTATTGAGCTAGAATAGGGCTCAATCAAGATAGAGTTAAATACTTGGGATACTCCTTTGGCATACCTTATTTTAGATGCACAATAGAAAGACTAGTACTCTTTTAAGAAAAAATGCTAGAATTAATATTCATCTAGATAGGAATTAAGAGAAAACTAGAATAGTCTAGGGGCAATGAAAGTAAAAAACTACAAAAGATCTATACATGAAGAGAAAATTTCAAATACACATGTTCAAATAGAAGAGACCTCGAGGGGTTCTCTATATGTAAACTCCCTATATCACGTGCGTTCAAGGCCTATTTTAAAAACCCCTTATCTGTAATTTTTTCTTGAAAAAAACACACTCTTTTTCTATTCAATCTGTAAATATCCCCTTTGAATGGTACCCTTCTAGAAGTATGTAAAAAATGTGTAAAAAAGGGATTGAAAAAACCCTTTCTATTAGACCCACATGCTACGCTTACATATTTATGAGTGACCCCCTCAACGAAGAGACTCGATGTTTACTACTTATAAGATTGTTGCATGTAAAGATGTGGAAGGCTACATTGATGGACATACCTTAGCAAACCTGTAAACTTGATTGCACACTTTGTTGACACACGTAAGAAAATAATAAAAATGAAGAGAAAATCTTATCGTAAGGTCATTGTCGAAAAGATGCAATGTGAATGGAAACTTAGACTCATCATCACTTAGTCTAGGTTCCTCATCTTCATAAGGTACTCCTAGCTTATATGCTTCTTGTGGCATACTTGGTACTGGCCTTAGGGCATTGTGACTAGACAAGGGCATTTGGATGTCATGCAAGTGAGCCAAACATCCATCCCCTGCATGGACACTATCAATGATGTCACCTACAATGGCCCAAAAACAGACAAGTATGCGGCAATAAAATCTCATAGTGATGATGCTAAGGCATCATAACATTCTATTCTCCAGGATTTCTCACCATCTTGCTCTGGATAGTCATCACTTGATGGGGTCTACCAAGGAATAGAGACAAAAGAATAGAGAACACTCTAATCATCGTCACTATGTGGTCACTCCTACAAGGAATTGAAGAAGTATGGTCTCATACTTTCTAAAGTAGGTTCTACACTTCCAACAAAGGTAGGACACGATTGCAAACATGCAATGCTCACAATCATGACATGGCTCAAGGGGGTGGAATTGTAAACAAAATAGCTCAGTGCATGCCAATAGCTTCCTATGCATGCCGGTAGCTTTTGACGCATGCCAATAGCTTCCTATGCATGCCGGTTGCTTCCTGTGCATGCCGGTAGCTTCCTATGCATGCCGGTATCTTCCTATGCATACGAGTTTTAAGTAATTATGTTTTTTCTTGGATAGATGGCAAATAACTTGAGGTGTGATGTTACACGTGAAGGAAGAGTCGATATCCCAACAATATTTCTAAGTATATATTAGCCTCACATTGTATCTTATCTCTTAATTAAAGAAGGTTATCTTAAATAAAAACTTTCTAAAATGTTCACTTGTTTGTGCAACTACACCTTGAAGCAGTGGACCTCCTTCTACGCAAGAGAAATATGATTTTTCATTACAACAGGGTTTGCAAGCTCTTTATTTGATAGGGTGCAAGATGAAGGATGGATTGTTATTACTGAAGGAGATGCTTGGCAAGAATGGCAAGTAAGTACATTCCTAAACCCTAAACCTCTTTGTTTTTGTGAAATTGATTCTCACTTGTGTTATTTTTTTGTGTTTTAGGATCATATAACTCGAAACGGTGGTGCAAACGTAGCTACCAATAGCAATGGAAATGTGAGAAGCGAAGGGGCCACAAGGAATAATACCAATCACACAACATGAGATCTAGATAGCCCCTAGCTCCAAAGATTTTTATTACACTTTATCTTGTATATGAGTTTTTTGGAAACATACACTTATGTAATCCGCTAAGTATTGTAATTGATAATCCGTTAAGTATTGTAATTGAATTTTGACATTCCTAAAACCATGGTTTGCAAATGTCTTTGTTTTTTATATTTGTAAGTTTTACATTACACTTGATGTTAAAGAAGATAAGTGGATGCCACATGAGGAAAGCAACACAAAGCTTGACATTATCTGCATAACAACAAAAAGAATATCATAGATGTAATCATCATACAATGGAGGTAAGACTTGCCAAACTTCCCAAAGATGCTAAAAAGATGAAAATTAATGCAGATTTAACTTATAAATGATTACAAAGTCTTCTATCCATGAGCTTAGTGTAACAAGACTATACCTATGGCTATGATCGCAGTCTCAAAACACAATGATTCACATAAACCATCTTAGTGAGATGCTAAATCTAGAAGCAAAACTTTTTGTGATTCGATAGTTTACATAGAAAAAAACTATTTTTATAAGAATTTTTTTTAATGATTTATTTATTTATTTTTTGGTAATTTTTTTCAGCCACCACCACCCCTTGGAGACCAAAGCAATGGCACAAAGACCTCTACTAAGAGTATCTAAGAAGCACTACTAAGAACCTCCTATGGTGATGGTTTTCTTAGGGGGAAAAAATGCAAGGTTCTACTTGATGCAAAATCAAGCCATGGCTCATCTAAAGTACAATTGTGGTATCCCAAAGACCTACCAGGATCCTACATGGAGATGACTCTCTTCTTAGTCTTTTTTTTCTTTTTGTTTTCTTAATTAATTAATTAATTTATCTGTTTACTCTATAACAAATATCCTTTCACTCAGAAATTACCTAGAGAGCTAGAATAGGGCTAAAGAGGGCTCAATAAAGATAGAGTTAAATACTTGGGATACTCCTTTGGCATACCTTATTTTGGATGCACAATAGAAAGACTAGTACTCTTTTAAGAAAAAATGCTAGAATTAATATTCATCTAGATAGGAATTAAGAGAAAACTAGAATAGTCTAGGTGCAATGAAAGTAAAAAACTACAAAAGATCTATACATGAAGAGAAAGTTTCAAATACACATGTTCAAATAGAAGAGACCTCGAGGGGTTCTCTAGATGTAAACTCCCTATATCACGTGCGTTCAAGGACTATTTTAAAAACCCCTTATCCATAAATTTTTATTGAATAAAACACACTCTTTTTCTATTCAATCTAGAAATATCCCCTTTAAATGGTACCCTTCTGCATGTAAAAAATGTGTAAAAAGGGGATTTAAAAAACCCTTTCTATTGAACCCACGTGCTACGCTTACATATTTATGAGTGACCCCCTCGAGGAAGAGACTCGATGTTTACTACTTATAAGATTGTTGCGTATAAGGATGTGGAAGGCTACATTGATGGACATACCTTAGCAAGCCTGTAAACTTGATTGCACACTTTGATGACACACGTAAGAAAATAATAAAAATGAAGAGAAAAGCTTATCGCGTAAGGTCATTGTCGAAAAGATGCAATGTGAATGGAAACTAACACTCATCATCACTTAATCTAGGTTCCTCATCTTGACAGGGTACTCCTATTTTATATGCTTCTTGTGGCGTACTTGGTATTGGCCTTAGGGCATTGTGACTAGACAATGGCATTTGGATATCATGCAAGTGAGCCAAACATCCATCCCCTGCATGGACACTATCAATGATGTCAACTACACTGGCCCAAAACAGACAAGTATGTGGCAATAAAATCTCATAGTGATGATGCTAAGGCATCATAACATTCTATCCTCCATTTCTCACCCTCTTGCTTTGGATAGTCTTCACTTGATGGGGTCTACCAACTAGATAGAGAACACTTGATGGGGTCTACCAAGGAATAGAGAACACTCTAATCATCGTGTCACTATGGGGTCACTCCTACAAGGAATTGAAGAAGTCTAGTCTCATACTTTCTAAAGTAGGTTCTACACTTCCAACAAAGGACACAACTGCAAACATGCAATGCTCACAATAATGACATGGATCAAGGGGGTGGAATTGTAAACAAAATAGGTCAACAAATGCATTTTCACAACAAACCTCATCCAAGGATGCATAAAAATATCGCGAATGGGTTTGGAAGTAAGGAATACTTAACTCCCCCCTGCAAGTACCTTTCTATACTATCATTATCCAAAATGTGTCACACCAAGAGAAATCCATTTCTCAAGACCTCAAAGAAGGCAACACTCAAAGATCCTAGAAAAAGTGGATTCTTATCTCATTTTAAAAAAATATTTGTTGTGTGGGTTAGTTTGTATGTATATATCTTATGAGTATGTATAGAGATACAAGTCCTTATTTTGTGGTGTCAACGTTTTTCAACAAGCCTTCTCTGCATATGAGCATGAGGAAGTGTCGATGGGGAGAAAAGATTCTAGGGGGGCAGAGATATAGTAGTTGATAGAAATGCCTCCCTTGATAGAAATGCCTCCCTTGATGTCTCATGTTATCCTTGGACTTCACAAAGACTTGTCTACACCTTTTCTAGCCATCCTTTCTAAATTTTTTCATGTGGGATTCTTGCTTAAGGAGCACTTAACTACTGATGGTAGTTGGTACTCAAGGATTAAAGGTGGAAAGCGAGTTTCATAGGAGGGGATTTTGGACTCTCAAGTTCTTGGAAAGGTGGCGACATTAATGGAAGATTTGTTGATCAGTAGTCCTTTCCTTGGGTGGTGGGCTTTCTAGAGGTATTTATGTACATGGATCTTGGCTTGATGTTGAGGCACTTGTAGATGTTTTTTTGGCACTGTAGGTTTGGTTAGACTCCCCCATTATCACTACAAGGGATCGGGCTCATACCCGCGCTCCTAGCCGCTAAAAATGACTTGTGAAAAAAAGTAGCGGGCCCGTGTATCAGCGCGTGTATCATCACGGCCACAGACATGCGTGTAAAAGTGCGTGTATAGCACCTCTCAGACGCGCTTATACACGGGTGTGTAGCCGCGTTCTTTTTACAGACGTGTTGATACATGCGGCTATACACGCTTTTTCTTATTTTAGATGCGCTTATACACGAGTGTATAGCCGCGTTCTGTTCAGTTCAGATATCTCAGACGCGTTTATACCTGCGTCTATACACGCGTTTCTTTAATTTAGATGCACTTATACACGCGTAATTACCAATTTTGACGCATTAATACACGCGTATTTTACAGGGTATCCGCGTGGATACACGCGAGTTTTAGCAGTTTTGATGCGTTTATACACGCGAACAGAGAGCAAAAAAAAAATCCAGAGTGCTATTTGGTGCCTGAATACTGTTCCAGCATTCCAGCACCCAATAGCACTCTCTGGATTTTTTTTTTTGTGCATTAGACCATCCCATTAGACCATCCATGAAGAACATATGCACGAGGGAGATTAAGACAAGAATGACATGAATGCATACATTGTCAATACACGATTCAAGATAGACATGAATGTAATACTATCGATCAATCAATTCAATATTACTATCAAAATTTCATACATGTATACAAGGGAGTCCATATCTCGAAGTAGCCCATGGCTTGAGTTTACAAAAAAATATATACAATCACATCCTCAATATGGAATGTGATACTATAAGTTTGAGTACTACTCAGACCCAGATGATGACTCGGTGCTCCCTCCATGCTCAGATGAGCTCACATCGGTCGGAATGTCCGATGAGTAGTGCTCACGTCCACCTTCTGCAGCGGCGGCCGGCAAATTTTTTTTTCAAAAAGACCGACCCCCGACAAAGACAGAGTGTCCTTATAAAAGGACCATTGTCGCCCCTGTCAGGATCATTCACCCAATCGTGTGCAAATAGCATAAACAAAAGGACGGAGACAAACCCAAAGAGCAAAGAGCAAATAGCATAAACAAATCTGAGGAAAGAGACAAGGCACAGGACAAAGTGACTCACCTCTGAAAAAGTGAGTCTTCTCTGCTCCTTCTCTGCTCCCTCCTTCTCCCGTGTGTGTGCTCCTTTCTCTGCTCCCTCCTTGCTGTTGGAAGAGGCGAAAACAGGCGAAAACGCAAGCAGTGTTGATTTGTTAGTTCAAAATCTATATTTGGGGAAGGCGGGCTATTTTTAGTTTAAACATACCGCCGCGTTTATATTCGCGTTTATAAACGCGTGTATATTGGGGTGTATGGATTTTAGCTGCGTTTATACACACGTTTTGCAGAAATTACCCGCGTTAATACACGCGATTTTTAGGAAGTAGCCGCGTTAATACACGCAATTTTTAGGAAATAGCCGCGTCAATACACGCGATTTTTGTGCTTTCATTAAAAACATATTATGATTTTGTGTTTTTTGATTTGTACACAGGATGTCATCAACCTCTTCAAGCAGTTCTGGGGAAGATGAGACAATGCGTCATCATAATCGCGATGTGTGGTTGGGACAACGGATCAAATGTATGTGTAATCGATGTCAAGGATGCATTGTACGAGCACGTCAAATTACCTTGAATCACATCTCCATGTATGGAGAATGGAATCAAACAGGTTTAGAGGTGAGTAGATGTAAATTGATGGTATTCAAATGACTCATGGTATCCAAATTAAATTAATAGAGTTGTAATATATAAACTCTGATTAAAGCAGGATGCAGTACCACACCCTAACATGGTACCCTACACGCGACGAGAGCACGTAAAGCGTCGACGAGATGATGCTAGAGCTTCAGGATCTATTGTCAGAGATGAGTGGGAAAGGGATGACAATAGCCCTGCACCCCACGAAGTTGTGGAAGAGGAGGTGCTTGATGATATGGTGCGGAATCTTTTTAAGGATGATCCCAAAGGTATGGACGATGATGATATGGAACAAGAGCATCTTTATAAGTCTTCATCGACACCGGTGTTTGAAGGGTGCACATTCTCAGTTTTACGTGCTTCACTTGAACTACTTAATATACAAACAGTTTATGGATGGAGCAATGCAAGTCTTGACGCATTGTTGAAGTAAGCATTCTAACTTACAAATTTGAATTGGTGGTTTAAGGTTTAGGATTTAAGACTAATTATAATTGATGATATTGGATGCAGGCTATTATCAAACATGCTTCCAAAGGAAAATAGGCTACCCACCTCAAGAGACATAGCGAGGCGCTATGTGACATCTCTTGGAGGACTGGATTATAATAAAATACATGCATGCGTCAATGATTGCATTCTGTTTCGTGGGACGCATAAGGAGGCCTACATTGTCCCACTTGTGGTGAAGCAAGGTACAGAACAGATATGAAGAGTTTTGATGTACCTCGTAAAGTCTTGCGACACTTTCTTATAATTCCTCGCATCAAACACATGTTCAAGTGCAAATCCATAGCAGAGCTCATGTCATGGAATTCCTCACATCGATCGGATGATGGCATGTGGAGAATTCCCGCAGACACTCCTGCTTGGAAGCATATTGAAGATGAGTGTGCTCTTATGTGCGCAGTTCATACTACCTACTAGCATCGACCATTGTGCAAATAAGAGTTTGAAAAAATGTATTTATAAGATGGGCGAGCTTGTGAGGTATGTAAAACCCATGCTCAGATCACCCTTCATTATACCTTGCAAAATGAACGTGCATGAGGTATAACGTACTATTTATTTATTTTTTGGATATGTTAGTTCCAAAGCAATTGATCCAGCCACGTTGGATGATGCGCGTGTTATGGCAGTGGAGGTGGTTTGTTTGGTAGAGGAGACTTTTCCGCGAACCATTCTCACAAGTCAACTACATCTCATTGTGCATTTAGTGGATGAAATTGCTTTATGTGGTACTGTGCATGCACGCTGGATGTTCTTCCTAGAGCGCTTCATGAAGACCTTAAAAGACTTTGTGAGGCAAAGTGCAAGGCCTGAAGGAAGCATGGCCGAGGGTTGGTTGATACAAGAGTCTCTTGTATATATTTCAGAATTTCTTGGTCAGGTGGACAGCTCTTTGCCACGACTATGGAGCAATGAAGAGGACTTGAGGATGACCTCTATTGTGCCTCAAGGAAAAGGACAGAGTAAAGTAATTGACAGAACATTGATTGATGATCTCAATTTCACTTGTATCCTTAATAGTGATGTGATGAGCAGATGGGTTACAAGATATGAGGATGCAAAGACAAAAAGGCAAGCAGAAAGAGCTCTCTTTCGGAGGCAACATGGCTCTCGGAAGGCGTACCCTAAGCATCTAGCAACACTTCCGAATGATATCCATGTTGATTGGTTGCATGAGGAAATGGAGAGAGCAGAGAGTGACGAGGGGCTGCATATCACGGCGGAAGAATGGGAGTATGCACGAGGATGCATGTCAAAGGTACATAGAACTAATGTTTTGCATTAGTTGTAAGTGATTTGCTTTTAATATTTATTCACATTGCTTACACAAATATTGCTTCTATTTTGGTCCAGTGCACTATGTTCAATGCTATATGGTATGAAGGCAAGCATTTTCGAACACAAAGAATTGATGAAAAGAGAAATACACAAGATTGCGGTGTCATTAGTAGCTTTGAGGGAGCTAATGGAAAAATGGATGATTATTGTGGCATAATCCAAGACATATTTAGGCTTGACTTTCGTCGCTTCTTTGTGTATGTTTTGGATGTCAAATGGCAAATGAACGTGGTGGAAAAAGGGCCTGATGCAACGATAAAACGCCATGCAAGTGGATATGTAACTATTGACTCTACAAAGTTCTGGCAAACAAAGAAAGATAGGCTCGTATTGCCACAACAATGTGAGCAGGTATGCATTTTTTTACTAATGTGTTTCATGTGCATATATATCTAAGCTCGCGTACCCCTTGACTTTTGATATGCTAATTAATTACTGTACTGTGTGTATTTGAGTAGGTTATCTATCTACCAATGGTGCATGATATCAAATGGTGGTACGTCATCCCTATTGCACCACGTTCCAAAGTGATGTATAATACATTCACTGATATGGAGCATATGGAGGATGTAACAAGCCGCAATGAAGATGATGTCGAACATGCCATTGAAGATGTTGTGATCGATGATCAAGAAATAAGAGATGATCATGATAATGAGGATGAGCATGCCATTTCTCATGATCATGAGAATGACCCTACCATTGAGGATGATGGTGATGTTGATGAGGATGATCAGGACATCGATACCATTATCAATGGAGTACAGAATATCGATAATGGAATAAATTTAATTGTAGCCTTACCAATTGATCAAATGGATATTGATGTTGATCGTTTGGCAAGGATGGATCTTATTGAAGATGAGATCGAACCCTAACCAATCCATCACTGTATGTTCTAAATTGATGACATTTCTATCATCTCATATGCATGATTTATTTTTGAATATATTTCATTGTTGTAAATGCATGTAGTGGGATTGTGTAATGATGTATACTGTAATGTACTATGAGATGGTTTAAGGAAAATAGTTTTTAATTTTGTAAAGGAATTCAGTTTTTCTTCAGTTTTTCTCTGCCATGCGTGTATTAATCCGTGTATAGTAGCGTGTATTTATCCGTGTATAATAGCGAGTATTAATCCGTGAATATTACCGTGTATAGATGCGTGTATTACTGCGTGTATATAAATGCGTTTATACACGCGTTGATAAATGCAAACATACACGTGAACTGAAATGCTAAAATACACGCGCCCGATTCTATTCAAATACAGGCGCGACCATACACGCGTTCGTAATTTATCGCGTGTATGAAACGCGTGTATGGCAGCATTGTGTTGTAGTGTATTAAGGTGCATTCCGTTACGTTAAGAGTCCTAGGAGTCTACATCTTTTGAGAGACTAGTTAGGAAGGTTTGCTTTTGATTTTGTTCTTCTCTTTGTCACTTTTGGCACTACAAGTGGAAAGGATTGAGGGTCAACCATGGATGTTACTTTCATTGATGAGGTTATGGGTGTTGACTTCCTTGTTAGCATCCAAATCCACGTATTACCCCCATAGTAGCCTTGAGCTTCAAGAAGAAGAGTTAGAATCCCTCAAGAGATAACCTGTGGTTTGGATTAATTTTTCTCTTGGTGCCTTTAGGGTTTCTTAAGAGTAGGTTAGCAAGTGAGAATTGGTGGAGAAGCTTTAGCAACCTACTTAAGGGTAGATTGTGACTTTCCTTGTTGATGCCTTGCTGTTGCTGTGGTAGCTAGTTCTTTATAAAGGTAGATGCAGATGTGAAGCTTTAAGATGACGAACTTTGTGGTGGTTAAGTGGATGTCAATGTGGAGGGAACAACATTGGATTGTGCCATGTTGAGGCCTTTTCCTTGTGTCATTCAAATGCTTGCTACTAGTCCAACACATTTGTTAATGTGTTGGCCTTTTCCTTGTGTCATTCAAATGCTTGCTACTAGTCCAACACATTTGTTAATGTGGAGGCAGTGTTCGTGGATTATAAAAATGTAGGAGAAATGTAGGGTTATGATTTTGTCTCATTGACACACTCCTTGTGGTCTAGTCATTTCTGCATTGAGCTGCTATCACCTTGTTTGATACAAGAATGACATGTACTTTTAAAGATCATGCATGCATGACCTAAAAGCTACAAACCAACTACTTGTTATCACAATAGGTGATAGTTTGAAGCAAACCAAGTACTTTGGTATTTTAGGAACTTATACCCTCTATTCTTATGTTAGACTTTTCAAGCTAAGGTTTACCCAACTAATTTCATGGAGCAAATGAGAGTAGGTTACGACTAGCACCCATGTCAAGGATAGCATTTTAGAACACTTTACCATAGGGGCTAGGTGATTCAATGGGTGTCCTAAGAGGTGGAATGAAATCATCCCTATTGTCAATTACCTCTCTAGCATAAGTTGTGCAACAATTCCAAGCTTTATTTCTCGACATTGTAGAAGTTTTTCCCATATTTTCGTTGCCTCCTTTTGGACTTGGATCTTCCTTTGAACGGCCCTTTCCTTGATGGTTTGTTTGTGATGAGAAGCACATAAGGATTATTTGATAAGGGGTCCATAGTACTTCTTAAACTTACTATACCAACAATAAGGAAACCGGTAATCTCAACTCTATCTTAAGAGTCTCAACACGTATGTTGTGTTACGAGTGGTGATCAATGCAAGGATGCAACGCAAAGATGCAAGCAGGAAAACAAGAGACTTGACATTCTTATTTAGGGCTCTTGTAAAGAGTTCCAAGTTGTAGATGAGTGTGGGAGTGGGCTTCAGAATAATCCCACATGGGAAGTTTTAGGAGTTTTAGTATAAAAAGTGGCTCATTTGAGAGCTTATGGACACATTGGGCTACACTCATATTTGAGCTCTCTTGAGATTAGCTCTCCCTCTTGTTCATAGAGGTGCAAGCTCTTCTCTCTCCCCATCTACATTATTGTATGAGCAATGCTCTTTTTTTAAATTCAATGCAATGAGATGATGTTTGTCTCTCTTCTCATGTCTGTTCTCTAGTGTGCATGTTTCTTTGCTGATGCTTGTGGATTCTCTATTAGGCTTTGTGTGGATTCTCTATTAGGCTTTGTGTGGTAGTGGATTCAAGCTTAAGCTTCTCCATACCTTGTAGCTTATGCATGGGCAAGGCATTGCTTGAGTAGTGATTGAGAATGCATGTTTATTTCAAGTTCCATTAAGCTTCAAGGTTTGTATGCATGCTAGGGAAGTAAGTGCTTGAGAATGAAGTATGCTTTGAGCTTGTGTATGCATTAGCTTAGCTTTCTTCTTGTATTGGATGCATGAATGAGTGGGATGATGAGGGAATGAGCAATGGAAAGATTGAGCTTGTGTGTGTTAAGTCTATGTCAAGGTAGTGGTGTTCATAGCATTCTCTCCATTTGTGGATAAGCTTTTATGCACCGGTACGGGTTGAATCCCTAGCTCCGAAAGGGATGCAAATCCCATTGGATTGAGCTACACACGGATCATACTACTCATGCTACAAGTGAGAGAGTCTTCCGTCTCTCCATTGGCGCCGCTGCCGGGGAGAAGACTCAAAACCGGTTCAGAAGCTTGCATTACTACCACTATTTCTTTTTGTTTTTAGGTTTAGGGTTAGCATGAGTGTGGAATCTCGGAGCTAGTGATTAGAAGAGAAAAAATAGATTAGCACCCACTTACTTGTGCGGTTGAGATCTACTCCCGCTAATGTTTTCTCATTCATGTATATGCTTTCCATGGTTGTTTTCATCGTTGTGTTCATGTTTTGTTCATAGATTAGAAACAAAATTTGAATAATACATTAAGCTCAATGCATTATGTGTGAGTTTATTTATTATGCATTAAACTTGTGCTTAATGCAATATTACATGATGCATAATGCTCTACCCGCAGCAATAGAGGTGTGAAGCAGACGAAGGCAGCCGCAAGAAGGCTGGCCGACGGTGGTGAAGTGGCTTCCCGTTTGAACCACTTTAGTGCCAGAGAGCAGCTAAGGCAAGAGATCCGCAGGCTGCTAGATCTCTACAAAGATGATGCGATGGAGCTCAGTATCACGGTGACTGGCTACAGTCTCGGGGGAGCACTCGCCACCGTCAGCGCCTACGACCTGGCCTGTTCGGGCGAAAAGTGGTGAAGAGGCCGAGCGTCAGCGAAGGTCAGCAAAGAAGGAAGTGGCCGATAGCGCTTATTTTACGGGCGGCGGGAGCCGGTGCTAAGGTGACTGCAGTAGACTGAAGGCGACGGAGAGCTGGACACGGGCGAAGGTCAGGCCGTGAGGCGAAGGTCGACGGCAGGGCCAGAAGGAGAAGGAGGCGAGGCGAAAATAAAGCCGTTGAAGGCGGTGAAGGAGACGTGAAGGTGAAGTGGTAGCGTTGATCGGCGGCGGTTACGAAGGCGACAAGAGCTTGTGACTGCAACAGGAAGAAGGTGACTGCAATAGGAAGAGAGGGCTGCAGAGGCCCGGGGTGGAAGGTGGCTGGTGGCGGTGAAGAAAGCTGAAGAGAGAGCGGGGAGGCAAAGGAGAGGGGGGCCACGAAGTGGCTGAAGGTGGCGACTGTTTGCACAGCTGAGGAGTGGCCGGCGAAGGTGAAGCAGCGGCTAAAGCGAAGGCGGTGGTGACGGGTGAACAAAGCAGAAAGCAGAGGCCTGTGTGGGAGTGAAGAGCCGCCTGGCCGCGAAACGCACCAGAGAGGAGAAGCGAAGGTGACTGCCAGCTATGGAAGAAAAAAAAGAGGAGTTACCGGTGCACGATCCGGAGGCGATAAGGAAGATAAGGTTAGTATTTTTTATTTTTTTATATTTTGTCAATTTTCATGTTTTTTGTATTTTTTTAAAAAAATAATAAAATAATAAAAAGAAAAAAACAATAAAATAATAAAAAAAGAAAGAAAAAAGAAAAATTCTATAAATTATGTGTTTTATTTTGAGTCCATATTTTTTGCATATTTTGTATTTTTTTTTAAATTTTTGTAAATTTTTTTACATAATTAGTGTAATTTGCATAATTAGTATTTTTTAGCGTAATTCGTATTTTTGTGTAATTAGTAAAAAAATTAAAAAATTAAAAAATTAAAAAAAATTAAAAATAAGATAGTTACACACATATTCATGTTAGTTGCATTTAGTGGTTAGGTAGGGTTTAAATATATATATATATATATATATACATAAATATATATATATATATATATATAAAAAACCTTAAAATTTGACCTTATGCACTTGCGGTCGGGACGTCATATAGACACTGCCATAGGGCCTAGGGCACCTTCTAGAGTACCTACACAGGAAAGTGGGACCCAATCGGTAGGAAATTTGGCAGATATTGCTGAAACCTTTTTCGAATCCCAATCTGATACCCTTTCCAGAACAACTAGCTCATTGTCCATGGACAATCTAGGGCTGTCAAATAGTCATCCCTTAGCCCCAAATAGGACACCCACAAGATCTTTTAATCCATTTGAAGCCAACACCATGGGGTTACCACTCAATGTGAGACTTCAATATGTCTACACGAATGCTCAAGGAGCTAAGATCTTTAGGGATCCACAACAACGGTATCTTGTTAAGATCGCAGACTTTTTCTCAGAGCTTGATAGAGCACCTCTAGTCAATGACCAGGGTAACATGTACATGGGTGGAGATGGTGTTTGCTACGAAGTCACCTATCATCCAAGGAATGTAGACAAATTAGGGGAGCTCTCTAAAAGTGGGTTCTTAGACTTATCAAAGCTTTCCAGAGCAAGGGAGTCTAGAGATGATTGGCTCATTGAGCCGGACATGCTTGGACCATCCAATGCCCAGTCCTCAAAGTCATCCATAGATGATTTACTTTTTGTAGATCTAAATTTGGAAAGGGATAGGAAAGGCAAGAGCAAAATGGATCAGGGGGCTGAGAACCAATGGGAGTTTGTACGACAAATTCTAGTGACAAAGGTCTTGCAGGATGACCTACTTCAAGAGGTCTATAAGGACTCTTTAGAAGGATATTATGCCACAACTAGATTGCCAGAGCTAGATCTTCCTCTAGCACTTGTGGTGGTAGTCGAGAAGCTTGCAGAATACAAGAACCAGATCATTGATAAATGGTCCAATGAATATCGAACCTTATATTGGAAGGAGATTCGAGAGCTCACGTGGAAAGGACAACCATTATTCATGGAAGTGTTCTCAACAAATACAGCTAAACCAGGAGAGATAGCCTTTCTTGGAGAAACTGCTGCTCCTCCCCTACGAGAGTTCATTAGAGAGGGACCCTCAACATCAAAGTGGACCACTGCAAGTAGCCCCCAACTCTAGCCCCAAGATATTATCCTACACCAAGATGCAACCACAGATCACACCACAACAACGTTTCTCTCACTATGACAATCGGAGGGTAGGGGAGCCAACTCGGCCTCCCATAAATGCACCTCCTGAAATGCGGGTAACAAGATCTTTGGAGGGGGTTGGTGAGGTAGGTAATAGGGGACCCACACCAATTTGGGATGCATGTGGACCATCTTACCAAAGAGAGAAACAATTCCCACTGAGAGTGACAGGCCATAGGCCCTATGATGAGTATTCAAGAGAAGTAAGGCCATCAACTCTTCAGAAACTGGTAAAGAAGTACGAAGGGTCGGGAGATCCATATGACCATGTAGCAGCATTTAGGCAAGCAGTTCGAGCTGAGCAAGTGACTGACAAGCATACGCAAATTGAAGGATTTGCGCTCTCTTGAGAGACAGGCCCTTGCTTGGTTTCAGGCGCACTAGAGGCTTCAGACAAATCTTCTTTACGAGTTCTAGAAGAGAGATTCATTGCTGTTTTTTCCTTGATGGGGATTCAACATGACACGGTAGCAAACATCTACTCTTTCAAGCAAGGCGAGACTGAGAGTGTTAGAGATTGTGTAAATAGGATGAAGTAGTACATTAATCGTTGCCTAGAAGATGAGAAGCCCACCTAGAGTCGATTAATTTCTCTCTTCTTAAAAGGACTCAAAAATTCAACACTACATACACATCTCTATGCAAAGAAGCATACAAATTTCAATGAGTGTTGCCATGATACTATGGATTTCATAGATAACTTCAAATTCCAAGATGGTTCTGGCCCTAGGGTGCAACCTAGGGATCAGTGGGGTGATTACCAAAGTTCAGGGTGGGTGTAGTGCGCTAGTAAATCTAGACCAGATAGCTAACCTAGTACTAAGGAGATTGGGACAAACCTATCGCCCACCCATGCAGCCACAACAACAACAGTAGGTCCTCATCTTTGTGGAGCATGTGGCGGTAAACATAAAACCGAAGAATGTAATACCTTTTCTCCTCTAGTCACAAACCAACCCACAAAGAAGTGGTGCCAGGCCTGTGCTTGGAACTTTACCCACACCACATAGGAATGTACTCGCATTGCAAGAATGAGACAGGAGCGTGAGTGGAAAAGGGGTGGAGTGACTCCACAAATGCATCAACAGTATACTAATTTTGAACGTAAGCCACCGATGGCACAAGAGCAAGCAGGACCTGTTCTTGGAGCTCAACCTCCTGCTCCTGGGACTGCTACTGTGAGGGTTGTTGACTACGACAATTCAAATATGTGTAGAGACTTGGTAAACCTAGGCTATGTGGAGGAGGAATATGCATCATATTCATCCAAGGAAAATCTCTTTGAAAGTCCTGCATATCCAAGCCAAGCACTAGGGGAACAAAATTCTTTGATGTTGCTAGGCGGCTACTAACCTAGGACTCCAGGCCCCTCAGGTCAATGGCAGCAAAGGAAAGTAGAAGCCAAACTAATGGGCCCCTGTTTTTATGAGTGCGGAGACCCCCATTGGGCTCATGATTGTCCACATCGCTCAAGGCAAGCAGCTCGATCCAATACAACAGTACCACAGCTTCCACCAATTGAAAGATATTGTCTAGGGTGTTGTGTAGAACACTTCCCAAAGGATTGTTTACTGAAACCATATGAGGAAGGCACCTCTCAACCAAAGGTCTCACTCAACTTTGTAGGGGTAGTTCCATCGCCACCTTCATCAGAGAATGAGAATGTCGTGCCACTTAGAGTCATGACTAGATCACAGACACGAAATGTCGAAATGCAAACTGATGAGACACCTCGAACTAGGGATGCAAAGGCAAATCTAGTGGACAAGACTCTACATTCCAATAGAAAAAGGACCACTAGGAGGAAAAAGAACCGCAACAAGCGAACTAAAAGTGCATCCACTAGTTCTCAAGAAGTCTATAAACAAAACATGAGGGATCAAGCTTTTACATCCCAAGCACTGCATGAGGAGCATCAACCTCAACCTGGGCCTAGTGCTAAACAGGATGAGGCTAGTACGACCGAGGATAGTTCTGGGGGTTCTATTTTTGTGGATAAGGTGAATGAGACTCTAGATGCCATCATTGATGCTCATAGAAGTCACATTGCAGCTTTCTCTGAGCTACCCAAGAAGCTTCAAGAATACCCAAACCCTCGTGAAGAGAAGATCAATCTAGCTATACATCAGCAACTCATTAGGGAAGCTCAATCAATACTTGAGGGACCACCTCCGGGGCCCAACCTCTCTTAAGCCAACATTAGAAACCATACCAGAAGTGTCATCAAGTTGGGAAATGAAAAGTGAGCTCATCTCACAATCTCATAGCAAGAAGTTTGCACCAATTGCCACCGCATTGAAAGAAGGTATTCTGCCACCACCTAGCCTTGCCTTCCCATGCAATGATGAAGTTACTGATGCTAACGAGGACATGGCAAATGAGATGTGGGTAGCAGTTCATGAGAAAGTTAATGAGAATATGTCCTCTATTATTTCACCTCCATTCTCTGAGGTGGATTTTACCAGGGGCACAGAAAACAAGTTTAGACGCCCAAGCATCCAGGAGGAAGTTCAAACAATTGTTTCTCCTAGAAGTAAGCATACAATGAAAACCTTACCATCATATTTGGGAGAATATGAGAACTGTTCTCAAACCTTAAGGATACCCTCTATGCATAGAAGGTTGACAAAGGAGATGGATATGGGTATCGTCCAAGCTATTTTGTCAGCACCAGTGGCTTGTACCTTACCTTTGCTTGATTTGATAAAGCTTCGACCTGAGTTGTGGAATGATATTGCCATATGCTTGTCAGAGCAGGTATTGCTACAAAAGGGTCACCATCATTGTACTATACACCCTGAGACAAAGCATGTTATGCCAGTTCCTATCAACAAAGTAGGAAAATTTTATGAGGACAATCAGGGAAATGCTACCCTCCCATTAGAAGTGCGAAAAGTAGCTTCAACTGCAATACTTGATAGTGGTGCAGGAGTGGGCATTGTGACAAGGTCCATTTGGGAAAAGTGGGGCAAACTAGCTATTAGGAGTACCAGGATGTGCTTGCAGTTAGCAGATGGAAGCTTAGAACATCCCCTTGGGCTGCTTGAGAACATATTGGTCACTACATGTGGGATTGAATATGAGCACACCTTTGCAGTAGTGGATTTTGGAAAACATCCAAACTATGAAGTGATATTGGGTAGACCATTCATGCGACAATTTCAAATGATTCAAGATTGGGGATACAAAATTTATTTGTACCTCCGACATGATTCTGTCATCACAAGGGTCAACCTAAAGAATCACTCATATCGTGATGTAACAAGGTCTCCAATAGATGAGTTTGATTCTGCTTCATCTGAGGGCTCAAGAGTTACATTGTCAGATGGGCGAGAAGATCTGTGGATATGTGGAGCCTCATGTAGGGATTTCAACACTGAGAGACTTAAGGGTAATCGAAGTGTATCAGATGAGGCATACATTCCACAACCCTTCCCTGAGCACTTAATTGATCCACTAGAATGGAGTCATGTCCTTGCAACATTATCGACATGTGCTTTACCTAAGCCAATTCAATTTTGTGACTCAGATGGATATGACATTATTCCTATACGAATGGTACAACCACGAGACCTTCTAGATGTTTTGTACTATGGGGATGCATCCACAATAGCACTGCATGTAGAGGAAGTCTCAGTGGGGAGGATTTAACACTCAAATCTGCTAATGATGCTGATAAGGAAGATGGATGGGACTCTGATTTTGATAATGATGTAATAATCCCTGAGAAAGAGTTAGGAAAGGCACGCCTGCTCTTGAGAGGAAGGGAGGTTCAAGTAGAGATCCCTCGAAAAGCCGACCTAAACGTAAATGCTGTAAGAGCCAAGATGAGAGGGAACGACGTGAGAGACTACAAAAAGAAAAGGAGGAGTTTAAGAATAAACACTCTCGACCACCACCTCACTTCTCAGGAAAGAATGGATATCTATACTATGTCCAAGCACAAGATAGTATCAAAGACCAAGTAAAACGATCAGATGGATTCCAACTAGGAGAAAAGCTAAAAACTGTTAGCAAAAATCGCAAAAAAACGAAGAAACAAAAACCAAAACTCAAGTCTAAAACCGATTCAAAAGAGAATGTCGGAAGTGCAAACATAACGGTTGAACAAAAAAATCTGATGCAAGATTGCAAAGGAGAGCTCAAAACTGCATGGTCTTCAATGAGTGACGACTCAAGTGGACAAGAACAAGGTCTCAATGTTCCCCCCAACTTCACACAGTACACTCTTCAAGATCGAAAGATTGTTCTTCAACAGCCCATGCGACAAAAGCCAAGCATGCCAGGGGTTTCATATGATGGTCCAGAAGATGCAAAAAAAATTAATATCGCTAAGCCAGGAAAGGAGCCTCGCTATGTGTGGATTGCCACAGACTTGTCCTTAGATGAGGAGAAGTTATTAATTCAAACAATAAAGGAGTATCACGATGTTTTTGCTTGGAGTTATAAAGACCTCAAAGGAGTTGATCCAAGCATATGTCAGCATACAATTCCATTGCGAGAGGATGCAAAGTCTTCCAAGCAACGTCCTTATAATTACAATGAGAATTTTGCACGAAAGATAAAAGAAGAAATAGACAAGCTCTTAGAGGCAGAATTTATCTATGAGATTGAACACACTGAATGGGTCTCCCCTATTGTAGTGGTGCCCAAGAAAAATGGAAAACTTTGAGTATGTGTAAACCTCAAGAAGGTAAATGCAGCTACTGTAGGTGATCATTACCCACTTTCAATTACGGATCATGTTCTGAAACGAGTTGCAGGGAAAAAGGCATATAGTTTCTTGGATGGATTCTCCGGTTACAATCAAGTGTCAATTGATCCAAAGGATCAACACAAGATAGCCTTTGCTACTGAAGATGGTATCTTTGCCTATCGTGTTATGCCATTTGGTCTAACAAATGCACCAGCAACCTTTCAGCGGTTAATGAGTCATGTATTCAAGGAGTACCTTAGGCAATTTCTTGAGATCTTCATGGATGATTTATGTGTTCACTCACAAGAGCGTGATGATCATATAGAACACCTCAGACTTGTGTTTCAAAAGTGTCAAGTTTATCGTATACGCTTGAATCCTGACAAGTGCAAATTCATGGTAAGACAAGGAAAAATTTTGGGCCATATTGTTTCTCACAATGGGATTTCAACAGATATGGATAAAATTGATGTCATTGTCTCATTACCTCGGCCTATCAACCCTAAAGGGGTACAAATATTCATGGGACATTGTGGCTATTATCGTCGATTCATCTACATGTACGCTGTCCTAGCCAGACCATTATATGCTCTTCTTGTAAAGTTTAATTGGACTGATGAGTGTGAGGAATCCTTTCAAAAGTTGAAGCAAGCATTAGTGACTGCACCCATCTTACGGGCACCAGATTGGAACCAAATCTTTCATGTCCATATTGATGCTTCAAACTTTGCAATTGGATGTATTTTGGCTCAATCGGGAGAACATAATAAGGATTTCCCAATCTCATATGCTAGTCGACAGTTGAACAATGCTGAGAAGAATTATACCACAACCGAACGAGAAGGTTTGTCCATGATATATACAGTGAAAAAGTTTCGCCATTATCTTTTGGCAAACAAATTCATATTTTTTGTGGACCATCAAGCATTGCTATATTTGGTGAATAAGCCTTGTGCAACTAGAAGGATTGTGAGGTGGTTTGTCATATTTTTTGTGGACCATCAAGCATTGCTATATTTGGTGAATAAGCCTGGTGCAACTAGAAGGATTGTGAGGTGGTTTGTCATCCTTCTTGAGTTTGATTTTGAAGTGGAAGTCTGAAAAGGAACAACTCATCTTAGGGCAGATCATTTGTCTCGAATCACCTCTGGCAAAGCTCCTGTGGGTGTGGATGATGATATGTCAGATTCAACACTTTTCCTTGTAGAGACAGCTCCTAAATGGTTTGAATCCTTCTTAGAAATTTTGACAAGTAGGTAGATACAACTAGCGGGTCCTAATGTGGACCTATGGCGACCATTTAAGTTAATCTCAGGGAGATTATATCGTCAGGGTAATGATGGAGTGTTGTGGCTTATACCTAACCCTGACCAATATGAGGAGATCTTGGAATGGGCACATGCAGGTATCGGTGGAATCCATGCATCAGCTACTACTTGTGTTCGACGTATATCTCAGGATGGGCAATGGTGGCCTACCATGCATGCGGATGCTGAAATATTTGTTCGTAAAACTGTGCTTCATGTCAAATTCAACAGCCAATTCATAATGTCACATTATTCCAAATTTCAACTACACCAAGTTGGAGTAAGTATATTGTGGACTATCTTCAGCATGGTCATACTGATCAAAAAATTCCTAAATATCGAAAGCATGATATTGAAGTTGAAGCGGCAAACTATATTCTAATAGAGGGCCAACTCTACAAGAGGGGCAAGGATGGCAACTTACGCATGTGTGTATGTGAAGCTGACTACTTGAAAATCTTGACTCATGCACATGCACGCGTTGGGGGTGGACACTTTTCGGGCAATACCACAGCTAAGTTGATTAGGTGGTCTGGGCTTTGGTGGCCAACCTTACAAATGGATACCGAAGAATATGTAAAACATTGTGACGATTGTCTAAGGACCAAACCTCCCATCACAAAGGACAATATGCCATTACGGCCTATGTTAAGCACACGTGCTTTTGCAAAATGGGGTATTGATTTTGTCGATCCCATTAAACCTCCAGCTCGTCACACGCATACCGAATATATTATAGTCGCAACTGACTATTTGACCAAATGGGTAGAGGCAAAGGCTACAGTTAAAAATGATGCCAGAACCATAGCCAAGTTCTTGTATGAGTACGTGTTTACACGCTATGGCTTACCTATTGAAATCGTTAGTGATCAAGGTGTGCACTTTGTGAATGAGATCATAGAGTTTTTGCTTCAAGAATTTATGGTAATTCACAAGCGTTCTGCACCCTATCATCCCCAGACCAATGGACAAGCTGAGAGTACTAACAAGATTCTCTGCACAGCACTCACAAAGATTGTTGAGGGACATAGGACTGATTGGGAGCAAAAGTTGCACTCAGTTCTTTGGGCATATAGGACAGCCTATAAAACATCTGGGCACAACCCCATTTTGAGCTTGCTTTTGGGCTAGATGCAATTCTTCCCATTGAATTTCTTGTACCTACTCTACGAGTTGCTAACAATTGGACTGGAGGACTGGTCATGAGTTTTCACAATGCATTGATGAATTGGAAAAGCTTGATGAGATCTGCTTATTGGCGGTAATGGGGATGTATGCCGAGAAGAGGAGACAAAAGCAATGGTATGATAGAAATGTAAGAACTGGCCGATTCAAAAAAGGGGACCTTGTGCTCTTGTACACACTTAAGAAGCATAAGAGAAAGCTCAAGAAACGTGTCCTAGGACCGTTTGTGATTAATGAGCTTACTCCAAGTGGTAGAGTGCATTTAGAGACATTAGAAGGTGAGCAAATGCCTAACTTCATTAATGGAAGTCGTCTCAAGAAATACAATGAACCATTAACTGAAGCCATGCTTCAACAAATGCATGTTGCACACACACGGAAAGAAGCACATGACCTACTTAAACGTCAGGCTCAAGAAGAGGCTAAAGCTAGAGTTGCAAAAGCCAAGGAGCCTCGCAAGGCTTCTATGTTGGCCTTACAGTTGGCTACTGAACAATATGTCGATCCTTTCAATATTCAAGTGTGTCTTCATCTTCACGAGACTACCTATTTTATCTCTGCCTTAATTGACTCTGGTGCAGATTATAATGTTCTCTCATTTGACACATGGATAGCCTTGGGACAACCAACACTTGTGCACATTCCTATTGACTTACGAAGCTTCTCAGGTGAAGATAACCCTATAGAGGGAAAATGTGTTATTATGATGTCCATTCAGGATCACCAGATGTCAGTTCCCTTTTATGTGGCAAGTAAGTCCAAGGCAGTGGTAGAGGCTGTTCTCGGTCGATCATGGTTAAGTGCTACCAATTGTTCATTACATTGGAAGAATAGACAATACAAATTGCAAATTGATTCTGATTGCATCTTGGGATCTGCTACTCCACGAGCTTTATCATGTCAAAAGGGTGGTGTTTCTACCTTACACAACCCACTTTCAAAATCTGCTCTTGAAGCTCCAACACAAATGATGTGGATAATCGATGAGTCCTCAAGTGAGGGCCATGGCTGGCATGTACCAACTACTCTAGTCACTGCTTAAAGAAGGCTAGGTAAGAAGAAATTATCAATTTGGCTACCCAAAGATGCATACAAACTTGTACCATCTAGCCTAGTTGCTAAGCCTCCTAAAAAGCACATCTTTTCCAAGCCTAAACCTCAGATTGTTACTCATTGGGTCCTAAAGCATGTTCTTAAAGCACAAGGCTATTATGAGGGTGAAACAGCACTTTGGCTTCCCAAATGCCATGGTTTACTAGAGGTAAAAGAGTGTATCAATAAGATTCCAAAAGCCACCCTTGGTTTTCCATATCAGTGGGTGCAAAGGAAATCAACACAACCTCTTCAAGATAGGATAGGTGGTTGTGATAGCACCTAGAAATCTCCTTGTGTTGACCTTCCCAAAACATGTATTGAATCACCAGTTGTCCCAATTTCTCCTTGTTACACAATTCCACAATCAACTTGTGTACCTCAGACAAATCCAACTTTACATGAGTCTACTTTGAGCATAGATTCTAGCACTTCAATGCCTAAATTCTCTTATCTTGCTCAAATTCCTCGACAATTGCTAACCTTCCCACCTCTTAAGAAGGACATACCCAAAACCAAAGGTAAGGCATTAACACTACAATTGAAGCTCTTTGGTAGATCAGTGTTTGAATAGTCTCACATTTACTAATGTGGTTCCTTATGCCTTTAGAGGATTGTGTTCTTTTTGAGATGATCTTATCTACAATGTTTTTGCTTGGGATTGTAATGATGGATATGAGTGTATAAAGTTTGAAGTTTCTAAATTTCATTGTTCTACAACCAGATACCTCCTGATGGATACTTGGCGAGATACATGTCCACCATGCATTGACCCTGATAGTACTCAACCTGAATATCGTGGGGGTTATAGTGCTCCTCCTTTTCAAACTCATTCTAGGTACTTTTATGCTCCCTTAGGTGAAAATTGCTGTGGGCATCACTTTGTCACTTTATTCTATCAACAACATCACCCATTTCCACATTGTCAAGAGTGTGCACGACTCGTATTAGGAGAAGCTTCACACATTTTTTGGCTATGCCGCTCTTACTTTCGACGATATGGCACGGGCTTAATGAAACAAATTGTGGGAATTACACCCCAACGCCATAACCTTCTTAATGTGAGAGTACCAGACCGAGGACCAAATTAACGTAGATTACCTGAGGAGGTTCAAGCACACAACAATGGAGGGATACATGCATAAATGACTTGCAACCACCTATCTTGCAAGCCCTCCTTCCCCCAGCCTCAACATGTCAATTTTGGATCACTATGAGTACCTATATTGAGTAGTTCCAAAATCGAAATTGTCTGCTTAACCTTCCCATAGAACTAATGCTATATTTTAGCGAGGAAGCACTCCTTCCTCTACCACCTTCTCCAGAGGCCGGTTTTTGTACAGGGTTGTCCCTGCATCCTGAAGTGATTGATACCATCTTTCCAACAGAAGTGGACACGGATCCACCACCACCAGTACAAGGGTAAGCTTATCACCTCCACAATAAGATCAACAAGCCAAGGCACTTTTCTCCCACTGGGTTTTTTCCCTCGGCTATATTCGGTGATTGGCACCAATAACAAATTTTATTCCTTTCTTTTCTTTTCTTGTTTGTTAATAAACATTTTGTAGAGATCTCAGCTAAACAAGAGCATACAAACATGTCCCAATAGTCCACCTACCGTGCACACAAATTAGGAAGGGGGGAGACATACAATGCCTACAAAGAGCAAAGAGAAGCAATCTGCACAACATCAGCAATGCATCAATGCAAACGCACAACATCAACGAGCACTACAATAGTTGTATTCAAATCATAATCTTTTGTTCTTTATGTGCTTTTAACTTTTGGATATATTATTTGCATGTTCACACACAGTTGGCTGGTTTAAGTTTTAAATTAGTTGTTAAAATGTGGTGAGTGATTTCTAGATTCTTAGAGGACTTAGTAGAAGGTATTTCTATTTGGAGACGGTGTAGGATATATACCAATGGAGTATGCCAAGTTCTTATGCTCTCGAAGTATATTAGTTATCCCTAGTGTGGTAGCTACCTCTTAGGTATGGGCTAGGTGCTAGGATTAATAACAAATCTATGAAAATCATGCCCTAAAAAATATATACAAGTGAATCGAGACATGACGTGTCTACAGCCATGTGGAATGCTTGGTAGGACTTGGGGTTGTCTTAGCACCTTGGGGCCAATGCCTTGGTTTCCATGGGGTGAACACTGATGTCTAAAAGGTTAAGAAAGACCTTCAAGGACTCTATCGCCTTGATGGATGCTGGTAAGACTCTGGGGTATATTATGGGCCCTCGAGACCGATGCCCTCATCTTCATGGGATACTCCTTATGTCAAAAATAAAGAAAAGGGTCTATCGCCCTTGAGATACTTAGCGGCCTTTAGATTCTCTTGGCGGAGATCTCTTGGCCATTGCTTGGGTCTCATTGGGATGGAACCTTTCTCGTTATGCAACTTTTACACACACACACCCAAAAAAAAAAGGTCCAATCACCATTGCTCATATTTAGGAGTCGGGTTGCCACGTAGGAATAACTTAAACAATTGTAGAACATTGAGACTGCGGTCATAACCTATGGTGTACAAGCACACTTGCCTTTGCATAGCACTATCTACCACCTAGTCTCACTTTGACTAGTCTTTACTCACCTCTTTTAGCACTCTTCAAAACTCTAATCAGCCTTTTACTTGTATGCTCACGTGTGATATTGTCATTGCTGGTTTTTTTTCAATAAAAGTCTTTACTTGTATCCATTGTTTTTTGCAGCTTTTGCTTCTACCATGCTCGAGGACGTGCACAAAATAGGAAGGGGGAGTGTTGTGTGACGAGTGGTGATCAATGCAAGGATGCAATGCAAAGATGCAAGCACGAAAACAAGAGACTTGACATTCTTATTTAGGGCTCTTGTAAAGAGTTCCAAGTTGTAGATGAGTGTGGGAGTGGGCTTAAGAATAATCCCACATGGGAAGTTTTAGGAGTTTTAGCATAAAAAGTGGCTCATTTGAGAGCTTATGGACACATTGGGCTACACTCATGTTTGAGCTCTCTTGAGATTAGCTCTCCCTCTTGTTTATAGAGGTGCAAGCTCTTCTCTCTCCCCATCTACATTATTGTATGAGCAATGCTCTTTTTTTTTAATTCAATGCAATGAGATGATGTTTGTCTCTCTTCTCATGTCTATTCTCTAGTGTGCATGTTTCTTTGTTGATGCTTGTGGATTCTCTATTAGGCTTTGTGTGGTAGTGGATTTAAGCTTAAGCTTCTCCATAGCTTGTAGCTTATTCATGGGCAAGGCATTGCTTGAGTAGTGATTGAGAATGCATGTTTATTTCAAGTTCCATTAAGCTTCAAGGTTTGTATGCATGCTAGGGAAGTAAGTGCTTGAGAATGAAGTATGCTTTGAGCTTGTGTATGAAGTATGCTTTGAGCTTGTGTATGCATTAGCTTAGCTTTCTTCTTGTATTGGATGCATGAATGAGTGGGATGATGAGTGAATGAGTGGGATGATGAGCGAATGAGCAATGGCAAGATTGAGCTTGTGTGTGTTAAGTCTATGTCAAGGTAGTGCTGTTCATAGCATTCTCTCCATTTGTGGATAAGCTTTTGTGCACCGATACGGGTTGAATCCCTAGCTCCGAAAGGGATGTGAATCCCATTGGATTGAGCTACACACGGATCATACTACTCATGCTACAAGTGAGAGAGTCTTCCATCTCTCCAACGTATAGTAAGGAAAATTCACAAACCCTAAATGGTCTCTTTCTAGTGTATTTGAGATTCTTCTTTTCACTATGGCCCCCACACATAAGTATAAGATCTCTTACCTTGATTTGTTTGTCTTTGAGATTTTTTTTGAACCACTATTTGTGGTCCTTATTTGTTAGCATATTTTACATAGCGAGTTATCTTTCCTCCTCAAGTTGTTCCAAAACAAATAACCGATCATCCGATTCATTAACATCAAGCTTTTCAGTTATAGCTGCCCTTAAGTTGGGGGATCATGAACTCCCAAGGCATTACTACCTTAAGTCCATACACCATCTTAAAGGACGTGCAATCAATTACACATTGTATGATGTGCGATAGGCCCATAAAGTTGTTTTGAGCTTAGACTCCGAGTTAATGTATTGAGCCACCACCACTACCACTACCACTACCACTACCACTACCACTACCACTACCACTACCACCACCACTACCATGCAACAGCTACCACATATACCAGTGGTATAACCACCACTACCATGGCTATGGTGATGGGACTACCACTATGGTTGTTGGTACAATTAGACCTATACTGAACTCTATGCGTCACTCAATCAGTGGGGGTGATGGGACTTAATGAGCTGGGAATGGGTGAGGTGAGCACCAACCTAAGTTTTCTCATAGTGCTCAAAGGGATGAGCATCTAGAAGAAATTTTGAATCTCAACCTCCTACATGTAGTCCCATAGATTATAATACATGGAAGCTTCAAAACAAAACATACATTAGACCATACTCATGCAACATACATTACGACTCTTAGCTATAAATACATAGGATCTATGTATGTATGTATACATCTCTACGTAACATCAATTAGGACTCTAATTAGGCATATATGCAAGACCCTTATGCATATGAGACATAAGCCTTATGCATGAGCCACATGCATAAGGCATATGAGACATAAGCCTTATGCATGAGCCACATGCTAAGATCCTTATGCATGAGCCACGTGCTAACATCCTTATGCATGAGCCACATCACTAAGCTCTTTAATGTACCAAATCACTGAGAAATGATCCAATCAAGCATTATGATATACAATATGCCTTTACATCCATACATGTTGCATATTGCATATAAGTATCATTCGAGGTCACCAAGTGTCGAATACATGCCAAACATAGCTCTTTGTTTTGGTCAAAAACCTATAAATAGTTATATAAGAACACTAATCCACTTCCAAATTACTCAAATCGTATCCAAATCCAAGGCCCGGTCATTCATTGGCTTCATATCAAGTTTCTTTAACTATCAATAGAATCAATTTTACTAAGTTTGACCAAATGGGTGAATAATTAGATGATATAGTGACTCCTTTTTGCTAATTATAGTTTGCAACACTGTTCATCTTTCTTAATCGAGCTCATTCTTTCTTATTGTGCATTTGAGGAGATCCAAAGTCATCATTTTCATGTAGTACAAGCTTGGGGAAATAAATATGAGCTACTTTGACCATGTATGCCTTCATTTGATATCTTTTATGCACTAGGAAGCTAAGTTGAATGTTGCACTCATTTTCAGGCTATGGACTATTTTCGTAACACTTTCAAAGAGCTTGAGTTGAGATTAGGTAATTATTAGGGTGTGATATGTGTGCCTTAGCTACACACAAACACCTCAATATAGATGCAAATAATAAACAATTACAAGCTCCATACATATGAGCTTCCATAGAATATATAAGTTTCCTGCAAATCTATTTCACTTGCTCAAAAGTTGTCTCAATAGCTTGCCAATACATCTCTTCTCTTGTCCAATAATTAAAACATTCATCAATTACATCAATCCCACAAGGCTCCACAATGCCATACATTCACACAAGCCTTCTCAAAACTTCCATGGAGAGCTTGAAAATTAGAAATTTTTGTTGCTTGGTGTAGCTACTTGTTTTCTTTAATCTCTCAGAAAATACCTAATGTCCGAGTGTCTAGGATTAGTCACTAGTTAGCCCAAGCTTCAGAAGTGCTTCATTTGAGTGTGCTCCACAGCTCTAAAAACCATAATTTTTGCTCTTTCTTACTCTCTCAAGAAACCCTAATGAGAGCTACCCAGGCTCTGATACCATGAAAAGAGAAAAGAGGGGAACACATGAAATACACCTAAACTATACTTGCTCTCATTTCTTCAACACACACCAACTAGAGAAGCTCAATATCTTTCCTTCATTGTATTCCACAAGACACGGCACATTTCCTAATGATAATTTACCACTGAACTAAACCTAAAGCTAATGTCGACACGATTCACCAATTGGGTGGCACGGCCATTATTATCCACACACACACTACTAGACTAGTGTCCACAGCTACTGCTACCCTTTATCTATGTTGGATTGGATCTTATCTATGTATTCACATGTTAAGGGGATTTTTTTTGCCTAAACCATTTATTTTTTAAACAAAGATTAGCATAAGCTTTTTATTGAGGTGATAAAGGCCATGTGCCACTGAGGTGTGTACTACTAAGAAATCCTATATATCACGTGCGTTCAAGGGGTATTTTAAAAACCCCTTTACCTGTGAATTTTTCATGAATAAAATGACCCCTTTTTCTTTATGGACTTACGGGTTATTTTTTCAAAATTGATTAATACAACCCCTTCCGTAAATATATTTCAATAAACTTACCTTAAAAGTTTGGATTAAAAAACCCCTTCATTTGAACTCATGTGGTATAAAGTCTAAACCATTTATTTGTTTTTTATAAAGATTAGTATAAGCTTTTTATTGAGGTGATAAATGCTCTGTGCCTCCGAGGTGTGCCTTAGGAATTCTAGCCTAATGGGACATCTTTATAGATACCTTAAATGTATTCCTTTAGGGAATCTGCATTGTATGTTAAGGTCAAGGGATGTTGTTTGTGTGTTTTGGGTGATTTTCTAATAAGTTTTATTATAATTGTATTGAGGGGTTGCATGTGACACTAGGAACCCCCCTCAACATATTATATACATGCACAAAGGAACTTTACACTATCAATTCTCGTGCACACATATTGCTTTTAGTTATGTGTAAGGTCACTGGGCCTGCACAGACGCCTGTGTGGAGAGCAGCATACCCACAGCACTGGAGAGCCAGCTCAGACCGAGGAGGGACGACTTGGAGTCGCCAGCCTGTGTAAGAAGCTCCTGGAAGCAGTGTGCCAGATCAGCCTCGAATGCTTGCGAGGCAGATGCAGTCTCGGTGTAGACGCGGGACTGGCGCTTGTTACAGTGAAGGCGGCAAAGAAGGGAGGAGAGGAAAGACCTGGAAGCCATAGTACTGATGGTGCTGCTTACGGTTCCAGCCCAAGGAGAAGCAGATAGCAGCTGTTAGATCTATCTGCAATGACTGGCATTCAAATAGTGGGAGATGAGAAGGGAGCAATAGTCGAGGAGACACGCCATTATTTAATGAGCGAGGGTGGCCTCCAGCAGACACAACGCAATGCGAGATGCTGGCACGTCTTCACTTTTGCCGACTGCCATCGCTCTCTCTGCGGCTGCGTCTATTGCCACCACCGGCAAATTAAATTACATCTTTCCTACTCAGAGATCATCCCGCATGACACAATGTTGATGCTCATGCTACCCTACTTGACGACAAAAGGTGTACGTCGCTTCCAGAAAAGAAATCCATGCAAGCCTCATGATGCATTTGATAAGCTTTCTTTCCAACAACAACATGGAGACTTACGGGTTTTGCGTGTGATAAAGAAAAGTTCCACACGTGCACTCGTCCCCTCGGGCACATTTGAATATTCCGCTCATATTGGCCGTGACCGTGGTGGTAGAAAACTATTGATTGAAAATAGTAAGCATCATTACATTTTCGAAATGGACTCATAATGGAGTAGTTAAAAGGATATAATGTGTATACATGGGGGATAAAACCAAGGATTTCCAATGCACTAATGTGTACATTTTCTCAGTGCTACACATGCAAGTCCCCATGAACTTTTTGTTGGCCATGAAAACTACACTCAATATATTGAAAGACCTTCTTTTTTCTAACCTTGATGAAAGTATAAGTAGGCCAACCAATAGTAGTATCATTACATTTTTTAAATGGACTCATAAGGGAGTAGGAAGCTCTAATTTCTTGTTTACCATGATGGTGGTTGTGATGGATGTGTGGATGGATGTCATGATGGTGGTTGTGATGGATGTGTGGCTCACCATGATGAGTTGTGATCGAATATGTCTTGCTCACCATGATGGTTGTGATTGATGTATCTCACCATAGTAAGTGGATTTTGCTTGGCAATTGTTTAGAGATGTATTCCACTCTAAGGTGGAGGGCATAGTAAAAAATAAGAGACCAAAACCCCTAAAAAGATATATTTATGCATAAATGCTTCAACCATGGGGGGGTTTGGCATAAGATGATGGAATGTTTTATGGCCAAGGGGATATGCCCCATGAGGATGCTCATCCCAAGCCCAAGAAGAATAAAGTAATGTATTGGGTATGACTAAAAACCGAAATCTTAGGATTTGCATGGGCGGTTGCGTATTCACAACTTGATGTAATTAGCCTGCTATTAGATTTGTTGCATGGTGGCTAGCCGACAGAATTAGATAGAGTAGGTGAAAGAATGCATGGAGATAGGGGTATTGTTGTGCACGAAGAAAAAAGGGGGATGGAGTTTTTTGGTGAGAGATTTGGTATGAGAGAGTTGTGTGAGAGCCTTAGTGATGTGCTGAGAGATCTTGACCTGCTCTTGGAGGTTGTTTTGAAGTTGGTTATCTGCCAAATTCTTCAGTGTTGAAAGCGATGTGGGTTTGTGAGAGAAGACTAAGGTGTGTCCAAACTAGGGAGTGATGGATAAGATTGATCTAGATATCCCCGTTGTACCAGCCAGTGAAGCCATACAGTTTCTGTAATTGAATGATTAATGATGATCTTGTGAATATTTGAAAATACATGTTTGGATTTCCTTTTGGTCATTTGAGAGAGTTTCTTTTGATGATCTACTATTTGTTTCCTTAATCTGCTCAAGATTAAGTCTTATTATGTGTTACACACAGTCTTCTTTGAATATCCAGAGAATCAAATTATGTGATATCAAGGTTGTCTTTTGTGTTTTGGTTCAGTTCTATTTTGTATGGAAGGAGTTCTTTTGGTGATAAGCCTACAGGTGAGAGTTAACATTGGTTGAGTTGCGCTTGGGATTTGGGCTTGGGATAGTTAACCAGAGTTAGGGTTGATTTTGAGCCATCCACACATCAGAATGATGAGCAGGTGGTATAGAGATGTTGTTCTAACTAGTATTAGTTGAGGGGAAGTGATTTTTCACATCAGCTCTTACAGTTATGGACCTATCTGAGGACAGGAGACAGAAAGCTTGTTATTTTATAGTGTTTTTAAGGCAACTGTCTAACACAATAGGTCAGTTGATTTATTATGAGGCTTGAATCTAGTGTTGTTTAAGTGCTTTGAGGTCCCTGTGTGGTCAGCTTACTCAAAGGAGTTAGAGTCTATGTTAGCTAGATCAGCTTGGCTTGTTGGTGAGTAGATTCTATCCATTCAGAGGAAGCTATGAGTTAGTAGCAGTCAGCAGAGAACTTGGGACTGAGGTGATATCTTGCCTAGTTGAGAAGTCTTTGAGGGGTTATCATTGTTAGAGGACACTTTGGGAAGTGTTAGAATTGATGTTGACTTCGGAGGTAGAACGGCTCTATAGAAGCATTCGGAAGCACAGGCTACATGATGAAGGTTAGAAGATAGTCAAAAGAGTGTTAGTAGGACCATAAGGAAGGCGTTGGGAGAATGGATATTAAGTCTGTGGTGGACACCAGAGAGTCATAGAGGACATTGGAGAATCAAATTTAGACTAGGACAGCCATCTAAATTCGGCAACAGGTGATAGTAAGTGTTCTGACTTGTCTGGGGCAACCAAGAGAGTATATTGTCACTAAGAGGTTAGTTAAGGGAAGTTGCCTACATTGGAAAGGTTTTAAGATCTGTTTGTAAGGCTATCTGCCAATGGCAAAGACTGTCAACAGAAAACATTGTACTTTGACTTAAACTTAAAAGACAGAAATAGAACATATTACAGGAACATCAATGCGCAAAAAGATGAATGATTTATTCATGTTGGGTCATCTTTATATAAACGGATGTCGAAGAGTCAGAAAGTAATTTGGTACAAAGACATGGTGCTTCAATGACAGTGCTTCATACAAGCACACCGATACCCAGATGGGCGGATTACATCTAGATGGTTAGTTGGCTAGACGGACGGTTGGAAGGTCGGCGGGCTGCCGGATGGTTGGACCCGCCCAACACTTAGCACACCCACCGGTGGGTGGACGGATGTTGAATCCAAGACTCGAACCCACACGGATTGCCTCAGAGCTACTCCACATCTTCAAAGTCATCATTCACTCCATCATCTCAGTAGCTTGTGCTGCTCCTCCGACTCTGTGTGGCACCTCCACTAGCAGTGGGACCTCTAGTAGCAGTGGCACCTTCAGCAGCAAGTCTAGTTGGTTGGAGAGGTGGTAGAGGGATCTAGGCTATAGCATGTTGCTTGAGATAAGCTCCCATCCTTCGATACCAAACAGGTTCCACCAGATTAGCACTAGATGCCATTTTTGCAAGCCACTGAATGAATACACATCCTTGTCAGATAAACTAGATCTGATTATTCAATTCCTGTCAAGACATTCTTTGCAAGGTTGCAAACCTCTATTGGAGATCATCATTGTGATGTCTCAGCTCTTCCAGACCAGCTATGAGTTGTGCTTACCTTGTCATCATCCTTATAGCCTTCTTTGTCATCCCCTGGCTTTCTGGAAGTCCTTCCTACTCTACAAAGCCTTTATTCTGTTGTGCTATTTTTCCACTCCATCATTCCTTTTCATTCAATTTGGCTCTTAGCGTATTAATTTCCTTCATGCGTTCTTTCACCTCATTGGTATTCTCCTAATGCTCTTCCTTGTATGCTAACTTCAAGGCTACCAATTGATCTTTAACTTCATCATATCTCTACTGCTGCAGGGCTAAAGAGTGCTCCCTCAACATGGTGATAGTATTATGTCTTGACAAAGTACTGCTTGCTATACTTGGGATTAATTCTAAACCTATCATCATCACTTCTGTGTAGGAACAATCCGCATATCGGGCTCAATGACTTTATGTTTCCCAAGTCTACTCAACTTCAATAGATCTCCTTCCAACTATTAAATCTTCCTCCTCAATAGAGTTTGCTATTGAAAATTTGAGAAAGACGAACCAAATTCTTGCTATCCTAGCATGGCACTTTGCCCACGAGCTGGCTCCTGAACTCTGGTCTCTTACACCGGCACACAACTACATCCTTCAGTGCCCCAGAGTCAGGGTCTTCATACTCTCAGCAAGATTCTAGTTGGCTTACACCCGGGCTCTAGCAGAAGTTGTAGCCATTCCATGTGCTCCACCCACAAGGAAGCCAACTCCGCTATCATTATATCCGACAGATCTGCCAAAGTTTCTACGTCTAGGATCCGGTCACTCTCTGAAGGATTTGCAAACCCTTTCACATGGGCTTCCAGAAACTTGCCTGAGCTTGGGCCTCCGTGGTTTTTGCCTTAATTGTTTCAAACATCCGGAGATGATCTTCAGACACACAGACTCCATCCTCTTCTTTATGCTGGATAAGTCCTTCGAAAGTTCTCCCATTTGTTGCTTCAATTCTCCAACCTGAGTCTCCAACACAACATTTTGACTCTTTAGACTTAGAACTTCCTCATGTAGTTGCTCCATCTGCTCTCAACTTCCCACTATATTCCCACCTTCAAAGCATCTTACCAGGTATTAGGCGTAGCGGGGCGCGCTGTCTCCATTTTGAACTGCTCTGGCAATAGGGAGGAGTCTATCCTGAGTAGCATTGGTCCTCTTACGGGTTTGCTTGGTAGAGCCAAGGGAATATTCTCTAAAATTGTCCACCAACAGAGGCTTACTCCTCTTTTCTGAAATCTTTGGAAGTTTATCCGGAACCGTTAGCAGCATGCTGAGTTTCCTCTTTAGAGTAGACATTCTTGAACCCTCACTGGTTTCTCCAGATTGTGCCATCTGTGTAGTTTGCATAGACGGCTGAGCTTGCTGTAATTGTGATGCTGGGCAAGATGATTACAGCCTCTCGGACTGCTCTCTTTTCTCAGTAGTAGCAACCGGCTCCTTAGGTGCCATCTCTTCGGTTCTCTTTTCCTCCTCTTCTGTCTCGGCACGATCTTGGCCCAAAGATCTGACTTCCTCCTCGATGTCCATCCCGAGATATGATACCATGTCCCTCATGAATAAGACTATAAATAGTTGGCCCAGGCGAGTGTCGTGTTGCCGTGGTGAGCCGGGCCACCTCCTTCTTGAATCTGATGAGGAACACCTTAGCCCAAGAAACTGACCGTCCATGTTCTACTTTCAATAACCACGACATCGCCTATGCAGAAATATTGTGAATGTCTGATTCTGCAACCATAGCGTCTCTAGGAAGAACTTATAACAGGGAACCTTTGCTACTTCTGGGTTTGTGGTTTGCCAACCTGTATTCTCCTGAGATCATTTCACCAAAAAATCCATTAAGTGTTGATGCGTCCACCATTGACACATCCTGCCTTCCTTATAAGGGAAAATGTAGTCTGGTGCACTAACTACACATTCAGCTCATAACTTCTCCCTGCATACGGCACTCTGTCGCCCTTCTCCAAAGCTGCCGGGTGAACACGGGTGGCTTGCCAAGGTATATTAGCGAATGCTATCAAGTGTACTGTCTCTAGCCTGCACAGGCAGCAACTATAGCATTGTGGTCGTAAAAGGCAAGAAGAGCTTGAAATGCACCATGGCTATCTATGAGCAAGTTTGCTTGTGGGAGAGAAGAAACGAAAGATGAGCTTCACCAAATGGCATGCGAAGTTAATTTGGGCAAAAAAAATACCCCACCGCCTTGCAGGCAACCCTAAAAATGTGTGCTTGATCCTCATAATTAGAATAATGAGCTTGCAGCCCCATGCAGCCACCATAAACCACCTTTTCATAAGATTCTTCCGAAAATCTTGGGAACTCAATGACCTGCACACATGCACAATTAACCACTGGATCCTCCTCCTCATCAAACAGCCAAGGCGGAATCCGCCCATGGTACGGACGAAGTCGGTACCCATTAACAGGCTTGGTGAATTTCTCCCCCTATAGAGAACCCAAGAAAAAAGTACCATCATAGAATTTTTCCACAGTCCAATACAGTCCAGCCCAGCAGAGCTTCATCTTTCTTGGATGATGACCAAGACGAGAGTTGAACAGCAAAATTTAATCCTTTTTTTGAAATATCCGGAACTTAGAGTTACGATCCACCCAATTCTTCCTACGTGCTTGTAGCACATCGGACACAGGAACTTACAAACTGCTCTTCTCACAGCCCCGCCAAACTGCTCCATTCGATAAGCCAAGGACTCCTCTGGTCCCATCTTCTCCATCACTACAATTCTGAGACTTGGAACTAGAAACTCCATTGGAACAACGACCTCCACCCCATACACCAGTTTGAAGGGGGTCAATCCGGTTGCCACCTTGTAAACCATCCTAAAAGCCCACAGTGCTGAATAGAGCTTCTCATCCCCAGTCAGTTCGGTTCTCATTACTAACATCTTTAGGACCTTCTGTAGCACCTTATTACTAGACTCCGCCTGACCATTGGCTTGTGCGGGGATAATTAACAGTAGATTTCATGTGGATGATCAAATGCCAAGTCACTAAGTCCTTAATTACCGTATTCATGAAATGTCCACCTTGGTCACTATAAGTTCCACTGGACAACCAAAATAGGTCATGATCATATCATACAGGAATCTTGCCACCGTGACGGGGATATCTAGATCAATCTCATCCATCGAGCTAGTGAAGCCATACAGTTTTTATAATTGAATGAATAATGATGATCTTCTAAATATTTGAAAATACATGTTTGAAATTCCTTTTGGTCATTTGAGAGAGTTTCTTTTGATCAACTGTTTGTTTCCTTCATCTGCTCAAGATTAAGTCTTATTATGTGTTACAGAGTCTTCTTTGAATATCCAGAGAATCAAATTATGAGATATCAATGTTTTCTTTTGTGTTTTGGTTCAATTCTATTTTGTATGGAAGGAGTTCTTTTGGTGATAAGGCTACAAGTGAGAGTTAACATTGGTTGAGTTGGGGGCTTTGGATAGTTAACCTGAGTTAGGGTTGATTCTGAGCCATCCACGCATCAGAATGATGAGCAGGTGGTATAGAGATGTTGTTCTAACTAGTATTAGTTGAGGGGAAGTGATTTTTCACATCAGCTCTTACAATTATGGACCTATCTGAGGATAGGAGACAGAAAGCTTGTTATTTTATAATGTTTTTGAGGCAGCAGTCTAACACAAAAGGTCAGTTGATTTATTATTATGAGGCTTGAATCTAGTGTTGTTTAAGTGCTTTGAGGTCCCTGTGTGGTCAGCTTACTCAAAGGAGTTAGAATCTATGTTAGCTAGATCAGATTGGTTTGTTGGGTAGATTCTATCCATTTAGTGGAAGCTGTGAGTTGGTAGCAGTCAACAGAGAACCTAGGAGGTGATACCTTACCTAGCTGAGAAGTCTTTGAGGGGTTATTGACTATTAGAGGACACTTTGGGAAGTGTTAGAATTGATTGTTGACTTCAGAGGTAGAACCGCTCTATAGAAGAATTCGGAAGCAGAAGCTACATGATGAAGGTTAGAAGATAGTCAAAAGAGTGTCAGTGGGACCATTAGGAAGCATTGGAAGTGTGGATATTAAGTCTGCGGACACCGAAGAGTCATAGTGGACATTGGAGAATCAAATCTAGACTAGGAGAGCCATCTAAATTGGGTGGTGACAGGTGATAGTAAGTGTTCTAACTTGTCTGGGGGGGGCAGCCAAGAGAGTATATTGGACCACACTGAGAGGTCAGTTAAGGGAAGTTGCCTACATTTGAAAGGTTTTAAGATCTGTTTGTGAGGCTATTTGTTATTGGCAAAGACTATCAACAGAAAACATTGTACTTTGACTTAAACTTAAAAGACAAAAATAGAACTTCATATTACAAGAACATCAATGCGTAGAAAGATGAATGATTTATTCATGTCGGATCATCTTTATATAAACGGATGTCCAAGAGTCACAAAGTAATTTGGTACAAAGACATGGTGCTTCAATGAAAGCGCTTCATACAAGCACACCGATACATAGATGGGTGGATTACATCTAGATGGTTAGTCAGCTAGACAGACGCTTGGAAGGTCGGCGGGCCGCTGGATGGTTGGACCCGCCCAACACTTAGCACACCCGCCGGTGGAAGGATCTTGAATCCGAAACTCGAACCCACACGGATTGCCTCAAAGCTACTCCACATCTTCAAAGTTATCATTCGCTCCATCATCAGCAGCTTGTGTTGCTCCTCCGACTCTAAGGCACCTCTAGTAGTAGTGGCACCTCTAGCAGCAGTGGCACCTCCAGCAGCAAGTCTACCCCCCCGGTTGGAGAGGTGGTAAAGGGATCTGGGCTATAGCATGTTGCTTGAGATAAGCTCCCATCCCTCGATAGCAGACAGGTTCCACCAAATTAGCACTAGATGCCATTTTTGCAAGCCGTTGAATGAATACACATCCTTGTCAGATAACCTAGATATGATTATTCAATTCCTATGTAGACGTTCTTTGCAAAGTTGCAAACCTCTATTGGAGATCATCATTGTGACGTCTCAACTCTTCTAGACCAGCTATGAGCTATGCTTACCTTGTCATCATCCTTATAGCCTTCTTTGCCATCCCTTGGCTTTCCAGAAGTCCTTTCTGCTCTACAAAGCCTTTCTTCTGTTGTGCTATTTTTCCACTTCGTCGTTCCTTTTCATTCAATTTGGCTCTTAGCGTATTAATTTCCTTCATGCGTTCTTTCACCTCATTGGTATTCTCCTGATCCTCTTCCTTGTATGCTAACTTCAAGGCTACCAATTGATCTTTAACTTTGAACATCATATCTCTGCTGTGCTATAGGGCTAAAGAATGCTCCCTCAACATGGTGATAGTATTATGTCTTGACGAAGAACTGCTTGCCATACTTGGGATTAATTCTAAACCTATCATCACTTCTGTAGGAACAATCCACATCTAGGGCTCAATGACTTTATGTTTCCCAAGGCTACTCAACTTCAATAGATCTCCTTCCAACTGTTAAATCTTCCTCCTCAATAGAGTTTGCTGTTGAAAATTTGAGGAAGACGAACCAACTTCTTGCTGTCCTAGCATGGCACTTTGCCCATGGGCTGGATCCTGAACTCTGGTCTCTTACCGGCACACGACTGCATCCTTTGGTGCTCGAGAGTTAGGGTCTTCATCCTCTCGGCAAGATTCTAGCTGGCTTACACCCAGGCTCTAGCAGAAGTCATAGCCATTCCATGTGCTCCACCCACAAGGAAGCCAACCCAACTTGCCCGAGCTTAGGCCTCCATGGTTTACGCCGTCTTAATGATTTCCAACATCCGGAGATGATTTTCAGACACACAGACTCCATCCTCTTCTTTATGCTGGATAAGTCCTTTGAAAGCTCTCCCATTTGTTGCTTCAATTCTCCAACCTGAGTGTCTAACACAACATTTTGACTCTTTAGAGTTAGAACTTCCTCATGTAGTTGCTCCATCTGCTCTCATGTTGCCACTATATTCCCACCTTCAAAGCATCTTGCCAGAGTATTAGGCGTAGCGGGGCGGGCTATCTCCATTTTGAACTTCTCTGGCAGTAGGGAGAAGTCTATGCTCAGTAGCATCGGTCCTCTAATGGGTTTGATTGGTAGAGCCGGGGGAATCTTCTCTAAAATTGCCCACCAACAGAGGCTTACTCCTCTTTTCTGAAATCTTTGGAAGTTTATCCGGAACCGTTGGCAGCATGCTGAGTCTCCTCTTTAGAGTAGACATTCTTGAACCCTCACTGGTTTCTCCGAATTGCGCCATCTGTGTAGTTTGCATAGACGGCTCAACTTGTTATAATTGTGATGTTGGCCAAGATGATTCCAGCCTCTCGGACTGCTCTCTTTTCTCTTAGTAGTAGCAACCGGCTCCTTAGCTGCCATCTCTTCGGTTCTCTTTTCCTCCTCTTCTGTCTCAGCGCACGACGATCTTGGCCCAAAGATCCAACTTCCTACTCGATGGCCATCTCGAGATATGATACCTGGTCCCTCATGAATAAGACTGTAAATAGTTGGCCCAGATGAGTGTCGTGTTGCCTTGGTGAGCCGGGCCACCTACTTCTTGAATCTGATGAGGAACACCTTAGCCCAAGAAATTGACTGGCCATGTTCTACTTTCAACAACCACGACATTGCCTATGTAGAAATATTGACTGTCTGATTCTGCAACCATAGTGTCTCTAGGAAGAACTTATAACAGGCAACCTTTGCTACTTCTGGGTGTGGTATGCCAACCTATATTCTCCTGAGATCATATCGCCAAACAATCCATTAAGTGTTGATGCATCCACCATTGACACATCCTGCCTTCCTTGTAAGGGAAAATGTAGTCTGGTGAACTAACTACACGTTCAGCTCATAACTTCTCTCTGCATACTACACTGTGTCGCCCTTCTGTAACTGGGCAAGAATCTCCAAAACTGCCAGGTGAATAGGGGTGTCTTGACAAGGTATATTAGCAAATGCTATCAACTGTAGCCAGGCAACAACTACAGAGCATTGTGGTTGTAAAAGGCAAGAAGAGCTCGAAATGCACCATGGCTATCTGTCAGCAGGTTTGCTTGGCAAATACTACGGGAGAGAAGAAACGAAAGATGAGCTTCACCAAATGGCATGCGAAGTTAATTTAGGCAAAAAAAATACCCCACCGCCTTGCATGCAACCCTAAAAATGTGTGCCCGATCCTCCTCATATTTAGAATAATGAGCTCATGGCCCAACCGCCATAAACCGCCTTTTCATAAGATTCTTCTGAAAATCTTGGGAACTCAATGACCCCACACATGCACAATTAATCACTGGATCCTCCTCCTCATCAAACGGCCAAGGCGGCATCCATCCATGGTATGGACGAAGTCGGTACACATTAATGGGCTTGGTGAATTTCTCCCCCTACAGAGTGCCCAATAAAAAAGTACCATCGTAGATTTTATCCACAATCCAATACGGTCCCGCCCAGCAGAGCTTCATCTTTCCAGGATGATGACCAAAATGAGAGTTGAACAGCAAAACTGAATCCTTTTTTTGAAATATCCGGAACTTAGAGTTACGATCCACCCAATTCTTCCTACGTGCTTGTAGCACATCGGACATAGGAACTTACAAACTGCTCCTCTCCCAGCCGCACAATTGCTCCATTCGATGAGCCAAGGACTCCTTTGGTCCCAACTTCTCCATCACTGCAATTCTGAGACTTGGAACTAGAAACTCAATTGGAATGACCTCCTCCCCATACACCAGTTTGAATGGGGTCAATCCGGTTGCCACCTTATAGACCATCCTAAAAGCCCACAGTGCTGAATAGAGCTTCTCATCCCAGCTAGTTCGGTTCTCATTGACTAACTTCTTAAGGATCTTTGGTAGCACCTTATTACTGGACTCCGCCTGACCATTGGCTTGCACGGGGATAATTAACAATAGATTTCCTATGGATGATCAAATACCAAGTCACTAGGGGCTTAATTATTGCCATCGACTGAGCAGAATTATCCTTCAATGCATGAGCCTCCACCCACTTTGTGTAAGAATCTGTGGCCACCAAAATGTACCGATTCCCTGTCCATCTGACCAAACATCCAACCATTTGAAAGTACAACTAAACCATCAAAAATACAACCCATTTTTGAAAATGCTAAAATATCTCAAAAAACACTATTTTTTAAACTAAAAAGAGTACGAGCTCCTAAAAAGCTAAAAAAAACTGTTAAAAAGTGCAAGTTTTACACTTCAATACTTTGAAAGATGATAGAGTTGCTCATAAAATCACACATTTTTTGAGAAAAAAATACTCAATTTGCAATAAAATAATAATGTCCACAAAATTGGTTACAATGAGAGGTCTTATGCCTCTCGTGTTAAATCTTTGACTTTCTCCAGAATAATTTTTTTGGTTTGTTCTCGTAGATGACCCGACTTTTTCAAGGTAAAACCATAAACAAGAACTTCCACATCCTCCATGCTTAGGCTATCCACGCGATGTTGACTATGATTTGCTTTCTTTCCCTTTTTATTTACTCGAATCATCTCTGGATAATATTTTCCTGATAATACATCATCTCCATTGACCTTGAGCTTACTTTTCCATTTTCCTCAAGGACTTTAAGTACCTTTGCCAACCAAAAAGGACATCCGCTTTCATCATCTGTTGCTAACACTGTAGTCATTGCACCTACAGTGAGCTCCTCAATATTTTCTTCCCACATTTCCTTCTCTTGCAGTCGTCGTTGACTAGTCCTTCTAGCACCAACATACGCTTCGCGAGTCTCCCCATGTACCAATGTTTGCAATTCTATAGGCAATTCTGTTTGTTGATTTGGCATTTGAATATTATCATCACGGTCTTCAAGTTCTTGTACTCTCCAAAGAAAGGGCTCTAGATTTATCAGTGATCTTGAATTGCTTTGAACTTCCTCAATCAAGATTTCTTGCTCATGAAAAAATGTATTCCACCATCCAAGTGAGCAAGCTGGAAAATACACATGTGCTGATTGTATGGTCTCTTTAATTTCTATCAAACATTGCTGATAATTGATGGCTCGCTTTTCTTTTTGAGCTTTTGCTGCTTCAATGCTTGATGCCAAAAGCATTTTTGCTGCCTGAAGAATTTGTCGTTCTGGGACACTGAATAAAAACTTCAAACCATCTTGAGGATGCCATGCCTCTGAGTTAGAGTACTTCTTACACCACAAACGTGTTTCAGCTTCTTTTTCTTTTATTTTGAATTGATGTTGGAAACTATGGTCATTAAGCTGAGCGAATGCAGGGCTTGCAAAATCTCCACCTATTGCAAACTCTCTAAAATCATAGGTGCCTTTCAAAACATGAATTTCTGGCGTAGGATCATAAGCTTCTTTAAGAATTATGCACACCTCTGGAAGGTCAAATGCACTTTTCTTAGCAAGTTTGACTGAAAACCTACTAAACATCTGATCAATTTGATCATGAGTGTGACCCACCAACAAAAATCCAAGTTTGACATTTTTGAAAACTTTCTGCTGCACCAACATACTCAAATAAGCAAGCACTATTTGATTTTTGTTTTCCCTTGCCGTATTATCTAGCTGCACATAAAGTGTGCTAGGTAATTCTCCTTGCCATTCACTTACTATTTTCTGAATTATGGTGATGGTCAAGTTAGGGTCGTTGTGTAAATTTGGAAAGTTTATAAAAACTTTTGACATCATGATACCATTAAAGATGAGGGCTCCAACGTGTAGTTGTATGAAATTCTCTTCCTTCAAATTCTTTGGAGCACGCATAAAATGGAGTATCAATGTCTTCTTTTGATCCATTCCATCTATGACTAATCCCAAATACATTTCTTTCTGCTCAAGGCACTTCTTTTGATGCTTTGTTAGCTTTTGACGCTCTGTACTTTGTTGTTCTCGATGAGCTTTAATAAGTGCTTGTAGAATAGGACCTGAAAACTCAAAACAATGTAAAGCTAGTTTAAATTATACCACTTGGAATTCTCATTCATAAATTAAAACGTACAAAAAACACAAATCAAACATACCTTTTTCTTCAAATGTCTTTGCAACATCTCTTTTGGCTTTGAGCTCTGCACAAATTTGACAAATCCCCATTCTAGTTTTCTTGGGAATTTTCATATCAGCAAAATATTGTTTCCAAACTCTAAGAAATGAAGTAAATGAAAGAGATGACATGTTTCTTCCTTTCAACGTTTCCACGTAGAGGTTGTAAACTTCTCCCTTTGTAAAATTATCAGGCAAATGGGTGAATTTTGAATTTGGCATGCGCTCACCATTGTAAGTGACAAATCGTTCCATCCAGCTCTTGAGAAAACACAGCTGAGGAGTCTCACGTGTACTAAATGAGTACCGTGAATCTTCTTCCACCTGTTGCAACTGCTTTAAGATCTTTTGCATCCGTTGGTTGCTTAAACAAAACACTTGAAAAAACACTTTCGACACACAATCGTGCCAGAAACTGTATATTTTATCTTCTCTCCAGACCTTAATAAAAAACCATGTAATGTTGTATTCCGTTGAGCACGTTTTAAAGCAAAGAAGTTTTCACGTTCCTGCTTAATTTTTCTGAATCCAAGTGTCCTCAAGCAGTTTTTTTTACAACAATACACCCTACATGCCTCTCTCAATGCATTGCGATGCAAAAACTTGTCTTTTCTTCTCAAGAGAGTGGTTGTCTCCACACGAATAGGCTGAACTAATGATGGAGAAACTGGAACATCGGTATCAGAATTTGATAAATTAGCAAATAGTGGGCTTGTAACATCATCATCACTGATAGATTGGCTCAGACTTTTAGGAGTGAGTACGGATATAGGCACTTGAAAAGAGCAAAATAATCTTGAGAGAGACTTTTGTTGCCCTGCCATGACTAGGAACTTCAAACCTCTAAGTTTCTCTAAAAAAAAATGGTCTAAGCTACAAAGTGGAGTGTAATCTCAAATCCAAATAACTTACTTTTAATGCTTAGATTCAAAAATAATAATATTAATATAAATATTAAAATTATTAATTATTATAAAAGATGGGACTTAAAAGATGAGAGAAGTCCTTTTTAGAGACACATTCCAAGGGTCTACCGCTAAGAGAGCCACAAGAGCATTTTTTTTAATTTGGAGCATTTTTCTTGAGTTTAATTCTATAAGGTATGCATTTTCTTGATTACTTTGTTATTTGTTACAATTTTGAATTTTTCTTTCATTGTCATTTGGTTCAAAGTTTGCTACGAGGAAATTATGGCTAGGAAGAAAAACAAAAACATTATCTAAGGAGGTAAGTGATTTCAAAAATAGACTTTTTTTAAAAAGGTATTTTTTTGAGAGAATTGTTTGTCTTTTAAATACACAAAAATACCAAAACGAAGATTTCATACGTAAATTAAGAAAAAAAGAGGTTGAAAAAATAATATTTTATAAAATAAAGATTTAATCAATATTTTTAAAAATTATAATGACTTCATTTTTTAAAAAGCTAATTCTTGTGTTGTATTCTGGAATACAACACAAAAATCGATAAGTTGCCATGTTTCTTGTGTATTAAGTAGTTTGTATTCCAGAATACAAAGCTTGAAGTCACATTCTTAAAAATTTAACACTTATGCACTTTGAAATTGTATTCCAGAATCCATTGCTTGTACAAGTTGTATTTTGGAATATAGCTTCTCTCAACACTTGAGTTGTATTCCAGAATATGAAGCTTTTACAAGCTGTATTCAAAAATACACTTAAAATTGTATTCCAGAATACACAATTTCAACAATTTGTATTCTAGAATACAACTTCTCCATACTTGAGACTGTATTCCAGAATACACAGTTTCAACAAGCTGTATTCTAGAATGCAACTTCTTTTTGCACTTGAGTTGTATTCCAGAATACACAGCTTCAGCAAGTTGTATACTCGAATACAACTTCTCTCTACACTTGAGTTGTATTCTAGAATACAGAGCTTCAATAAGCTGTATTCTAGAATACAACTTTTTTTTACACTTGAGTTGTATTCCAGAATACACATCTTCATCAAGTTGTATTCTGGAATACAACTTCTCTCTTCACTTGAGTTGTATTCTAGAATACACGGCTTCGGCAAGCTGTGTTCTACTGTAAACCAAACTCAATGTAAACCATTAGAATAGACCTTCATGCAAAAAAGATTTGCTTTTTATCTAATTTTAGAAGACATGCAAAGAAAGCAAAAGCTCTCGAGCTCGCGTCGCGTGCACGACTAAAAAACAGCAAACTGTAGTTTTCACATAAAAAACGGAGGAGGAGCAGCCCGGGAGTATTTCAAGCAGGTGTACTGGGGTTTTATCCCCCTTTTGAAGCCAACGGAACGGTCAGAATCTCCATCAGAGCAACGTAGTAGAAGATAGATTTTGGGATAAAGCAAAAGCTCTTGAGTTCGCATCGCGCGCGCGCGACAAAAAAACAGCAAACTATAGTTTTAATATAAAAAACGGAGGAGGAGCGACCTGCAAGTATTTCAATCAGGTGTCTTGGGGTTTTACCCCCCTTTTGAAGCCAACGGAGCGGTCAGAATCCCCATCAGAGCAACGTAGTAGAAGATAGATTTTGGGGGTAAATTTTTCTCAAATTGTGTTCATGAAAGAGGTTCTATAAGTACTTTGATGATACAAAGGGTCCTAATTGTTTTGGGTTTGATCTATTCATCTCTTAGTGCTTTCTCCTCTCTTTTATATCTGTGTATTGTGGTTAGAAGCTTCTTGTGAGTTGTATTCTGGAATACACAGCTCTAGAAAGTCATTTAAATTGAAATTCAATTACAAAACACATCTTTGGAGGAAACAACCTGTTGTATTCTAGAATACATCTCTCTCTCCCTCTTTTTCTCTAGTGTGCTGAGGAGCTCTCTCTCTTACATTCCTATCTCATGTTTTCTTACACATCTAGGTCCGTTCTTGCATGGAGGTTAACACACTCTCTCTCTCTTTCTCTCTTTCTCTCTATGTCTATTTGTTTTCTTTCACTTTTTGTCTTTCTCATTTGTTTGCCCTACATACACGTTTACTAATCTTAAATGTTGTTTCATTTAACAAATCATATTTTTGAAAAATATGATTTTATCTCTATTTGTTTATCTTAGCAATGAGATGATGATTTTTTATTGTCTTGTTTAGGTTTAAGATGGCCTCACCAATACGTGATGCTCGAACTTCTAAGAAGCAAAAGAAAAGTAATCAAGCAACTGCATCTGTCCCTGTGGGTGGCTCAGGACGTTCAAGAGTCTTGACACCTTCTCGATCTCAACCTGCTCCAGTTAGTCCTCACTTTCAAGCACCTCGAGTGACTGTGACTCTTCCAAACCCTGATAGACGTCCAAGTGAGCCAAGAAGACAACTTTTAGCAGCTCACCAGTTTCCAGAGTTACAAGATCAACCACCATCAAGCAGAATGGTTTTAGCTACTCATGGACTTCCTCCATCATCTCAAGGAACCACACCTTTAACTCAACATCAGCAGAAAAAGTCTTCAAGCATGGAAGCTACAACTCTTTGGAGTAGTGCAAGAGGTAAAGCACGAGAAGGATTTGCTTGGACAATTCAATTTGGCATGGTAGGTAAGCACAAGACAATCGGTGAGCCAAACACACCTTTCCTTTCTATTGCGGAAGAAAAAGGAGACTCTGAAAATACAAAGTATTTAACTTATGGTCGCATTGTTGAAGTCAAAGAAAGTATATCTCGTGGTATCATTCATCATCTGGTAGACAACAACAAAGGAAAGTTTCTTGCAGTTAGAGTTTTCTCTGCTAATTTTCAGCTTGAAGAGATGAATCCTGTTTCTACCCAGCAAGAGTTTAGAGATGCAATGATTACTCGCAAACGGGTATGGATATCTTTCTCTCGACCTTTTTTTCATTAGTGTTAAAAAAATTTCTTATCTTTGTGTATTCTAGAATATGTAAAGAACGGTTATTCTTTTTTTAGTTTGTTTGAGTCATGTCTTTCCAACTCATATATTGGAATACGTAGAGGTCAAGTCAACTCTAGTTTGCATGTATTCTAATAAACATGAAGTTTGTCTAGTCTAGTTTGTATGTATTCTAGTATACACGTAGTTCAAAAAACTTCTTATCTTTGTGTATTCTAGAATACATTGAGAACTATTATTTGTTTTTTAGTCTATTTAATTCTTATCTTTCTAGCTCATATCTTGAAACACTTAAAGGTCTAGTCAAGTCTAGTTTGTATGTATTCTAGTATACAAGAAGTTTGTCTGCTCTAGCATATGCTAGAATGCTAGAATGCATTCTAGTATACAAGAAGTTTGTCTGCTCTAGCATATGCTAGAATGCATTCTAGTATACAAGAAGTTTGTTTTGTTTAGTTTGAATGAATTTTAGCAAGAAGGAAGTTTGGCTTACTTTTTATGTCTGGTTTAATGAGTTTACCATGTATTCTAGTATACAAAGAAATGGTTAAAGTGTTCTTACTTTTGCATTATAAGTTACTCTTTGGTTCTTACTTTTAAGTTCACTCTATCAAGTCTTAAAATCCTCTTCTACTTAGAATGACTTTTTCTTTTTCTTTTTTTGTAGTCTTTTTCTGAAGCATTTCAAGAGCATCATGATAATTTGTACAATTCCAACCACTCCACTGATGATTCTGATTATGAAGAGAATGAAGGTACAGACATAGATGACTCAGAAGAAGATGTTGAAGTTCTTGAAGAGACTTCTGGGTCAAAGTCTCAAGATGTGAGTGATACTTTGCTTTCTAGACCTGGAGCTCCAAAGTCTGATCCTTTCAGAATCTTCTGGTCTTAATACCATAAGAAATAAAGCCAAAAAGTTTCATATGGTTGATGAGAGACCCTTAATCTTACTAGTATATGGTATAGAACGTCCTCCATTAGATCCTGTTTCAAATAAGAGACCACTAGAAGTTCGAACCATTGTCCCATGGACATGTGAGTAATCTTAAAGTAATGATGAAGGAGAAACCAACAACAAATGTTGTACCCCTTCTTGTTCTTGTAGATAAGTCTTCTTGTGTTAAGAAAGAGAGTTTTGAGAGATCAAAAATCAATCAACCAACTTGCAAAAGCTTATCCAACTCCTCCTTGACTTGTTTGGCATAATTCGGATTCATCTGATACCTCTGCTGACTTACAAGAACTACATCCTCTTTCATATTGATTTGATGCTCATACACTTTAGGATCCATACTCTTCAAATCAGAATAATCCCAAGCAAACACATCAATGAATTCTTGTAACAATTCCTTCAAATCCTCCTTGAATTCCTCATCCAAATGGAAACTGACTTTGACTACTTTTAGATTTTCCTATGATCCTAGATTTAGATCCTGCAGATCATCTTCTTTGACTCTTGAAACCTTGTCCATCAACTTGTCATACACAAACTCTGCTCGACTGATTGCCTCCTTTGGTGCAACATCTCTATCTAAACAATCCGTACCCTCCTTCAGGTTATCTTGGGCACCCTTGTTTGACTTCAGTGTCTGATCTTGTGCTAAACCGTTCTCTATAGGTAGACTAGACACCATCTTTGATTCCTCCTGCAAGGCATATCAATCAATAATCCATTCAACATCTACTTCAAATACAGGAGCTACAGTCGGATTAGCCACCAAGAAATAGTCCTCTTCATCATCCTCGACTTCTTCTGCCAAATTGATTGTCTGAGCCATCATCGGCTTCAATGACATCGACAACTTTTTCCTAGAACACATCAAAAATCTTACCAAATTCTTCCCCTTTTTCAATATCCCTTCATTCTTTTCCCAATCCTGCTTGAGCCTTCCCAACAACATTGTATAGGCATTCCCTACATCTTGCATCTTTAAGACAACAAAATTTGCTTGAAACTGCAATCCATGAACTTTGAGAGATTGGCATCGAAGCATTCCAATCGGTTGGACCCTTCGCTGATCCGCCATCCTCACTTGAAATGGTGTTGGTTCTAACTTTGCATTTTTCAACTTCAAAAATTGAGTTTCTCACAAAATATTCACTCCAAAACCGCCATCTAGCAAAACATCAGAAAACATTCAATCATCAAACTCTAGTTGAACAGTTGGAACAATAAAATCCACATAATCAGGACTGATCTGATAACTCCCCACTTTTCTCCAATTCACTCAAAATTTCTAAAACTTTTGACTTCCCCGCGGCCGAATAGAATCGATCTCTAAATATTGGAGCCAACGAAAGTAATTGATCTAATGTGAAATGCATTGGGGTTAGCAATTCTTGAAATAATTCTTCTGACTTTTCCTCGTTACTCTCCACCTTCTTCAGTAACTTTGCCTTTCCCTTTGGAATCAAATCTTCTTTTTGTGCTTTCAGAGTCTCTTCTGCTGTCTCATTACGAACATCCATCTACTCTTCCTAATCCAAAGGTGGTTTTAATTTTGCTTTAGTACGTGTAACAACCATCACTTTTGGATCCTCTAGCCGACATTGAGAACAATCACGAGAACAATCCGTCGGATACCTAATTTGTCCCATGATCCTCCCTGAGGAATCTCTACTTCTATCAAATTACTTTCTGGTGCTTTATCCTTTTCTCCTTGTTGCGCGCAGGTGGTGCTGCAGGTAACTGAGGTAACTGCTCACTAGGTCCTACTGATTCCACCCTTGCTGATTCCAACCCTGTGGATTCCAGCTCTGCTAATTCCAATTAGGTGGTTGCTGCTAATTCTGTTGTTGTGGCCAACTCTATTGTTGCTGACCCCAAGTTCCTCCCCATGATGGTTTGAAATTTTGCCATCCCCCAAATCTTGGTTGACTTCCTTGATTGAAATTTCCTCTGAATGGTGGTCTTCGAGAGTTGAATGGTGGTCTCCAGTTTGAATATGGCTGCTGCTGCCTCCTTTTCCATCCTTGGTGATCTCTATTGTCTTAAAGCTTCCGAAAAAACTCCATTGGCTTGTGCCATGTTTTGCTGAATCTTTTGCTATATCCTTTCAGGGATTACTCCCTTAAAATTTGGATTATACCAATAGTCTTTTGTCTTATGGCCAAGTGGAGATCAATGCAAGGATGCCACAAAAAGATGCAAGTAGGAAAACAAGTGACATTCTTATTTAGGGCTCTTGTAAAGAGTTCCAAGTTGTAGATGAGTGTGGGAGAGGGCTTGAGAATAATCCCACATGGGAAGTTTTGGGAGTTTTAGAGTTTTTGTATAAAAAGTGGCTCATTTGAGAGCTTATGTACATTTTGGGCTAAGTTCATGCAAGAGCTCCTTTGAGAGAGCTACTCTCCCTCTTCTCCATAGAGGTGAAGACTCTTCTCTCACCCCATCTACATCTTTGTATGAGATAAATCTCTTCATTGAATCAATAGCAATGTCATGAGTCTTTCTTATCCTCTTCTCTAATCATTTTACTCTTATGCATGCTTTTAGTATTTCATTTTTATGTATGTGGGCTGATTTGAAGCTTTCATGGAAGCTTGATGCTTGAGTGTGTGCATGCTTGTAGGAAGATAGGAGTGGAGTGAGGTCTTTCTCTTTGCTTGAGTGCATAGTGAATGTGTTCCTCTTGCTTTTATTTGTGAATGAATGGGTTTGTAAGAATGAGGGCAAGTTGAGCTTGTGTGTGTGCTAAGTCTAGTGTCATGTGATGGTAACCATAAGCATTCTCTCCATCAAATGGATAAGCTTTTGTGCACCGGTATGGGTTGAATCCCTAGCTCTGAAAGGGATACAAATCCCATTGGATTGAGCTACACATGGATCATACTACTCTTACTACAAGTGAGAGAGTTTTCTGTCTCTCCATTGGCGCCGCTGCCGGGGAGAAGACTCAAATCTGGTTGAGAGTGTGTGGAAACCACCACTATTTTTGCTTTTGGTTGCAAAACCATTGAGTGATTAGGTTAAGTTCGGGTGTGCGATCTCGGTGTGAGTGGATAAGGTTAGGATAAGAAAAACCCATTGAGCGGTTGAGGTTTCTCCCACATTGTTTTTTATGTTTTATTGCTTTTATGCTTTTTCAAGTACCGTTCATTATGCTTACCTTCATTGTTTTTTATCATTTCATGCTTTCATGCTTTTCGCTAACATGTAATTAGTAAAAACTAATAAAAGAAGCCAAAGGCCTGGCCGGTGTGAAGTGACCACAAGGAGGTAAAAAAAACAAAAAAAGAAGCCAAAGGCCTAGTAGGTGTGAAGTAGCCGCAAGGAGTCGAAGCCAAAGGCTGGCTGCAGCAAGCTAAGGTGTGAAGGGCGGCGGTTGCGAAGGTGGCGTAGGGCTAGGCGGCAATTGGCTGACTAGTTCGAAGGCGGCTGCAACATAGGCGAGAAGGGCGGTGGTGAGCTTGCCGTAGGAGGCCGTATGGAAAGCGTGCGAAGAGCAGGTTGCGAAGGTGGTGAGTGAAGGCTACTGGCCGGTGACGTGGAGGAGACTAGCCGGTGGCTGTGAACGTGGCCGCCTGGCTGTGGAGGCGACTGGCCGAGGAGAAGGTGGTGAAGGTGGTACCGGCTATTGCTGTAAGCAATAGAGTGGCCGGTTGCTGTATCTGAGGCCGGCGTGGGTATGAAGGGCTGGTGCTTAGGCAGCAGCTGTGAAAGAGCAAGGAGGCGGTGGCTGTAGAGGCGAAGAAAAAAGCCAACCCGTGGGCTGTGTGGCTGTGAAGGAGATGGCGAAGGAGCAAGGCCCAGGTGACTCAGACGGTGAGCAGAAGAAGGCGGTGGTGCAGAGTACGGACTGCAGCAAAAGAAGGCGGTGGCTGTGAAGGAAGCATTGAAGAGCTAGGCGAAGGTCAGCGAAGAAAACACAGAGCGAAGGTGGGGCGCAACGGCAGCTCGCGGTGAAGGATGGCAGGCTGCAGATAAGGAGTCACGTGAAGAGCTCGGCGAATCCGCAGAGAAAGCGCCATGAAAAAAGGTTAGTTTTTTTAAAAAAATTTAATTTTTAATTTTCATTTTTTTGATAATTTTCATGTTTTTTGTATTTTTAAAAAAATAATAAAAAGAAAAAAAAATAATAAAAAAATAAAAATAATAAAAATAATTTAAAAAAAAAAAGAAAATAAGAAAAGGAAAAAAATATAAAAAATATTTAAAAAAAGTAAAAAAATTATAAATTATGTGTTTTTTTAAAGGAGTCCATATTCTTTGCATATTCTGTAATTTTTATTTTTTTAATTTTTTGTAATTTTTACATAATTAGTGTAACTTGCATCTTTTTAAATTTTTATAATTTTGTGCATAATTAGTTTTTTTGTGTAATTAGTAAAAAAATAAAAAATAAAAAATAAAAAAAATAAAAAAACAAGATAGATAGTTACACACATAATCATGTTAGTTGCATTTAGTGGTTAGGTAGGGTTTATAAAAAAAATAAAAAAAATAAAAATACATACATACATACATATATATATATATATATATATATATATATTTGTTAAAAAAAACAAAAAAAAACCCCCAAAAAAACCTAAAAAAAACCCAAAAAAGATTGACCTTACTTGCGGTCAAGACGTCATATAGACACTGCCATAGGGCCTAGGACGCCTTCTAGAGTACCTACGCAGGAAAGTGGGACCCAATCGGTAGGAAATTTGGCAGATATTGTTGAAACCTTTTTCGAATCCCAATCTGATACCCTTTCCAGAACAACTAGCTCATTGTCCATGGACAATCTAGGGCCGTCAAATAGTCATCCCTTAGCCCCAAATAGGACACCCACAAGATCTTGTAATCCATTTGAAGCTGACACCATGGGGTTACCACTCAATGTGAGACTTCAATATGTCTACACAAATGCTCAAGGAGCTGAGATCTTTAGGGATCCACAACAACGGTATCTTGTTAAGATCGTAGACTTTTTCTCATAACTTGATAGAGCACCTCTAGTCAATGACCAGGGTAACATGTACATGGGTGGAGATGGTGTTCGCTCTACGAAGTCACCTATCATCCAGAGAATGTAGACAAATTAGGGGAGCTCTCTAAAAGCAAGTTCTTAGACTTATCAAAGCTTTCCAGAGCAAGGGAGTCTAGAGATGATTGGTTTATTGAACGGGACATGCTTGGACCATCCAATGCCCAGTCCTCAAAGCCATCCATAGATGATTTACTTCTTGTAGATCTAAATTTGGATAGGGATAGGAAAGGCAAGAGCAAAATGGATCAGGGGACTGAGAACCAATGGGAGTTTGTACAACAAATTCCAGTGACAAAGGTCTTACAGGATGACCCACTTCAAGAGGTCTAAAGGACTCTTTAGAAGGATATTATGCCACAACTAGATTGCCAGAGCTAGATCTTCCTCTAGCACTTGTGGTGGTAGTCGAGAAGCTTGCAGGACACATGAACCGAATCGTTGATAAATGGGCCAATGAATACCAAACCTTAGATTGGAAGGAGATTCGAGAGCTCATGTGGAAAGGACAACCATTATTCATGGAAGTGTTCTCAACAAATATAGCTAAACCAGGAGAGACAGCCTTTCTTGGAGAAACTGCTGCTCCTCCCCTATGAGAGTTCATTAGAGAGCAACATCAAAGTGGACCACTGCAAGTAGCCCAACTCTAGCACCAAGACGTTATCCTACACCAAAAGTGCGACCACAGATCACACCACAACAACGTTTCTCTCACTATGACAATCAGAGGGTAGGGGAGCCAACTCGGCCTCCCATAAATGCACCTCGTAAAATGGGGGTAACAGGATCTTTAGAGGGGGTTGGTGAGGCAGGTAATAGGAGACCCACACCAATTTGGGATGCATGTGGACCATCTTACCAAAGAGAGGAACAATTCCCACCACTGAGAGTGAGAGGCCGTAGGCCCTATGATGAGTATTCAAGAAAAGTAAGGCCATCAACTCTTCAGAAACTGGTAAAGAAGTACAAAGGGTCGGGAGATCCATATGACCATGTAGCAGCATTTAGGCAAGATGTTCGAGCTGAGCAAGTGACTGACAAGCATACTCAAATTGAAGGATTTGGGCTCACTCTTGAGGGAAAGGCCCTTGCTTGGTTTCAGGCACTAGAGGCTTCAAACAAATCTTCTTTATGAGTTTTGGAAGAGAGATTCATTGCTGCTTTTTCCTTGATGGGGACTCAACATGACACGGTAGTAAACATCTACTCTTTCAAGCAAGGCAAGACTGAGAGTGTTAGAGATTGTGTAAATAGACTGAAGCAGTACATTAATCATTGCCCAGAAGATGAGAAGCCCACCCAGAGTCAATTAATTTCTCTCTTCTTAAAAGGACTCAAAAATTCAACACTGCATACACATCTCTATGCAAAGAAGCATACAAATTTCAATGAGTGTTGCCATAATGCTATGGATTTCACAGATAACTTCAAATTCCAAGATGGTACTGGCCCTGAAGTGAAACCTAGAGATCAGTGGGGTGATGACCAAAGTTCAGGGGTCTAGTGCGCTAGTAAATTTAGACCAGATAGCTAACCTAGTACTAAGGAGATTGGGACAAACCTATTGCCCACCCATGCAGCCACAACAACAGCAGCAGCGAATGAGGAGTGTACTACCTACAGGTCCTCATCTTTGTGGAGCATGTGGCGGTAACCATAAAACCGAAGAATGTAATACCTTTTCTCCTCTAGTCACAAACCAACCCACAAAGAAGTGGTGCCAAGCCTGTACTTGGAACTTTACCCACGCCACACAGGAATGTACTCGCATTGCCAGAATGAGACAAGAGCATGAGCAGCAAAGGGGAGGAGTGACTCCACAAATGCATCAACAGTATACTAATTTTGAACGTAAGCCACTGATGGCACAAGAGCAAGCATGACCTATTCTTGGAGCTCAACCTCCTGCTCCTGGGACTGCTCCTGTGAGGGTTGTTGACTCTACGATAATTCAAATATGTGTAGAGACTTGGTAAACCTAGGCTATGTGGAGGAGGAATATGCATCATATTCATCCAAGGAAAATCTCTTTGAAAGTCCCGCATATCCAAGCCAACCACTGGAGGCTCAACCAGCGGAACAAAACTCTTTGATGTTGCTAGGCGGCTACCAACCTAGGACTCGAGGCCCCTCAGGTCAATGGCAGCAAAGGAAAGTAGAAGCCAAACTAATGGGCCCCTGTTATGAGTGCGGAGAACCCCATTAGGCTCGTGATTGTCCACATCGCTCAAGGCAAGCAGCTTGATCCAATACAACAGTACCACAGTTTCCACCAATTGAAGGATAGTCTAGGGTGTTGTGTAGAACACTTCCCAAAGGATTGTTTGCTGAAACCACATGAGGAAGGCACCTCTCAACCAAAGGTCTCACTCAACTTTGTAGGGACAGTTCCATCGCCACCTTCATCAGAGAATGAGGATGTCGTGCCACTTAGAGTCACGACTAGATCACAGACACAAAATGCCGAAATGCAGACTGATGAGACACCTCGAACTAGGGATGCAAAGGCAAATCTAGTGGGTAAGACCCTACATTCTAATAGAAAAAAGACCACTAGGAGGAAAAAGAACCACAACAAGCGAACTAAGAGTGCATCCACTAGTTCTCAAGAAGTCTCTAAACAAAACATAAGGGATCAAGCTTTTACGTCCCAAGAAGTGCATAAGGAGCATCAACCTCAACCTGGGCCTAGTGCTAAACAAGATGAGGCTAGTACGACCGAGGATAGTTCTGGGGGTTCTGTTTTTGTGGATAAGGTGAACAAGACTCTGGATGCCATCATTGATGCTCATAGACGTCGCATTGCAGCTTTATCTGAGTTACCCAAGAAGCTTCAAGAATACCCAAACCCTCGTGACGAGAAGATCAATCTAGTTGTACATCAGCAACTCATTAGGGAAGCTCAATCAATACTTGAGGGACCACCTCCACCCACCTATCCCTCGGGGCCCAACCTCTCTTAAGCCAACATTAGAAACCATACCAAAAGTGTCATCAAGTCAGGAAATGAAAAGTGAGCTCATCTCACAATCTCATAGCGAGAAGTCTGCACCAATTGCCACCCCATTGAAAGAATGTATTCTGCCACCACCTAGCCTTGCCTTCCCATGCAATGATGAAGTTATTGATGCTAACGAGGACATGGCAAATGAGATGTGGGCAGCAGTTCATGAGAAAGTTAATGAGAATATGTCCTCTATTATTTCACCTCCATTCTCTAAGGTGGATTTTACCAGGGGCACTGAAAACAACTTTAGATGCCCAAGCATCCAGGAGGAAGTTCAAACAGTTGTTTCTCCTAGAAGTAAGCATACAATGAAAACCTTACCATCATATTTGGGAGAATATGAGAACTGTTCTCAAACCTTGAGGATACCCTCCATGCATTAAAGGTTGACAAAGGAGATGGATATGGGTATCGTGCAAGCTATTTTGTCAGCACCAGTGGCTTGTACCCTACGTTTGCTTGATTTGATAAAGCTTCGACCTGAGTTGTGGAATGATATTGCCACATGTTTATCAGAGCAGGTACTGCTACAAAAGGGTCACCATCATGGTACTATACACCCTGATGAGACAAAGCATGTTATGCCAGTTCCTATCAACAAAGTAGGAAAATTTTGTGAGGACGATCAGGGAAATGCTACCCTCCCATTAGAAGTGCGAAAAGTAGCTTCAACTGTAATACTTGATAGTGGTGCAGGAGTGGGCATTGTGACAAGGTCCATTTGGGAAAAGTGAGGCAAACCAGCTATTAGGAGTACCAAGATGCGCTTGTAGCTAGCAGATAAAAGCTTGGAACATCCCCTGGGGTTGCTTGAGAACATATTGGTCACCACATGTGGGATTGAATATGAGCACACCTTTGCAGTAGTGGATTTTGGAAAAACATCCAAACTATGAAGTGATATTGGGTAGACCATTCATGCGACAATTTCAAATGATTCAAGATTGGGGATACAATTATTTGTACCTCCGACATGATTCTGTCATCACAAGGGTCAACCTAAAGAATCACTCATATCGTGATGTAACAAGGTCTCCAATAGATGAGTTTGATTCTGTTTCATCTGGGGGCTCAAGAGTTACATTCTCAGATGGGCAAGAAGATCTCTGGATGTGTGGAGCCTCATGTAGGGATTTCAACACTGAGAGACTTAAGGGTAATCGAAGTGTATCAGATGAGGCATACATTCCACAACCCTTCCCTGAGCACTTAATTGATCCACTAGAATGGAGTCATGTCCTTGCAACATTATTAACATGTTACCTAAGCCAATTCAATTTTGTGACTTAGATGGATATGACATTATTCCTATACGAATGGTACAACCATGTGACCTTCTAGATGTTTTGTACTAAAGGGATGCATCCACAAACAGCACTGCATGTAGAGGAAGTCTCAGTGGAGGATTTAACACTCGAATCTACTAATGATGCTGATAATAAGCAAGAGACACTAGAAGGTGAGCAAATGCCTAACTTCATTAATGGAAGTCGTCTCAAGAAATACAATGAACCATTAACTGAAGCCATGCTTCAAAAAATGCATGCTGCACACACACGGAAAGAATCACATGACCTACTTAAACATCATGCTCAAGAAGAGGATAAAGCTAGAGTTGCAAAAGCGAAGGAGCATCGCAAGACTTCTATGTTGGCCTTACAGTTGGCTACTGATGAACCATATGTCGATCATTTCAATATTCAAGTGTGCCTTCATCTTCATGAGACTACCTACTTTGTCTCTGGCTTAATTGACTCTGGTGTAGATTATAATGTTCTCTCATTTGACACATGGATAGCCTTGGGACAACCAACACTTGTGCACATTCCTATTGACTTACGAAGCTTCTCAGGTGAAGATAACCCTATAGAGGAAAAATGTGTCATTATGATGACCATTCAGAATCACCAGATGTCAGTTCCCTTTTATGTGGCAAGTAAGTCCAAGGCAGTGGTAGAGGTTGTTCTCGGTCGATCATGGTTAAGTGCTACCAATTGTTCATTAGATTGGAAGAATAGACAATACAAATTGCAAATTGATTCTGATTGCATCTTGGGATCTGCTACTCCACGAGCTTTATCATGTCAAAAGGGTGGTGTTTCTACCTTACACAACCCACTTTCAAAATCTGCTCTTGAAGCTCCAACACAAGTGATGTGGATAATCAATGAGTCCTCAAGTGAGGGCCATGGCTTGCATGTTCCAACTACTTTAGTCACTGCTCAAAGAAGACCAGGCAAGAAGGAATTATCAATTTGGCTACCCAAAGATGCGTACAAACTTGTACCATCTAGCCTAGTTGCTAAGCCTCCTAAAAAACACATCTTTTTCAAGCCTAAACCTCAGATTGTTACTCGTTGGGTCCCAAAGCATGTTCTTAAAGCGCAAGGCTATTATGAGGGTGCAACAGCAATTTGGCTTCCTAAATGCCATGGCTTGCTAGGGATAAAAGAGTGTATCAATAAGATTCCAAAAGCCACCCTTGGTTTTCCATATCAGGGGGTGCAAAGGAAATCAACACAACCTCTTCAAGATAGGATAGGTGGTTGTGATAGCACCTACAAATCTCCTTGTGTTCACCTTGCCAAAACATGTATTGAATCACCAGTTGCCCCAATTTCTCCTTGTTACACAATTCCACCATCAACTTGTGTACCTAAGACAAATCAAACTTTACATGAGTCTCCTTTGAGCAGAGATTCTAGCACTTCAATGCCTAAATCCTCTTATCTTGCTCAAATTCCTCGACAATTGCTAACCTTCCCACCTCTAAAAAAGGACATACCCAAAACCAAAGGTAAGGCATTAACACTACAATCGAAGCTCTTTGGTAGATCAGTGTTTGAATAGTCTCACATTTACTAATGTGGTTCCTTATGCCTTTAGAGGATTGTGTTCTTTTTGAGATGATCTTGTCTACAATGTTTTTGATTGGGATTGTAATGATGGATATGAGTGTTTCTAAATTTCATTGTTCTACACCCAGATACCTCCTAATGGATACTTGGCGAGATACATGTCCACCATGCATTGACCCTGATAGTACTCAACTTGAACATCGCGAGGGTTATAGTGCTCCTCCTTTTCAAACTCATTCTAGGTACTTTTATGCTCCCTTAGGTGAAAATTGTTGTGGGCATCACTCTGTCACGTTATTCTATCAACAGCATCACCCATTTCCACATTGTCAAGAGTGTGCATGACTCGTATTAGGAGAAGCTTCACACATTTGTTGGATATGCCGCTCTTACTTTTGACGATATGGCACGGGCTTAATGAAACAAATTGTGGAAATTACACCCCAACGCCATAGCCTTCTTAATGTGAGAATACCAGAGAGAGGACCAAATCAACGTAGATTACCTGAGGAGGTTCAAGCACAACAATGGAGGGATACATGCGTAAATGACTTGCAACCACCTATCTTGCAAGCCCTCCTTCCCCAAGCCTCAACATGTCAATTTTGGATCACTATGAGTACCTACATTGAGTAGTTCCAAAATCAAAATTGTCTGCTTAACCTTCCCATAGAACCAATGCCATATTTTAGCGAGGAATCACTCCTTCCTCTACCACCTTCTCCAGAGGTCGGTTTTTGTAGAGGGTTGTCCTTGCATGAGGTCATTGATACCATCTTTCCAATGGAAGTGGACACGGATCCACCACCACCAGTGCAAGGGTAAGCTCATCGACTCCACAATAAGATCAACAAGCCAAGGCACTTTTCTCCCACTGGGTTTTTCCCCTCGGCTATATTCGGTGATTGGCACCAATAACAAATTTTATTCCTTTCTTTTCTTTTCTTGTTTGTTAATAAACATTTTGCAGAGATCTCAGCTATACAAGAGCATACAAACACGCCCCAATAGTCTACCTACCGTGCACACAAATTAGGAAGGGGGGAGACATGCAATGCCTACAAAGAGCAAAGAGAAGCAATCTGCACAACATCAACAATGCATCAATGCAAACGAACTACATCAACGAGCACTACAACAGGTGTATTCAAATCATAATCTTTTGTTCTTTATGTGCTTTTAACTTTTGGATACATTGTTTGCATGTTCACACAGTTGGCTGGTTTAAGTTTTAAATTAGTTGTTAAAATGTGGTGAGTGATTTCTAGATTCTTAGAGGACTTAGTGGCAGGTATTTCTATTTGAAGACGGTGTAGGATATATACCAACGGAGTATGCCAAGTTCTTATGCTCTCGAAGTATATTAGTTATCCCTAGTGGTAGCTACCTCTTAGGTATGGGCTAGGTGCTAGGACTAATACAAATTTACGAAAATCTTGCCCTAAAAAATATATATACAAGTGAATCGAGACATGACGTGTCTACAGCCATGTGGAATGCTTGGTAGGACCTGGGGTTGTCTTAGCACCTTGGGGTCGATGCCCTGGTTTCCATGGGGTGAACACTGACATCTAAAAGATTCAGAAAAAGACCTTCAGGGACTCTATCACCTTGATAGATGTTGGTAGGAATCTAGGGTACATTATGGACCCTTGAGACCGATGCCCTCATCTTCATGGGGTACTCCCTATGCCAAAAAGAAAGAAAAGGGTCTGTCTCCCTTGAGATACTTAGCGGCCTTTAGATTCTCTTGGCAGAGGTCTCTTGGCCATTGCTTGGGTCTCATTGGGATGGAACCTTCCTCTTTATCATCTTTTACACACACACCCAAAAAAAAAAGAGAGACATGAAAAGAAGAAGAAGAGGTCCAATCACCATTGCTCATATTTAGGAGTAGGTTTGCCACTTAGGAATAACTTAAATACTTGTAGGACATTGAGACTGCGGTCATAACCTGTGGTGTGCAAGCACACTTGCCTTTGCATAGCACTATCTACCTACCACTTAGTCTCACTTTGACTAGTCTTTACTCACCACTTTTAGCACTCTTTAAAACTCTAAACTGAACTATCCTTCACCTTCTTCTTAGACTTCTTACTAGATTTATTTTTGTGTTTCTTCTTTCTATTCCCATCTTCATCTGAACCTGAATCAGTGTCTGAATCATCCTCACTATCTGATTCTGAATCCTCTTCCGAATCCAAACTGTCTGAATCTGTGTCTGACTCCTCCTCTAAATCCTCATCACTACCATCATCTTTTGACTTCTTCTTCTTCTTCCCATTCAACTTTTTCTTCTTCTTATCCCTAGAGCTCTTCCGTGTTGAACTTGGATTTGATAATCCTAATCTCTTTTCTGCCCTTGTGGCAGTGTCCACCAATGCATCCAGAACCCGGCTGCAATATCCACACCTGCTCTACTGCATTCCGTAGCTCTTTGCACATTTCATCCATAGGTCTCTCCGCATTCGTGAGCCTATTTAGATACTGATTAGACTTATGTGCATAATCTTCCACAAATATCCTCTTTTTCTTAATGTCCCTAAGCTTGGAAAGCACTTCATTCGGAGTCTTCTCCTTTCAAAACCTATTCAAAAGTCCATTCCTCAATGCATTGTAATCTGAAAAATGTCCTACATTAAAATTGCTGAACCACTACATGGCTTTGCCCTCCAATGTTGCCTCAAACTAATGCATCTTAGCTTGCGCATAATATACTCCGTCAAATCCTCTGGCCTGCCATCTTGTCTCAAATTGAGCTACGTGGCAATATGTGAGTAATTTCAATGCTTTTTTCCTAATCAAGATCAGGCACAGCCATTGATCCACTCAATTGAGAAATTTATCAGGGAATTAACTAGCTACTCGAATCCTAGCGTAATCCTAATACTTCTCAGTTTGATTATTAAAACTCCATTGATTCCAGCCTATCCGGCCCATGGGTTAGCCACCACCCTGCCACACTGGAATTGGTAGATCCAAACAAGTACTCACCCACCCATAATTGAAATGCCTTTCTTAACTTTAGCTTTAGAAAACAGATACGCACACCCTCCTCTTTAAAACTTTAAAGATACGCACACCCTCCTCTTTAAAACTTTAATATAAAAATAATCCATTGACAAAACAGATATGATCACAGATTTCATAACTCAAAATTTTCATTCAATCCCTTGTTTCACAAAAACAGTACCACTCTAGACTCTCCATTGGGACCAACGAGATCCAGTAACACATTACAATAATCACTTCGTCAACATACATACATATATCTTCCCTGACATACGAATGGGTGTCGTAAGCACCACGAGCTCGTGCATTACCTGGTCAGAACCCTCCAGGATCCTCCTTAGGTGTCCTGGTACTTCACTCAGGGACAGCTTTGTCGGCCCTCGCCCATCGTACCAGAAGCACACCATTTTTCACCATACCCAGGCTGGTCAAGACCTGGACAGGTTTTTGCCGCATGAGCTGTCCCTCGAACACTCCCCACCAGCTATTGCAAACCAAACTTCCCTTAGATAAATATATATGCCAAATTCTCCCTCCAGCATTCTGATGAAGACAGTCCTTTAAGAAAACAGGGTTTCTATGCAAGTTTACAGTTTTGATTTTGTTTGAATACCATGAATAAATCTTAAATCCTTATCCCAATACTTCTAGATCCAGGTCTGAATTCCAAACAGAATTCCAAACAGAATTCCTTAAATTCTGTTAACTTGATCCTCAGATCAAAATCAAAAGTCTTAACTTAGTTTCAGATTTGGTGGGCGTTTTGAGTACATTTTTCCTGAACTGGACACATCGTCATTGATTGAAATTGACAAAGGAATTAGGTCTTGGTCAATAGTCTGAATCAGAGTTTGGGTCTCGAAAGGTTCTTCCTAAACTATCTTTCTCGAAAGGTACTATTTCAATTTCTCTTTTTCTAAATTTCATTCGATGAATATTTGCTTACAGATTTCTAAAACATGAATTTCTTAATCATTTATCTCGATCTCCGACTTCGATAGTTTAATTGAATTTTCTCATTACCATCTTAATGAATATGAAACGGTAGCATTTCTTCTCACAGATTATTTACTTATTCATTTTTTCAATTTTTACGAAAATTAAACAGAGGATTAAGGAGAACCCTTATTTAATTATAAAGATTCTATATGCATCTAATTATGCATAAAATCCAATTCTAATGAAAGTCACACTTTTATCATCATAAAAATTATTTATGTTGAAAATCACTCTTTTATCATGAAAGAATTTCTTTTATGCATATAAATCACTTATGATGAAAATCACTCTTTTAATATAAAAGAATTTCTTTTATGCATAAAAATTATTTATGATGAAAATCACACTTTTAATATAAAAAATATCTTTTATGCATATGTTTATGCATAAAAATCATTTATGATGAAAATCACACTTTTAATATAAAAAATATATCTTTTATGCATATGTTTATGCATAAAAATCATTTATGATGAAAATCACACTTTTAATATAAAAAACATCTTTTATGCATATGTTTATGCATAAAAATCATTTATGATGAAAATCACACTTTTAATATAAAATATATATATTTTACGCATAAAAATCATTTATGATAAAAGTAACACTTTTATAATAAAAAAATATTCTTTTATGCATAGAAATCAATATTGATAAAAGTGACACTTTTATAATAAAAAAATATTCTTTTATGCATAAAAATCAATATGATAAAAGTAACACTTTTATAATAAAAAAATATTCTTTTATGCATACTTTTATGCATAGAAATCAATATTGATAAAAGTAACAATTTTATAATAAAACAAATATTCTTTTATGCATACTTTTATGCATAGAAATCAATAATGATAAAAGTAACACTTTTATAATTTAAAAAATATTATTTTATACATACTTTTATGCATAAAAATCAATATGATGAAAGTAAATCTTTTATAATTAAAAAATATACTTTTATACATTATTTTATGCATAAAAATCTATAATGAAGACAGTAACACTTTCATAATAATAAAAAATTATCAATATGTATCTTTCTTTACATAGAATTTAATTCTATTGAAAATCATTCTATTATAAAAATTAATCAATATGCATCTTTCTATGCATGAATGAAAATGACACTTTTAGAATACTCCTTTAATGGTCAGCCATATAAAGGAGGTTATGGCAAATTTTTTTGAAAATTTATGAAATTAGAGTATTTAAATCATTCTAATGTAAACATTTTCTACTTATTTAAGAGAAACATTGTGAAAAACTTGATTTTATCCAATAATCAATCATCTAGGATAAAGAATGGTTGGATTTACTAAAGAAGAGAGGGGAATGCCTTTTTTCAATGAGGCATAACATCATTTCATTTTAGAGAAGACAAAAATCATTAAAAAAACCATAAAAGAAATAGAAAAGAGAAGAATCTCCAACTTACATGGATAATTTGAGAGCTTTCCTGTGGCTTGATGTTTTGAGAGTTCTACTGTTGTTTGAAACAAGAGTGGCCACCAATCTTTTAGAAGAGGGAAGGTCAAAAACTAATGAATTATGAGTAAAATTCACAGTTTTTGGCACTTGGGAGAACCAGGGTAACAGTGCAAAACACTATTGAGTTTCAACAAAGGGGAAGGCTTCTATTTATAGGAAAAAGTGAGCTTCTAACCAAGACAGCTGATTCTAGAATTTTCCAGATCAGTTTGGTCAATTTTTGACCATTTTTGTGTCAGTTTAGTCCACTTTTTGGACAGTTTAGTCCACTTTTTGGATTTAGTTGAAACAGGAGAGAGAAGAGAATATCTCATTATTTGGGAGTTTAAAACTCTCCCACACATGTGAATTAGGCGCCTCCTTCATGAGGGGAATTCCCCCATACTGAGGTGTCAAAAATGCATCATTACTTCTAAATATCTCTCTTTTTAAACTATTAACCTTGTCCTTAGTCAACTCTTCATCTTATGTGAGTATTTACTCATTTTTGGGAGATTTTCCTTTTATTCTTCCATTTATCTCCTTCCTACATTTGGATAAATCTTATTGGTCCATAGGAACCTTAATTTAAAAATTTTTAAAAATCTGGACCCCTAGGATATGCCTCTTGAACAGATTATACTTAATTTCTAATGCACCTTCTGAAAATATTTTTGAACTTCTGTTTCAGGGGAACTTATTTTAATAAGATAAGAAATTTTTCTATCCAAAAGTATTTAAAAACTGAGTTACCACTCTCTAGAAGATTTTCTCTCTCTAGGCCAAAACTGGTAGAAACAAGATCTTTTATATTTTTGAAGAGGGATTTGACTACAGGGGAGGTGAAAAAATGTGCTGAGATCCAAGAAAGTTCCCACTGCTTCAAAAAATGCAATCCAGAACCTTGAAGTAAACTTGGGATCTCGATCACTTACTATTCTCCTAGGTAGACCATGCAATCTGAAGATTTCTTTGAGGAACACTCTGGCCACATCCACTGCAGTGTAGGTTTCTTTTACTGGGATTAGATGGGAAACTTTGGTTAGTCTGTCAACTACCACAAAAATGGAGTTGTAACCTGATTGCACTGAAGGTAATCTAGTAATAAAGTCTATACTGATACATTCCCACTTCATCTGGGAGATGTCCACCAATGGATGTAACTTCCCATGCATTTTTACTCTTTCAGCTTTGACTTTCTGGCATGTCAGACATTGACGTACATGATTCAGTACATCCTTTTTTAGACCAAGGCCAAAGAAGCTTTTCTTTACAGACATGTAGGTTTTGATGAAACCTGGATGTCCTGCTACTATAAGGCTCTCATGGGATTCATTCAAAATTTGACCCTTGGTTCCCTCATCATTAGGAATGCATAGCCTGCGATTATAATACATAATGCCATCATCCAGGCTGTACCCTTGAACTCTGTTCAACTCCTGAGGAGTTTTTCTTTCCTGCATAAGTAGGGTAGCAATAGGGCCAAAGAATCTATCCTGCATGATCTTCTCTCTTACTTCAATAATCAAAGGATTTGATACTACAGTCATTGCAAGCAAGGAGGCTTTTCTGCTGAGGGCATCTGCTACCACATTTTCTTTGTCTGGGCGGTACTTGATTTCAAAATCAAATTCCTGCAGGGTTTGCATCCACCTTCTTTGGCGCATGTTGAGGTCCTTCTGAGTGAAGATCCACTTTAAACTCTGATGGTCTGTCATCAAAGTGAATCTTTTTCCCAGTTGGCAATGTCTCCACAACTTTAAGGCATAGACTACTGTAAGTAATTCCAGGTCTGGATAGCATAATTCCTCTCATGTGTTCTGAGCTTTCAGGATTCATAGGCCATTGCATGACCTTCCTGCATGAGTGCAGCTCCCAGGGCAAGACCACTTGCATCAGTTACTACCTCAAAGGGTAGAGAGAAATCTGGTAGCTTCAGAATGGGACTGGTTACCAAGGCATTATCAAAAGCACTCTGGCACGTGGTAGACCACTGAAATGGGGTATTCTTTTTGAGAAGGTTAGTCAGGGGGAAACTATGAGAGCAAACTTTGGTATAAAAATTCTATACCAACCAGTCAATCCCAAGAATCCTCTAACTTCTTTCATTGTCAATGACTGCTTGGACTTTTGCAGAATCTGGAGAAATTCCATCTTTGGATACCAGAAAGCCCAAGTATTCAATGTGGTCAGTAGAGAAAGTGCATTCGCTCTTTTTGGCAAAGAGTTGGTGCTTCCTTAGAATCTCAAGAACTTTTCGGACATGAGTCTCATGGTCAGCTGCATTCCTTGAGTAAATCAGAATGTCATCAAAGAAAATTAGAACAAAATCATCCAAGTATTCTCTGAGGATGTCCTGCATTAGGCGATTGAATGTAGTTGGGGCATTAGTTAATCCGAACGGCATGACAGTAAATTCATAATGCCCATAGCGAGTATTGATGCTGTTTTTGGTATATCTTGATCATTGATCCTGATCAAGTAATACCCGGATTTGAGATCTATCTTTGTGAAGATCTCTGGGGGTCAATTTAATCACATGATCTACTTCTCGGATTGGAGGCATTTCAGTTAGCTCTACTGGGAATAGATCATCAAATTCATTTAGCCATTCTGGTTCTTTAGCCTTAAGCTTTGAGTCTACTAGGTTCATTTTGACAACATAAATTTGCTGCTTCTTTCTAAGTCCTTTTAGCAACCTAGAAGCTTTTACTAACTGAAGCTTTCGGGAGGATCCGAAAATTCCAATTCCTTGAACTTTGTTCCCGTGAAGGTCATGGAAGGAAATGGTTCCATTGTGAGAGTGTATGTCAGCTTGATTTTTGTGGAGCCAATCCATTCCAAGGATCCCGTTAAAAACTCCCAAAGGTAAGACTTTGAACTGACAGTAGGTTACATTACCATCTAGATTGAACTGGATAAGATCTGTCTCATGGTGAGTGAAAAGAGTCTTCCCACTGGCCAATTCAACTTGCATAGGTTTCCCTAATTTCTGTTCTAAGACTAGCTTACGCAAGCATCTAGGGGAAATGAATGAATGAGAACTACCTGAATCAATCAAAAACCTAAAAGGCTTACCTTGATATTCTGCTGGAGTATGGATGACTGAGAACTGATGGTTAGGTCCTTGGTTTTCAATTGCAGAGCATAGATCTGTCCTCTTTCCTCTTCTACTACATTTGAAATTGTGACTGCTCTGGCTGCTGCAGAGTCTGAGCTGGAACTCTTTCTCTTTGGTTGCCCCAGTTCTGGGAAGGAGTTCTGAGGTTACTCTCGACAGAGGCAGATGGGCTAACATTTTGATTTATTTTATTGATATTTTGTAGGCTTATTCAAGTCAATAACTCAAAACTCTATCTTCTTGAGCTAAGAGCTCCTCACAATTGGTTTTTCTCATCTTCTCTTTCTCCTCTTTAACTTCTGCTCTTGCTTGCTAATATGTTAAAATGAAGTATACTTACTAACTTTTTGATTTATTTTATTGCTATTTTGTCGGCTTATTCAAGTCAATAACTCACAACTCTAGCTTCTTGAGGCAAGAGCTCTCTCTTTTCTATGATCTTTTTATGGCTTCTTAGGGTTTATGGCTCTTAGGGTTTTGTGGTTTTTTTGGCTCTCTATGCATGTTGAGAGCTCTCTATGCATACACAGAGATTTTAGGGTTTTGTATTACTTGTGCATTAGTTCTTAATGTTATGTTTAATCTACTAATTACTTTGTTTCATCTTTTGTTTTTTAGGTCTTTCACCAATCCCCTCCTTCGGCTTCATAGAAAAAGAGGTAAGCCCTCTTTTTGTTTTTTAGGTCTTTCACCAATCCCCTCCTTCGGCTTCATAGAAAAAGAGGTAAGCCCTCTTTTTCTTTTCCTCATTTATGCTTTTTTCTATGTATTATTGCACCCTTGGGTACCCGATTTAGGGTTGCATAGAGCTTACATAAGCTTGCATGCTCTATGCATAGCCTTCTTTTGTAGGCTTTATACATAATCTCTATTCATAGGCTTCTTGCAAGCTTATACATAGGCTTCTTGCAAGATCTATGCATAAAGCCTAGGTATAGAGCTTGCAATCTCTATGCATAGCCTTCTTATTCATATGCTCTATGCATACTCTTCTTGCAAGCTTATTCATAGGCTTTTTTGCAAGCTCTATGCATAAATCCTATACATAGAACTTGCATAAGCTTGCAAGCTCTATCCATAAAATCTATGCATAGGCTTCTTGCAAGCCTATGCATAGAGCCTTGCATAAGATTGCATCTAGCTTATAAGAAGCATCAAGCTCCATGCATAAGATTGCATGGAGCCTTGCATAAGATTGCATCTAGCTTATAAGAAGCATCAAGCTCCATGCATAGAGCTTGCATCTAGCTTTATGCATGCATTAAGCTCTATGCATAAATCTTAATACATAAGATTTTATGCATAAAGCTTGTGGATGAGCTTTATGCATAAGGCTTTATGTATTATTTGTTTATGCATAAAGCTTTTTTGATGTAGAGTGCTATGAATGGATGGAGAGTATAAGCTTTTTGAATGTTTATACTCTCTTATGTATATAGCATATGTTTCTTATGCTCTCTTTTTCTATGCATAATGTATTCTCTCTTCTTGTAGAGTCTACATGTGTATATACATAGTCATCACAATGCTTGCTAGACCTCCTTATGTTAGAGTTTAGTTAGAAGTGACATTGCATGCTAATATAAGGAGGTCTAGCAAGTATTACGAAGTGGGATTCTCTCACATATTAGAGCATACATAGGCCATAATGGTGCATAAGGCTTAAAGGATGCATTTTGTTTCTCATAAATTTGTTACTAATCACTTTTTTTCATGTTATGGTTTGCCTTCATCTACTTTTGTGAGCATTGTAAGAAGATCATATGATCAAGTATTATGTGTGGTTTGTTGAAAGTTATAGTAGTGAATTCACTTACACCATCAAGCTTCTACATATACATAATCATCCACTCTTTTAGCAAGAAGAGGCCTTCAATGCCTTTCAGTTTCTTATATCATTAACCTTCTACTTAGATATAATTATCCATTCTTTTGTCAATTTCGATTACACAATTAACTAACACTAGTTTTTCAATATGACATAAATGTGTTCATGGATATATTTATGTCCTCATTACTTGCCAACTTTATGGAATTATTTGGAACACATGGATAGTGAAAATCAAGGTTTCCTTTGTTCATATTGAAGCAAAATTCAGATTTTCTGAGATTACATTGGTTACCTCTAGGATTTTCAATTCCATAAGAGTTCATAGGCCAAATTACAAGTGTAATGCATAGTTGTTTGGGCTATATTCGGATCAAAGTATTTGATTAGCCAATTTCTCATTGGTTTTCAAAGTTTTGATATGTGTATTTCTTCACAAATATATCTATGGTATAATATAATCAATTAGAACTCTAAAATTTATGTCTTTTCAAAAATTCTAAGGTATTTTCCTGTCTCAAATAAATAACTTTGAAGATTTTTATAGCTAATCAAACAATCATAGACTAGGATTAAACCTTGAACACATGTTCTCTACAATGTTATGCTTTGTTGTGCATTTTGTGAGAGCTAATCATATATACACCAATCCTTTTAGGAACTTTGTTTTAGATGAAAGTTTACAAATTTTGTACCATACTTATTACTATAGAACAAGATACTACTTCATGCATTTTTAAACATCTCCTAAGTCATTTTATGTAATACTAAACACTATTGTCATAAGTTTTGATGAAAAATGTGAGAGAAGATTGCAGCAGAAGCCATAATGATAATCACACGCAGTAGAATTGCATTAGATTGTGTCATTTCATTGGCAAGAGATACAAACTCTATACATCACCAACAATGAGGTCATCAGACTCCATATTCTCCTCCTTAAGAGTAGGAAAGGAGGTGGAGGGAATGTAGGAGAAGATGCGCCTCCTATTATTATGATTAAATAGAAAATTTCTTGCTTTGAAACCTTAGGAAAATAACCGATAGGTTTGGGTCATTAATTTTAACACACTCCCATGAACCAAACATGGGTAAAGATAAAAAAAGGCTACGATGACCTAGACTTGAATGCCCTCCCACAATCAAAAAGTAGCTAGCAAGTTTGAGATACAATGGTTATGATGACCAAGGTGAGGACCATAAACAAAAAGTGGTTGTCTCACAAAGAAAGATGTCCATGTGAAAGATGGTACATCAAAGCAAAAACTTGGTTTACAATGCTATAGAAAAAATACCTTAACTTAAACAAATAAAATGATGTGAGAGTAGAATGGACCAAGTCCATGACCATCAAAATACATAATCATAATCATCAAAGCAAAGATTGGCCTTCGATGGAGAGTCTTCTTCATTCTTCTCTTCAGCAAGATAGGCCTCTTGGGCCACCTTCTTGGCATAACAAAACTCCTCAAGATGTCCTAGTTTGCCGCAGAAAGTGCACTTGAAGGTCTTCTTGTTTTTAGCTATGTCTTTCGAGAATGAGGCTTTCCCTTTGAAAAAATAAGCACTATCAACATGGTACTCACTCTTCTTGAGGATCCTCTTCTCTTCTTCAAGAGAGAATCTTTAATGTCGATGAGGGATGGAATAGGAAGATTTAAAAGAGTTGTTACAAGGGTTGAGTATTCATCAAGATGTGACACACTCTTAATCAACACAGCAATTCTATCATCATCTTCTATTTCCTTCCTGTTTGCTATGAGTTGTGTTAAGAGGTTTTTAAAATTGTTAATGGGGGTAGGCATCGTAGTTGTGGGATTCTTTTGAAGCCCAAAGAATTTCACTAGGAGACTAATCTTGGAGTGTTTACATGTAGCACCAAATAATTTGTCTAGAGTTTCCCATGCATCTTGAGCTGTATCATCACAAGTGCAAATGTGATGTACAGAAGTGTCATCCAAGTGTTACCCTATAATTCCTAGTGCTTTATCATTCTGCAAATCCCATTATGCACTACTCCCTCTAGTAGTTAGCCTTTCCTCTTTCCCTTGAAGAATGTTCTGCAACCCCTTTTTCATGAGATTAAACTTCACCTTGGTTTGCCAAGTGTGAGTTTTCCCCTCTAAATGTTTCTCTCACCTCACTACTAGGAGCCATAGCAAGGTCTTACTGCTTGCAAGAGCAAGGGCAGTGTCTAATGCTTTACAAGCTCAATTTGATCAATGAAAGAAAAAAGAAATTAATAACCCATGTCTTCTTCTATATTCCCTGTCCCATATAGATGAAGATTTGATGCAAGATAAGGACCGAGTCCTATTTTAATGGCTTTTCTATTGTACCAGGGTTTCTTAATGCTTCTTCTAACAGTGGGTAGCTTCTTTCTCCTAGAGGTTACTTCATGTGAAGATTTGGAGGGTTGGTTGACCGAAGAGGATGATGAGAATTCACTTCCGGAAGATGAAATATTGATGATTTCAACTACACTCTTACTAGTGGACATGGTGTTGATGTAAGAGGCTTGGTGAACAAGACATTCAGTAACACACAACTTTCAATGCCCTAGTGTGAGCAAGCTCTTACAAAGGTACCATATTTTCCCTTTAGTGCATGTGAGAAGCTCTTTATGCAAGGTGTTGTACTCTTTCCATAATGCCTATAAGAACGAGGATCTATCAAGGAAAATAGTCCTTTTAAACTGCACCATGTGAACAAACAGATTAGCTCTCTCTAAGCATATGAATAGCCTTTTAAAGGGCTTTTAAAATATATAAAGAACTCTCTATATGTATAAGGTTACCATAATAAAAGAAAGGGCACGTGTGCGCTGTGCAGATCGACGTCAGTTTGAGGCGACGGATCAAAATGTTGGTGTAGGAGCAGACGTGGCACCCATTATAGTAGAGCCGCAGACTCTGGCTGACCACCGACAATTGGCTTTAGCACACTAGGTTGCAGATCTGGCACCCGTTGCAGTAGCATCACAGATGATACCCATTGATGGGTTGCCCGTCTCACTAGTGTGGCTGTAAATTGGCACCCCGGTGAACGATGACGGTATCTGAATTGGCAGAGGTTGGTGGCAAGTGGCTCTGTGAAGTGGTGACAATTGGCATTCACACACATTTCTACTGGCAGAGGTAGCAAGAGAAAATGTCTCTGATACCAATTGATGAAAAATGTGAGAGAGAAGATTGCAGCAGATGCCATAATGATAATCACATGCAATAGCTTTGCATTAGATTGTGCCATTTTATAGGCAAGAGATACAAACTTTATACATCACCAATGAGGTCATCAGACTCCATATTCTCCTCCTTAAGAGTAGGAAAGGAGGTGGAGGGAATGTAGGAGAAGAGGCGCCTCCTATTATTATGATTAAAGAGAAAATCTCTTTCTTTGAAACCTTAGGAACCTTAGGAAAATAACCCATAGGTTTGGGTCATTAATTCCAACAAGTTTCTCATTAGATGATCTAAATATAAGCAAGGATTCATATACCATGTTTTGTTATCAATGCAGTTTTAAAAGTTGAGGCCATCTCCTTATTTTCTAGCTAAATTAAAATGTTTAGATATTAATTCTTGACCAATTACTTCAGTGGTGATATTGATTTATTAGTATAACTAAAGTAAATCATCGTATAAGCTCATACTATTATTGTATTATATATAGGTGTCCAAGACTCAAGAACTAAAAAGACATTCTAAGAAAAATATTAATTGAATTAATTATTAATGCAATAGTGTTTTTATGAAAAGTCTGTTGGAGCTATATATAGCTAGCCCTAATTCACTCTAGGTCTTACCTATATATATATGTGACTTGTGACTAATATGATTCATTCTTGTGGAGCATATGTGGTGTCTCTTATCTCGTCTCTCTCCCTCTCTCAACATGGTATCAGAGTGATTCTAATCATAAGGGAAGCATCTACGTCTTCTTGTTCAATTTATGATTATGATTTCATGTCTTACAAGATTGATCTTTGATAACAGTTTTGTATAGGGTTGATTGGTTCTTTGATTATATGTTGCCTACATGATTTTATAGCTCCACTTGTTTTAATTAGAATTGTTTTTTAATTGTATCCTTAAAACCAAAACCTATCAAAACTTGGTAGATGGTACAGTGCTGGTGAATCCTATCAAAATGGTTTGTCAATCCGAGTTCTGAGTCAAAAGCTAGGACAGTTCAGGCAAACTGTATCTAAAACAGTAAAATAGGTTCTTTGTGAGAGCAAACAGGTAGTTGTCTCTGAGTTGTAAGTCAGATTTGATCGTCAAAGCTTTTCGTGAAAGCTTCAGATGGATGCTTGCTGTACAAGCTACAATCAGATACAAAACTTGCCGTACAAGTTGCGTCATAACGCGGTGCTTTTTCTTAACGTGATGCTTTTTCTTATTATTTTTTTCGTCTTTTATAGACCTCTAAGTTTACTTACGTGCATGAGACACGGGTCTCCACTTTTAGAGTTCTAATTTTGGTTCACGTTCTATTCTTTACACGATCACTTTATGCTCGTCGTCTGGTGCATGCCTATTTTTGGCTACATTTCTCATATCTCGTACATGGTCTGCAATGGTCTGCAAGTTCTACGATCTTATCTTGTACGTGTTCTCACAACCCGACATAGCAAACACCATACTTGTTAACGGATTTCCTTTCTGGGCAGTGTTCTGTTCCTCTTTTCCAAGGCTAAGGATTTCTTGGTTGGAAATACAAGATGCTATTAATTTTGGAAGGAGATGAATTGGCAGATATTGTTCTTGGTATTCTTGCATGCCCTCCTCAACCTATTGATCCACTTCAAAATGATATTATTATTACCGAAGGTCCTATTTTTGAACAGTGGAAAATTGATCATACACACTGGATTCGTTCATGATAAGGCTGCTCGTCGGTATATACTTTCTGCTCTTTTAACGATTCACTCATGCTAGATGTTTATCCCTTATCCATGTCATATGCTATATGGGACTATCTTATCACTATGTTTGAGAAGAAAATTGTTACAACAGAGATTTTGTATCTCCATAATCTTCTAGGCAAGCTTCAATTCAAGGCAGGTACATCCATGTCTAGTGATCACATTAAATCATTCAAAGGTATTATGAATCAACTTTCTGCTCTACAGGGGATCCTATTCCTCGAACTCAATTGGTTACACACCTTCTTGATACGGTGAAGGATCCTTTGTATGATAATATTGTTCACTATATTATCTAACAAGGATGGAATTGACTTTGAGCATACATGTATTTCTTTTATTGAATATTCTCAACGTCATGATCGTCAGATGTCGCTAACTCATGAAACGGTCATGATTGCCCAAGAGTACACAGAATCAGAGACAGCCTTTGCTGTCCGGAGACATCCATTTCAGCAACGCCCTTCTTCCTCCTCCCAATTTACATCTCATGGCTTCCAAAGAAGAGGGAATTCTTCTCGTTTAAGATTTCCTCAAAAGCGTTGTTCTTATTGTGACAAAACTGGTCACTTGGTATCTGAATGTTGGGCACGAGAGTACGACGAATAACACGGTATTACAAATAAGCAACCTCGTTTATCAAAGGGTTCTTCCTCTTCTGCAACCTGTGAATATTGTGGGAGCACAAGGCATTCATCCAGTCGATGCTTCAATAGGCGTTATGATGAAGCTCGAAATCAAGCTTATGCTACTCAACAAAATCCTCATTGATGAAGACAATGTTCATCAAGAGGCTAATTCGGTTCATTATAATGTCTCTCCAGAAAAGGTACTACATGTTCATGATGGTTCTCTCTTTATTGTTGATTTTGGTGCTACTGGCAACATGATATATCAATTACAATGGTTACACAATTATCATCCAATTCCTATCAACAAGAAAGTGGTTTATCTTGCTGATAATACAACTTGCCAACACAATTATCATCCAATTCCTATCAAGAAAGTGGTTTATCTTGCTAATATCAATTGCAATGGTTACACAATTATCATCCAATTCCTATCAAGAAAGTGGTTTATCTTGCTGATAATACAAGTAATGGGTATTGGCAACTTGTATTTGGGAACTTTTTCCTCAACCAAAATACTGCGAGGAGTTTTATATGTTCCTGATTTACAAAGAAACTTACTTTCTACTGCGCGGCTTGTGGATCTTGGTCTATTTGCTGGATTTGATAATACAAAGTGTCGCATCGAAAAGGATGGCACCACTATTGCGGTTGCTCCTCGACATGGTAATCTCTTTGAACTTTCATTGAATGAGGATGTTGTAAATGTTGTTATAGCTCTAGGAGATCTAGATTGTAAGCTATGGCATCATCGGTTTGCTCACTCAAATTTCTCAAAGCTTCTTGATATTCATCGTCATGATCTTGTGAGAGGTATGGACCTCAAATCTCACCCGCATATGGGGATATGTGAATATTGTGCTCTAGGCAAACATCATCGTAAGCCATTTCCAATGTCTACAAATAGTCATTCAAATAATCTTTTGGATCTCATTCATACTGATATTTGTGGACCCTTTCCTCCATGTTAGGGGCAAGGCAAAGAAGGCATTTTGGAAGGCACAATGGACGACAAGTGTGAAAGCCGGATTGAGATCCGAAGAGTTGTGGCCTTTTAGCCTTTTGGCGATCTATGTATTTGGCGGATTAGTTATCATGCAGCGTGTTCTGTAGGAAGCGCAAGATTCAGTATTTTGTCATATGTTTTGGCAGTTTGTAGTAGATGAAGTTTCAGTTTCTGTTTTGTTTTTCCTTCATGATGATGTAGCCTTGTTTTGGATTGATGAAGAAGCAGAATTTTCGGTGTCTTTGCAATTCATGTTTTGTCACATTCATTGTCTTTGTTCATGAAGAATGTTAGTGATGATTCTCTTCTCTTTGGCACGCGAGTAAACACTGGCGATCACGGTGATAGTGGTGTGATACCATGGTCAAATTCATCATCTTCTGTGCATGGGTGACGTTTCGTATCTCCAACAGAATTCAGCGTGAAATCAGATAGTCAGCCTGGAGAGGTCACAGCAACCCACTCGCATTTACAATTTGAGGTCAAATTCATCAAGATATGGAGAGGAATATTGGAATGTTTGGGCTCAAGGTGCAGCAAGTGATGACACAGAAGGGGCAGACCAGAATGCATATGTAGAAGACTTGGAAGATGTGGAAGAATATGATGGTTCAGACGGTGAAGATCGTCGAATTAGGCAGTTTATTGGAGGAGCATTTATCCATGGAGCTTTGCGGTCAAGAAGAAGACTGCAATTTGATCCTTTAGGAGCACCAAGACAGTTGCGGGTGCGCATTCCATTGGCATTCTCAACACCATCTTCGGTGACACCACAAGTGTCATCAAATTCGTCATCTTCAGTTTCAACACCAGCAAGTCCAGCGTCTCCGAGAATGGCGGCAGCTCAGGCAAGGCAAGACCTCCGAGTCAGATTCAAGACCTTTTCAGGAACGTCTAAAGAAGACCCTGATTGCCATATAGCTCAATTTGAGAGGAAATGGCAGGCCAGTCAATTTGACGGAGTGTACGATGCCCAGACCAAGAGAATGCAATTTGAAGCCACCTTGGAAGGCAAGGCTATGCAGTGGTTGAATAATTATGGAGCAGCACATTTTGCTGACTACAATGCATTGAAAGTGGCATTTCTGAATAGATTCCGGAAGGAGAAGACTCCTTTTGAGGTACTCACAAAGCTGAAAGAAATTCAGCAAAAGAAGATGTTTGTCGAGGATTATGCCCAAAAATTCAACAGGTATCTGAATCGGTTAACTGCTCAAGAAAGACCGACAGATGAAATGCTGGCTGGATATTTCATGAATGGATTGAGGAAAGAATTGCGACATGCAGTTGCAGGAGTAGATATTGCAGGAGGAATGGATGACTTAATTGAAACAGCTACAAGGGCTGAGAAAAGGTTTGGAGTGGCTTCTTTGAGAAAGTCTTCTAGGAGAGATACAAAGAAGAAGTCTAGGAGAAGCAAGAGGTCAAAAAGTGATGACAGTGATGATGACTCTGGTGATGATTCAGAGGAGTCAGAAACAGATGAATCTGAGGATGAGGAAAACTCTGAAAATGACAGTGATCAAGAATCAGACAGTGAGTCAAAGAAAAAGTACCGCAAGAAGAAGCGGAAGGAGGAAGAAAAGAAATCCAAATCGGATGAAAAGGAGGCTGAAACCAAAATGGAGAAGTTGTTGGCTAAGAAATTGAAGGAATTAGGAGTCACAAAGGAAGTCAACAAGAAGAAAGATCAGTGTGAAATTTGTGAGAAATTCCACAAGACAAAGGATTGCTGGTATAACCCAAATTACAGGGGACCGGTTCCACCAAGAGTCCAACAAGTCATGGCAGAAGCTAGTGGAGTTGTTCCTGAGCAGCAAAGTCCTCAGCAAAATGTAGGTTGGTCAAATCCCATGAATAATTGGCGACCTCAGGGAAGGCAGTTTTGTCCTCGGTTTAATCCAAATTTTCGTCCTCGATGGCAGGGTGGTACACCACCTTGGGGACCAAATTGGCAGCAGACACAGTCACAACCAAATTGGCAACAAGGTTGGCAAAATAATCAACAGGGATGGCAGCAACAACAGCCGAATTGGCAGCAACCTACACAAAGCTGGAATCAGCAGAGTTGGAATTCACCACCGTGGATGCAGCAAAATGCAGCACAACAGTTACCTCAGTTGACAGCACCAGTGACAACTCAGCCAAGTGTCAGGCGTTTTTCTGAGACGTCTTTTTGGCTAGTGTACATATGGGTGCATGGCTTGTGTGCAGAGGTTGGCTTTGAAAGCGTGTGCAGGTGTTCAGTGTGGTCAGTTTGGATTTGAGCTTGTTGCAGGCCTGCCCGGAGTAAGCTTAAATGGAGGTGACATCAGCTGCTTAATGGTCTTGGTGTGTACGCGTCCCAAAAGAAAGGTGGGCACTAGAAGCTGCATTTGGAATGAGTATGGAAGGCATGGGCAAGAAATTGATGATGGGGCCAAGGTATTGGGCATTGGGTGTGAAATGGGGGGAGTGGCCATCTTAGGCAAAAAAATATATATATATAATAATTAATGGCCAAAAAGGGAAGCAAAGCGTGGAGCTAGTGGTGGCTGCCAGCGCAGCGTTCTGGAAGGAAGGTGAGGTGGCGGGGAAGTCGGCGTGTGCTGCAATAAAGGTGAAGGTCGCCGTTTGTGAGCGGGGGGGCTTCCGGTGGTTCTACTGCAGAGAGACTCTGCCGCTGTGAAGAGGTGAGCGTGGGAGCGCTCTTGGACATGTGCTGCCAGCGCAAGCAAGGTGCAGTGGCTGGTGTAGAGGCCAACGGGAAGTCTCCCAGGTGAAAAAGCCGACGTGAGCTGGCGTGTACAGGAAGTCGTGGGCTGTGGAGCGCAGTTGAGTGAGAGGCGCAGCTGCTGGTGGTTCGTGGCTGCTGGAACGCACACCCGTGTGAAGAGGTGAGGTTGGTGCACAGCTGAAGGGCTGGCGCTTGCAGAGAGCAAGAGGAGCGCAGTGTAGATAAGCTGCAGGTATGCGGAGTGGAGACCCTCCCGTGTGAAGGAGTAGGCGCCAACGTGTGGCTGAAGCGCAGTGGGCTTTGAGGTGGCCAGCGTGGAGAACAGCAGACGGGCTACAAGCGTGGAGGGCTATTGGAGAAGGCAGTAGCTGGTGGGGCGCTGCCTGTGGGAAAGAAACGGGTGCTGGCATCAAAGGGAGCTGCTAGCGAGGACAAGAGGGATGCAGATAAGCTGCAGGTGACAGGCAGGCTGGTGTGGGCCGCCTAGGAGACAGGACAGTGGATAGAACAGGGTGCCGAGTGAGGCAGAGTGAGACGAGTGTTGCTGCTTGGTGGTGGGCCGGTAGCAAGGCAGATAAGCTGCCTGGGTTTGTTGTGAAGCTGGCAGAGGATCAGCACAGAGAGAGAGAGAGAGATGATGGTGTAGCTGCTGCTGACGACACATGCAGAAGTGATGGGTCGCAGAGGACTCGAGGGTTAGCTGGTGTGGGCGCCTTCTGGAGTGAGAGTGGCCGGGTTCATTCTGGTGTGGTTGGTACAGCAGGCAGGCGAGTGTTGTGGTGATCAGGGATGTGGTGTGGGCCTCGGCTGACAGGCCTGAGTGTTTTGTTGTGGGTTGTGTGAGTAGGCTTCTGTGTTGAGAGAAGCTTGTATGAAATGTTTTGATCTGGGAATATAAAGCTGGGTGTTTGTCTTGTCTACGGTGCCCTTGTTTTTGGCTGTCTGTCTGGCGTGGGTTGGGTGGTGAGTGCGAGAATTGTTCCAGCCGGTGGCTGGTGGTGCCCCCGTTCGTGTGTGTTATTCCAAGTTTGCGAGGTGGAAGGGCTATAGAGGCAGGTCTTTCTTTCTTTTTTTCACCTCACATCCTTCTGGTGCCCCCACTGAGGAGTGGCTCTGGCGTTGTTCTTTGCCTAGAAGGGCGTGTGTTCCACTGAGGAGAGCTCAGGGATTGGTACAGGTTTCCAGGATGTGGTCTTATCCTGAATTTCATGGCAGGAAGGGTGAAGATGTGGTTGACTTTTTGGAGCAGATGGAGCTGGCATGCATTAGCAACCATGTCACAGATGAAGAGCAGGTTCTGAGGCTGATAAAGATTTTCTTGAAGGGAGATGCCCGAAGCTGGCTGAAGGGTTTTGAAGCACAGGATGCTGGTGTCTTGACCTTGGACAGGTTGAAGGAAGGACTTTTGGAGCGATTTCAGCAAGTGGAGGATTCTGGTGTGCTTTGGCAGGAGCTGAGCGTCTTGAAGCAGGTACATGGGCAATCACTGGACGATTTTGTGAAGGTATTTACATGTTTATGGAGTAAGTGGTGTATGACATTGAAGCAGGAAGTTCCTCCAATGTTTTTGAAGAAGAGCTTGTTTATTGATGGTTTGTTACCCCATTTGAGGATCAGGGTTGAGTTGAAGAGTCCCAGGTCATTTGATGATGCTGTTAGGGTTGCTAGGGAAAAGGAAGGCAAGGTTTTGAAGCAGATGGAGATGGGAATTTATCCGCATGAAGGGGTTGTGTCTGTGAAGGATAAGCAGGTGAATTTGGTTGAGGTAGGTAAGAGTCCTATGCAAAGCTTGATTGGACAGGAGCCTCAAAGGCCGAGACAGGTGCAAAGGGGTATGTTCTATATGCCTTCTGATTTTTTTCCAAAGTTTAAAAAGCATGTGCAGGTGGATGAAGAGCAGGTGAAGGAGAAAAGTGAAGATGAGAAGTTGCCAGTGGATTCTTCTTTGGATTTGGACGTTGTGGCTGTACATGACAGGGATTTGGATGATATGCATGCACAGGGAAGCAAAGAGGATGATGCCTTGGGATTAGCTGATGATAAGAAAGAAGAGGAGCTGGATACAGGGTGCTTTGAGGATGATTTTTTGCTGGATACAGAAAGGGAGGAGGATGGGGTAGAGACTTCTGATGAAGTGAAGATGGTTTGTGATGCGGATGTGGAGAACGTGGAGGAAGATCCTATTATCCTGGATTTTCTGGGACAGCTGGATGATGGTATGGTACCTGTGATGGATGATGTGGATGTGTTTCCATCTGATGGATTAGGTGCTGGGGAGTCTTTGGACGATGATACCAGGGGGGTTGGCAGCACTGAAGAAGGTATGCAGGTGAATTTGGCTGATGAAGAGCTTTGTGAGGAGAGTAGTATGCCTGAGGATGATATCTGGGAAATTGCTAGCCTGGATGAACAGGAGCCAAAGGTGGAGATGGATGCAGATATGGCTGAGAGTGTAGCTAAGGCTACTTTACGTATTGCTGAAATGCTGAAGGCAAAATCCATGGAGGACAAGGGTTCGGAACCAATTGAGCTGTATGATTGTGAAGAGATGCCTGTTTTACAGGAACTGGAAGTGCTGGTGGACACTGCTGATGGAGAGGATGTGGATTTTGGTGTGCAAAAAGGTCAAGATGCTGAAACCTGGCCTTCACAAGTGTTGATGGATGGGATGCTAAATGCTGGAATGCCACAGGTTTTGAAGATGAGGAAGTTTGTTGTGGGTGAAGTGGATGTGGATGATTTTCTGGATATGGTTGATGTTTGGTGTGCAGTGATGCAGCCATGGTGTTCGATGGATGCTGGGGAATGGGATGGTGAACAGATGTTTCCTTTTGATCCTGGTGGATAGCTATCGGACTATGCTGAATGCTGCTGAGCATGAATGCTCTAGCAGATGGGGGGGGTGGCAAAGTATGTCAGGCGTTTTTCTGAGACGTCTTTTTGGCTAGTGTACATATGGGTGCATGGCTTGTGTGCAGAGGTTGGCTTTGAAAGCGTGTGCAGGTGTTCAGTGTGGTCAGTTTGGATTTGAGCTTGTTGCAGGCCTGCCCGGAGTAAGCTTAAATGGAGGTGACATCAGCTGCTTAATGGTCTTGGTGTGTACGCGTCCCAAAAGAAAGGTGGGCACTAGAAGCTGCATTTGGAATGAGTATGGAAGGCATGGGCAAGAAATTGATGATGGGGCCAAGGTATTGGGCATTGGGTGTGAAATGGGGGGAGTGGCCATCTTAGGCAAAAAAATATATATATATAATAATTAATGGCCAAAAAGGGAAGCAAAGCGTGGAGCTAGTGGTGGCCGCCAGCGCAGCGTTCTGGAAGGAAGGTGAGGTGGCGGGGAAGTCGGCGTGTGCTGCAATAAAGGTGAAGGTCGCCGTTTGTGAGCGGGGGGGCTTCCGGTGGTTCTACTGCAGAGAGACTCTGCCGCTGTGAAGAGGTGAGCGTGGGAGCGCTCTTGGACATGTGCTGCCAGCGCAAGCAAGGTGCAGTGGCTGGTGTAGAGGCCAACGGGAAGTCTCCCAGGTGAAAAAGCCGACGTGAGCTGGCGTGTACAGGAAGTCGTGGGCTGTGGAGCGCAGTTGAGTGAGAGGCGCAGCTGCTGGTGGTTCGTGGCTGCTGGAACGCACACCCGTGTGAAGAGGTGAGGTTGGTGCACAGCTGAAGGGCTGGCGCTTGCAGAGAGCAAGAGGAGCGCAGTGTAGATAAGCTGCAGGTATGCGGAGTGGAGACCCTCCCGTGTGAAGGAGTAGGCGCCAACGTGTGGCTGAAGCGCAGTGGGCTTTGAGGTGGCCAGCGTGGAGAACAGCAGACGGGCTACAAGCGTGGAGGGCTATTGGAGAAGGCAGTAGCTGGTGGGGCGCTGCCTGTGGGAAAGAAACGGGTGCTGGCATCAAAGGGAGCTGCTAGCGAGGACAAGAGGGATGCAGATAAGCTGCAGGTGACAGGCAGGCTGGTGTGGGCCGCCTAGGAGACAGGACAGTGGATAGAACAGGGTGCCGAGTGAGGCAGAGTGAGACGAGTGTTGCTGCTTGGTGGTGGGCCGGTAGCAAGGCAGATAAGCTGCCTGGGTTTGTTGTGAAGCTGGCAGAGGATCAGCACAGAGAGAGAGAGAGAGATGATGGTGTAGCTGCTGCTGACGACACATGCAGAAGTGATGGGTCGCAGAGGACTCGAGGGTTAGCTGGTGTGGGCGCCTTCTGGAGTGAGAGTGGCCGGGTTCATTCTGGTGTGGTTGGTACAGCAGGCAGGCGAGTGTTGTGGTGATCAGGGATGTGGTGTGGGCCTCGGCTGACAGGCCTGAGTGTTTTGTTGTGGGTTGTGTGAGTAGGCTTCTGTGTTGAGAGAAGCTTGTATGAAATGTTTTGATCTGGGAATATAAAGCTGGGTGTTTGTCTTGTCTACGGTGCCCTTGTTTTTGGCTGTCTGTCTGGCGTGGGTTGGGTGGTGAGTGCGAGAATTGTTCCAGCCGGTGGCTGGTGGTGCCCCCGTTCGTGTGTGTTATTCCAAGTTTGCGAGGTGGAAGGGCTATAGAGGCAGGTCTTTCTTTCTTTTTTTCACCTCACACCAAGCACTGAGAATGTGCCAACAACAAATGTAGTGAACATTGTGATGGCTGAAGAAACATTAAAAGGAGTGGAAGTACTGGAATGCATGCCGGAATGCGATTGTTCAGATTGCAACAAATTAAAGGTAGATGCAATGGCTGTCACCAGATCAAAAGCACGATTGAAAGCTCCCATAGATTGGGAAGAGCAGAAGGATGTGCGGAATGAAGTAAGCAAAGCAGTTTTGAAAGAGCAGAAGAATCTTACCCATAAGGAAGCAGAAGAGGAAGACTCTGATAAAGTTCTTGGGAATGGCAAGTCAGAGGATTTGTTTGAGCGTCTTATGATGACACCAATGCATTTCACACTGGATCAGCTACTTTCTTTGGTTCCGATTTTCAGAGATAAATTTTACTCAGCAACAAAGGGTTTGTCAAGCAAGCAAGGCATAAAGACATTGGAGGATAGTGTGGATGCATATCAAGTGGATCCGGAAGATGTTGACTTCACAATTCCGACTGTCAAAGTTCATTGGAATGAACAGGTATATCAGGATGTACTGCTTGATGGCGGTTCAGGAGTCAATATATTGGCAGAGTCAGAATTCCTCAAAATGAAACATGTTAAGTTGGAACCAGCACCGTTTCAGGTTAGGATGGCAGATCAGAGACGTGTGCAGCCAATCGAAATGTTGAGGAAGCAAGTAATTAGAGTGCAAGACTTGAGTTTTCAAGTAAATTTTGTTGTCATCAGAATGAAGGAAGAAGACAGTTCTTATGTCATGCTATTAGGTAGACCTTGGTTCAAGACAGCTAGGCTGAAACAAGATTGGGAGAAGAATGAGATTGTGATCAAGAAGGGAGGAAAAGTGGCAAAAGTGCCAATGATTTCTAAAGTGACAGTTCCAAACTCCATAAGACCAATGTTGGTTCAGACTCTCAATTTGGCATCAGAGGTGGAAGATGAAGAGGAGACTGAATTCTTTGATGCCAATCCAACAGTCATTCCAATTTTTGAGGTTGATGTGGTAGATATTGTCAGCAGATATGTTGATCGGAATGCAAAGCAGAAGGCTCATTTGGATACTGGACAGCAAAGTTCAGAAGTGTTTAAAAAATCAGAGGAGGATGTTCAAGAAGAAGATTTGACACCACAAGAGGCAATAGATAGAGCTGAATCTTTGTATGATAAGTTAGAAAGCAGCATATCAAGGGTCCAGGAGGATGACCTGCAAGAATTGAATCTAGGCACAAAGGAGCGGCCTAGGATGGTCAGAGTGAGTGTCAATTTAGATGACAAGTTCAAGGAGGAACTGAAGGCATTACTCATTGAATTCATAGATTGTTTTGCATGGGACTATTCAGATTTGAAGGGAATGGATCCAAATGTGTACAAACATCAGATCAATTTGAAAGAAGATGCAAAACCAGTAATTCAGCAGAGATACAGAATGAATCCAAATTATGCACAGCAAGTCAAGGCTGAATTGGATAAATTGTTGGCAGTAGGATTCATTATACCAATTGATCAAGCAGAATGGTTGTCACCAATAGTAGTCGTACCTAAGAAGTCAGGTAAGATCCGGGTATGTGTCGACTACAGGAAGCTGAATGCAGCGACAATTGCAGATCCTTTTCCATTACCTTTCATGGATTCAGTATTGGATGATGTAGCTGGGCATGAGATGTACAGTTTCTTGGATGGTTTTTCCGGCTATAATCAGATAAGTGTCGCACAGAAGGACATAATGAAGACAGCATTCATTACAGAATGGGGAGCTTATGCTTACACAGTGATGAGCTTTGGACTAAGAAATGGTCCACCATCATTTTCCAAAGCAGCAAACAAAACTTTTGAGCCTCATTTGACGACATTCATGCGGATTTTCATGGATGACTTCTCGGTGTTTGGACAGAAGGATAAGCACCTGGAATATTTGAGGAAATGTTTAGAGAGATGCAGAATGTTCAGGATGGCACTTAATCCATACAAATGTGCAATTGCAGTTCAAAGAGGCAAACTATTGGGACATATTATTTCAAAGGAAGGCATGTCGATTGACAGGGATAAAGTCAGTGCCATTCAGAAGGCTGCAGCTCCGACTGACGTGAAAGGAGTCTTGAGAGTTGTTGGCCAGGTTAAATGGCACAGCCGATACTTGAGATATTTGGCGGATGTGACAGCGCCTTTGACACATTTGACAAAAAAGGATGTGGAATTCACGTGGGGAGCAGCACAGCAGAAGTCATTTCAGTTGCTAAAGAAAATGCTGGTGGTAGCACCAATATTGCAACCGCCGGATTGGGAATTGTCATTCCATGTTTTTGTGGATGCTTCTGATAGTGCAGTAGGAGCTGTTTTAATGCAGGAAAAAGTTAAGGGATGGTACCGACCAGTGTACTATGCAAGTCGGATGTTGAAGCCAGCAGAAAAGAACTACACAGTGACAGAGCGAGAGGCATTGGGAATGATATTTGCTTTGGATAAGCTAAGGCATTATTTGCTGGGCAATAAAGTGATTTTTCATGTGGATCACCAAGCCTTAGTCTTTTTGGAGAAGAAGCCAAAGCTGGAAGGCAGATTGGCCAGATGGATGTTGTTGCTTCAGGAGTTTGACTACATTATAATTCATACTCCAGGAAATCAGCATGCAGTAGCGGATTATTTGAGTCGGTTAGAACATTGGGAGGAATCACCAGGAGTGTCAGATGATTTGCCAGATGCAGAGTTATTTCAGGTTGTTGGAGAAGTTTATGACAACTGGTATGACCAAATGGTGCAATTTTTGACAGATGGAATTTTGCCATCAGTGATGTCAACAGACCAGAAGAAAAAGTTTGCTTTGAGAAGCAGACCATTCTTAATTATTGCTCGATCACTGTACAGAAGAGGAGCAGATCAGATTATAAGGCGGTGTGTTCCAGATGAGGAGCAACAGTTAGTCTTACAAGAAGCACATTTGGGTGCAGCAGGAGGTCATTTCTCGGGTGAAATTATAGGCAGAAAGGTCATGCAAGCAGGATTATGGTGGCCATTTTTGCTCAGGGATGCATATAAGTATGCACAATCATGCATTCAATGTCAGAGAATGGGTCAACCTACACAGTCAGATAGAATGCAAGATCATCCAGTTTTGCCTTTGGAGCCTTTTCAGAAATGGGGACTAGATTTTGTTGGTCCAATTAAGCCTAAATGAAGAAGGACAGGAGCCAGATACATATTGGTGGCGACAGATTATGCGACAAAATGGGCAGAAGCAATTCCGCTGAGGGATAATAAAGCTGCAAGTGTGGCTAGATTTTTGTACAAGCACATCATGACTAGGTTTGGATGCCCTATTGAATTGGTGTCTGACCAGGGAGTGCATTTCCTGAATTCAGTTATTGAAGAGTTGACTTCCAAGCATATGATTATGCATAAGAAGTCTACACCATATCATCCACAGGCGAATGGGCAGGCGGAAAGCACAAATAAAGTTCTTGTCAGAATTCTGAAGAAAATTGTGTCAGAAAATAGGTCAGATTGGGATGACAAGTTGGATTCCGCATTGTGGTCATTCCGTACAGCTTATAAAGTGGCAACAGGATTGACTCCTTTTCAGCTTGTGTATGGTTTGGAGGCAGTTGTCCCAATGGAATATATTATTCCTAGTTTGCGGATTGCGGTTAAGCATCGACTCAGTCCAGAGGAATCAGTACTTCATAGACAGAGGCAGTTGCTGAAGCTGGAAGAAGACAGATTGGTGAGTGCTTACATGAATCAAGTAATGCAGAACAGGAGGCAGGCCTGGATTGGCAGGCAGATTAAATTCAAGATTTTTCAGAAAGGAGATTGGGTGATGATGTACAATTCGAAATTGGGCCAGCATCCTGGTAAGCTGAAGCTGCGGTATTTCGGGCCGTATCAGATTGTCGAAGAGATGGGTCAAGGAACATTCCGATTACAGGATGTTTTTGGAACAATGGTGCAGAAGCCTGTAAATGGATTCAGGTTGAAGAAATTTTATGGCAAAGTGCCTGAGATCCCGAGATGGATGTTAAATAAAGCAAGTGATGTGGGAGTTAAGTGTGTGAATGTTGAGATGGAGCACAGGGGTGTGTCAGGTAGTCATGAAATTTTGCCTGACAAGAAGGCACCTGAGAAGGAGAAGCAGCTGACAAAATTCTGCGTTGATGACAAATTTCAGAGTCATGGCAGAATGCAGAATTGTGAAGTGGAAGAACTGCGGAGAGTCTTGGAGGCGGATCATAGTCGAGGTCCAGCAGTGTCATTCATTGAAGGCAGAGCAGATGTCAAGCCAAGCGGACATTTAAAGATTTCATCGATTCTGCACAGTATGGCTACAAGTCCGCAGAAGGATTTCCAGGAGGAGGAGCAGAAAAGTTTGGATGATGCTGATAAAGGCACAGGGGAGCTGGATAAAGACGAGAAGACAGAGGAGAAGACAGACAGGGAGGCAGTGAAGATTTCGGAGAAGGCACTAGATGCGGATGCGGATCAAGGGACTGCGGGTAACGAGTCCGCCTAGCGCTCCACCGGACAGTGCCAGGTGTTAGGGGCAAGGCAAAGAAGGCATTTTGGAAGGCACAATGGACGACAAGTGTGAAAGCCGGATTGAGATCCGAAGAGTTGTGGCCTTTTAGCCTTTTGGCGATCTATGTATTTGGCGGATTAGTTATCATGCAGCGTGTTCTGTAGGAAGCGCAAGATTCAGTATTTTGTCATATGTTTTGGCAGTTTGTAGTAGATGAAGTTTCAGTTTCTGTTTTGTTTTTCCTTCATGATGATGTAGCCTTGTTTTGGATTGATGAAGAAGCAGAATTTTCGGTGTCTTTGCAATTCATGTTTTGTCACATTCATTGTCTTTGTTCATGAAGAATGTTAGTGATGATTCTCTTCTCTTTGGCACGCGAGTAAACACTCCATCCAAGTCTTGCTACCGTTACTTCATTACTTTTATTGATGACTATTCATGGTATACAAATGTCTAAAGTTTTGCTATGACATAAATCAGAAGCATTGGACACATTCAAGAGGTACCAAATATCTGTGGAGAATCACACTGGTGGAAGAGTCAAAATTCTTCGAAGTGATAATGGTGGTGAATATATATTGCCAACTTATTTCATGATCATTGCATCAACCACGGCATCCACCATAAGTATACCATTCCATATTCTCCCTAACAGAATGGAGTTGTAGAGCAAAAGAATTGTACAATTTTGAATGCAATCAGATGCATGCTTATTCATTCTGGATTATCTCGCTCTTTTTGGACAGAAGAAGTATTGACAGCCATTTTTGTTCAAAATCATCTTCCAACTACTGCACCTTTTGGTAAGATTCCAATCACAGCTTGGACAGGCCAAACTCCTTTTGTTGCACATTTCAAAGGCTTTGGGTGTATTGCTTATATTCATGTCCCAAAAGAGACACGACACAAGCTAGAATCTTCAGGTTTGAAGGTTATTTTTATTGGTTATTCTGACAACTCAAAGGGTTACAAGTTTTACGATCCAAGTTCTCAAAAGGCAATTGTTAGTCGACATGCTATTAAAAAGATGCAGGGAGAAGAGAGCTTGATCTCTTGTAAAACAAGCACACACACACACTCACAAAATCCTAAAAGAGAACACACAAGGTGAGAGGCTGAAAATCTTCTTCTTCTTCACACAACACTCAACACACCATATACAAAGATATGAGTACACACAATATGAAAAGGTACTCAACCAAATACATACTAGGGTTCTCTATAGTGTGAACCCAACTAAATGAGCTGGCACTATAACTATGCCAATCTCAAGAGTGGCTGCCACATAGCCTATCATCCCACTGGCCGCATATCACCCATGATCTCACCAACCATGCCAGTGTGGTGTAAGTGTGGGGCCTATCCCCTAGGCAGATCATCAGTGTCCACCACCTCACTAGTTGAGCTTGATATCTCAACACTCCCCCTCGAGCTCAGCTCCATCTCATGTACACCAAGCGAAACCCTAAATCTATGGAGCTTCTCTGTACCCAATTCTTTGGTGAAGATGTCAGCGACCTGATCCTGTGTGCTGACATAAACAAGGTCAACGTTTCCTGCCAAAACCTTCTCTCTGACAAACTGGTAGTGGACCTCTATATGCTTCGTGGGAGCATAAAAAACTGGGTTCCTAGCTAGCTATATACTGCTAATGTTGTCACAAAAAATGACAACTTGTATATCCACTAATATACCCAAAGTTGCTTTCTCAACCAAGCTACCTCACATGCTGCCATAGCAGCACCTCTGTACTTGTTGGCCTACTGGATAGAGCAACCGTAGGCTGCTTCTTACTGCTCCAAGTCATAGCACTCCCCAAAGAAAACATGAAGCCACTAGTAGATCTTCTATCTGAGATACTACCAGCCCAATCAGCATCTGTGTACCCATGTACACATATCTCTATCCCAGTTTCATAAAATAGTCCACAATGCAAAGTAGACCCCATATACCTCAGTATGCGTCTCAATGCATCCAAATACGGCTTCCGAGGAACCTGCATAAACTGACTCACCAACCCAATAGCATAGCTCAAATCTGGCTTGGTGATCATCATGTAGATCAAGCTTCCTTCTATGCGTCTATACATAGTAAGATCCTCCAAAATCTCTTTTGAATTTGCACTCAACTTGCCATTCTAATCCAATGGCACTGAGATAGGCTTACAGCCTGTTATACCATACTTGGACAACATGTCCAAGCCATACAGTCTCTTTGTGTAGTAATCCAATACCATGTGGTGACCTAATCACCTCAATGCCCAAGAAATATCTGAGCTCCCCCAGATACATCATCTCAAACTTCTGTCTAAGCAAGATGTTTACATCAAAGATCTATGCATCATGGTCCCCCGTAATGATCAGGTCATCTACATAGATGACAACAAGCACGACCCCTCTATCACTGTCTCTCACATACAGCGAGAAATCTGCATTGGCTACATGAAAGCCAATAGTGACAAGATATTCATAAATCTTGTCAGACCATGCTCTTGGTGCTTGTTTTAAGCCATATAAGGCTTTCTTCAATCTTCTTCTTCTTCACACAACACTCAACACACCATATACAAAGATAAGAGTACACACAATATAAAAATGTACTCAACCAAATACATACTAGGGTTCTCTATAGTGTGAACCCAACTAAATGAGCTTGCACTATAATTATGCTAGTCTCTGGAATGGCTGTCACACAGCCTATCATCCCACTGGCTGCATATCACCCATGATCTCACCAACCATGCGAGTGGTGTCAGTGTGGGGCCTATCCTCTCGTGAGGTGGGTCATCAGTGTCCACCGCCTCACTAGATGAGCTCGATATCTCAACACTCCCCCTCGAGCTCAACTCCATCTCATGTACACCAACAAGTGAAGCCCTCAATCTACGGAGCTTCTCTGTACCCAATGTTTTGGTGAAGATGTCAGCGACTTGATCCTGTGTGCTGATATAAACAAGGCCAATGTCTCCTACCAAAACCTTCTCTCTGACAAAATGGTAGTGGACATCTATATGCTTCGTGCGAGCATGAAAAATTAGATTCCTGGCCAGCTGTATACTGCTAATGTTGTCACAGAAAATGACAACTTGTCTATCCACTGATAGACCCAAATTTGCAAGTAGCTTTCTCAACCAAGCTACCTCACATGCTGCCATAGCATCACCTCTGTGCTCGGCCTCTGTATACTGGTGTGGATAGAGCAACCGTAGGCTACTTCTTGCTGCTCCAAGTCACAGCAACACTCCGCAAAGAAAACATGAAGCCACTAGTAGATCTTCTATCTATCTTCTATCTGAGATACTACCAGTCCAATCAGCATCTTTGTACCCATGTATACATATCTCTATTCCAGTTTCACAAAATAGTCCACAATGCAAAGTAGACCTCGCATACCTCAGTATGCATCTCAATGCATCCAAATGCAGCTTCCGAGGAACCTGAACAAATTGACTCACCAACCCAATAGCATAGCTCAAATCTGGCATGGTGATCGTTATGTAGATCAAGCTTCCAACTATGCACCTATACATAGTAGGATCCACCAAAATCTCTCATGAATCTGCACTCAACTTGCCATTCTGATCCAATGGCACTGAGATAGGCTTACAGCCTGTCATACCATACTTGGATACCATGTCCAAGCCATACTATCTCTCTGGAGTAATCCAATACCATGTGGTGACCTAATCACCTCAATGCCCAAGAAGTATCTGAGCTCTCGTAGATCTTAAACTTCTGTCTAAGCAAGGTCTTTACATCAAAGATCTCTGCATCATGGTCTCCCGTAATGATCAAGTCATCTACATAGATGACAACAAGCATAACCCCTCTATCACTGTGTTATCTCACAGATAGCGAGAAATCTGCATTGGCTACAAGAAAGCCAATAGTGATAAGATATTCAAAAATCTTGTCATACCATGCTCTTGGTGCTTGTTTTAAGCCATACAAGGCTTTCGTCAACCTGCAAACATGCTCGGGGTGATTCACATCCTCATAACTAGGTGGCTACAACATATACACCTCTTCCTACAAATCCCCATACAAGAATGCATTCTTTACATCCATCTGATGTAAAGACCATTGCTTTGATGCAGCCACTGCTATCACAACTCTCACTATTGCCATCTTGGCAACTGGGCTAAAAGTTTCCTCACCATCAATGCCATATGTCTGCGCATATCCTTTAGCTACCAATCTAGCCTTGTACCTGCTTATGCTTCCATCACTATTATGTTTTACTTTGTACACCCACTTGCATCCAATGGCTTTCTTGCCTTCAGGCAATTGCACTAAATCCCAAGTCTCATTTCCATATAGTGCATCCATCTCCTCATCCATAACTTTCTCCCAACACACATTTCCAACAGCCTCATCAATGCATGTGGGCTCTACAACCTGCACAACTTTTGCCATGTATGCATAGTGATGTGCCACATAACCATCATAAGTAAACCTCTGCATAGGATTCTTCACTCTCCCAGATCTTCGCAGCTTTGCATTCATGGCTTCCATAGCCTTCTTTACACCAGGTGTTCTCATAGCTGGTATCCCAAGATCCCCTACTGGCTCATCTCTGAGCCAGTAGACTCTCCATCATCAACATGAGAATGCCCTGCAGAAATGTCAGGCATACTAAGGGGCTCAACCACTTTCTCTTTGCCTTTATGTGATGTACTAGTTACATTTGTAGGACTGGTATTATGATGCAGCCTGCCACTCCATGGTCTATCAACTGAACCACTAGATGAGGACTCTCCTGGTCCACTCAAAGACTCTGATTTTGCTGACTTGTATTCTGTGCAACCACATTTCCACTCACATCAGCCCTAACAGCTTCTTTTTTAGCAGCATACTAGCTGCTCATCTCATCAAAAACAACATCCCTGCTTACCCTCAACTCACGTGTAGTAGGGTTATAACACCTAGATCCCTTTTGCTCAAGGGTAAACACACATTTTTCAGCTTTTGGATCCTGCTTAGTTCTCAGCTCATCTGGCACATGCACATATGTAATGCATCCAAAGGCTTTCAGGTTTTCTGTCAGTAAAACTCTCCTTTGGAGTTATATCATGTATGGCTACAGTTGGAGTCTTGTTTTCATGATGTAAACTATTGTAGAAACAGCCTCAGCCCAATAGCTATGCGGCATATTCTTCTCTCCCATCAATGCTCGCGCAATCTCAGCAATGTGCTTGTTTTTCCGCTAAGTAACTCCATTTTGTTGCGGAGTGTATCTGCATGTAAACTGTCTGTGAAAACTATTCTTCAACAAAAATTTGGAGAACTCATTCGAGAAGTACTGTCCCCCTCCATCTGACCTTAGGCACTTTACATGTTTTCCTGTTTTCTTTTCAACCATAACTCTGAAATTCTGAAAATGAGTGAACACCTCACTCTTCTCCTTCATGAAGTATACCCACACTTTCCTTGTGTAGTCATCAATAAATGTCACATAATACCTGTAGCCTCCCATAGACATGGTCTTCGTAGGACCCCATACATCTGAATGCACAACATCTAGTGCATTTCTACTCACATTTCTGTCATGTGGAAATACATGCTTTGTTTGCTTTCCAAATTCACATATTTTCTGCATACCTTCAACTTTAAACTTTGGCAGCCCTTTCACAATTCCTTTAGTCTACATAGACTTCATTCTCTGCACATTTACATGTCCAATTCTTTTATGCCAAATGTCTGTGTCTGCAACAATTCCTGAACCATTTCCAAACATCACAGCACTCACTTCAGGCATTTTTACATTCAATGTAAACATTCTGTCCACTCTGTTGCCTTTTGCAACCACCTTGCACTTGTCTTTAAAGTCTTCAACATAACAACTATCAAGGTTAAACCAAACTTGCAAACCACACTACAAGGGATCGGGCTCATACCCGCGCTCCTAGCCGCTAAAAATGACTTGTGAAAAAAAGTAGTAGGCCCGTGTATCAGCGCGTGTATCATCGCGGCCACAGACATGCGTGTAAAAGCGCGTGTATAGGACGTGCCAGACGCGCTTATACACGGGTGTATACACGCGTTCTGTTCAGTTCAGATGCATTTAGACGCATTGATACATGCGTCTATACACGCGTTTTGTTAATTTAGATGCGCTTATACACGCGTAATTGTCAGTTTTGATACGTTAATACACGCGTATTTTACAGATTATCCACGTATATACACGTGATTTTTAGCAGTTCTGACGCGTTTATACACGCAAACAAAGAGCCAAAAAAAAATCTAGAGAGTGTTATTTGGTACCTGAATACTGTTCCAGCATTCCAGCACCCAATAACACTCTCTGGATTTTTTTTTTTGTGCATTAGACCATCCACGAAGAACATATGCATGAGGGAGATTAAGACAAGAACGACATGAATGCATACATTGTCAATACACGATTCAAGACAGACATGAATGTAATACTATCGATTCACGATTCAATATTACTATCAGAATTTCATACATGTATACAAGGGAGTCCATATCTCGAAGTAGCCCATGGCTTCAGTTTACAAAAAAATATATACAACCATATCCTCAATATGGAATGTGATACTATAAGTCTGAGTACTACTCAGACCCAGATGATGACTCGGTGCTCCCTCCATGCTCAGATGAGCTCACATCGGTCAGAATGTCCGATGAGTAGTGCTCACATCCACCCTCTGCAGTGGCGGCGGGTGGATCATCAGCAGCTTGTGCCTATTCAAGTAATATATAGTATATAAGTATATATATATGTAATTCAATAAACCAAAATCATTCGTTTAGAATTTTCAAGTACCTGTCGACCGTATGGTCTCATGGCCATCTCAAACTGCGCGTCCGTAATACGTCCCTCGGCTCTGAAGATGTCCCACGTGTCACGTCTGCTATGCCGGTGAGCATACGCAGTATCGTGGGTTGTGGGCTTCCTCCCCGTAACCCGTCACTCGCGGCTGTATCATAATCAACACAATTTGTAAGATTAAAACAATCATAGAATCAATGAATTAAGTAAACAATCAAATAAAGTGGCCAGATACTTACGAACTCTGCCTCCCATGACTCGACGCCGCCAGATCCGAAATGCGAAGATCCAATGGTCTCCATCTGGATCCGTCGTGCCTCCACATGCTGCCTGCTCTTCACGCCACCCTCTGCTCGTTTCTTTGCCTCCTTCCACTCACGTTTATGCGCAGTGGCAAGTTTCTCGGTAGGATAGCCACCCGCAGCTACATTTAGCCGGTCATCGTACGCGAGTTTTTTTAGGTGAGATCTTTTATTACTTAAGATCTCCCTTATTCGCGACCTTTCCCATACATCCGAGAATGTAGCATGTGGGGGATTGGGGTACCGACTATGTACAGCCTCCAGGGATTTCATAAACGTCTTCACAATTTCGTGATCACGTTAACAAAACCTAGTGTTAACATATTAAAACTTGTGATCACATTGTATATTCACATGACCTGAGAAATGACCTGCCGGAACCCACTAGTCTAGTAACACCTCCGGGCTTTTATCTTTCCCGGCGGGCCCGCCGGGAAAGATAAAAGCCCGGCGGGCCCGCCGGGGAAAACAAGGAGCACCGGCGGGGTATTATTCTGTATATAAACACTGCCCGACACGCATCGTACAACTTTTGGGAAGATAGTCCTTGTTTTGGGGGCGTGATATCTCTCCTCAAAGTACTTGTAGAGCTCTCGAGTTGCTAGAAGTGTCCTCTTGGGAAGAATGTCCTTATTTTAGGGGCTGTCGTCTTTCCTTGTAGGCACTCCTAAGGCTATTGAGCCACTCGTCCTTAGTTCTTTGAACTGGGGGCAGGGTGTGGTTCGTAGCTAATACTTGCGGAGATTTAGGGACAAATTTGGAGTCATTCAGCTTTGCATTTGAGCCACGTACGTAATCTACCTCATTCTGCTTTATGAATGGTTTGATGGAGCCAAGAGTCCTGCTTAGGGGCTTGTATTGGTTCTTGATACTTGATATAGTTTAGAGTAGACAAGGGTCTATTGTCCTATACTAGAGTATTGGGCAAGCATAGATCTTTGATTTTTTTTTGTGAATGTTAGAGAAGGTCTATTGTCCTATACTAGAGTATTGGGCAAGCATAGATCTTTGATTGTGTAAAGTATCCTTAATTGGGTACAAAAGGCATCCTTCATTGGGGGTGCAATGTGCATGATAGTTTCGAAGTAGTTTTGTAGTAAGACCTTGCAAGATAGTTTGAAGTAGTTTTGTGTTATGTGATGATCTTTTGTATTTGTCAAGATAGTTTCGAAGTACTTTGTCTGCAGATGTATGTTTTGTTATACGTGAGTGATTTGTTGTTTTTTCATTTGTGTATTCATTGTTATATGCTTGGTTGAATAGGTTATTTGTTGAGATGGAGGACAATGTTGGATCCAGTGATACCTCCAATAGAGTCCAAATTTCAAATAGCAGGAAAAAAAAGGCACCTGGGATAGAGTGGCAATATGCAATTAACGTTGGTGATCGATTCATAGATTGGGAGTGTAAGCTATGCCATGCAGTAAAATCAGGTGGGACGTCTCGACTAAGAGAACACTTTTTAGGCGGACCGAAGAAAAAGTCATGTACCCACCCCTCTGCACCTATAGTGGCCAAACGCATAAGAGAAGAAATTCAAAAGAAAGATTCAAGAAAACATGACACTCCTACCGTTAATGTATCAAGGCAGCAAGAACACTGTTGTTCTAATCATCAAACTCCCGCTACATCGCCTACTTGTACCCCGAACGGCAATGTGCAACCAGAAAGTAATCTACCCAGTGCATCTTCTTGCAAGCGAAACTTTGACGTAGGAAATATACCCATGCGTCAAACTTCATTGCAAGAAAGCCTACGTCAAACTTCATTGCAAGAAAGCCTACATCAAGGTCGACTCGATGATGCACAACTCGTCCTTGCTGAAGCGATTTACTTTTCTGGGAGTGCTATGATGATGGTGGACAGTGAGCATTGGAAGAGAGCATGGAAGAAAATTGGTGAGTTTGGACCAGGGTTTTCACCGCCTACGTACCATGCTATGCGAAATGATCTATTAGAGAAATGTTATGCGCAAGTAAAAGAACGTGTACAAAGAATAATTCTTAGCAATATAGAGCTTTCTGGATGTAGTATAGTAAGTGATGGATGGTCTAATGTGCAAAGAAAACCATTAATTAATGTAATGGTTATTTCACCTAGAGGTGAGACTTTCATCCGTGCCGTGGATTCAGCTGGTTCAATCAAAACTGGGGCTTACATTGCTCAAGTCATTAGCTCTGTGATAGAGGAAGTGGGTGCCAAAAATGTAGTCCAAGTCGTCATGGACAATGCAAAAAATTGTAAAAATGCATCCAGAATCCTACAGCGACAATATCCACATATTTTTCCGGTAGGCTGTAATACTCATAGTTTGAATCTTGTATTAGATTGGTATAAATCTGATGATACCAAATGGTTTGCCTCAATCGTCGACACTGCTCGCCAGCTTGTGAAATTCATGCTCAAGAGACAGAGAGTTTTAGATATGTTTCGACCTCGCATGTCAGTTATGTTAAAGCTTCCAGCGGAGACTAGGTTTTGCACTCACTTTTACACTTTTGAGTCTCTTCTTAGAAATAAAGATGCAGTTTGTGAAACATTTACATGCATGGCATTTCATGACTGGGAGAACACTCAACTTGAAAAAGTGAAAGAGAAAATCAAAGTCTTGAAGGGAGCGCTTACGAGAAGAAGTTGGTGGAACAGTGTGATGGACGCATACCATGTAATGATGCCTGTTATATATGCTGTACGAAGTCTTGATCAAAGAGCGCCTAATCTCGAAAAAGCATGGATGCAATGGTGGACTGTCCAGTGGAGTTTGGAGTGTCCTGAGAAATTAGAGCATTCAGTGGTAGAAAAGCAATGGCGTGTACCATTCTCCAGTAGACAAAGAAAAGTTCTGTTGAAGTACTTTCATGCTAGATGGATTGGAACGCATTCACCACTACACAGTGCTGCTTACATGTTAGATCCTGAATATTGGAATATGGATTTGATGTCCAACGTTGAGGTGGTGCAAGATTTTTATAAAGTGGTAAACACTTTCTATAATAATGATGATGATCGTGTACAGTGCATAAAGGAGATGACCTCATTTCGGTTGAAAGAGGGTTTATTTTCCAACTCCCTTGTTCAACAAATGGCTAAAGAGCAACCTGCATGGAAGTGGTGGATGATGAATGGTGGTGAGCATTATGCTTTATTGCGCAACCTTGCGATGAAGGTTCTAAGTCAGTGCTCTTCAAACTCAGGCTCAGAAAGAAACTGGAGCATGTATAAATATATTCATAGTACTATTCGCAATCGACTTCTTGCAGATCGAGCAGATAAACTTGTTTACATGTACTGCAATGAAAAGATCTTGCGAGACATTGAAAGCGAAGAGTATGAAGAAGATATGCCCAGATGGATGTACAATTGTGATGATGTAGTAGACGAGAACTTTGATGTTGGACGTACGTTGTGCACCACCCTTGAGATAGAAGACAATTTAGACATTGACTTAGATGAGCTTAATTTAGCAGACGAGAGAGTAAACGGTGAAAGAATTTTGGAGCAAGATACTGACATAGAGGAAGAAGTCACTTCATTAATTTAATAAAAAGTACTTGTACAAATGATCATATTTGGAGAAATTATCAATACAAAAGTAGGATTTGTTTTTCTTAGCTCTCATCTTGAAATAAAGTATGAATTGCACTAGGAGTTGCATCTAAAGGTCCTGGTGGTTTATATTCGCTAGCCATGCCGAACACTCTATAAATACCTTGATTTATTGGGACATTGCACAATGCACATGTGGAAGTATTTTGCATTTGTCTCACTAAACATATTAAGTGGTAGTAGTGTCCACATGGTAGTATATACTGGCCGCTCCACCCATCGAATACTTTGTATCATACAGGACATTGGGGGGTGGAGGAACTTGTAGCCTCAGCAGAAACTCCCACAAGATCAGGATGTATCAAAAAATGAGAGATGTGGTTTCCTTGGCGCACAGGAGCAATACGTGAAGAGATGCTCTGCACATCTTGGCTGATCTTTGTTAGCTGCTCTTGAATCCCTCTATTGGCTGGGGGAGGAGTTGACGCTTGAGTTAATCGCTCAGCTTCTTTCTCCTTCTCTGCTAGCTGTGCCCCTAAGCTTTCTTTGACCTGGTTTAACTCCAGTCCAGTGTCCTCCACCATGAGAGCAAGTTCTTCTCTTGTGAATGTCACTGTCTCTTCACGTATGTCGTGGGTGTTGACAGTGGCCTCTCTGGAGGCGAAGTCCACTGGAGTTTCTAGGATAAATTGAGCATATAGCATTTTAGTAAAATAGAGTGGAGCGTCGGCGTTATGGAGAGGACGACCGTACACCTCCAAGAAAATGCGCTCGGCATTAGTTTTGATATCATTGTGAGTGCAACGAGGAATATTCCATCTTCCCTTCTTAATCTCGCCATCTGGACATGGCCATATTTCCTTTATCATCTCTGTGGTTACGCGTTTGTTTATGTCTTTCCATTGGGCATAAGTTGGATTTGTCCATTTCGATAACCTGCATGCTGTTCTTGTAGCTTTGCGGGCTGTCAGGCCATGTGCAAGGGTCTTCATTCGCTCGTATGCCTTCTTGGCTAACTCCTGATGCTCGTTCTTTTGCGCCTGCTCCATATCTGCATGAACGTAAATGACTTTAGGATTTTAATGAACTGTAAAGATCAACGTAAGATAAATTGACCATTACTCTCAAAATCTTGAAGTCAAACACCACGAGAGGAGATATGTATTGCAAAGACTCGATGAGAAATATCCACTTGACTCCAAAAACACTTCAAACAATGCTCGCACACATCAAATTTTGAAGAGAAAACATAAACTTAAACACCACAAGAGGAGAGAGATTGCAAAGACTCAATGAAGAGAGAAACAAAATTTTGAAACATTGGACACATCAAATTTTGAAGAGAGAAACAAAATGCCATTCCTGAAACTTAATCTCTTGATACTGTATCATTACAAAGTTGGGGTGAATGCCACCGATAGCTCTACAAGAGGACGTTGTGCCCTCGTAGGGTCAGTATTTAATGATCTAAAAAATTCAACTACTTGCAAAATTGATTTTCGCTCATCGCGATTAGGCAGAAACATCCAATTTTTTACTCTATGAATAATAGTATCCATGGTAACTTTGTCATGGGAACTATTATCCATCCACAACTCTTGCACTTTCTGCCAAAAGTCATATAAAGTTTGTAATAAATATCCCAAGGCAAAAACATCAGATGCAGGAGTGTATGCATCTGCCAAAAATGGATCATAAAGCTCTGGGGCTATCCACGGCTGTTTATTTCGCTCTCTGTCTGCGTAGGAGACTGCCTGTGCCACCTTCTCAGGGTTCTTGTCTGCTTCAAATACAAAATTGAGAGACACCCGTTTTTTGGGCACTCTCAGCAGCAACCCCCAATCGATAATACCTATGTGTGGCTTTAGCTCTTTTGTATAATCCAACACTACATTGAATGGATGTAGGTCGGTATGTACAATACCTGCCATATGTGCTGCCGCTAGGCCTTCCACCCCAGGGCATGCATAATATGTGGCATGCTTATTACTATTTGTTTTATTTTTGAAAGTTCTAGATGACTTAAAGGGATATTATCAGGTGGGGGTTGTCTCCATGCTCGATCCAAACGAAAAATTGCTCTGGTGAACTCACTGAATCTGAAGGGAACCTTCAGAAGAGTATCACCAAGAGCGCCGCCATTATAGTACGGGAAAATTGTGATCCAAGGAGCCTCTTTTGTAAAGGCAATGCACCGGACAATCGATGTATGTAGCACTTGCATACCCTGCTCTGCCCGCCTGGAAGCTCTCGAATTTCACGCTGCCTTCTCCTTTGTAGTGCTTTCCGCAAAAAGTGACGTGCTCCGGTAAAAATGATATACCTTTAATTGTATACTCTTTTACTGTTCCAAAAACACCGGAGCCTATTGTTCGCCCTTCGAACAGAGCCTCGTGCGGGATGCCAATAAGATGTGTGCACATAGAATTGTAGATGGTACGATTAATGACACCTGTACCACTTGCATCTGCCTGACTGGACGTTGCAGCGACATCCTGGGCAATGCGCACTCTTTTGGGGAGGGACTCTGCATCCAACGCCTTCATGCGCTTGCTCTTGGCTCTTTTCTTGCTCCATACAACGTCCCATAACTGTAGATGTTGCATATTGGCTTCAGGCGGGGCAGCATCTCTAAGATCACTGCATGCTACACGCATGCTCCCCAAAATGGTTCGTGTTATGTGTTGATGGTTGAAATCTGCTATCTTCTGTCTATCAAGCAACTCAGCGTTGCCTCCGACGCTGTGCATTTTTCCATATTTGGTCTATTAGATCTCGCATGAGTATCTCAGACTCATTGATCTTTTTGATGACATCATCAGTACATTTGTGACACTGTGATGACCGCTTCAATGCGAATTGCTCGCAGAACGATTTTACGCTCTTCGGGGGAAAGCATGTTGATCGTCTTCGTCGTAAATCTAGCAAATATCACTAAACACAAAAAAACAGAATATCAAACATTACTAAAATAAACATCAAGCAAACGTGAGAGAACAGCAACAAGTATATCAATATCGTCAATGTTCATACAAAAACGGAATATCAAATAATTTTAATGAACTCAACATCATCCAATACATCATCAAACGTGAGAGAACAGCAACAAGTGTATCATTACTTATCAATGATCAAACAAAAACATAATATATCAAACAATATTACTGAACTCAACATCATGCAATACATTATCGAACGTGAGACAACCGCAACAAGTGCATTATTACTTACGAAGTGTATACATTATCGAATGAGAGAGAGAGAGAGAGGGGGAGGAAGAGAGAGGTGTGACAGATAGAGAGAGGAAAAATTAAATGACATTTTTTATAGTTTTGTGAGTTCCTAAAGAGAGAAAAATAATGTTTTGTAATCCTAAAGCACTCCTCATCTACATACCTATCGTGATAGAGAGAGAGATGTGAAGTGTATCATGAGAGAGAGAGAGAGAGAGTTGTGAAGTATATCATTGCGAGAGAGAGAGAGAGAATTGTGAAGTGTATCATTGCGAGAGAGAGAGGAGAGAGAATTGTGAAGTGTATCATGAGAGAGAGAGAGAGAGAGGAGAGGAAGAGAGAGTTGTGAGCAGATAGAGAGAAGAAACATTAGATGACATTTTTAATGTTTTTGTGAGTTCCTAAAGAGAAAAATAATGTATTGTTTTAATTTTTAAGTAAATAGAGGGAGAAAAAAGAAATTATTAAGAATTATGTATATTTTAAGAGAAATAAAAAAAAATCATTATCTACACATCTATCGTGTTGTGAAGTGAATCATGAGAGAGATAGAGAAAGAGTTGTGAAGTGTATCATGAGAGAGAGAGGGGGGTAAGAAGAGAGAGATTCATATTTTTCGAGTTACGAATCACGATATTATAAAATAAAACGTTTAGACAATATGATGTAAACTTTGATCCATGAAATACTCATGCCGCGTTAGCAACCAAGTATCGCATGGATCAAACACAATAAAAACAATACAAGTCAAATCAAACAAATTTACGACATTTATTCGACCGCGTTAACGATCATATGCCAAAATACGCAAGCAAATTTACGACACTTTTTTGACCACGTTAACGATCAAATGCCGCAATATGCAAAAAACATTTTATGCACTAGCGGACGACACCAACTTGCCGCGTTAACGACAAAATGCCGCCCGATTCTATGGGAATACCAATAGGATACGAACATACACTGGCCGCGTTACCGACCATATGTCCGCATTTGACAAAGGGAAGGGAAGGGAAGGTGACATCGCCATAACGATACTATGCTTGCCGCGTTACCGACTAGTACCGCTACGGCGTGCCATACTTACCATAGGACACAGACTAGCTGCGTTACCGACTAAGTGCCCCAGGGTAAGCACCATTCCGAAGAATGGCCTTACACACACACCAGTTGTGCAGCGGGCCACCCAAATCCTGCCGCGCATTGCGACAATGGGCGGCTGCCCGCTCGAACTCACCCACACACACATCCCTCGTGTGGCGGACCACCCACATCCTGCCGCGCATTGCGACAGTGGGCGGCTGCCCGCACGAACACACCCACATACACACACACACACAAGTTTTCATTACCTGTGTATGCTGTCAGCATTGAAATCCCAAAGGGCCCCCCGGGCCCATATATATAGAAAATTGTACCCCGTCGGGCTATATGACGACCCTGCAGGGACCCGCCGAGCTTTGCTTTATCCCGACGGGCCCGCCGGGAGAACATGTTAACATGTGAACATGTTAATAACATGTTAATAACATGTTAACACATGTTATTAACAAAAAAAATTTTGTGATCACGTGAATATAAAATCAGAGACAGCCTCTATCACCTCCCCAACTAGTCGGCTATTTTGATCTTTAAATTTAATAAAACAATTTCTATATGAGTTTGATACTACCCCACGCATGTACTCCATTACCTCCCTCCCCCTCGCATCCATCACTATCCCGCCCCTATCCGTCACATCATAGCAGACCACTCTCTCCACCTCTCTCATCTCCTCCTCTTCCGAACTGTCTCCTCTAACTCTTCTCCCTCTATCTCCTCTCTCACTGCGTGCCCTACTACCTCCCCCACCTCCCCCACCTCCCCCACCAAAGCACCCGCCGCATCCTCCACTCCCACTCTTCCTACTGCTCTACGGGTGGAGTCACGACTGGGGGATTGTCTACGTGACGGTGGCTGTGAGCCCTGACGTGACGGTGGCTCTGAGGGAGCACGTGATGGTGGCTGTGAGGTTGTGCGTGAGTGTGTCTGGGACGAGGTATGTCTCCTCGGTGGACGTGGAAGAGGAGAAGCTGCATGCCGTCTCGTCGGACTCGTAGGAATAGATGGCACTGGAGTGCCCTAGATACTCGCGGTAGGGGTATAGACACCAGGCAGGGAAGGAGGGGGATGGGCATACATATACTCTGTAAGCTCAACTGGACCAGGATGGCGCCCAAAATGATTCAGCATCTCCATCAGACAATTGCTGTACGCAAATGGATCGGATGAAGAACCTGGAATATCCATAAAGAACCTGCAACAAAAATCTTCATGTACATCATGGGCTGTCTCTTGACTCACACAAATATCATCATTCAAGTCAGTTGTGTTGCCTGCAAATCATGAATTCTGAAACGCAGTCTCGTGTATACACCCGTCCAGAAACGCGTGTATACACCCGTCTAGAAACGCGTGTATACACCCGTCTAGAAACGCGTGTATATCCGCGTGAACAGACTCTGTGGACAAGTACACGCGCTTTTACATGCGTTTCTACACGCAACCTGTGAATTTTTTTTTTCAAAAGGACCGACCTCCGACAAAGATCTTTCTCTCACATACACATGCACACACTCTCAAATATCGAAACTCTCTTTCTCTCTCTCTCTCTCTCTCTCTCTCTCTCTCTCTCTTACACACACACACACACACACACACATGCACATGTACTAATGCAAACACACACTCTTCCCCCCCCCCCCACACTCACACGTAGACTTCCATGTCTCTGTCTTCTCTCTCTCTCTCTCCCCTCCACACACACACACACACACACACACATGCTATCTTTCTTCTCACATACACTCTCCCACATATAGAAACTCTCTCTCTCTCTCTCTCTCTCTCTCTCTCTCTTACATACATTCATGCACACACACAAACACACTTCTTTCTCATGCACACGCACATGCACACTCTCTCTCTCTCACGCACCCACATGTAAATATATACTATCTATAATATTATATTTTATTATATTTAGAGACGTATACCTATATATACATGTGCATTTATAAAATAAATAAACACATATACACATATTTTTAATTAATATTAAATTTTAATACGTGGGGATGCACGATGAGGTGTGTTCACTTTTAAAGAAGTGTATCTTATATACAATGTCTCTTGTCTTATCTTTTGCATACATATGTGTGTGATTCTGTGTGCACATATACACGTATATGTGATTGTGTACTCTCTTCACGCGTGCATGTGTCGTGCAAGTGTCTTGGTTGTGTGTATGTGTTAGTGTGTATTTGTTTTGTGTGTGTACATGGTGTGTATGTTTTTATTTATGTATATCCATAGCGAGTGTCTACATGTATGTGTGTGTGAGCATGTGAATATACTCGTGTATACATCTATGTGTGTGCACATGCAAGTGCATATGTGTGTGTGAGTGTGTGCATGTCCATGAGTGTGCATATGTACTTGTGTATGTGAGTGTATTTATGTGCTTGTGTGCATGTATACACATGTGTGTATATTCAAGCTTGAGTATATGTGCAAGTGTGCATATCTCTATGTGTTGCATGTGTGTCCATGCGTGCGAGTGTGTGTATGTGTGTTTGTATACGCGTGCACGTATCATGTGCTTGTGTCTGTGTGTGCATGAACATACATGTGTGCATCGACATATATATAAATCTATTTATATATACATGCTTACATACCTATAGATACACATACATACATAATATATATATACGTGTGTGTATATATATTCTCTCTCTTACACATACACATACATACATAATATATATACGTGTGTGTATGTATATTCTCTCTCTTACATATGCACATAATATATATGTGTGTGTATGTATATTCTCTCTCTTACACATGCACATAATATAATATTAGAAGATATGTATGTGTGTGTGTGTGGAGGAGGGAGGAGGGGTGGCCAATTTGCTTTCTAATGTATTATATATATATATATATATATATATAAGAAGCTCAATGAGTAAATGGTTTGATGGTGACAACTAATTCTGAGCCCCAATGCATCTAGGCATGTGGGAAAGAAACCCCCAAACACTTGTCTTCTCTTCTTCTTTTCAAAAATTCTCCCTCCCCTTTCTCCAGGTAAAGGGGTGGGGACTCTTCCTTTATCTTGTATAGATATATATTTCCTTGAGAAAATATTTGCTTTAAAAAGAACATATATTTGTTTACCATGCATACCGGGGGTACACCATTGTCTAGGCCATATCATGCTTAAAAATGTTATCATTATAGTTATTTTGCATAGGAGCCTGTTATGATCTATATGTGAAATAACTATAACATCAAGCATTGTGAATCTAGCACGAATGAAATTGCCATTAAAGTTGCGGAGGAGTCAATTCCACTTGAGAAGGAGATTTGTTCAATACAAAACACACCTAAGAGAAGGAGATTTGTTCAATACAAAACACATCTAAGAGAACAATGCTGACTATGGTATTGGATTTAAATGGATTACTCTTGAAGCGTTGCTTCCATCCATGTTCTCTACACCAATCCATTATGTATGCTCCAAATAGATACCTTATACTTCGTCCAGAGTGTATATAATTTTTTGCAGAATGTTTTAGAAAAATTCAATGTTGGTATGTGGTCAACTACAACACACGAGAATGTTCTCTAGATGGTGAGAGATTTGCAAGAGAAAGCTGGGAGAATACTTCCTTTCTTTGCTATTTGGAGTCAGAATGCATGTTATAGTTTTAAAAAGAGAAAAGTGTTCAGGCCATATAACCCAGGTGTTGAGACAATGTTTAAACCACTTGCAAGAATGTCAAAAGTCTTCAATGTGATCTAGGGAGGACAGATCTTATTGATGACTCTCCATATAAAGCTTGTGTTGCTCCCTCTAATAATTGCATCCTTCTAAACAAGTTTGATTTAGTTAAGAAAGATGAAAATGTTCTCATGGGAGAGCTACTACCATACTTAATGCTTCTTGATGATGCAAAAGACATACATATTGTTGTTGAAAATAATCATTATGGTCAGATCCTAGTATCGAATAGCCATGATTTATATAACCTTGTTGGTGATGTTATTGACAAATGGCAAGAGTATAATGTAATTTGGTCACAACCAAGGTTCAACACTAGTAAACTTCCTCTTGCAAGTCAATTACATGACTCTTCTAAGGTGAAGGACACAGGTGGAAAGAGAGGTGATAAAGGAGAATCAATTGGTGCAAGAAGCATGAAAAGCCTTAGTGGTAGCTCATCTCACATCATGTGGGATGAGATAAAGGATATTCTAATCAAAGAAGGTCCTCAAATTTCAAGCATGAAGCCATCAAAATTGATTTCTCCAGCTCAAAGATTGGGTTGCAAAGGAGGGATTAACTTGAGGTGTCAGTCAGCAAAGGCATTTATCAATAAATTGCTAAACTATCATGGTCTTCTAAATATCAGTAAGTAGAGCAAAGGTATTATCCTATCTAGAATTTCTCACTATATTATAGATATATTCAAAAACTGTGTACTGTAACATTCTAACTTTCATCATCATGATGTGGAGTTTTTTTTAGGTTGTAGAATTTCCAAAAGATCTATTCATGTAATGTAATGGATCAAGAACTTTAAATCAAGATATAGCTTGGAAGTTTAGAAATATTGATATACATCTTTATTCTCTTGATGAATCTATTCAACTTTTGTAGAGATATCTCTATTTTCTTGGTGTAAGGCCCATTCCTACATGACCCCAAGGCCTCATATATCCACCGTTTTACTTTAAAATGAAATAGTGGCCATGGGGGCATCCAAGAATGGCCCAAGGGCCATTCTTGCATGAACCCAAGGGGTCATGGGTGCATCCAAGAATGATCCTAGGGCCATTCTTTTCTATGCACAATATGAGGAAGAATGGCCTTGGGGCCATTCTTGCCTGACCCCAAGGCCTCAAAGTCATTTTTGGGATGGCCATGGGGCATCCAGAAATGGCCCTAGGGCCATTATTTTCATGCATAATTGATGGAAGAATGACCCCAAAGGCCATTTTTGCACGACCCTAAGGCCATTACTGTATGACCCCAAGGCCTCCACGTCATTTTGAAGTGGCCATGGAACATCCAAGGATGAACTCTTTTCATGCACAAGAGGTGGAAGAATGGCCCTAGGGCCATTCTTGCATTACCCTAAGGCCTCAAGGTCATTTTTGGGATGGATATGGGGGCATCCATAGGGCCATTCTTTTCATGCAAGGCCATTATTCCATGACCCAAAGGCCTCAAGGTCATTTTGGGATCGCCATGGGTCATCCAAGAATGGCCCTAGGGCCATTATTTTCATGTATAATAGGTGTAAGGAACATTCCTACATGACCCCAAGGCCTCAAGTATCCACCGTTTTACTTTAAAATGCATCATAGTCAATGAAATTGTGGCCATGGGGGCATCTAGAATGGCCTAAGTGCCATTCTGGCATGACCCCAAGGGAGCATGGGTGCATCCAAGAATGGTCCTACTAGCCATTCTTTTTGATGCACAACATGAGAAAGAATGGCCCTTGGGCCATTCTTGGATGACCCCAAGGCCTCAAGGTCATTTTCGGGATGGCCATGGGGCATGCAAGAATGGCCCCAGGGCCATTCTTTTCATATACTACAGGTGTAAGGACCAGGGCCATTCTTTTCATATACTACAGGTGTAATGACCATTCCTACATGACATCCACCATTTTACTTTTAAGTGCATCATGGTGCATGAAATAGTGGGGGCATCCAAGCATGGCCCAAGGGCCATTCGTGCATGACTCGAAGGGGCCATGGGTGCATCCAAGAATGGTCCTAGGGCCATTCTTGTATGACCCCAAGGCCTCAAGGTCATTTTGGAATGGCCATGGAGCATCCAAGGATGTCCTCTTTTCATGCACAACAGGTGAAAGAATAGCCCTAGGGCCATGGGTACATGACCCCAAGGCGTCAAAGTCATTTTGGGATGGATATGGGGGCATCCAAGAATGGCCATGGGGCCATTCGTTTCATACACACCATGTGCAAGAATGGTCCTAGGGCCATTCTTGCAATACCCCAAGGCCTCAAAGTCATTTTGGGATGGCCATGAGGGCATCCAAGAATGACCATAGGGCCATTTTTTGTCCACACACAACTGGCCTAAGAATAGCCCTAGGGCCATTCTTGCATGACCCCAAGGCCTCAAGGTCATTTTAGTATGGTCATTGGGGCATCCAAGAATGGCCCAAGGGCCTTTCTTTTCATGCAAAATAGGTGTAAGGGCCATTCTTTCATGACCCCAAGGCCTCAAATATCCACTCTTCTACTTTGAAATGCATCCAAGAGCGTGAAATAATGGCCATGGGGACATCCAAGAATGGCCAAATGGCCATTCTTTTCATGCACAACAGGTGGAAGAATGGCCCAAGGGCCATTCTTGCATGACCCCAAGGCCTCAAGGTCAGGGTTGGCCATGGGGGTATCCAAGAATGGCCCTAGGGCTATTCTTTTTCATTTGTGCATGACCGCAAGGCCTCAAGGTCATTTTTAGGATGGCCATGGAGCATCCAAGAATGGCCCTAGGGCCATTCTTTTCATGTACAACAGGTGTGAGGGAGCACTATTCCTATATGACCCCAAGGTCTAAAATATCCACCGCTTTACTTTAAAATGCATCACAGTGCATGCAATAATGGCCATGGCGGTATCCAAAAAATGGCCTAAGGGCCATTCTTGCATGACCCCAAGGGGGGGCCATGGGTGCATCCAAGAATGTTCCTAGGGCCATTCTGTTCATGCACAACATGAGGAAAAATGGCCCTAGGGCCATTCTTGCATGACCCCAAGGACTTAAGGTCATTTTTGGGATAGTCATGGGACATCCAAGAATGGCCCTCGGGCCATTCTTTTCATGTACAACAAGTGACCCCAAGGCCTCAAGGTCATTTTGGATTGGCCATGGGGCATCTAAGGATGGCCTGGTTTCATGCACAATAGGTGGAAGAATGGCCCAATGGCCATTCTTGCATGACCCCAAGGCCTCAAGGTCATTTTGGGATGGGTATCGGGGCATCCAAGAATGGCCATAGGGCCATTCTTTTCATACCCAACATGTGGAAGAATGGTCTTGGGGCCATTCTTGAATGACCCCAAGGACTCAAGGTCATTTCGGCATTGCCATGGGGACATCCAAGAATGGCCATAGGGCCATTCTTTTCATGCACAATAGGTGGAAGAATGATCCCAAAGGCAATTCTTGCATGACCCCCAGGCCTCAAGGTCATTTTGCAATGGCCATTGGGGCATCCAAGGATGGCCTCTTTACATGCGCACAACAGGTGGAAGAATGGTCCTAGGGCCATTCTTGCATGACCCCAAGGCCTCAAGGTCATTTTGAGATGGATATGGGGGCATCTAAGAATGGCCCAAAGGCCATTCTTTTCATGCACTGTACCATGTGGAAGAATGGCCCTAGGGCCATTCTTGCATGACCCCAAGGCCTCAAAGTCATTTTGGGATGGCCATGGAGGCATCCAAGAATGGCCATAGGGCCATTCTTTTCATCCACAACAGGTAGAAGAATGGCCATAAGGCCATTCTTGCATGACCCCAAGGCCTCAAGGTCATTTTGGAATGGCCATTGGGGCATCCAAGAATGGCCGAAGGCCTATTCTTTTCATGCACATCAGTTGTAAAGGGCCATTCTTGCATAGCCCCAAGGACTCAAATATCCACTGTTTTACTTTGAAATTCATCGTAGAGTATGAAATAGTGGCCATGGAGACATCCAAGAATTGCTCAACAAGTGGAAGAATTGCCCTAGGGCCATTTTTGCATGACCCCAAGGCCTCAAGGTCATTTTGGGATGGCCATGGGGGTATCCACCAAGGCCATTCTTTTTCATGCACAACATGAGAAAGAATGGCCATGGGCCATTTGTGCATAACCCAAAGGTCCTAGGGCTATTTTTGGGATGGCCATGGGGCATGCAAGAATAGCCCTAGGGCCATCCTTTTCAGGCACAATAGGTGTGAGGACCATTCCTACACGCCGGTTATCATAGTTTAAATTTTGTGCAAGTTAGAGAATTAAATTGGCTACTACATCTTTTTGTTTAAGAACTGTTTACTTGTAGTTAAGTTTTGTTTAAGAACTGTTTACTTGTAGTTAAGTTTTGTGAATCCTTTAAGTTTGTGTTGAGATTTGCACGATGAATTGGATGATGAATCCTTTTAATTTATTGAGATTTGCATGATGAACTGAATGCTACCAAGTCATTGCAAAGTTCTAATGCAGTAGATATGAAGCTATTTTACTAGGAGATTTATTACTTTTAAGTAATAAATATATCAAATATATCAAAAGTTCTATCTAGGAGATTTATTACTTTTAAGTAGATATATATTTCCTTGAGAAACTATTTTCTTTAAAAAGAACATATATTTGTTTACTATGCATATGGATACACCATTGTCTAGGCCATATTATGCTTAAAAATGTTATCATTAGAGTTATTTTGCGCAGGGGCTTGTTATGATCTGTATGAAATAACTATAACATCAAGCATCACGGATAATAGCACGAATGAAATTGCCATTAAAGTTGTGGAGGAGTCAATTCCACTTGAGAAGGAGATTTGTTCAATACAAAACACATCTCAATTCCACTTGAGAAGGAGATTTGTTCAATACAATGGATTGCTCTTGAAGCGTTGCTTCCATCCATGTTCTCTACACCAATCCATTATGTATGCTCCAAATAGATACCTTATACTTTGTCCAGGGTGTATATCATTCTTGCAGAATGTTTTAGAAAAATTCAATGTTGGTATCTGGTCAACTGTAACAGAAGAGAATGTTCTCCAGATGGTGAGAGACTTGCAAGAGAAAGCTGGGAGAATAATTCCTTTCTTTGCTATTTGGAGTCAGAATGCATGTTATAGTTTTGAAAAGAGAAAAGTGTTCAGGCCAAATAACCCAGGTGTTCAGACAATATTTAAACCACTTGCAAAAATGTCAAAAGTCTTTCAATGTGATCCAGGGAGGACATATCTTATTGATGACTGTCCATATAAAGCTTGTGTTGCTCCCTCTAATAACTGCATCTTTCTAAACAAGTTTGATTTAGATAAGAAAGATGAAAATGTTCTCAAGAAAGATGAAAATGTTCTCATGGGAGAGCTACTACCATACTTAATGCTTCTTGATGATGTAGAAGATATATGTATTGTCGTTGAAAATAATCGACATGGTCACCTCCTAGTAGCAAATGGCGATGATTTATATAACCTTGTTGGTAATGTTATTGACAAATGGCCAGAGCATAATGTAATTTGCTCACAAACAAGGTTCAACGCTAGTAAATGTCCTCTTGCAAAGTCAATTACGAGACTCTTCTAAGGTGACGGACACAGGTGGAAAGAGAGGTGATAAAGGAGAATCAATTGATGCAAGAAGCATGCAAAGCCTTACTGGTAGCTCATCTCATGTCATGGGAGATGAGATAAAGGATATTCTAATCAAACAAGGTCCTCAAATTTCAAGCAGGAAGCCATCAAAATTGATTTCTCTAGCTAAAAGATTGGGTTGCAAAGGAGGGATTAACTTGAGGTGTAAGTCGACAAAGGCATTTATCAATAAATTGCTAAACGATCATGGTCTTCTAAATATCAGTAAAGGTAGAGCAAAGGTGTTATCCTATCTAGAGTTTCTCACTATATTACAGATATATTCAAAAACTGTGTACTGTAACATTCTAACTTTCATCATCATGACCTTTTATGTGCAGGTTCTTTTAGGTTGTAGAATTTTCAAAAGATCTATTCATGTAATGCAGTGGATTAAGAACTTTAAATCAAGATATAGTTTGGAAGTTTAGAAATATTCACAATGATATACATGTTTATTCTCTTTATGAATCTATTCAAGTTTTGTGGAGATATCTCTATTCTCTTGATGTACATGTTTATTCTCTTTATTTAAGTTTTGATGGACTATTTCAGTCTTTAGGGTCTTGAACTTTGTTACATTTTTTCTAGTGTTAGCCTATAGTGGGAGTGCATCCTATTCTAAGAGGCTCCTTTATTGCAATATTCTCATATTTTGCCTGACAATTTCTTCATCTGAGTGCACCCTACTTCAAGTGTGATCACAACATAAAGTTTATATACCACTTGTTTCTTATAATGTACCTAAAAACCATTCTACAATCTATCTTTTGTCCTTCTATAATTTAAAGCCCCTTGCTTAAGGTTTGATTAGCACCTTGTCCTAATAGCTTTGCATAAGGAGTTTTGAATGGCACTAGGACCATTCTATAACATGCACCTAGGGCCATTCTTTTATGGCAAATAAGGCCACTATTTTCCCTTTAAGGTCTCAAAGAGCATGCATGAGTGGCCATGGGGCATCTTCATGCACAACAAGAGCAAGAATGGCCTAGGCCATTCTTGCATGACCCCATGTCCTCAAGGTCATGTTGGAGATGGCCATGGGGCATCCAAGAATAGACCCTAGGCCATTCTAGAATTGGCTTCGTGGATCACCCAACTTTCATGCATCCTTCTAGGCATCGAAGAATGGCCCTAGGGCTATTCTTGGATCATCCAACTTTCTGGCCTTGAGGCATCCAAGAATGGCCCTAGGGCCATTCTTTTCATGCAGAACAAGTGTAAGAATGGCCCTAGGGTCATTTTTGTGTGACCCCAAGTCCTCAAGTCCTTTATGTGTAAGCTTTCTCAAGGTCTAGATTAGCATGAGTTACTAGGAATATTATATTATGGTAATATATTGTTGTGTAAGAAGGGGTAAAGAATGATCCTAGGGCCATCCTACTATACACTCTTCGAAATGGCCCCAAGATCACTATACCACTAGTAAGCCATTGTTTGAGCCTAGACATAAAGGGTTTTTATTCTTTCCTTGTCTTGTACTTAATAAAGGAATTTGGCTACTTATGTGTGCTCCTATTTTAGATGATAGCATAGGAGCAATCTTGGCAAATCAAAATGTTTGCGAGCCATCAAATTTGTTGATGCTATGTTGGCATGTTTCATTATCTTTGGTACCACGACAACCAATGTTTGCATGTGTGCCTTCACTTAAAGATCAAAGAAGGGCTCTCATTCTTGAAATTATTGGAATACTTGTTGAACCATTTGAGCTAAACCATGTTGATGAGATGCCATATTGGACTAAGCATATGCAAATAGTTTAAGAAAGTAATGAATTATACCATGTTGTGTGCCTGGATGCAAAAAATTTCTTAGACTTTTGCTTTAAATGGTTCGAGGTTTGTATTTGGAGTAGATGAAAATTAGATGATATTATTTGCATCCTCAATTTATGTCTTCCAAAACATCATATGAAATTCAAGTATGTGCTGAGCCAAGAGGTGTGCCAAGACACTAGGATGTTCTTTAAAAGCCCTATGTTCTTTGGCTATGAGCATGCTTACCACAAGAACCTACCAGCAATCTGGACATATTTTCAAGACTTGGATGGAGATAACACTTTGATTTTTTATGACACACCGTATCAAATTATATAGAACATGCCAAGTTCCTATCTTGTATTTCCAAAGCCGTGGAATCAAACACTAAAGAGACTTCAAGGCTTCTTAAAAACCACAACTATCCATTGGTTGTGTCAATGGTTATATGCTCATAATAAGAGACGCTACACACAAAACAATGTCTTTCAAACTAAGATTAATCTTGAAACAAAGATTGTATTTGGAGGAATATTTATGGAGGCGATGTCATTAAAGGAAAGGTTCTTTGGACATAAAAGCAATGTTCATTCCTGTATGTTATCAAAAATCTTCTAAATATTTCATGCCAAAAGACCCATCTTAACATACAAAATCTCAATGGATATCCCTTCACTTGTCTAATAGAAATGTACTTCTACTATGTACTCTCCTATGAGACAATGTACATTTCTCACCAAAAATAAAAATTTAATGTTATTTTCTAGAGTCTCAAGTATTATGTATCTTGTTTATTGGTCTTCCTCTTTTCTTTATTATTCATGTAGAAGTCTCAAATTTGATTACAAATGCAAGTTATTTGAATCATTTTAGTTTATACCAATTCAAGTATCAAGATCAGTAATTATCATGCATGGCCTATTGTTATTTGAATCATTCTAGTTTATACCAATTCAAGTGTCAAGATCAATAGCCATCATGCATGGCGTATTGTTTGTTGGTGTCTCCTTTCACATTATTTTATATTTTCATATTTATCTCATCTTGTACCACTCCCATTATAAAAAATTAGAGATACAAAATGGTCCTAGGCCATTCCTGTATTAATACACGCTTTTGTTCTTAAATTTAAAAGAGTTTTGAGCAAGCATGCACTCATATTTACCTCTTCTAATGCCAAATAAGACACAATTAGGGAAAATGTGGACTCATTTTTGGGCCCTCTAAGAAATGCCAAGTCATCATTCTATTACGAAAATGTGGACTCATTTTTGGGCCCTCTAAGAAATGCCAAGTCATCATTCTATTACGAAAAGGGGGATCGTGGATAACTCTATCCATAGTACCTCAAAACTATATCATGTAACATATCATTGGAAAGATCTTGATGAGAGGATTCTAATGCACCAACTTCCGACAGATTTGGAGTTTTTATGCTCAAGTTATGGACTCCCCACCAAAAGTAACCTCAAAAGTTACGTAACGGAAGCCTCACCCTCATTGGTTCTTATGGAATATTCCTTAGAATCTCAAAGAGCTTAAAAGGCCCAAAAGTGAGTCCAAATTTTCCCTAATGATAGTTTCAGGGACCTATGTAGCAGTGTCTAGAGTAAAATGTATTCTATTATTCTTTGAACTAAAACCTTACTTATTATTTAAAGGTGCACATTGACACTAGAATGGTTGATTGCCCACAATCTCCCACTTAACTTCAATGTGTTGCATATAGGGTTTATTCTACTTTTTTTTTCAAAGCACCAAATTATAGAAGTTTCTCTTTACTCTACAGCCTTAGAATGGCCTTAGGACCATTCTTTTATCTTGTTCTTGGACTATTAAAATAACAGTGTGGCACATGGGGGCTCCTAACTGCATAGTATATATCATATATTTCCTTACAAGTTTGAACAGTCTTTTAATATTTTTTCACATAGAAAGCACACAAAAATGAAAAACACGACCAACCTGGGAATGGGATTTTTCCCACTTTATCTAATATGATGTTTAGATGTGGAAGGGATCAAAATGTCTAATAGAGATTAGGGAAGACCTAATGGAGATTAGGTAAATGATTATATGAAAGCTATTGTAGATTAGGGAGAGGGAGATCTAAGAGTGAATAGTGAGAATGGGGTGGGAAGAAATTAGGACTTTTATATCTCGACCTAATTAGGTTAGGGTTTTGAGAGAAGGGACATGTGTCACTCTCCAATTGGTTCATTGTAACACATATGTGATACATGCATTGGTTCCCATGTCGGTCGAGCTAGATGGAAATTTGAAACTCAATCGAGCTACGTGGAAAATTAAAATTTTGTTTTTTTTCCGATTTGTAACTTATCTAGCTAGATAGGTGTCTATACTCGGGTTTCTAGGTAACTCGATCGAGTTATGTGGAAAATTCAAAATTTGTTTTTTTTCCCTCCTTCGCAATGTCGTCAAGCTTTACACATGTTAAATCACCAATTGGGTATTCAAGTAACTTGACCAAGTTACGTGAATAATTGAAAAAATATTTTCCTTCAAATAAAAAATCATGTGTCCATAATCGGTTGGGTATCCATGGAACTTGGTCAAGCTACGTGGACACATGCTTTTTCCCCCCATGTGCTTCTCCACATTCAGTTTCCCCCTATGTGCTTCTAGCTACTAAAAGAGGCTTGTGGGCGGGAGATGGGGCTGATTACAACTCCACCTATTGGTGCATGGGAACCGTGATTCGGAGTTCCAAGCATTAGACATCTGGTAGGACATGGTTATCTTTGGTACAACAGAGATTATAAAATGGATCTGTTCTAAGTTCATTGTTTGAGGCTTCTGAGATGTGATGTGTTCCGTCCATTGTTAGGGATTATGGGAGCGGTATGTCTAACAGATCATCATCTATTTTTAGAGTTCACTGCACACTTGTGTAGGAATTCGTGGCCAAGTAATGTTCCTTATTGTTCATGGTGGCATCTTGTTTCGAGGAAATAGGTTGGCGGCTTCTCTCTCCGAGGTGATTCCAGTATTTGCGGTGCTGGAGGGTCCATGGTTGAATCTTCATCGACTTATCTTCTTCTAGTTTGTTATGCAGCATGTCGTTAATGCCATGTCTGAAAATGTCAAGGCATCACATAAAGATGATGTATGGTACGTTGATTCAGGTGCTTTGAACCACATGACAAGTCATGGGGAGTGGTTCAAGGAGATGAAAAACCTTGAAAGACCAGGTTTTGTGGAAATAGGGGATGACTTCTCATCCAATTGCCCATGTTGGAGATGTGCCATTGTCTATGTAGGATGGCAAAGTGAAGTACCTTGCAGATGTAATTCATGTTCCAAACATAACAAAGAATCTGGTTTCACTTGGTCAGATGATTGAGAAGGGCACTACAAAACAATGCTGCCATACACGCGTTTCATACACGCGATAAATTATGAGCGCGTGTATGGTCGCGCTTGTATTTGAATAGAATCGGGCGCGTGTATTTTAGCATTTAAGTTCGCGTGTATATTTGCATTTATCAACGCGTGTATAAACGCGTTTATATACACGCATCTATACACGCTAATATTCACGGATTAATACACGCTATTATACACGGATTAATACACGCCACTATACACGGATTAATACACGCATGGCAGAGAAAAACTGAAGAAAAACTGAATTCCTTTACAAAATTAAAAACTATTTTCTTTAAACCATCTCATAGTACATTACAGTATATATCATTACACAGTCCCACTACATGCATTTACAACAATGAAATATATTTAAAAATAAATCATGCATATGAGATGATAGACATGTCATCAATTTAGAACGTACAGTGACGGATTGGTTAGGGTTCGATCTCATCTTCAATAAGATCCATCCTTGCCAAACGATCAACATCAATATCTATTTGATCAATTTGTAAGGCTATGATTATAAATTTATTCCACTATCGATATTTTGTACTCCATTGATAATGGTATCGATGTCCTGATCATCCTCATCAACATCACCATCATCCTCAATGGTAGGGTCATTCTCATGATCATGAGAAATGGCATGCTCATCCTCATTATCATGATCATCTCTTATTTCTTGATCATCGATCACAACATCTTCAATGGCATGTTCGACATCATCTTCATTGCGGCTTGTTACATCCTCCATATGCTCCATATCAGTGAATGTATTATACATCACTTTGGAACGTGGTGCAATAGGGATGACATACCACCATTTAATGTCATGCACCATTGGTAGATAGATAACCTACTTAAATACACATAGTACAGTAATTAATTAGCATATCAAAAGTCAAGGGGTACGCGAGCTTAGATATATATGTACATGAAACACTTTAGTAAAAAAATGCATACCTGCTCTGAACATTGTTGTGGCAATACGAGCCTATCTTTCTTTGTTTGCCAGAACTTTGTAGAGTCAATAGTTATATATCCACTTGCATGGCGTTTTATCGTTGCATCAGGCCCTTTTTCCACCACGTTCATTTGCCATTTGACATCAAAAACATACACAAAGAAGCAACGAAAGTCAAGCCTAAATATGTCTTGGATTATGCCACAATAATCATCCATTTTTCCATTAGCTCCCTCAAAGCTACTAATGACACCGCAATCTTGTGTATTTCTCTTTTCATCAATTCTTTGTGTTTGAAAATGCTTGCCTTCACACCATATAGCATTGAACATAGTGCACTGGACCAAAATAGAAGCAATATTTGTGTAAGCAATGTGAATAAATATTAAAAGCAAATCACTTACAACTAATGCAAAACATTAGTTCTATGTACCTTTGACATGCATCCTCGTGCATACTCCCATTCTTCCGCCATGATATGCAGCCCCTCGTCGCTCTCTGCTCTCTCCATTTCCTCATGCAACCAATCAACATGGATATCATTCGGAAGTGTTGCTAGATGCTTAGGGTACGCCTTCCGAGAGCCATGTTGCCTCCGAAAGAGAGCTCTTTCTGCTTGCCTTTTTGTCTTTGCATCCTCATATCTTGTAACCCATCTGCTCATCACATCACTATTAAGGATACAAGTGAAATTGAGATCATCAATCAATGTTCTGTCAATTACTTTACTCTGTCTTTTTCCTTGAGGCACAATAGAGGTCATCCTCAAGTCCTCTTCATTGCTCCATAGTCGTGGCAAAGAGCTGTCCACCTGACCAAGAAATTCTGAAATATACACAAGAGACTCTTGTATCAACCAACCCTCGGCCATGCTTCCTTCAGGCCTTGCACTTTGCCTCACAAAGTCTTTTAAGGTCTTCATGAAGCGCTCTAGGAAGAACATCCAACGTGCATGCACAGTACCACATAAAGCGATTTCGTCCACTAAATGCACAATGAGATGTAGACTTGTGAGAATGGTTCGCGGAAAAGTCTCCTCTACCAAACAAACCACCTCCACTGCCATAACATGCGCATCATCCAACGTGGCTAGATCAATTGCTTTGGAACTAACATATTTGAAAAATAAATAAATAGTACGTTATACCTCATGCACATTGATTTTGCAAGGTATAATGAAGGGTGATCTGACATGGGTTTTACATACCTCACAAGCTCGCCCATCTTATAAATACATTTTTTCAAACTCTTATTTGCACAATGGTCGATGTTAGTAGGTAGTATGAACTGCGCACATAAGAGCACATGTATGTATGGTTTATGGCATTACAAAATTTAATTTCAACGTACGTACAAGACTTGGAAAACACTTACTTGAAGCATCTTGTGCCAATCGTGGGACTTCAACCCATATAGTTGCTCAATGCCTCTTTTCTTAGTGGTTGTAAAGGCTCCCTTCAATGATCTCATGCATCCAGTGGGAGTACGCAAAGTGGTGATGGCCTGCTTTACCTGCTTCTCCTCTTTCTTTGATATAATCCATGGTGCAGGCGGAAGACGAACGTGCCCACCCACCTCTCATGGCCAAGCTTGACGCATACGTTCTGCGACCCGCAAGTCCTCACGTACGCTAACATTGTCTTGTTTACCAATAATATGTTCCCAAATACCAGATCCCACATTCTTGAAGATGTGCATGGGATCAAGAAGATGGTTGATCTTAAGATGGGTCCAATATGGCAGCCGAAAAAAAATGGAGTACCTACACAAGGGATTGCTCTATGTGACCTTTAATCCAATTAGAGACTACACAAAACAAGATTGAAAAAACATTACTATACCTGTTCATGCCATCTGGAGGAAGAATAGTTATAGACTCCCAAATACGCTTCCAATCTTTTGCACGAAGTGTTTGTGGAGGAATGTTACTCTTACTAGCAACATATTTAGGATGATCTGAGGGGAGAAATCGATGATGATTATCGAATATAGTCTTACACAAACCGTCAGCATACTCATGTACTAATGAAGGGCCACAAACAGGACATGCATGTTTACTTGATGTTTTCAAACCTGTTAAAATATAAATAAAAGTTAGAATAATAAAGTCAATATGTATAATTAATATATATAGCCAATAGTAATAGAGTAGGGAGGTAATTAGAATTCTTACCAAAACAATCGCTGTATCCTGGAAAGTCATGCATTGTCCACATCAACACTGCTTTTAAGTCGAAGTGTCGAGAGGAGGGAGGCCTACTAATGTCCACCACCGCAACACCTCTCCATAGTTTCTCCAACTCATCAATCAATGGTTCAAGATAAACATCCATATGCTTGACTTTATGTTTCCCTGGAATTAGAAGAGATAACATAAGATGTTCCTTCTTGATCGCCATTGATGGTGGAAGGTTATAATTCACCAACACAACTGGCCACACGCTGTATGCGGTGCATTTGAAACCAAATGGATTCACTCCATCCATACCTAGGCCAAGTCTCAAGTTTCTGGGCTCTGTTTTAAAGCTGGGCCACTCATCTTCAATATGCTTCCAAGCACGAGTGTCTGCGGGAATTCTCCACATGCCATCATCCGATTGATGTGAGGAATGCCATGACATGAGCTCTGTTATGGATTTGCACTTGAACATGTGTTTGATGCGAGGAATTATAGGAAAGTGTCGCAAGACTTTACGAGGTACATCAAACCTCTTCATATCTGTTCTATACCTTGCTTCACCACAAGTGGGACAATGTAGAGCCTCCTTGTGCGTCCCACAAAAGAGAATGCAATCATTGACGCATGCATGTATGCGATCATAATCCAGTCCTCCAAGAGATGTCACATAGCGCCTCGCTATGTCTCTTGAGGTGGGTAGTCTATTTTCCTTTGGAAGCATGTTTGATAATAGCCTGCATCCAATATCATCAATTATAATTAGTCTTAAATCCTAAACCTTAAACCACTAATTCAAATTTGTAAGTTAGAATGCTTACTTCAATAATGCGTCAAGACTTGCATTGCTCCATCCATAAACTGTTTGTATATTAAGTAGTTCAAGTGAAGCACGTAAAACAGAGAATGTGCACCCTTCAAACACCGGTGTCGATGAAGCCTTGTAAAGATGCTCTTGTTCCATATCATCGTCGTCCATACCTTTGGGATCATCCTTAAAAAGATTCCGCACCATATCATCAAGCACCTCCTCTTCCACAACTTCGTGGGGTGCAGGGCTATTGTCATCCCTTTCCCACTCATCTCTGACAATAGATCTTGAAGCTCCAGCATCATCTCATCGACGCTTTGCGTGCTCTCATCGCGCGTAGGGTACCATGTTAGGGTGTGGTACTGCATCCTGCTTCAATTAGAGTTTATATATTACAACTCTATTAATTTAATTTGGATACCATGAGTCATTTGAATACCATCAATTTACATCTACTCACCTCTAAACCTGTTTGATTCCATTCTCCATACATGGAGATGTGATTCAAGGTTATTCGACGTGCTCGTACAATGCATCCTTGACATCGATTACACATACATTTGATCTGTTGTCCCAACCACACATCGCGATTACGATGACGCATTGTCTCATCTTTCCCAAAACTGCTTGAAGAGGTTGATGACATCCTATGTACAAACCAGAAAACACAAAATCATAATATGTTTTTAATGAAAGTATAAAAATCGTGTGTATTGACGCAGCTATTTTCTAAAAATTGCGTGTATGAACGCGGCTATTTCCTAAAAATCGCATGTATTAATGCGGGTAATTCTTGCAAAACGCGTATATAAACGCAGCTAAATTGTCATACACGCGAAGATACATGCGTTTATAAACGCGACTATAAACACGACGGTCTGTTTAAACTAAAAATAGCCCGCCTTCCCCAAATAAAGATTTTGAACTAACATATCAACACTGCTTTCGTTTTCGCCTCTTCCAACAGAAACGAAACCTAAGTGCAAGGAGGGAGCAGAGAAGGAGCACACACGGGAGGAAACCGAGCAAGAAAGAAGACTCACTTTTTCAGAGGTGAGTCAGTTTGTCCTTTGCCTTGTCTCCTTCCTCAGATTTGTTTATGCTATTTTCTCTTTGCTTTTTGGGTTTGTCTCCATCCTTTTGCTTCTGTGCACACGATTGGGTGAATGATTCTGACAGGGGCGACAATGGTCCTTTTATAGGTGTGCATGTGCATGTGTGTGTGTGTGTGTGTGTGTGTGCGTGTGTGTGTATGTGTAACTATAGGTATGTAAGCATGTATATATAAATAAATTTATATGTATGTCAATGCACACATGTATGTTCATGCACACACAGACACAAGCACATGATACGTGCACACACGTATATACAAACACATACACACACTCGCATGCATGGACACATGTGCAACACATAGAGATATGCACACTTGCACACATACTCAAGCTTGCATATACACACATGTGTATACATGCACACAAGCACATAAATACACTCACATACACAAGTACATGTGCACACACATGGACATGCACACACTCACACACACATATGCACTTGCACATGCACACACATAGATGTACACATGAGTATATTCACATGTTCACACACACGTACATGTGTGTGCACTTGCACGTGCATACACATAGATGTACACACGAGTATATTCACATGCTCACACACACATACAATCTCTCAAACGACCACAAGGAAATCCAAACATGTATTCTCAAATAGATGTACACACGAGTATATTCACATGCTCACACACACATACAATCTCTCAAACGACCACAAGGAAATCCAAACATGTATTCTCAAATATTCAAAAGATCATCATCAATCATTCAATTGCATACACATAGATGTACACACGAGTACATTCACATCCTCACACACACACAAGGAAATCCAAACATGTATTCTCAAATATTCAAAAGATCATCATCAATCATTCAATTGTAGAAACTTTTTGCAGGCTTCACTAGCTAGTAGAATGGGTATAGCTTGAGCAATCCTCAAGGCTAGTCCAAGTTCTAAGAGCAGTGCTACGAGGAGGTTTTGGGACACCATCCACCACAAAGAACCCTCTCCCACTCTTGCAACTCCCTCCACTAGACAAACCTTATTCTTCTCTTAATAAACCAACATCCCTTTCAACACAAAAGAATCCCTCAGATAACCAACTTAAAAACAACTCACAAGACCAGGGAAAGCTCCCTTAGCACAACCCCAAGGCTCTCACGCAACTCTCATACCAAAACACTTATGAAAAAACCTTCATCTCGCTTGTTTCTTCGTACGCAAAAATACCCCTATCTCCATGCATGCTTTTGCCTACTCTATCTAATTCTATCGGCTAGCCACCATGCAAGCAATCTTATAGAAGCTGATTACATCCAGTTATGAATACACAACCACCCTTTCAAGATCCTAAGCTTCCTAAGGTTTCAAATTATACCCAGTACATTATTTTATTCTTCGTGGGGTTGGGATGAGGACATATCCTCTTGACCATAAAAACTTCCATCATCTTTTGCTAAACCCCCCCATGGTTAAAGCATTTATGCTGAACCACTTGCTATGGATTCTTTGAAACAATCTTTAGAGCAAATAGTACCTTCAACTCCGACCAAACTTCTTCATGCTCCTCTACTAAACATGCTACTATTTTCGTTGCAACAAGATCGGCTGCGTAGGAGCGAAAAAGTGATGCTTAGGAGCAAAAAATCACTGCACGCTTTTTCGCTAACTGAGCAATGCAATACCGTTGCTAGTTTTACTACTGAGGAGTGAATGTAATGCATAATTTAAAAAAGCTAGGGTAGACTAGGGAGTGTGCACAGAACACCCCAGTCTACCCCAGCTCTTTTTTTTCTAATGTAGACATAATAAAACTAACATAACTTCACATCGTCATGAACCAGTGTAATGTAAAACTTAATACCAAAAACAAAAGATATTTGCAAACCATGGTTTCAGGAATTTCAACATTGAATTACAATACTTTGCGGATTACATAAGTATATGTTTCCCAAAAACTCATATACAAGATAAAGCGTAATAAAAACCTATGGAACTAGGGACTATCTAGATCTCATGCTATGCAATTGGTATTATTCCTTGCAGCTCTAGCCCCTTCACTTCCCACATTTCCATTGCTATCGGTGGCTACATTTGCACCACCATTTTGAGTTATATGATCCTAGAACACAGTAAAACTAACACAAGTGAGAACCAGTTTTGCAAAAAGAAAGAGGTTTAGGATTTAGCAGTTTACTTACTTCCCATTCTTGCCAAGCATCTCCTCTAGAGCTTGCAAATCCCGTTGTAATGTAAACCCCTATATCATATAGAGCTTGCAAACCGCATTGTAATGCAAAATCATATTCCTCTTACATAGGGGGGCGGTCCACTGCTTCAAGCTGTAGTTGTATAAACAAGTGAACATTTTAGAAAGTTGTTATTTAAGATAACCTTCTGTAAATAAAAGATAAGATACAATGTGACGTTAATATATACTTAGAAATACTGTTGGGATATTGACTCCTCCATCATGTGTAACATCATGCCTCAAGTTATTTGACATCTACCCAAGAAAAAACCTAAATACTTAAACCTCTTATGCATAGGAAGCTACTGGCATGCATGGGAAGCTACCGGCATGCATAGGTTGCTACTGGCATGCGTAGGAAGCTATCGACATGCGTAGGTTGCTACCGGCATGCATAGGAAGCTACCGACATGCATTCGAAGCTATCGGCATGCGTCGAAAGCTACCAGCATATGTCGGAAGCTACCAGCATGCGTAGGTTGCTACCGGCATGCGTAGGAAGCTACCGGCATGCATAGGAAGCAACTGGCATGCATAGGAAGCTACTAGCATGTGTTGGAAGCTATCGGCATGCATTGGTTGCTACCGGCATGCGTAGGAAGCTGCCAACGTGTGTTGGTTTCTACAAGCTACCGGCACATGCGTTGGAAGCTACCGACATGTGTTCGAAGCTATCGGCATGCATTGGTTGCTACCAACATGCGTAGGAAGCTACTGGCATCCATAGGTTGCTACCGGCATGCATTGGTAGCTTCCTACGCATGCCAGTAGCTTCCTATGCATGCCGATAGCTTTCGATGCATGTCTGTAGTAACCGATGCATGTCGATAGCTTCCAATCCATGCCCATAGCTACCTTCGCATGCCAGTAGCAACCTACACATGCCGGTAGCTTCCTAAGCATACCAATAGCTTCCAATGCATTCCGATAGCTTCCTACGTACATAGCAACCTATGCATGATGCCGGTAGCAACCTACGCATGCTGGTTACTTCCTATGCATGCTAGTAGCTTCCTATGCCTGCATGCATTGGTTGCTACCGGCACGCGTTGGAAGCTACCGGCATACGTAGGTTGCTACCGGCTTGTATAAGAAGCTATGAGCATGTATAGGTTGCTACCGGCATGCATAGGAAGCTACCGATGCCGGTAGTAGCAACCTACGCATGCAGGTAGCAACCAACACATATGGGTAGCAACCTATGCATGCTGGTAGCTTCCTATGCATGTTGGTAGCAACAACCAACATATGCTGGTAGCTTCCAATGCATGCCAATAGCACCCGGCATGTAATGGGAGCTTTCGATGCATTCCGGGAGCTACCTCCATGCCTAGGTAGCACTCGCCTAATGCATAACCCTTATGCATAAGGCTCATTCGCTTGCATGAGGCTATGCATTCATAGCATATACATAAGCCTGATGTACATGGGTTATGCGTGATGCATGACGCTTATAGATTTGGTGATGCATAAGTCTTATGCATGAGGTTTATGCACCACCCTTATGTATGATGCTTATGCATAAGGCTAATGCATAAGCTTTATGCACTAGCTTCATACATATGGCCACCTCTAGAGAGGAGCTATGCTATCCTTGTAGGGGAGAAAAAATAACAAATCCTAAAACTTACAAACCCTATAACATGTAAAAGCATAAGAGAGGAAACATAACAGGGAGATTTCTCTTACCTTATGGGGCTTGTGGATAACCTACGAAATTAAACCCAATCAAGAAAAAAAGTATTAGTAACCCTAATCTTAACCCTAATAGAAGGCATATACGAAACCCTAATCTTAATGAAAGATTTTGCCCTAACTTATTGAATCTTTCTTTTTCCCTTCTCATTATAGCTTAACCCTCCCTAGCTTTTAAATAGAAAACATAATAGAGAGATTTGATGGAGAGCTCTCCATCAAATCTCTTTATTAGGGTTTCTACGTAGAAGCTAGGGTTAGGGTCAAGGGTCAACGAGAAAGAAAAAGAAGAAAAGAAAAACCTAAAAGAGAAGAAAGAGAAGGGAAATACTCACAAGAAAGCTTTAATGGAAAGCTTGTTTGCATAGGAAATGAAAGAAAATAGTAGACATACCTTGCTTGAGCTTCAGGGGGATAGGGTAGCAGAGGTAGAAGTGATAAACAAGGCAAAAACCTGCAAAAAAGAAAAATCTCAGAGTACAAGTTTATTGTATTCAAAAAAGATAAAACTACACGGTGGCAAAAGAAGTGACAAAAAAAGCGAGATACTTTTACAATATACCAGCATTTTTTTATTTCTATAGACGTTGCTGAGCAGCATTTTTTCCCTTCTCAAGAGCAAAAAAATGTTGCTAGGTAGTGATATTACGTTGCTGAGTAGCAAAAAAACACTACTAAAAGTGTTGCCCAACAATGAAAAAGTGTTGCAAAGCAGTGATAAATCAATGTTGAGCATCGTGAAAACCCCTAATATTTTCCTTCCAAAAACTCTACAAAAACATTGCTACACTCCCGACGTGTTGTCGTGGTACTTATATTGTATTATTTTATGTGTGTGATCACCGTTTATCTATTAAAGGTATACCATATTAGGATCTTAGGTGGAGATTACAAGTTATGGATTAGGTGTTTGCACAAGTTATAGATGTTGAGGCACTTGTAGATGTTTTTTTGGAGGTGTAGGTTTGGTTAGACTCCCCCCTTCCTAAGTTGCATTTCTTTTGAGGGACTAGTAGGTAAGGTTTGCTTTTGAATTGGTTCTTCTCTTTGTCAATTTTAGCACTGCGAGTGGACAAGATTGAGGGTCAACCGTAGATGTTGCTTTCATTGATGAGGTTATGGGTGTTTACTTCCTTCTTGGCATCCAAATCCACGTATTACCCCCATAATAGCCTTGAGATTCAAGAAGCCGAGTTGGAATCCATCAAGAGGTAACCTATGGTTTGTATTAGTTTTCTCTTATGTGCCTTTAGGGTTTCTTAATATCAGGTTGGCAAGTGAGAATTGGTGGAGAAGCTTTAGGGACCTACTTAAGGGTAGATTTTAGCTTTTCTTGTTGTTATTACTAGTAGCTGGTTTTTTATAAAGGTTGATGCAGATGTGGATCTTGAAGATGACAAACTTTGTGGTGGTAAAATGGATGTCAATGTGGAGAGAACAACATTGGATTGTGCCGATGTTGAGGCTTTTTCCTTGTGGCATTTAAATGCTTGCTACTCGTCCAACACATTTGTGAATGTGGAGGCAGTGTTCATGGAGTGTAAAAATGTAGGGTTTACGGAACTAATTTCTTGTAGAAAAGGATAGTAGGTTACGACTAGCACCTGTGTCAAGCATAGCATTATAGAACACTTTACCATAGGGGCTAGGTAATTCAATGGGTTTCCTAGAGGTGGAATTAAATCATCCCTGTTGTGAATTACCTCTCTAGCATAAGTTGCGATTCGCACCACCAGTGTCAAGCATAGCATTATAGAACACTAGTTTACCATAGGGGCTGGGTAATTAAATGGGTATCCTAATAGGTAAAATGAAATCATCTATGTTGTGAATTATGATTCGCACCACCGGTGTCAACAAGCATAGCATTATAGAACACTAGTTTACCATAGAGGATGGGTGATTAAATGGGTGTCCTAATAGGTAAAATGAAATCATCCATGTTGTGAATTACCTCTCTAGCATCAGTTGTGCATCAATTCAAAGATTTATTTCTCGATATTGTAGAAGTCTTTCCCATCTTTTCCTTGCCTCCTCTCCTGGACTTGGATCTTCCTTTGAATGGCCCTCTCCTCGGTGGCTTTTTTGTCAAGAGAAGCACGTAATGATTCTTTGATAAAGGATCCATAGTATTTCTTAAACTTAACTCTACCTACAAAACATAACATGAAAACAAGTGATCAATAATACATTTATGAGAAACAAAACACATGCTTTATGCCTTATGCACCATGATGGCCTATGTGTGCTTTAGTATGTGAAAGGATCCCACTTCACAATACTTGCTAGACCTCCTTACATTAGCATGCAATGACACTTCTCATCGAACTCTAACATATAAGTTCTAGAAAGCATTGTGATAACTATGTCTATACACATGTAGACTCTATGAGTAGAGAGAATACCTTATGCATAGAAGAAAAAGAGAGCATAAGAAACATATGCTATATACACAAGAGAGTATAAACATTCAAAATGCTTATATTGTTCATCCATACATAGCAGTCCACATCAAAAACGCTTTATGTATAAAAACATAACACATAGAAATATATGCTATATACATAAGAGAGTTTAAACATTCAAAAATCTTATACTCTCCATCCATTCATAGCCCTCCACATCGGAAAAGCTTTATGCATAAAAATGTAATGCATAAAGCCTTATGCATAAATCTCATCCACAATATTTATGTATAAAACATTATATATTAAGCTTTATGCATAGAGCTTAATGCATGCATCAAGCTAGATGCAAGCTCTATGCAAAGAGCTTAATGCTTCTTGCAAGCTAGATACAAGCTCTATGCATAGACCTTAATACTTCTTATAATCTAGATGCAAGCTTATGCAAGGCTCTATGCATAGGCTTGCAAGAAGCCTATGCGTAGAGCTTATGAATAAGAAGGATATGCATAGAGCTTGCAAGCTTATGCAGCTCTATGTATAGGCTTTATGCATAGAGCTTGCAAGAAGCCTATGCATAGAACTTATGCATAGAGCTTATTCATAAGAAGGCTATGCATAGAGCTTGTAAGCTTATGGAAACTCTGTACCTAGGCTTTATGAATAGAGCTTGCAAGACACCTATGCATAAGCTTGAAAGAAGCCTATGATTAGAGATTATGCATAAAGCCTATGCAAGAAGGATATGCTTAGAGCATGCAAGCTCATGTAAGCTCTATGCATAGGCTTTATGCATAGATCTTGCAAGAAGCCTATGCGTAAAGTTTGTAACAAGAAGCCTAAAGTAGCCCTAAATCCGGCACCAAAGGGTGCAATAATATGTAGAAAAAAATAAATGAGGGAAAAAAAAAGAGGACTTACCTCTTTTCTTGTGAAGCCGAAGGAGACAATTGGTGAAAAACCTACAAAACAAAATATTGAACAAAGTGATCGGTAGATTAAACATAACATTAAGAACTAATGCACAAGTAATACAAAACCCTAAAAGCTCTATGCATGCATTGAGCGCTCTCAACATGCATAGAGAGCCAAAATATCACAAAACCCTAAAAGCCCAACACTCTTACTTGAATAAGCCTACAAAAAAGTAAAAAAATAAATCAAAAAGTTAGTAAGTATAATTCATTTTGACATATCAGAAAGCAACAGAGGAAGTGAAAGATGAGGAGGAGAAGAGGAGAAAAATAGGTTGAGTTTCTTTACCCTAATCTTAATGCATAAATGATTGAAAGATTGTGGTTTATGTTGCCCTAACCTTAGCTTTTACATAGAAAGCATAGAAGAGAGCTTTGATGGAGAGCTCTCTATTAAAGTTCTCCATTAGAACTTCTATGTGAAAGCTAGGGTTCGGACAAGGAAAAATGAGGGAAGAAATGGAAAGGAAAGAGAGGGGAAGGGAAAGAAAAGGTCAAATAGAGAGCATAGTTGAAGCTTTCCACCATGAAATCTTGGAAACAAAGAAAGCAATGCAGCTTTCCATGAAATCTTGGCATAAAGGAAGAAAGGAAAAAAGAAAGTAGTTACCTTGGAGAGGGAGAGAGCTTTGATGAAGGGAATTCGATGGGAGGAAGTGCTATTAAATCCGTCGTCCTAGCATGTGCAACAAAGAGGTAGGTAGAGAGAAAGCAATTGTGTTGATGGCTTCAGGAAACAGTGCCTCTATAGCTTGGTCTGAAGCACACTATTGTGAGAGGAGTCTATCACTAGCATGAAACCCCAGCAAAAACAACACGAGCATGAAACCCCAGCAAAAACAACATGAGCATGCACTCGAGCACCCAGCCTCTATCCCTTGGTCCTTAGCTTCCCCAAAGGGATACTTCACTACCCTCCCAGCCACCCTATCGACGTTAGTTGTGTTACTAAATCAGTTGTCCTCTATGGTCAGCATTGATCCACAATGTCTTTGATCTATCACCTAACACCCTCTCTTGACCATAGGTGGATGTTAGCTACTGACCATACACACTTTCACAAAACGGACATAGAAATGCCCAGATCTTGTCTCCAAAGCCTTCTCTTTGTATCTTATCTATAATCTTCTCTTCAAAATCCCAAGGTGCCCTCCCCCATATGATAGCCTTACAAATAGATCTTAAAACCTTTCAAATGTAGGCAGCTGCCCTCAACTGACCTCGATCTGACAATATAGTCTCTTGGCTACCCCAAACAAGTCAGAACACTGACTATTATCTATCTTCAAATTTTGATGGCTCTCTCAGTCTAGATTTAGTTCCTTAGTGTCCTCTATGACTCTCCGATGTCCTTGGACTTAATATCCACACTCCCATTTCCCTTCCTAATGGTCCTACTGCTGACAATCTTTTGAGCTTTCTCCTCTAGTCTTTACTTTCAAATTTTGCTACACAGCTATTCTTCCTCCAAAGTCAACAACAATTCAAACACTTACCAAAGTGCCATGTGACATCTATAACCCCTCAGAGACTTCTCAACTAAGCAAGATCTATCACCGCCTAGGTTCCTACTGACAGCATGCTACCAGCTCACAACTACCTTTGAATGGGCAGAATCTACCCAACTAACCAAGTTGACCTAGTTGACATAGATTCTAACTCCTTTAAGTCAGTTGACCCCATAGGGACCTCAATGGACTTAAATAACACTATCTTCGAGCCTCACAAGCTATCAACTCACCTACTGTGTAGTCATACTGCTACCTTAGAAACACTATAAAATAACAAGCTTTCTATCTGCTGTCCTCAAAAAGGTCAAGAACAGAGCTGATGTGAAGAATCACTTCCCCTCAACTAATACTAACTTAGGCTAACTGTCCCAAGCCCTGTCCCAAGCCCAACTCAACCAGAGTTAGCTCTCACCTGCAGCCTTATCACCAAAAGAACTCTTTCTGTACATAATATAATTGAACCAAAACATAGAAGAAAACCTTTATATCACATAATTTGATCCTTTGGATATTCCAAGAAGACGTTGTAACATGTAATAAGCCTCAATCCTGATCAAATGAAGGAAACAAATAGCAAATCAAAAGAAACTCTCTCAAATGACCATAAAGAAATCCAAACATGTATTCTCAAGTATTCAAAAGATCATCATCAATCATTCAATTGTAGAAACTGTCTGCAGGCTTCACTAGCTGATAGAATCGGGATAGCTTCACCAATTCTCAAGATTGGTCCAAGTCCTAAGAGTAGTGCTTTGTGGGAGGTTTTGGGACACCATCCCACCACAAAGAACCCTCTCCCACTCCTTCAATTCCTTGCTCTGGGACACACCTTAGTCTTCTCTCACAAACCCACGTCGCTATCAACACAGAAGAATCCCTTGAATAAGCAACTTTGAATCAAACTCACACGACCAGGGCAAGCTCCCTCAGCACAACATGAAGGCTCTCACACAGCTCTCTCAAACAAAAGTTCTCACCAAAAAGTTCTTCCTGTGCAACAATACCCCATCTCCATGCATGCTTTCACCTACTCTATCTAATTCTGTCTGCCAGCCACCACTGTGCAACACATCTAATAGTAATTGATTACATTGAGTTTTGAATACTTAGTCACCCATGCAAGATCCTAAGCTTCCTAAGGTTTTAAATGATACCCAATACATTATTTTATTCTCTGTGGGGTTGGGATGAGCATCGTCATAGGATATATCCCCTTGGCCTTAAAAACTTCCATCATCTTTTGCAAGACCCCCCATGGTTGAAGTATTTATGCTCAACCACTTGCTATGGATTCTCTAAAAAACTCTTCAACAAACAATACCTTAAGCTCCGAGCAATCTTCTTCATGCTCCTCTATAGTAGCTTCATTATTCGACAAGTCTTCATTCTCTATCTCTTTATCCTTCTGGACTGTCATGACTTTGCACCAATATGGAGTCAATCTATAGCTAATTAATCTCCTTAAATGAAGTTGATCATCTAGGTCTGGAAGCTGGTAGGTTCCATTCTCATACTTGTGTACAACTTTAAAAGGGCCTTCCCATTTAATTTGGAATTTTATTTGGAAATTGTTATCTAGCTTGCTATTATACCTAGGCACCAGATCCCCTTCTGTAATGCCTTTATCCTTCACTTTCTCATTGAACAGCTTTTCTCTTTTGTTGCTCAGTTCTCGATGTAATGCTCCAAAGCTTCCATTAGGGAAAGTTGGACTCAAATTGGACCCTTTAAGGATGTATACATTTTCTATCTCTAAAAAATGGGCTCATGGTGAAATTTTTGTAAATCTGCTCAAAAGTGAGCAGATTTTGGACATTTAAATTCTACTCTTTGAGACCTTTCTAATGATATATAGGATGATGGGAAATTTTGCATATTCAAGAAGTCCCCAAATTTGGTGATGATGTTGCACGTTACATGCCACATCATCACCAAATTGGGGGACTTCTTAAATATGCAAAATTGCCCATCATGCTATATATCATTAGAAAGGTCTTGAAGAGTAGATTTTAAATGTCCAAACTCTGCTCACTTTTGAGTAGATTTGTAAAAAAAAAAATCTTTTGAGTAGATTTACCCATCTCTAGTTGAGCCCTTCTCAGAACCATATCTTTGCCTTTCATGTACAAGTGATCATTAATAATATTGTACTACAGAGTCCTTATGATGAAACCATACTTCTATTTTCTGGATAAACTTGAAGGTACCATACCTGTATGTAAACACTCTTCCACTTCATGCAAACTCTCCCTTCTAGCATAACTAGGGTAGCTATAGCATATGTATCCAAATCTTTGCCTAACCCCCTCTTGCTAATGTGTCTATAGCTTGGTTCTGTGCTCTTTTCACATGTTGAACCTGAACTTCTTGAAACCTCTACATCATATTTCTTATTAGAAAGCTCCACTCCTTCAATTTGGGATTCTTAGCCTTTCAAACATTATGAGGTTGTCTAATCACTAGTAAACTGTTTCCTTTAATAATCAATCTCTAATCCCTAGACATTGTTGGAGTCCATATTTAAGGTGGCATACTAAGCTTCATTGCTGCTCTACACCTATAACTTGATTCCTTCTTGATATATTACAGTACCTTCAGGATTTAACAAAACAACCCCAACACAGGACACCCCTCATCTCCTCTTTGAAAGCTCCATTAAAAAAACAGAGAAAGCATTGGACAGATCTGCCTCAGATTCTTGCCACCTGTGTACCTTCTTCTCCTTCATGGTTTCTTCCTTCAATACTAAAGGGTTATGTCTGTAAGTCAAAATATCTTCCAAATTATCCCTCCACTATGCAAGTGAATTGGACCTCTTCTAGCTCAACTAGCCATTTAGATAGTCTCTTGATGGAAGATCATATCGAATCAAATGGGGAAGTAAAGAATAATGTGTCAATATGGTGAAAGGATTAGGAAGTAAGTAAGACCTAAACTTTCTTAGGGAAAACACCACAGCTACCATTACAAGATCTACATCAGAATAAGTCATGTCTCCACTTGTCTTTTTCCTACTCATAAAATATATTGGAATCATGTAAGAATGCTCTCTTCCTTGCTACAGCCAGCACTACACCTATGGCATCTTCTCCCACACTAGGATTCACAAAGAATTCCTTACTCCAATCTGGGGTCATCACAATTGGAAGAGTGCTCAAAAATTTTTTAACCTACTATAGAAAGGCTTCCTCTTCCTTGGCTTGCGACACGAAAGGATCCTTTTGGGATGCTTGTTCCAAGGGGTACAAAGCCTGAGAAAGAAGATGAATAAATCTACCTAGATATCTAGCTGTATGTGTGAATGTCATCAATTGTTTCACATTCTACCTAGATATCTAGCTGTATGTGTGAATGTCATCAATTGTTTCACATTCTGAGGTGTCTCTAACAAAAGCAAAGATTCTACCTTTGTAGGGTCTGCCTCCTCCATGGCTGACTCCTCCATGTTTGAAACCAACATTATGCATCCCCATGCTATAACATAGGCAACAAGGTTAATTTGTCTTCATCTTTGTCCTTTCCATATGTAAAAGCTACGAGATCCATCTTGGCCAAGAAATCCTCTCGATTCTCATTATTTGCCCATGAAACACAGGATAAGATAGCATTCCAACCATCTCAATAGCTAACACTTCAACATCTTGAAGGGTGCTTTCAAAGTCCTCCTCTATGGAGGCACCAAAACAACGATGGCTTTAGGAAACACTACCTCTATAGCTCCGTCAAAACTTGAAGTACAATACAACACATACAACAACCTCTTTGTGGACCTAAAGAACCTTCAACGACATATGATCCAATTCATTAAGGTTTCACTAGCTGCTGGTAGAATCCGGATATCTTGAGCAATCCTCAAGATTGGTCCAAGTTCTAAGAGTAGTGCTTTGTGGGAGGTTTTGGGACACCATCCCACCACAAAGAACCCTCTCCCACTCCTGCAACTCCTTGCTCTCGACACACCTTAGTCTTGTCTCACAAACCCACATCACTATCAACACAGAAAAATCCCTTGGATAAGCAACTTAAAATCAAACTCACAAGACTAGGTCAAGCTCCCTCAGCACAACACCAAGGCTCTCACACAGCTCTCTCATACAAAAGTTCTCACCAAAAAGTTCTTCCTGTGCAACAATACCCCATCTCCATGCATGCTTTCACCTACTCTATCTAATTTTGTTTGCTAGCCACTGTGCAACAAATCTAATAGCAATTGATTACATTGAGTTATGAATACCCAATCGCCCATGCAAGATCCTAAGCTTCCTAAGGTTTTAAATGATACCCAATACATTATTTTATTCTCTGTGGGGTTGGGATCAGCATCGTCATAGGACATATCCCCTTGGCCTTAAAAACTTCCATCATCTTTTGCCAGACCCCCCATGGTTGAAATATTTATGGTCAACCACTTGCTATGGATTCTCTAAAAAACTCTTCAATAAACAATACCTTAAGCTCCCAGCAATCTTCTTCATGCTCCTCTCTATAGTAGCTTCATTATTAGACAAGTCTTCATTCTCTATCTCTTTATCCTTCTGGACTGTCATGACTTTGCACCAATATGGAGCCAATCTATAGCCAATTAATCTCCTTAAATGAAGTTGATCATCTAGGTCTAGAAGTTGGTAGGTTCCATTCCTATACTTGTGTACAACTTTAAAAGGGCCTTCCCATTTAATTTGGAATTTTATTTGGAAATTGTTATCTAACTTGCTATTATACCTAGGTACCAGATCCCCTTCTTTAATGCCTTTATCCTTCAATGTCTCATTGAGCAACTTTTCTCTTTTGATTCAAGTCCCGTGCTTGCCATGCAGCAATATCCGCGGCATTGTTCGCGGTAGGGGCTGGGCAAGGAGTGGTTCCATCCACTATAGTTAGCAGGTTTGATTTGTGCAAGATCATTTCTATGGTCATTTTCCAAGGTTGATAGTTCTTATCGTTGAGTTTCTCAACTTTGTAAGAACGGGAGGGCGCCGCTTGAGCCATTTCTTGCTGACTGTCACGGATCAGCCTGGCTGCCTCCTCAATGAGTGTGCGCTTGGAGCGCTTGTTTGTGCTTGTGTAGAGGACTGGTTCCTGTTAGCATGATACCATGTAAAAAAATTAGACAGGAGAGAACTCACAGATTGAAGCGCTGCTTCTCTGTTTCAGAGAACTGTCGATTCAATTACGTCGCGAGTGCTAAAAGGCTCGAGTTACAAAACGTTGTATCGTTTGAGTAAATGCCTTTTGAATCTCGGCATCTCAAACAATAATGTTTGACAAAAGGAAATTGTCCTAAGGTTTTAAAAGTATTACATTAATACTTTCTACAGCTTCTATTATGAAGCTCCAGGCCATCGCAAGTCAGAGTGTGAACTGTGGAAGCGGCACAAGGCAGAGAAGGAGAATAGCCTGAGAATGGGTGAGGCAGACTCCTCCAGCAAACAGCCCACGGTGAATGTGGTGAAGATTGTGGCTTTCAATGAGCCGGAGGAAACGAACGAGGATTGGTCCTCCTAGGAAACTTCAGTGATGGCTATCACTCACTGTAGGGGTATACTGCCTATGCAGCCCATGGAGAATGGTGATTTGGGCAAGGAAGGGAAGCAGCCAGTGATGGATTGGCGAGATCAAGACAAGGTTTGGACTCAGGTTGCCGAAATGGGTCATAGAGAATCAACCCTTTGAGCGGGGTGGACAAGTGGAGGCTTTGGTCTGGTTGTACCACCGACAGTGGTGGAGACAAAGGAGACAAGTATCTCAAGAACCAATCTAGACAAGGAAAAAGTTCAAAATCATTTGTATGATTTATGGGAGGATTTAAAGGGATAACCGATTCACATGTCGGTGGAAAAACTGCTCACATTGGTACTGGCTTTTCGATAGCAATTGATCCGATAGCTTATGGGTGCAGAAGAAGCTGGAAGCAGGGTGTCAGATAAGCCGGCAGTGTAGGTAGGCTCTAGAGAGACGGAGGTATCAGCTTCCAGAGCCGAAGCTACAGTATTTGACAAGGCTACGCCGGTGATCAATGTGCAGTTGGCAGGTCAGCACATATCTGGTGTCTTATTGGACCAAGGGTCCGCGGTCAACATTTTGTCAGATATGATGTGTGAGAAGTTGGGTCTAATGACATGGGAACTTGCACTGTTCCTTGTCAAAATGGCTGATCCAACGAAGGGTGAAACCCTTGGGGTTGGTGGTTCGTGGACTAACCATGGAAGTTTTTGGATTCTCATTCCAAGTGGCAATAGTAGTGTTGTGGATGGAGGACATTAAAGTGTTGATGGGCTATCCCTAGCTATACGACAGCCTCGAATCAAGAAGGATTGGCATTTCGATGTTATCACAGTCTGGAAAGGGAAGAAGAAGCTGAAGCTGTCCATAGTATCTAGGCAGAGAGTGGAGACACCAAGACGACCTCAAGTGAAGGACTGGATCTAGATGAGGAAGAGGAGTACTTGCGCCATAATGTGGATTTGGAGAGCTTTGTTTGAAGTGGATGTGGAATCCATCTTGGATAAATATTAGTCAAAAGAAAAGTTGAAGGAAGTATCAGAAAGGGGAATAGGTTGACCCAGACAGTAGGTAGTGAGGATCACTCGGGCGAAGCGGATACTTCAGATATCCACGAAGTAATTGCAGAAGAGGAAGCTTTCGAGCGCGAATATCAGAAGTCTTGAAGGGTGAAAGAAGGTGAATTAGTGGACATGAATCTTGGCAGGGCAGAGGGGCCAAAGGTGGTTCGGGTTAGTTCCCGTCTAGTGGATGCGCATTTCTGACTACAGTTATACAGGAACTCCGAACTTCCTTTACTGATGTATTTTCTTGGAGTTATAGGGATCTAAGGGGGATTGATCCTTAGTTTTACCAGCACCAAATTTATTTCAAGGAGGATGTTGTTCCAGGAAGAATTGGATAAGGTGTTTTAGGTCAAATTTATCTATCTGCTTGATCGAGCAACTTGGTTGTCACCAATAGTAATTGTTCCAAATAAGAATCAGAAGCTGCAGAGCGGGTGTGTGTGGATTACCGTAAGTTGAATGCGGCGACCATCTCAGAGTATTTAAATCATTCTAATGTAAACATTTTCTACTTATTTAAGAGAAACATTATGAAAAACTTGGTTGTATCCAATAATCAATCATCTAGGATAAAGAATGGTTGGATTTACTAAAGAAGAGAGGGGAATGCCTTTTTTCAATGAGGCATAACATCATTTCATTTTAGAGAAGACAAAAATCATAAAAAACCATAAAAGAAATAGAAAAGAGAAGAATCTCCAACTTACATGGATAATTTGAAAACTTTCCTTTGGCTTGATGGTTTGAGGGTTCTACTCTTGTTTGAAACAAGAGTGGCCACCAATCTTTTAGAAGAGGGAAGGTAAAAAACTAATGAATTATGAGTAAAATTCATAGTTTTTGGCACTTGGGAGAAGCAGGGTAACAGTGCAAAACACTATTGAGTTTAAACAAAGGGGAAGGCTTATATTTATAGAAAAAAGTGATCTTCTAACCAAGCCAACTGATTCTAGAGTTTTCCTGATCAGTTTGGTCAATTTTTGACCATTTTTGGTGGGTCAGTTTAGTGAACTTTTTGGATTTAGTTGAAACAGGAGAGAGAGGAGAGAAATATCTCATTATTTGGGAGTTTAAAACTCTTGCACACATGTGAATTAGGCGCCTCCTTCATGAGGGAAATTCCCCCATACTGAGGTGTCAAAAATGCATCATTACTTCTAAATATCTCTCTTTTTTAACTATTAACCTTGTCCTTAGTAGTCAACTCTTCATCTTATGTGAGTATTTACTCATTTTTGGGGGGTTTTCCTTTTATTCTTCCATTTATCTCCTTCCTACATTTGGATAAATCTTATTGGTCCATAGGAACCTTAATTTAAAATTTTATAAAAATCTGGACCCCTAGGATAATGCCTCTGAACAGATTATACTTAATTTCTAATGCACCTTCTGAAAATTTTTTTGAACTTCTATTTCAAGGGGAACTTAATTTAATAAGATGAGAATTTTTTCTATCCAAAAATATTTAAAAACTGAGTTACCACTCTCTAGAAGATTTTCTCTCTTTAGGCCAAAACTGGTAGAAAAAAGATCTTTTATATTTCTGAAGAGGGATTTGATTACACGGGAAGATGTTGGACATCTTGAGAGGCTGGGGAGGAATCTTACAGGTCGCATGGAGAAACCATTGCAAGACAAACCGTCTCGACCGAAATATTCATACCTGGTCAAGTCTTAAAGCTTACCTCAGGAAGAGGTTGTGTCCTCCGGGCTTCCTGGAAACTAAAATGAATGAGTTCTTAGAGCTGAAGCAGGATAGCCGGACAATTGAAGAATACCATCAGACATTTGCCCTTCTCCTCAAATATTCTTCACTTTTAGATGAAGAGCAGCTGATGGGGCTAGATTCATTCGAGGGATGAACGAGCCATTGGACACTTCACTGAAAAATGCCAAATCAGTCTCAATGGCAGAAGATGTCATAATGGCAAAGGACTTTGCCAAAGCATTTGTTGTTAAGGTCTCACCAAATCATGTACCCTCAAACTTTAAAAGGCTCCAACCCCAGGAAGTGCTTCAAACTTTCCACCCCCAAAGAGGTAGCAAGGCCCTAATCAAAATCACGATGCTAGGAGATTCAGAAGTGAAGGAAGAACCTTCCCCCATAACACTTTCTCAGGAGCCCCACCCTTTTCAAGGATTCAGGGATGAGCTTAGAAGTAAGAACAGGTGTTTTGGGTGTCAGGGTTTCGTTCACCAGCTTAAAGACTACCCAACTCCTACCATGTCAAGAGGATAGGGAAGTCAAGGACCCAGAGTGCAGAGACCAGCCCCTTTGTATTAGTCAAAGCAAGGTCCGTCTCGCCAAAATCAAGGCAATCCCCAGGAGGACTCCAGCTCAGCCATCTACCTCTGTTCAGAGTAATCTCACAACTCCCTCCCAGAATGGGTAACTAAAGAGAAAGAGTTCCACTCCAATCTGCAGCAGCAGCAGCCAGAGCAGTTACGATAGGAGAAGTCGTGGAAGAGGAAAGAGGTCAGATTTATGCTGCAATTGAAAACCAATGGCCAAATCGTCAATTCTCTGTCATCCATGCTCCAGCTAAGTATAAGGATAAGCCATTTACGCTTTTGATTGATTCAGGCAGTACTCATTCATTTATTTCCCTAGGATGCTTGCGTAAGCTAGTCTTAGAATAGAAATCAAGGAAACCTATGCAAGTTGAATTGGCCAGTGGGAAGATTCTTTTCACTCACCATGAGAGACAGATCATATTTAGTTTGATCTAGAGGGGAATGTAACTGACTGCCAGTTCAGAGTCTTACCTTTGGGAGTTTTTGACGGAATCCTTGGAATGGATTGGCTCCACAAAAATCAAGCTAACATTCACTGTCACAATGGAACCATTTCTTTCTGTGACCTTCACAGGAACAAAGTTCAAGGAACTAGAATTTTTGGATCCCCAGATCTGCAATTAGTAAAAGCTTCTAGGTTACTAAAAGGACTTAGAAAGAAGCAGCTTATTTATGTTGTCAAAATGAATCCGGTAGACACAAAATTAAAGGCTAAAGGACCAGAATGGTTAAGTGAGTATGATGATTTATTCCCAAAAGAGCTAACTGAGATGCCTCCGATTTGAGAAGTAGATCATGAGATAGAATTGACCCTGGGAGCTCAGCCAATAGCCCAGCGCACGTACAAAATGCCAGTCCCTGAAGCCATTAAACTCAAGGAACAGCTTAGGCAACTGTTAGAACAAGGATTTGTAAGACCCAATGTTTCACCGTGGGGAGCACCAGTTCTCTTTCAGAAAAAGAAGGATGGAACGTTAGGACTTTGTGTGGATTACAGAGGTCTCAATCAACTAACATTTAAGAATAAGTATCCTATCCCCAGAATTGATGAGCTTCTGGACACGCTAAATGGAGACCAGATCTTCACAAAGATAGATCTCAAATCAGGGTACTACCTCGCTATGGGTACTTTGAATTTACTGTCATGCCATTTAGATTGACAAATGCCCCAGCTACATTCAATCACCTAATGCAGGACATTCTCAGAGAATACTTGGATAATTTTGTTCTTGTTTTCTTTGATGATATTCTGATTTACTCAAAGAATGCAGCTGACCATGAAGCTCACGTCCGTAAAGTTCTTGAGATTCTAAGGAAGCACCAACTCTTTGAAAAAAAGAGCAAATGCACTTTCTCTATATCGACCATGTTGAATACTTGGGCTTTGTGGTATCCAAAGATGAAATTTCTCCAGATTTCGCAAAAGTCCAAGCAGTTATAGATTGGCCTGAACCAAAGATAGTGAAAGAAGTCAAGGGATTCTTGGGATTAACTGGTTGGTATAGAATTTCATACCTAAGTATGCTCTCATAGCTTCCCCCTCCCCCTAACTAATCTTCTCAAGAAGAATACCCTGTTTCAATGGTATGCTAGGTATTAGAGCGCTTTTGATAAGCTGAAGACTGCCTTGGTAACCAATCCCATTCTGAAATTGCCAAATTTCTCTCTACCCTTTGAGGTAGTATAACTGATGCCAATGGTTTTGCCCTGGGAGGTGTGCTCATGCAGGAAGGTCATGCAGTGCCCCCTATGAATCCCGAAAACTCAGAATGCATGAGAGAAATTATGCTGTCCGACCTAGAGCTACTTTCAGTAGTCTATGCTACCCTAAAGTTGTGGAGACATTACCTATTAGGTCAAAGATTCACTTTGATGAGACAGATCATCAGAGCTTAAAGTGGATCTTCACTCAGAAGGATCTCAACATGCGCCAAAGAAGGTGGATGCAGACCCTGCAAGAATTTGATTTTGAAATCAAGTACCACCCAGGCAAAGAAAATGTGGTAGCAGAAAAGCCTCCTTGCTTGCAATCACAGTGGTGTCAAATCCATTGATTAATGAAGCAAGAGAGAAGATCATGCAGGATAGATTCTTTGGCCCTATTGCTACCCTACTTATGCAGGATAGCAAAAATCCTCGGGAGTTGAACGGAGTTCAAGGGTACAACCTGGATGAAGGAATTATGTATTATAATAGCAGGCTATACATTCCCAATGATGAGGGGACTAAGGGTCAAATTCGGAATGAAGCCCATGATAGCCTTATAGTAGGACATCCAGGTTTCATCAAGACCTACATGTCTATAAAGCAAAGCTTCTTTTAGCCTAGACTAAAAAAGGATGTACTTAATCATGTACGTCAATGGCTGATATGTTAGAAAGTCAAAGCTGAGAGAGTAAAAATGCTTCGGAAGTTACATCCATTAGACATCTCCCAGATGAAGTAGGAATGTATCACTATGGATTTTATTACTGGACTACCTTCAGTGCAATCATGTTACAACTCCATCTTTATGGTAGTTGACAGACTAATCAGTTGCCCATCTCATTCTAGTAAAAGAAACCTACACTGTAGTGGATGTGGCCAGAGTGTTCCTCAAGGAAATCTTCAGATTGCATGACCTACCCAGGAGAATAGTAATTGATCGAGATCCGAAATTCACGTCAAGATTCTGGACTGCATTATTCAAAGTGGTAGGAACTTTCTTGGATCTCAGCACAGCTTACCACCCCGAGACCGATGGTAAATTAGAAAGGGTGAACCAAGTAATCGAAGATATACTTCAGTCATGCTGTGGTGGCAGGGAACCCAAGAAGTGGCTAAGCTATCTGCACCTAGTCGAATTTGCCTACAATGCTTCTTATCACCGAAGTATCGGGATGAGCCCTTTCAAAGCTCTATATGGACAAGACTACCTAACACCATTAACTTGGTCCGACCCATTGATTAGGATTAAGATGTCCAAATAGATGCTTGATGAGATCCCCGAGATATTGTGGGCCATATCTGATTACAAAGAAAGTAGGTGACTTAGCCTATGAACTTCTTCTACCTCCTCATCTCAAAGCACATAATGTATTTCATGTCAGCCTACTTAAGAAGTATGTACCGAGCTCGAATCATGTGCTTAATAATGAACTCTTAACTTCTTCAACCCAAGGGCAGATGAAACTCCAACCTGAAGAAATCCTTGATGTTCGAGAGAAGGTTCTCAGGAACAGAATTCTGAGAGAATTATTAGTCAAATGGAAGTTCTATCCTTTTGAAGATGCCACCTGGGGGAGAAAGAAGTAGAACTGATGCAGGATTACCCCCAGTTTGTGAGATGAGGACATCTCACGTTTTTCAAGTGGGAGAGGATGTAAGATTCCTCCCCAGCCCCTCAAGATGTCCAGTTTCTTCCCCTGTAATCAATCTCCTATCTTGTTTCTACCTGTTTTGGCCTAGAGAGAGAGAAAATGTTCAGAGAGAGGTAATTCAATTTTTAGATATCTTTGAATGAAAAAATATCCCTTATTATTAAAATAAATTTCCTCGAGACAGAAGTTTAAAAAGAAATTCCTAAGGTGCATTAGAAATAAATTATAATGTGCACAAAAGACCTTAGCCTAAGGGTCAAGATTTTCTAAAAATTTTGGATTATGTTCCAATTAAGGTTCCTATGGACCAATAAGATTAATCCAAATGTAGGGAGGAGATAAATTAAAGAATGAAAGAAAAACCCCCCAAAAATGAGTAAACGCTCACATAAGATGAAGAGTGGACCTTATAAGGACCAAAGAAAAGAATTAAAAAACTGAATTTTGACACCTCAGAGTGGGGATTTCCCCTCATGAAGTAGATGCCTTTTTCTCATCATTACCCCTAATTTCTAATCAATAAAATGAGATATTTTCATCTCTCCTCTCTCCTGTTTCAAAATTAGATCCCAAAAAGTAAGCTGAACTAACCCAAAAATGGTCAAAATTTGACCAAACTGATCTGGAAAATTCTAGAATTAGTTTGCTTGGTTAGAGGCTCACTTTTTCCTATAAATATAAGCCTCACCCTTAATGGTATTTATGCACTGTTACTCTACTCCTGTCCTGAGCCATCTACATTGAATTTATTAATAATTCAATTGTTTTTGGCCTAATCCTCTCCAAAGTGAATTGGCCACTTTTGCTTCAAACAAGAGTAGAATCCTCAATCCCTCAAGCTAAAGGAGAGCTTACAAGCTCCATGTAAGCTAATTTTCTTACTTGTTTAATAAAAAATATATCGTTTTCTTAATTTTTATGTTTTGCAAATGTTTGAATTAAATTCAAATGCTATGCCTTTGATAAAAAAGCCACCCCCTTCTCTTCTTTACATTCCAACCTTTCTCAATCCTAGAAAGATTAACTAAAGGATTAATTAAACTCTTCTTATTGTATACTCTCTTGAATTTAGAAAATTGTGTAGATTAGATTTCTAAATCTAATTTGGGTTAATTTAAGTTAAATAAATAATAAAAAAAATGAGAAATGGTCAGCCATACAAAGGAGTTTATGGTAAAATTTTCTAGAATTTTTTGGAAAAGAAAGTTATTTTTTATGTTATTCCAAAAGAGTAATTCCTACCATTTTTTGCATCTAAAAGAAATATTCTAATTACTCCATGTACATATTCACCTATGAATATGCATGGATATCACTGATATTAATTATTAAAATTGATTTCTATGCATAGAAAGATGCATAAAGATTTTTTTTTAAATTATAAAGGTGTTATTCTTATTAAAATTGATTTCTATGCATAGAAAGATGCATAAAGATTTTTTATTAAATTATAAAGGTGTTATTCTTATTAAAATTGATTTCTATGTATAGAAAGATGCATAAAGGGATTTTTTTAATTATAAAAGTGTTATTCTTATTAAAGTTTATTTTTATGCATAAAAAGGTGCATAAAGGAAATTGTTTTATTACAAAAGTGTTATTCTTATTAAAGTTGATTTTTATGCATAGAAAGATGCATAAAGGATTTTTTTTCTTATTAAATTTGTATTCTATGTTTAGAAAGATGCATAAAGAAAATTGTTTTTATTATAAAAGTGTTATTCTTATTAAAATTGATTTCTATGCATAGAAAGATGCATAAAGGATTTTTTTAAATTATAAAAGTGTAATTATTATTAAAGTTGATTTTTATGCATAAATAGATGCATAAAGAAATTCTTTTTATTTTAAAAGTGTTATTCCTATTAAATTTAATTTTATGCATAAATAGATGCATAAAAGGATTTTTTTCAAAAGTGTTATTCCCATTGAAATTGGATTTTATGCATAAATAGATGCATAAAGAATTTTTATATCAAAATTAGAATTCTCTTAAATTCTATGTTTAAATTCTATGAGTACTTGATAAATGAATAATAAAATACTCTAAGAGAGAAATTTCTATCGTTTTATATTCACACGGATTGTAAAAAGAAAATTCAAGAAATCTATTGAGAACAAAATATTCAGAAAAATGATTAAATACTCTAAGAGATAAATTTCTATCGTTTTATATTCACACAGATTGTAAAAAGAAAATTCAAGAAATCTATTGAGAATGAAATATTTCGAGAAATGATTAATGTATTTCTCATTGGAATCCGTTAACTAATTTAGAAATCAGTAAAGTGAATATTCAAAGAAAGGAATTTAGTAAAATAGTAACTAAATTATCAAACCTTTTCGAGAAAGATAGTTCAGGAAAAATCTTATCCGACTCAAACCTTGAATCAGACTATGACCAAGACCAAACTCTTTCGTCAGTTTCGAGGAAAGAAGGTGTGACCAGTTTAGAAAAATACACTCAAAACTCTCGCCAAATCTTAAACTAAGTTTGAGACCCTTCGAATTGATCTGTGGATCAAGGTTATAGAACTCGAGGAATTCTAGTTGAGAATTCCGATCAAGAAGTTTTGGGGATACTAATTTAAGAAATACTCCTTGTATTCAAAAGAAAATCAAACTAAAAACTTGCATAGAAATCATGTTTTCTTAAAGGACTGTCTTACGCCAAAATGCTGGAGGTAGCATTTGGTATATGTTTTTCTAAGGGAAGTTCGGTTGCAATAGTAGCGGGGAATGTTTAAAGGACAGCTCATGCGACAAAGCCCCCAGCCTTGGTATGGTTGCAAAATAGTGCACTTTCGGTATGATGGACGAGGGCCGACGAAGCGGTCCGTGAGTGAAGTGCAAGGACACCTAAGGAGGATCCTGGAGGGTTCTGACCAAGCAATGCACGGGCTCGCGGTGCCTAGGACACCCATGCATATGTCATGGAAGATATGTATGATGGACGAAATGATTATTATAATCTGTTAATTACTAGATCTTGTAGTTGTTGACCAGCTGGTCTGAACGGAGAGTCCCGAGTGAGTGATACTGTTTTTTGAGAAACAAGGGACTGGATGGAAATTTTGAGTTATGACATCTATAAACACTAACTGTTTTCAAGAGGATTGTGTGCGTATCTACATTCGAAAGCAAAAGTTAAGAAAGGCATTCAATTATGGGTGGGTGAGTAATTGTCTGGTTCTATTGATTCAAGTGGTTGGGTGGTGGCTAACCCATGGGCCGGATGGGGTTAGGCTTGAATCAATGGAGTTTTAATAATTAAATTGAAATAATAGGAATACGCTTAGAATTTGAGTAGTTTAAAAAAAACTAAAGAATTTGAGTAGTTTAAAAAAAACTAAAGAATTTCTCAAATGAGTAGATCAATGGCTGTGTCTGACTTCCGTTAGGAATAAAGTGTTGATTTCCTCAAATGATTAGATCAACGACCGACGGCTATGCCTGATTTTGATTAGGAAAAAAGTGTTGATTTCTTCAAATTTAGTCAGTGATAGTTTTCCTTCTATTTGATTTAATCAAGTGAAGGATAGTTTAATCTCTTGAATCCGTTAGAAAATTCATTAAGAAAGTCAAAAAGGTGGAATCATCCCCAGTTTTCGGGCAACGAAAATTTTCCTGGTTTCGGTTTCAGAATGACCACCAGATTAGTCTCGTGTCTGGACATTCGAGGGCGAGGCCCTGAGTGGGAAACCCTACCCCGCGCATAGGAAGCTACTTCTACTGCTAGCAGTCGGGAATCAGGTGCGCGGAGGGGGCAGAGGGGTCTCACACTAGGTGCATGTTATAGAATGGTCCTACAGCCATTCAAAACTCCTTGTGCAAATCTATTAGGACAAGGTGCTAATCAAACCTTGAGCGATGGATTTTAAATTATAGAAGGACAAAAGATAGATTGTAGAATAGTTTTTAGGTACATTATAATTGTGGTCCAATTAAGGTTCCTATGGACCAATAAGATTAATCCAAATGTAGGGAGGAGATAAATTGAAGATTAAAAGAAAAACCCCCCAAAAATGAGTAAATGCTTACATAAGATGAAGAGTGGACCTTATAAGGACCAAAGAAAAGAATTAAAAAAGTGAATTTTGACACCTCAGAGTGGGGATCTCCCCTCATGAAGTAGGTGCCTTTTTCTCATCATTACCCCTAATTTTTAATCAATAAAATGAGATATGTTTATCTCTCCTCTCTCCTGTTTCAAAACTAGATCCAAAAAGTAAGCCGAACTGACCGAAAAATGGTCAAAATTTGACCAAACTGATCTGGAAAATTCTAGAATCAGTTTGCCTGGTTAGAGGCTCACTTTTTCCTATAAATATAAGCCTCCCCCTTAATGGTGTTTATGCACTATTACTCTACTCCTATCCTAAGCCATCTACATTATTGAATTTCTTAATAGTTCAATTGTTTTTGGCCTAATCCTCTCCAAAGTGAATTGGTGGCCACTCTTGCTTCAAACAAGAGTAGAACCCTCAATGTCTCAAGCCAAAGGAGAGATTATAAGCTCCATGTAATATAATTTTCTTACTAGTTTAATGAAAAATCTATGGTTTTCTTAATTTTTATGTTTTACAAAAGTTTGAATTAAATTCAAATGTTATGCCTTTGATAAAAAGGCCACCCCCTTCTCTTCTTTACATTCCAATCTTTCTCAATCCTAGAAAGATTAAGTAAAGGATTAATTAAACTCTTCTTATTGTTTACTCTCTTAAGTTTAGAAAATTATGTAGATTAGAGTTCTGTAAATCTAATTTGGGTTAATTTAAGTTAAATAAAGAATGATAAAAATGAGAAATGGTAAGCCATACAAAGCAGGTTATGGCAAAATTTTCTAGAATTTTACGAAAAAGAAAGTTTATTTTTATGTTGTTCCAAAAGAGTAATTCCCACCATTTTTGCATCTAAAAACAATATTCTAATTACTCCATGTACATATTCACCTATGAATATGCATGGATATCACTGATATTATTTATTAAAATTGATTTCTATGTATAAAAAGATGCATAAAGGAAATTCTTTTATTATATAAGTTTTATTCTTATTAAAATTGATTTCTATGCATAGAAAGATGCATAAAGGAATTTTTTTAATTATAAAAGTGTTATTCTTATTAAAGTTTTTTTTTATGCATAGAAAGGTGCATAAAGGAATTTTTTTTATTACAAAAGTGTCATTCTTATTTAAGTTGATTTTTATGCATAGAAAGATGCATAAAGGAATTTTTTTAATTACAAAAGTGTTATTCTTATTAAATTTGAATTCTATGTATAGAAAGATGCATAAAGGAGTTTTTTTTAATTATAAAAAGTGTTATTCTTATTAAAATTTATTTCTATGCATAGAAAGATGCATAAAGGAAAAAAAAAATTTTAAAAGTGTTATTCTTATTAAAGTTGATTTTTATGCATAAATAGATGCATAAAGAAATTCTTTTTATTTTAAAAGTGTTATTCCTATTAAATTGGATTTTATGCATAAATAGATGCATAAAAGGATATTTTTTAAGTGTTATTCCCATTGAAATTGATTTTTATGCATAAATAGATGCATAAAGAATTTTTATATCAAAATTAGGATTCTCTTAAATTCTATGTTTAAATTCTGTGAGTATTTGATAAATGAATAATTAAATACTCCAAGAGAGAAATTTATATCGTTTTATATTCACATGGATTGTAAAAAGATAATTCAAGAAATCTATCGAGAACTAAATATTCAGATAAATGATTAATTTATTTCTCATTGGAATTCGTAACTAATATAGAAATCAATAAAGTGAATATTCAAAGAAAGAAATTCAATAAAATAGTAACTGAATTATCAAACCTTTTTGAGAAAGATAGTTCGAGAAAAATCTTATGCGACTCAAACCTTGAATCAGACTATGATCAAGACCAAACTCTTTCGTCAGTTTTGAGGAAAGAAGGGTGACCAGTTTAGAAAAATACACTCAATACTCTCGCCAAATCTGAAACTAAGTTCGAGACCCTTCGAATTGATCTGTGGATCAAGGTTATAGAATTCAAGGAATTATGGTATGAAATTCAGAATTCCCATCAAGAAGTTTGGGGATACTGATTCAAGAAATACTCCTTGTATTCAAAAGAAAATCAAATTGAAAACTTGCATAGAAATCATGTTTTCTTAAAGGAATGTCTTACGCCAAAATGCTACAAGGAGCATTTGGTATATATTTTTCTAAGGGAAGCTCGGTTGCAACAGCGGGCGGTGGGGAGTGTTCAAAGGAGACAGCTCACGCAGCAAAGCCTGCCCAGGTCTTAACCAGCCCCGGTATGGTTGAAAAATGGTGTGCTTCCGGTACGATGGACGAGGGATGACGAAGTGGTCCCTAAGTGAAGTGCCATGACACCTAAGGAGGATCTTGGAGAGTTTTGACCAGGGCTCGCGGTACGCTCACGGTACCTAGGACACCCATGCATATGTCGTGGAAGATATGTATGATGGATGAAATGATTATTGTAGTCTGTTTACTGGATCTCGTTGGTTGCTGACCAACTGGTCTCAATGGAGAGTCTAGAGTGATACTGTTTTTTGAGAAACAAGGGACTGGATGGAAATTTCAAGTTATGACATCTGTAACCAATAACTGTTTATCAATGGATTATTTTATCAGTTAAAGTTTTAAAGAGAAGTGTGTGTGTATCTGTATTCGAAAGCAAAAGTTAAGAAAGGGGATGGGTGAGTAGTTGTCTGGTTCTACCAATTCCAGTGGGGTTGGGTGGTAACCCATGGGCCGGATGGGGTAGGCTAGAATCAGTGGAGTTTTAATGATTAAATTGAAATAATAGGAATACGCTTAAAATTCGAGTAGTTAAATAAAAACCTGAAGAGTTTCTCAAATGAGTAGATTTATGGCTATGTTTGACTTCGGTTAGGAAAAAAGCGTTGATTTTCTCAAATGATTAGATCAACGGCTCTGCCTGATTTCAGTTAGGAAAAAAGCATTGATTTCTTCAAATTAAGTCAGTGATAGTTTTCCTTCTATCTGGTTTAATCAAGTGAAGGATAGTTTAATCTCTTGAATTCGTTAGAAAATTCGTTAAGAAAATAAAATAGGTGGAATCGTCTCCGTTTTTTTGGGAAGGGAAGTTTTCCCAGTTTTGGTTTCGGAATGACCACCAGATTAGTCTCGTGTGCGGACATTCGAGGGCGCGGCCCCGAGTGGGAAACCCTGCCCCGCGCAAGAGGAAGCTACTTTTGTTGCTAGCAACTGGAAATCCACCAGTGCGCGCAGAGAGGGCAGAGGGGTCCCACAGCTGGTATCAGAGTGCTATTGTAAACTTCCGAAACAGCAGTAGAAATTACCTAAAATTTTAAAGTAAATCTGGGAAATAATGTTTTCACTTGTTAAGATTATGTTTTCACTTGTTAAGATTATGTTTGAAATGAACTTCATAAATTGAAAACTCATAAATTGAACTAGATTTTTAGATGGATATCCCAAATGTGTCTAACATTCCTGGACTCTCCGAGAGTCAAGATATGATCGCTTTTGCCTTCAAAAATCTCATCAACTCTGCTACAACCCGAGAAAGCAAAGTGAGACTCGCTCGTCACTTTGAGGATCTATACTTCCCTGATCCATAAGAGCGACGTCAGCGTATGTGGTTCTCTGGAGGGCGAAGTATTCGCGTCAATACCAATCAACGACAAAGACTCAGATAGAATATCTCGCTAACCATGATCTTGATAAGGCTAGGAGTTGTTCATTTTGTATAACTCTATAATCATTCACCCCGAAATTTTAGAATTTCTTGCCGTATTTTTAGACTTCTTAGCCGCTTTATTCCTAGGAGAAGAATTACAGCACCATTATCAGTGATGAATCGTGTATATCATAGCATATCTCCATCGCAGTATTGCCTTTTTATGCGTATGCGATTGAGGCGGTGACTTTTGGAGCCGAGACGCTCTATGTATATATCAAAAAGTTTTGATAATAAATGATGTTTTGCACAAGATTCTAAATTGTTTTCATGGTTGTGAATATTGGTTAATAAAATTATCAGAGTGAATCTTGTTTTCAAGAATTATGATGGAATATTTAATTGTTTAAGAAATAAATCTCAAAAATTAAAGTCATAAATTTGATGACACAGTTAAGTTGACAAATATATCGTTTTGTCATAATCACGAGGTGCGCGGCCCATGGTAGGTAGCCAGATTCTCTTTTCGATGATAAAGAGTAAAACTAGACATTCGAAAAGCCCTGCAATGATCCCAACCTGGTCCCTTCAAGGGTGAAGAGGAATAGTTAGGAGAAGTACTGGAAAAATGGATCGAGGCAATGGAAGAGTATTTTGATGTAACCAGTTATAATGAGAAGAGCAAGATAGCTCTCGCCAAATTGAAAATTGTGGAAACAGCCAGGGTCGTGTGAGATCCCTCTGCCCCGGACTCTCGGTAGCTTACAACGGAAGCATCCCCCTCATGCACGAGGTAGGGAACTTTCTCACTCGGGGCCTCGCCCACGAATGTCCGAGCATGAGACTAGGCTGGTAGTTACTCCGAAAATCGAAACCGGGAAAATTTTCCATGCCCGAAAAGCAGGGACGATTCCACCTTTTTAAATTTTCTTAACAAATTTTTCTAACGAGATCAATTCTAAACTATCCTTCACCTGAATAAACCAGATAGAAGGAAACTATCACTGATATAATTTGATCATCTAAGTAATTTCAACGCTTTTTTCCTAATCAAGATCAAGCACAGCCGTTGATCCACTCAATTGAGAAATTTATCAGGGAATTAACTAGCTACTCGAATCCTAGCGTAATCCTAAGATTTTTCAGTTTGATTATTAAAACTCCACTGATTCCAGCCTAACCCCATTCGGCCCATGGGTTAGCCACCACCCTGCCACACTGGAATCGGTAGATCCAAACAAGTATTCACCCACACATAATTAAAATGTCTTTCATAACTTTAGCTTTAGAGACTACACAAAACAAGATTGAAAAACATTACTGTACCTGTTCATGCCATCTGGAGGAAGAACATTTGTAGACTCCCAAATATGCTTCCAATCTTTTGCATGAAGTGTTTGTGGAGGAATGTTACTCTTACTAGCAACATATTCAGGATGATCTGACGAGAGAAATCGATGATGATTATCGAATATGGTCTTACACAAACCGTCAGCATACTCATGTACTAACAAAGGGCCATAAACAGGACATGCATGTTTACCCGATGTTTTCAAACCTATTAAAATATAAATAAAAGTTAGAATAATAAAGTCAATAGTTATAATTAATATAGCCAATAGTATTAGAGTAGAGAGGTAATTAGAATTCTTACCAGAACAATCGCTGTATCCTGGAAAGTCATGCATTGTCCACATCAACACTGCTTTTAAGTCAAAGTGTCGAGAGGAGGGAGGCCTACTAATGTCCACCACCGCAACACCTCTCCATAGTTCCTTCAACTCATCAATCAACGGTTCAAGATAAACATCCACTACAAGACAATGCTGCCATACACGCGTTTCATACACGCGATAAACTACGGGCGCGTTGTCGTGACGTGGGCGGTATAGCCGGGAACACACTGGGTGTCTGGCTGTGAGAGTTTGGTGTTTTGTAATTCACTTGATTTGATTCTTCAGAGAAAATAAATCCTCCCAAACCTCCTCCCTCCTCTCTCCCTTGTGTTGCTTCTCTTTCTCCTTTTGTGGTTGTTCCTTCTACCTTCATCTCCCACTCCCCTACTTGTTTGTCCTCATGTTCTTCCCCTTCCCCTTTCGGATGTTGTCCTTGATACTTTCCTAGTGCTTGCTAACTGCTTCATTTTGTTCCTTGTAAGAGGGGATTGGCGCTTGTTCCACTTGGGCGGGATCCACTTTTCACCTTCTGGTGTTGTCCATGTCTGAGATAATGGACATGTATCTGCCACTCTAGCCTTCATGAGCATGAATAAATAACATTTCCTACCCCCAATTGGATCATCATAGCAAATTGTTCGGGAGGCTTCAAGCCGCTTGTATGACTCATCCAAGCTATATCTGAGAAATACTGATCTATCTTTTGTTATGAGGATGCCATACTTTGACTGCTCTAGTACCATATACAAAAAAAATCTGAGACAAAGCACTCTCTGTACCTTAACCTTTTCATCATTAGAAAGCATCATATGAACAACATTCATGCTCCTTCGCAGATGAACTGTTCATGCACTACTATCTTTTGTCTAGTGATGAACCCTCCCACATCAACGTTGCTTACCCCAACTGAAGCTGTTGAAGCTAATATCAAGTTCTAGCAGCATCTGACACTAGTTGAGCTATACATGACAAAAAACACGACCTGATATCTGTCTCTTCTATGATCATACCAACTTGTACACCCCTGCATGGATACTTTCCACAATTAACATCGATCTATACTCAGACCAGAACATCTCAGCATCTTGGTCGAATGATTCCCACGCTTCAAAATGTCAGTTGTTATGCAGTCCCTAAGAAGCCTCGTCTGCACGCTCATCCATGTAAGACTTCTCTCTTAGAAGATTCTTGTAGATGGTAGCATAGCAATTGTAGACAGGCTGTTAAAAGAACGGTAGAGGAGGAGGAGACACACACACAGGAGCAAACCCTAATGTCTATTGCAAACCCTAACCATCGAGGGAAGCCATGTCCACTCTCACACAAACCATAATGCACTAATTCATAATCCACACACTCACAATGAGTTGTGTCCACACTCTACTAACCCTAGCTAATGTCCACACACTATGACCAGCTGGACACGCGGTCATTTATGTCTCACACATGTTCCTACCTAAGCTGCCAGCACATAGCATAGCTGGCTCACACTAACATCGAGCTTGAATATCTCAACAGCCCCTCTCAAGCTCATGATGTACTGCCGATGAAGATGTAGATGAGCTTGGGATATCAAGACTCTCAACACTCCCCCTCAAGCTCATCCCATGTACTCCCAACATAGTCCGGAAGTACTCGAACTTCTCCCTGCTAAGTGGCTTCGTGAAGATATCAGCCACCTGCTCATCAGTCTTCACATAGTGAAGATCAACTGTACCATCCAGCACCTTTTCCCTGACAAAGTGATAATGGACCTCTATGTGTTTGGTCCTCGCATGAAACACTGGATTCTTTGCCAGCTGTATACTGCTCATGTTGTCACAATGTATGACAACTTTCCCATCAAGAGGCTCACATAAATCTGCCAAGAGACTCTTTAACCAAACAGCCTCGCAAGTAGCAATGGCTGCACCTCTGTACTCAGCCTCTGTACTGGATAAAGCAACTGTAGGTTGCTTTTTGCTACTCCAACTCACCACAGCACTTCCAAGTGTAAAAGCATATCCACTAGTAGACCTCCTGTCATATGCGCTACCTGCCCAATCAGCATCTGTGTAGCCATGAATGTCCAAGCTTTTACCACTCTCATAAAATAGACCATAATGTGCTGTGGTCTTCACATATCTCATGATGCGTCTCACTGCATCCAAATGTGGCTTCCTGGGGCTCTGCATAAACTGACTGACTAGCCCCACTGCATAACTCAAATCTGGGCGTGTGATAGTCATGTATATGAGACTACCAACCATCTTCCTGTACATGGAAGGATCATCCAATTCCTCGCCATAATCAGCCCTCAACTTCATATTTTGCTCCAATGGTGTACTCATAGGTTTACACCCTGTCATGCCATACTTTGCCAACATATCCAAGGCATATTGGCGCTGTACTAACCAAGTACCTGCATGATCTTTCACCACTTCAATGCCAAGGAAATATCTCAACTCACCAAGATCTTTCATGTCAAATTTTCCACTTAAAGCTTGCTTGACATGCATCACATCTGCACCATGATCACCTGTAATAATCAAGTTATCCACATAGATGACTAGTAACACAATCCCATGCTGTGTCTTCTTCACATACAGTGAAGAATCTGCTGTAGAAATCTGGAAACCAAGTGAGATAAGATATCTGCTCATCTTATCACTCCAGGCACATGGTGCTTGCTTTAGACCATACAATGCCTTTTTCAACCTGCATACGTGAGTGGGATATCTAGGGTGTACATACCCTTCTGGCTGTGCCATGTATACTTCCTCTTGTAGATCTCCATTCAGAAATGCATTCTTTACATCCATTTGATGCATTTCCCAGCCATTAGCTACAGCCATAGCAATGACTGCTCTCACTGTGCCCATCTTAGCCACTGGGCTAAACGTCTCATCATAATCCAATCCATGGGTCTGTGCATATCCCTTTGTTACCAATCTTGCTTTATGTCTTTCAATAGAACCATCAGATTTGCACTTCACTTTGTAGACCCATTTACATCCAATAACATTCTTATCCTTTGGTAGTGCAACCAAGTCCCATGTATCATTATGGACCAATGCATCCATCTCTATGTCCATTGCTTTCTCCCATACATGCTCTCCAATAGCCTCTGTGTAGCATGTAGGTTCCACATGCTTTACCATAGATGTCATGTATGCATAGTGCATAGCAAAATCTCTGTATGTCAACCTGTCAACAGGATATCTGACCCTCTGGGATCTCCACAATGCATGCGGGTCACTCTGTACACCTGTGACTCTAGCATGTGGTGGCACATATCTATCCTGTCTAGCACCAGGTGTGCGTAAAACAGGTATGCCAAGCTCCTCATCCAAACTTTCAGAACTGGATGACTCATATCCTGTGATTCCAATCCCTTCGACTTTCTTCTTCCCTTTGTCCATAGCACTACTCCCAGTGCTTACACTCTCATGCCTCAGACGTCCTGACCATGGACGAACACTGCTACTCTCAGCTTCTGCTGCTGCTGCTGGCCCAGACATAGTAGTAGAACTTGAACTTGCTTGTGATGGCAAGTTCACATGTACATCAGCCTCAAGTGTCTCAATAACACCCTCATCTTTTGCCTTATACCAACTAGCAAGCTCATCAAACACCACATCACGTGAGATGACCACTTGTCTAGTTTGTGGATTATAACACTTGTAGGCCTTTCGATCCTGTGCATATCCCACAAATATACATTTCTCTGCCTTAGGATCCAACTTTCTTCTCCTTTCATCAGCAGGGATTCTATATTCACGTGATCACAAAATTTTTTTTGTTAATAACATGTGTGAACATGTTATTAACATGTTCACATGTTAACATGTTCACAAAAAAGCCGGTGGCAAGCGACCTGGTAACCGGGAAAAATCCCGCCGGGCTTTTGCTTACCCCGGCGGGCCCGCCGGGCTTTTGCTTACCCCGGCGGGTCCCGGAGGGGTCGTCACATATCCCGGCGGGGTACATTTTTCTATATATATAGGCCCGGGGGGCCCTTTGGGATTTCATTGCTGACAGCATACACAGGTAATAAAAACTTGTGTGTGTGTGTGTGTGTGTATGTGGGTGTTCGTGCGGGCAGCCGCCCACTGTCGCAATGCGCGGCAGGATGTGGGTGGTCCGCCACACGATGGATGTGTGTGGGTGAGTTCGTGCGGGCAGCCGCCCATTGTCGCAATGCGCGGCAGGATTTGGGTGGCCCGCCACCACACGACTGGTGTGTGTGTGTAAGGCCATTCTTCGGAATGGTGCTTACCCTGGGGCACTTAGTCGGTAACGCGGCTAGTCTGTGTCCTATGGTAAGTATGGCACGCCGTAGCGGTACTAGTCGGTAACGCGGCAAGCATAGTATCGTTATGACGATGTCACCTTCCCTTCCCTTCCCTTTGTCAAATGCGGACATATGGTCGGTAACGCGGCCAGTGTATGTTCGTATCTTATTGAAATTCCCATAGAATCGGGCGGCATTTTGTCGTTAACACGGCAAGTTGGTGTCGTCCGCTAGTGCATAAAATGTTTTTTACATATTGCGGCATTTGATCGTTAACGCGGTCGAAAAAGTGTTGTAAATTTGCTTGCGTATTTCGGCATATGATCGTTAACGCGGTCGAATAAATGTCGTAAATTTGTTTGATTTGACTTGTATTGTTTTTATTGTGTTTGATCCATGCGATACTTGGTTGCTAACGCGGCATTAGTATTTCAAGGATCAAAGTTTACATCATATTGTCTAAACGTTTTATTTTATAATATCGTGTTTCGTAACTCGAAAAATATGAATCTCTCTCTTCTTACCCCCCTCTCTCTCTCATGATACACTTCACAACTCTTTCTCTATCTTTCTCATGATTCACTTCACAACACGATAGATGTGTAGATAATGATTTTTTTTATTTTTCTTAAAATACACATAATTTTTAATAATTTCTTTTTTCTCCCTCTATTTACTTAAAAATTAAAACAATACATTATTTTTCTCTTAAGGAACTCACAAAAACATAAAAAATGACATTTAATGTTTCTTTTCTCTATCTGTCACAACTCTCTCTTCCTCTCCTCTCTCTCTCTCTCTCATGATACACTTCACAATTCTCTCTCTCTCTCTCTCTCGCAATGATACACTTCACAACTCTTTCTCTCTCTCTCTCTCTCTCATGATACACTTCACATCTCTCTCTATCACGATAGGTATGTAGATGAGGAGTGCTTTAGGATTACAAAACATTATTTTTCTCTCTTTAGGAACTCACAAAATTATAAAAAATGTCATTTAATTTTTCCTCTCTCTATCTGTCACAGCTCTCTCTTCCTTCCCCTCTCTCTCTCTCTCTCATTCGATAATGTATACACTTCGTAAGTAATAATGCGCTTGTTGCGGTTGTCCCACGTTCGATAATGTATTGCATGATGTTGAGTTCAGTAATATTGTTTGATATATTCTGTTTTTGATTGATCATTGATAAGTAATGATACACTTATTGCTGTTTTCTCACGTTTGATGATGTATTGGATGATGTTGAGTTCATTAAAATTATTTGATATTCTGTTTTTGTATGAACATTGACGATATTGATATACTTGTTGCTGTTCTCTCACGTTTGCTTGATGTTTATTTCAGTAATGTTTGATATTCTGTTTTTTTGTTTGTTTAGTGACATTTGCTAGATTTACGAAGACGATCAACATGCTTTCTCCCGAAGAGCGCAAAATTATTCTGCGAGCAATTCGCGTTGAAGCGGTCATCACGGTATCACAATGTACTGATGATGTCGTCAAAAAGATCAACGAGTCTGAGATACTCATGCGAGATCTCATAGACCAAATATGGGAAAATGCACAGCGTCAGCTTCAAAGCGGAGGCAACGCTGAGCTGCTAGATAGACAGAAGATAGCAGATTTCAACCATCAGCACATAACACGAACCATTTTGGGGAGCATGCGAGTAGCGTGCAGTGATCTTAGAGATGCTGCCCCGCCTGAAGCCAACATGCAACGTCTACAGTTATGGGACGTTGTATGGAGCGAGCAAAGGGCCAAGAGCAAGCGCATGAAGGCGTTGGATGCAGAGTCCCTCCCCAAAAGAGTGCGAATTGCCCAGGACGTTGCTGCAACGTCCAGTCAGGCAGATGCAAGTGGTACAGGTGTCATTAATCGTACCATCTACAATTCTATGTGCACACATCTTATTGGCATCCCGCACGGCTCTTCACGAAGGACGAACAATTGGCTCCGGTGTGTTTGGAACAGTAAAAGAGTATGCAATTAAAGGTATATCATTTTTACCGGAGCACATCACTTTTTGCGGAAAGCACTACAAAGGGGAAGGCAGCGCGAAGTTCGAGAGCTTCCAAGCAGAGCAGGGTATGCAAGTGCTACATCCATCGATTGTCCGATGCATTGCCTTTACAAAAGAGGCTCCTTGGATCACAATTTTCCCGTACTATAATGGCGGCGCTCTTGGTGATACTCTTCTGAAGGTTCCCTTCAGATTCAGTGAGTTCACCAGAGCCATTTTTCGTTTGGATCGAGGATGGAGACAACCCCCGCCTGATAATATCCCTTTAGGTCATCTAGAACTTTCAAAAATAAAAGAGGTAGTAATAAATATGCCACATATTATGCATGCCCTGGTGGAAGGGGTAGCGGCAGCACATATGGCAGGTATTGTACATACCGACCTACATCCTTTTAATGTAGTGTTGGATTATACAAAAGAGCTAAAGCCACGCATAGGTATTATCGATTGGGGGTTGCTGCTGAGAGCGCCCAAAAAACGGGTGTCTCTCAATTTTGTTTTTGAAGCAGACAAGAACCCGGAGAAGGTGGCACAGGCAGTCTCCTACGCAGACAGAGAGCGAAATAAACGGCCGTGGATAGCCCCAGAGCTTTATGATCCATTTTTGGCAGATGCATACACTCCTGCATCTGACGTTTTTGCCTTGGGATATTTATTACCAACTTTATATGACTTCTGGAAGAAAGTGCAAGAGTTGTGGATGGATAATAGTTCCCATGACAAAGTTACCATGGATACTATTATTCATAGAGTCAAAAATTGGATGTTCCTGCCTAATCGCGATGAGCGAAAATCAATTTTGCAAGTAGTTGAATTTTTTAGATCACTAAATACTGACCCTACGAGGGCACAACGTCCTCTTGTAGAGCTATCGGTGGCATTCACCCCAACTTTGTAATAATACAGTACCAAGGGATTAAGTTTCAGGAATGGCATTTTGGTTCTCTCTTCAAAATTTGATGTGTCCAATGTTTCAAAATTTTGTTTCTCTCTTCATTGAGTCTTTGCAACATCTCTCTCCTCCTGTGGTGTTTAAGTTTATGTTTCCTCTTCAAAATTCGATGTGCGAGCATTGTTTGAAGTGTTTTTGGAGTCAAGTGGATACACTTCATCGAGTCTTTGCAATACATATCTCCTCTCGTGGTGTTTGACTTTAAGATTTTGAGGAGGGCGCTGGACTGGAGTTAAACCAGGTTAAAGAAAGCTTGGGGGCCCAGTTAGCAGAGAAGGAGAAAGAAGCTGACCGATTAACTCAAGCGTCAACTCCTCCCCCGGCCAATAGAGGGATTCAAGAGCAGCTAACAAAGATCAGCCAAGATGTACAGAGCATCTCTTCACGTATTGCTCCTGTGCGCCAAGGAAACCACATCTCTCATTTTTTGATACATCCTGATCTTGTGGGAGTTTCTGCTGAGGCTACAAGTTCCTCCACCCCCCAATGTCCTGTATGTTACAAAGTATTCGATGGGTGGAGCGGCCAGTATATACTACCATGTGGACACTACTACCACTTAATATGTTTAGTGAGACAAATGCAAAATACTTCTACATGTGCATTGTGCAGTGTCCCAATAAATCAAGGTATTTATACAGTGTTCGGCATGGCTAGCGAATATAAACCACCAGGACCTTTAGATGCAACTCCGAGTGCAATTCGTAATTTATTTCAAGATGAGAGTTAAGAAAAACAAATCCTACTTTTGTATTGATAATTTCTTCAAATATGATCATTTGTACAAGTACTTTTTATTAAATTAATGAAGTGACTTCTTCCTCTATGTCAATATCTTGCTCCAAAATTCTTTCACCGTTTACTCTCTCGTCTGCTAAATTAAGTTCATCTAAGTCAATGTCGAAATTGTCTTCTATCTCAAGGGTGGTGCACAACGTACGTCCAACATCAAAGTTCTCGTCTACTACATCATCACAATTGTACATCCATCTGGGCATATCTTCTTCATACTCTTCGCTTTCAATGTCTCGCAAGATCTTTTCATTGCAGTACATGTAAACAAGTTTATCTGCTCGATCTGCAAGAAGTCGATTGCGAATAGTACTATGAATATATTTATACATGCTCCAGTTCCTTTCTGAGCCTGAGTTTGAAGAGCACTGACTTAGAACCTTCATCGCAAGGTTGCGCAATAAAGCATAATGCTCACCACCATTCATCATCCACCACTTCCATGCAGGTTGCTCTTTGGCCATTTGTTGAACAAGGGAGTTGGAAAATAAACCTTCTTTCAACCGAAATGAGGTCATCTCCTTTATGCACTGTACACGATCATCATCATTATTATAGAAAGTGTTTACCACTTTATAAAAATCTTGCACCACCTCAACGTTGGACATCAAATCCATATTCCAATATTCAGGATCTAACATGTAAGCAACACTGTGCAGTGGCGAGTGCGCTCCAATCCATCTAGCATGAAAGTACTTCAACAGAACTTTTCTTTGTCTACTAGAGAATGGTACACGCCATTGCTTTTCCACCACTAAATGCTCTAATTTCTCAGGACACTCCAAACTCCGCTGGACAGTCCACCATTGCATCCATGCTTTTCCGAGATTAGGCGCTCTTTGATCAAGACTTCATTACATGGTATGCATCCATCACACTGTTCCACCAACTTCTTCTCGTAAGCGCTCCCTTCAAGACTTTGATTTTCTCTTTCACTTTTTCAAGTTGAGTGTTCTCCCAGTCATGAAATGCCATGCATGTAAATGTTTCACAAACTGCATCTTTATTTCTAAGAAGAGACTCAAAAGTGTAAAAGTGAGTGCAAAACCTAGTCTCCGCTGGAAGCTTTAACATAACTGACATGCGAGGTCGAAACATATCTAAAACTCTCTGTCTCTTGAGCATGAATTTCACAAGCTGGCGAGCAGTGTCGACGATCGAGGCAAACCATTTGGTATCATCAGATTTATACCAATCTTTTAATACAAGATTCAAACTATGAGTATTACATCCTACCGGAAAAATATGTGGATATTGTCGCTGTAGGATTCTGGATGCATTTTTACAATTTTTTGCATTGTCCATGACGACTTGGACTACATTCTTGGCACCCACTTCCTCTATCACAGAGCTAATGACTTGAGCAATGTAAGCCCCAGTTTTGATTGAACCAGCTGAATCCACGGCACGGATGAAAGTCTCACCTCTAGGTGAAATAACCATTACATTAATTAATGGTTTTCTTTGCACATTAGACCATCCATCACTTACTATACTACATCCAGAAAGCTCTATATTGCTAAGAATTATTCTTTGTACACGTTCTTTTACTGACGCATAACATTTCTCTAATAGATCATTTCGCATAGCATGGTACGTAGGCAATGAAAATCCTGGTCCAAACTCACCAATTTTCTTCCATGCTCTCTTCCAGTGGTCACTGTCCACCATCATCATAGCACTCCCAGAAAAGTAAATCGCTTCAGCGAGGACGAGTTGTGCATCATCGAGTCGACCTTGACGTAGGCTTTCTTGCAATGAAGTTTGACACATGGGTATATTTCCTATGTCAAAGTTTCGCTTGCAAGAAGATGCACTGGGTAGATTACTTTCTGGTTGCACATTGCCGTTCGGGGTACAAGTAGGCGATGTAGCGGGAGTTTGATGATTAGAACAACAGTGTTCTTGCTACCTTGATACATTAACGGTAGGAGTGTCATTTTTTCTTGAATCTTTCTTTTGCATTTCTTCTCTTATGCGTTTGGCCACTATAGGTGCAGAGGGGTGGGTACATGACTTTTTCTTCGGTCCGCCTAAAAAGTGTTCTCTTAGTCGAGGAGCCCCACCTGATTTTACTGCATGGCATAGCTTGCACTCCCAATCTATGAATCGATCACCAACGTTAATTGCATATTGCCACTCTATCCCAGGTGCCTTTTTTTTCCTACTATTTGAAATTTGGACTCTATTGGAGGTACCACTGGATCCAACATTGTCCTCCATCTCAACAGATAACCTATTCAACCAAGCGTATAACAATGAATACACAAATGAAAAAACAACAAATCACTCACGCATAACAAAAACATACATTAGCAAACAAATTACTTCGAAACTATCTTGACAAATTCAAAAGATCATCACATAACACAAAACTACTTCAAACTATCTTGCAAGGTCTTACTACAAAACTACTTCGAAACTATCATGCACATTGCACTCCCAATGAAGGATGCCTTTTGTACCCAATTAAGGATACTTTACACAATCAAAGATCTATACTTGCCCAATACTCTAGTATAGGACAATAGACCTTCTTTAACATTCACAAAAAAAATCAAAGATCTATGCTTGCCCAATACTCTAGTATAGGACAATAGACCCTTGTCTACTCTAAACTATATCAAGTATCAAGAACCAATACAAGCCCCTAAGCAGGACTCTTGGCTCCATCAAACCATTCATAAAGCAGAATGAGGTAGATTACGTACGTGGCTCAAATGCAAAGCTGAATGACTCCAAATTTGTCCCTAAATCTCCGCAAGTATTAGCTACGAACCACACCCTGCCCCCAGTTCAAAGAACTAAGGACGAGTGGCTCAATAGCCTTAGGAGTGCCTACAAGGAAAGACGACAGCCCCTAAAATAAGGATGTTCTTCCCAAGAGGACACTTCTAGCAACTCGAGAGCTCTACAAGTACTTTGAGGAGAGATATCACGCCCCCAAAACAAGGACTATCTTCCCAAAAGTTGTACGATGGGTGTCGGGCAGTGTTTATATACAGAATAGTACCCCGCCGGCATTTCTTATTTTTCTCGGCGGGCCCGCCGGGCTTTTACCTTTACCGGCGGGCCCGCCGGGAAAACTACATATCCCGGCGGGCCCGCCGGGAAAGGTGAAAGCCCGGAGGTGTTACTGGAGTAGTGGGTTCCGGCAGGTCATTTCTCAGGTCATGTGAATATACATTGTGATCACAAGTTTTAATATGTTAACACTATGTTTTGTTAACGTGATCACGAAATTGTGAAGACGTTAATGAAATCCCTGTTCATCAGGCACATGAACATAAGCTATGCATCCAAAAACTTTAAGATGCCCAATGTCTGGCCTGTAACCTGTGAGCCGCATCTCTGGCGTGCTTCCATGAATGGCTGCTGTAGGTGTTTTGTTCAATATGTATACTGCAGTAGCACATGCTTCTGCCCAATAGTAATCTGGCATGCTCTTTTCATTAAGCATTGCCCTTGCCACTTCACATATAACTCTATTCTTTCTCTCAGCCACACCATTCTGCTGAGGTGTATACCTGCATGTCAACTGTCTTCTTATTCCATGCTTCCTCAAGAAATGCTCAAAAGCTTTTGAGGTGTATTCACCACCTCCATCTGTCCTCAGACATTTAATCCAACAGCCATACTACTTTTCTGCAAAAGCTTTGAAATCCATGAATTTTTCCAATACTTCACTCTTCTCCCTGAGAAAGTATATCCATGTCATCCTGCTAAAGTCATCAATGAATGTAACATAGTATAAACTGCCTTTGATAGACGGGTTTTGTGCAGGACCCCATACATCACTGTGCACGATCTCAAGTGGCCTGTTACTCATATTTCCTTCTCTAGGAAATCTCAACCTTGCCTGCTTCCCAAACTGACAGGCTTCACAAACATGCATATGTCCATCATATTTGAACCCAGGCAATCCATTCACAATGCCTCTTGTTTGCATGTTCTTTAATCTCTGTATATTTACATGGCCAATCCTCTTGTGCCACATATCAATATCCTGTACCACATTCCTGCTCTTTGAAAACATGGCTGATTTTAGCTGAGGAATTCCAGCATCCAGCTTAAACAGTCTTCCTTCTTTCTTGCCTTTAGCAATCACTCTACATCCATGTTTGAAGTCTTCAACAAAGCATCCATGCTCGTTGAATCTAACCTGTAATCCCTGTTCCACCATTTGACCAACTGAGGCCAAGCTTTTAGTGATTGAAGGCACATACAGCACATCTGACATAGACTTTGTCTGACCATTATGCATGACCAATGGTACACTTCCAACATGTGTAATGACATGCTGGGTATCATCACCTGTTTCCACATAACCTTTGACATCCATTGGCTTCATGTGCTCAAACCATTCACCATGGCATGTCATATGATTTGATGCACCTGAGTCCATATACCATGTATCATCATTCTCAGCATTTGTTGTCATAGAACCCACAACATGCTTCATGGCAAACAAATGATTTGCAGCTCCATCATTGATACTTGATGCATAGTTGCCACCATGTTGTGCATAGTTTCCACCATAATGACCACCACGCTGTGCTCTTCCCCCTCTCAAATCATTCTGTTTGCGAAAGCAATCTCTCGCCATATGACCATATTTGCCACAATAATGGCATTCCACATCTTGCATAGAATTTTGTTGGCCTTGCCAACGTCCTCGATCACGGGGGGTACCTCTACCTCGCTGAGGTGCATAACCACGACCACCTCGAGCACCATAAGAAGGTTGAAAATTCTGTTGTGGAGGTCTATCCTGCCATCCACGACCATTACCACCACGTCCACGTGATGCAAATCTCCCCCTGCCTCTAAAACCTCTCTGCGAGTAAAATGCCTGATTTCTGCCATCATCATGGCTAGTAGATGCATCCTGAAATGAATCATTGAGCTTGATTTCCTCAACCAACAAGAGGGAAACCAACTCATCGAAGTCGGGTAGACCTGTACTCCTCACTGAGATAGATGTATCAAAGGATTTGTATTCCTTGCCAAGACCACGCAAGGTAATATCCACCAAATCATCATCAGGCATGGGGGCATTTATTGTGGCCAATGCATCTGCAAACTTCTTGATTTCTTGCACATAATCATGTATGCTCCTTTTATTCCTTTTCACATTGTGTATCTGCTGTCGCAATTGAGACTTGCGAGCACTCGTATCTGTATCAAACATTTTGACCAAAGTATCCCATGCATCTTTGGGATTCTCAGCATCCTGAATGTGTATGAGCATAGCATCAGATATACATATAGACAAATAATGCAGCACTTTGAATGCTCTCTCTGACCATTGCTTATGAGCAATAAGCTGCTGCTGTGTAGGTTGCCGAGGTAGCTCAGGCTCTGGCTCAGCACCTGTAATGAGATTCCAGAATCCTTTCCCTTTCAAGAAACTCTTTATCCTGTACTTCCATGCCTGGAAGTTCTTCCTATCCAGCTTCTCACCAACAATCTGAACTGGATTGTCAGACATGTTCGCTCAATGCATACACCTTCCGCACACTTCAAATCTGTAAGTGAGCCTTCCTCAGCTCAACCACACTCCAATGAATGTTGCAGATACTCCAAGATAGCCAACAAACTCCAAATTTGATGTAGAAAATCAACCTGTATCATCTGAGAGGAACTGACTCACGCAGTGCGGAATACCCTGTATTGACACGCCTTCCAAGGCTCCAAATCGCAATGTAATGGTGCAATCAAGTCTAGGCAACTTGCATTGACACCTAATGAACCTCAATGTTGAGTATCAACTCCATCTGACATGTATAATTATCAAATTTTGAAAACCCCTTTTTCTGTTTTTGAAAAAAACCAGAAAAACCAGAAAAACCAGTAATGATTTGGCTCTAATTTCTTCAATATTTGACCAAATTGAGCAACCAGGCATTCATTGGCTTAGCAATAGTGTCCTTCAACTCCATGTAAGAGGAATTTGTCCAATTGTAAAACACCAAAGATTAATTGCTCAATTAAAATGCTCTGTTTCTCTGCAACTAGTGGACAGCCTGTTTTAATCAGCTCATTCCCAGCTCAATTAAGCATCATTGGCCAAACAAATCACATAGCCCTCTTCTCCAAGATGTAAAGCATCCAATTGCTAAGAAAGTTGTGGAATATATCAAGTAACCGATGAGAAATCAAACTCCTCGTGGGCAAAATGATCAAATTCTGCACAGTTTCCTCTGTTCTGGCTGCGCCGCCTGCTGTAGGGCTCTTTGGGAGTAATTAAATTGTTATTTGATGATGGTATTGAGTGCCCAACACACCTAGGTACCTGTGCAACCCATCAATGCTTGGATTTTTGTCAAATACATGCTCCAAATTGATCAATTTTTGGCTCCTTTTTCACTGTTTTGTGAGAGGTCAAAAACCAGAGTTTTCCACTCAATTAAATACATCCAAATTGCTCCAAAATTTGTTCAAAGCTTGCACATGGGTTGCTAATACATCCCTCTTTGACAAATGCATATGTCTTTTGCCAGAATCACGTGTATTTCCACCATACATCAATGTTGCCAAGCTTTAATGGAAAGCTTCAAAAACCAGAATTTTGCTTTGCTTTGATTTGCTCTAAAATGCTTTGCTTTTGCCTGTTTCACCTGCAATCCGCTCAAGGATGTTTAGAAGACCTTACCCGGTAGGCCAAGCTTTCAGATCTGATAAGATTTGGTGTGCTCCAAGCTTCACAGCTCCAATGGCAGCTTCACAGCTTCTTTTCACAGCTTCTTCTTCTCCCTCTTCACTCACTCACTCATAAACCCTAATAAACAGCACAAGGCTCTGATACCATGTTAAAAGAACGGTAGAGGAGGAGGAGACACACACACAGGAGCAAACCCTAATGTCTATTGCAAACCCTAACCATAGAGGGAAGCCATGTCCACTCTCACACAAACCATAATGCACTAATCCATAATCCACACACTCACAATGAGTTGTGTCCACACTCTACTAACCCTAGCTAATGTCCACACACTATGACCAGCTGGACACGCGGTCATTTATGTCTCACACATGTTCCTACCTAAGCTGCCAGCACATAGCATAGCTGGCTCACACTAACATCGAGCTTGAATATCTCAACACAGGCCACACAGAGCACCTTTTTCCAACATCATGAAATACCAGAAACAAGGGGAGAGCGCGCTCTACGTCTTGGACTCGGAGAGGGATGGAGAAGAAAGTAATATGGCATGTGAAACGGGTTGCTCGCCAGCCTCAATCTCGACACAGAATCACCATAGCTCTTACCGCCCTTATGTTACCTACACAGCTATCTCTTTGCTGCGCATCACCAGCTACCCCCTAGAGCCCCCTTGGCTCTTCACACGGCGAACCCCACCTCTTCCAGCTGCGCCTATCTGCTGCAGCGCCCCACACAAAACACACAGGGCTCCCCCTCATCAACGAGGCGGCCCCCCCCGCAGAATTACCAGCTGCGTCGACTCCATGCACTCTCTCGCAACGTCCAGAAGATGCGCTGGCAGCTGCGTGAAGGTCCACGTAGCTGGCCAGATTTATCCCTTTTTTTATTTTATTTTATTTATTTTGAAGAAAAAGGCCACCATGTTCCTTTCACACCAAAGCAAAGGCAGCCTTGACCCTTTTTACCTTTTTTTGCCCATGCATCTGAGTTCATATGGGATGGTCTGTGAGCTTCTTTCACTACATGGATGTGCCACAGCACGACATCGACCCCCTCTAAACCTGCACATCCTCCGGTATGTGCCACCAAGTTGCTATATAGGCTAATCTTCATTCAAATTTATACTGATTTGCCTTCATCTTTATCAAATTTTGGCACGTTATCTTCAGCTTTTTCATCCTCTGAACCCACATTCTCATCAAGGCTTTCCTGAGTGGTTGAATTTCCTGTATTGATCATCCTGCTCATAAGAAGCCTATTTTCAAGGGTTGTTAAAACTCCATCTCCATTCTCTTTGCCAGCTAATGCAACTTGCACAAGTGTTGGTTTGGCATCCCCCTAGTTGAAATTCTCACAGCTTTTACTTTCATAAAATACAGTTTGATTGTTCTCAAAGCAGTCCACAACTGTGTTTCTAGATTCCCCATGAGTGTCAAGAATATCTGCAAAAGATAGCATTGCATCGTAGTATTGCCCATCTTGCATGGTTAAGCCAACATCATCCTCGTTCAAACCTTCTTCCCTCATCATAGCCATCACCTTCTCAGCATCATCCCCCCCTGCCAGCTGCAGCATATATGTTTGCTAACATGACATAAGGTACAGTGTCCTCTGGATTCATATCGAAGAGGCAAAATGCAGCTCGTTCTCCTCGCACCACATCCACCTCCTTCCGGCATGCACTCAGCAAGGTGGTCCATGACACAACACTGGGTTCAAGTGGCATATTAATAATCAACTCCTCTGCCTCAACCAACCGGCCTGTCCTTCCAAAGAGGTCAATCATGCAGTTATAATGATCAACATTTGGCACGATCTCATGATCTTGTTTCATGGCATCAAAGCAACGGCAACCCTCTCTTAACAGACCGGCATGGCTACATGCAGAAAGTACACTAAGAAAGGTGATTGAAGTTGGCTTCATGTTGTCCAAGCGCATTTGCTCATAGAGTGAAAGTGATTGTTTACCCAATCCATTTTGACAATAAGCTGCAATGATTGCATTCCACGAGATTATATTCCGCTTGGGCATCCTATCAACAAACACCCTCTGAGCATCTTTGATCCTCCCACATTTGCTGTACATGTTTATGAGGGCAGTCCCTAAAACAATGTTAGATTCAGATGCATTGCAAATAATATATTTATGTAGCTGTTTGCCTTCAGATAGGGCTGCACAGTTGGCGCATGCCGAAATCATGCTGATGAGTGTCACATCATCACGCTCCGACATATTTTCATAAACTCTACACGCATGTGAAAATCGGCCACATTTTCCATACAAGTTAACGAAGTCTGGATGACAATATCCTGCTCAAAGGCACTTCCCATGATGCAAGCGTGCATCTTCTTGCCTGTGGCTATGGCCACAGCACTGGCACATGCATCAAAAGTGCTTACAAATGTGACCTTATTAGGTAATGTGCCTTCTTGTAGCATTTGCTCAAAAACTTGGAGGGCATCCTGGCTCCTCCCATTTTGTGAATGTAATCCAATCAATGCATTCCAAGATACCACATTTCGCTTGTGCATCTTATAGAACATCTTACGTGCATCCACTAGACTGCCACATTTTCAATACAAGTTGACAAGAGTAGTCTCGACAACAATGCTCCCTTCAAAACTGCAGCTCAACATGTGGGTATGTAAGTGCTTACCTTTAGCTGGTGATCCATGGCCAGCACATACATCAAGGGCACTAACAAAGGTGACCAGATCTGGCATCAATCCATGCAACATCATGAGATCAAACAGGAAAGTGCATGACTACCTTTCCCACATTGAGCATATGTAGCAATCATAGCAGTCCAAGAGACAGAATCATGGTGAGACATGCTGTTAGATTCTCTTTGAGCATACTCTAGCTACCCACAATTGCTATACATGGTGATAAGAGCCGTACCCATTGCAACATCCATTTCAAATTCACTACCATACATGCAAGCATGCATCCACATGCCTGCTTTGAGAGTGGATTAGTGGGTAAGAGCGGTGAAGAGGCTAATGAAGATGAACTTGTGAGGCAAGAATCCTTGAAGCTGCTTTTGCCCTACTAGGTGGAGGGCTTCAATGTGATGTCCATGCATAGCATGAGCTTCGATGGCGAAATTCCAAGCAAAGAGATCCAGCTGATGCATTCTGGCAAACAGGAAGTGCACCTCATCCAGGGCACCACAGCTGTCGTACATGTGCAAGAGAAGGTTGACCAGAAGCAGGCTTTGCTCGTGCCCATGTGTGATGATGTAGTCGTGGGTATGTCTGCCTTCCAGTAAAGCCTTCGCCTTCCACCGATGCCCTGTACTGCTTCAAATCACCATGAGCTTCTTTTCAAAGACTCTAACTGGTTGCAGCCATTAACTGGCACATAGTTTATTCATGTATTACAAATGAGCATTCCATGTGTACATATAATGCCATCATATATGGCTTTCCTGAACAACGAGTAGAGCTTTAATCTCCATGTTCATACACTCAATTCTACAACATTCTGCATTGGCATTCCTTTTATCCTTCTGATGTTTTGGGCTTTCTCTATGTCGAACCATTCATTCAGATTATCATTGCATACATTTAGCCCTGTTTTTTCAAAGAGTTTCTTTCAGATATTCCGACAATTAGAGTACAAAGAAGTGTCCACCTTTCCGGCATTCATAAGTTCTTGAGCATTCTAACTGTTTTGCAACTTGTAGGGAAGACCTCAAGTCAATACAAGCTCCTCACCTTCTTCAGCTATCAAAAAGGTCGAGTGTCGTAAGCCCTTGAGACAAAGGGTTAGCTTCAAGTCACTACAAGCTCCTCTCTATCCTTGGTTATTGGAATAGATGAGTGTCATAGGCCCTTGAAGTGGTAGGAATGGATCAAGTCATTGCAAGCTCCTCTCCTTCCTCAGCTGTCGAGAAGGATGAGTGTCACAAGCCCTTGTTGTCCATTCTACAGTCCTAAGAGAGAACTACAAGTCTATACAAGCTCCTTGTTACCCCCTTCTCTTGAGGTGAACAAGTGTCATAAGCCCTTGTAATCCTTCTTCTTCCCTAATCCACCTGGGTCAAATGGTTCCTACAAATCATACAGGCTCTGCTGCCTGTACCCTTAAGGAATACCCTCTAGATCATAGGCCATCAAGGGTTTCTGCCTCATACATATGCTGAAATCATCACATACATAGTTCACGAGGATTTCACCACACTCTCACCCCAGCAATTTCACGTCGGGTTCACCAAAGTTGTCGTGACGTGGGCGGTATAGCCTCACACTGGGTGTCTGGCTATGAGAGTTTGGTGTTTTGTAATTCACTTGATTTGATTCTTCAGAGAAAATAAATCCTGCCAAACCTCCTCCCTCCTCTCTCCCTTGTGTTGCTTCTCTTTCTCCTTTTGTGGTTGTTCCTTCTACCTCCATCTCCCACTCCCCTACTTGTTTGTCCTCATGTTCTTCCCCTTCCCCTTTCGGATGTTGTCCTTGATACTTTCCTAGTGCTTGCTAACTGCTTCATTTTGTTCCTTGTAAGAGGGGATTGGCGCTTGTTCCACTTGGGCGGGATCCACTTTTCACCTTCTGGTGTTGTCCATGTCTGAGATAATGGACATGTATCTGCCACTCTAGCCTTCATGATCATGAATAAATAACATTTCCTACCCCCAATTGGATCATCGTAGCAAATTGTTCGGGAGGCTTCAAGCCGCTTGTATGATTCATCCAAGCTATATCTGAGAAATACTAATCTATCTTTTGTTATGAGGATGCCATACTTTGACTGCTCTAGTACCATATACAAAAAAAATCTGAGACAAAGCACTCTCTGTACCTTAACCTTTTCATCATTAGAAAGAATCATATGAACAACATTCATGCTCCTTCGCAGATGAACTGTTCATGCACTACTATCTTTTGTCTAGTGATGAACCCTCCCACATCAACGTTGCTTACCCCAACTGAAGCTGTTGAAGCTAATATCAAGTTCTAGCAGCATCTGACACTAGTTGAGCTATACATGACAAAAAACACGACCTGATATCTGTCTCTTCTATGATCATACCAACTTGTACACCCCTGCATGGATACTTTCCACAGTTAACATCGGTCTATACTCAGACCAGAACATCTCAGCATCTTGGTCGAATGATTCCCACGCTTCAAAATGTTAGTTGTTATGCAGTCCCTAAGAAGCCTCGTCTGCACGCTCATCCATGTAAGACTTCTCTCTTAGAAGATTCTTGTAGATGGTAGCATAGCAATTGTAGACAGGCCAGACAGAGTACCTTTTTCCAACATCATGAAATACCGGAAACAAGGGGAGAGCGCGCTCTACGTCTTGGACTCGGAGAGGGATGGAGAAGAAAGTAATATGGCATGTGAAACGGGTTGCTCGCCAGCCTCAATCTCGACACAGAATCACCATAGCTCTCACCGCCCTTATGTTACCTACACAGCTATCTCTTTGTTGCGCATCACCAGCTACCCCCTAGAGCCCCCTTGGCTCTTCACACGGCGAACCCCACCTCTTCTAGCTGCGCCTATCTGCTGCAGCGCCCCACACAAAACACACAGGGCTCCCCCTCATCAACGAGGCGGTCCCCCCCGCAGAATTACCAGCTGCACCGACTCCATGCACTCTCTCGCAACGTCCAGAAGATGCGCTGGCAGCTGCGTGAAGGTCCACGTAGCTGGCCAGATTTATCCCTTTTTTTATTTTATTTTATTTATTTTGAAGAAAAAGGCCACCATGTTCCTTTCACACCAAAGCAAAGGCAGCCTTGACCCTTTTTACCTTTTTCTGCCCATGCATCTGAGTTCATATGGGATGGTCTGTGAGCTTCTTTCACTACATGGATGTGCCACAGCACGACAGCGTGTATGGTCGTGCATGTATTTGAATAGAATCGGGTGCGTGTATTTTGGCATTTAAATTCGCGTTTATATTGGCATCTATCAGCACGTGTATAAGCGCATGTATATACACGCAATAATACACGCATCAATACACACATTAATACACTCATCAATACACGCTTGGTAGAGAAAAACTGAATTCCTTTACAAAATTAAAAACTATTTTCTTTAAACCATCTCATAGTACATTACAGTATATATCATTACACAATCCCACTACATGCATTTACAACAATGAAATATATTCAAAAATAAATCATGAGATGATAATTAAAAGACAACACATACAATAGAAATGTCATCAATTTAGAACGATACAGTGACGGATTGGTTAGGGTTCGATCTCATCTTCAATAAGATCCATCCTTGCCAAACGATCAACATCAATATCCATTTGATCAATTTGTAAGGCTACGATTAAATTTATTCCACTATCGATATTCTGTCCATTGATAATGGTATCAATGTCGTGATCATCCTCATCAACATCACCATCACCATCATCCTCAATGGTAGGGTCATTCTCATGATCATGAGAAATGGCATGCTCATCCTCATTATCATGATCATCTCTTATTTCTTGATCATCGATCAAATCTTCATTGGCATGTTCGACATCATCTTCATTGCGGCTTGTTACATCCTCCATATACTCCATATCAATGAATGTATTATACATCACTTTGGAACGTGATGCAATAGGGATGATGTACCACCATTTAATGTCATGCACCATTGGTAGATAGATAACCTACTCAAATACACATACTGCAGTAATTAATTAGCATATCAAAAGTCAAGGGGTATGCGAGCTTAGATATATAGGTACATGAAACACATTAGTAAAAAAATGCATACCTGCTCAATTGTTGTGGAAATACGAGCCTATCTTTCTTTGTTTGCCAAAACTTTGTAGAGTCAATAGTTACATAGCCACTTGCATGGCGTTTTATCGTTGCATTAGGCCCTTTTTCCACCACGTTCATTTGCCATTTGACATCCAAAACATACACAAAGAAGCGAAGAAAGTCAAGCCTAAATATGTCTTGGATTGTGCCACAATAGTCATCCATTTTTCCATTAGCTCCCTCAAAGCTACTAAATGACACCGCAATCTTGTGTATTTTTCATCAATTCTTTGTGTTCGAAAATGCTTGCCTTTACACCATATAGCATTGAACATAGTGCACTGGACCAAAATAGAAGCAATATTTGTGTAAGCAATGTGAATAAATATTAAAAGCAAATCACTTACAACTAATGCAAAACATTAGTTCTATGTACCTTTAACATGCATCTTCGTGCATACTTGCCCCTCGTCGCTCTCTGCTCTCTCCATTTCCTCATGCAACCAATCAACATGGATATCATTCGGAAGTGTTGCTAGATGCTTAGGATACGCCTTACGAGAGCCATGTTGCCTCCGAAAGAGAGCTCTTTCTGCTTGCCTTTTTGTCTTTGCATCCTCATATCTTGTAACCCATCTGCTCATCACATCACTATTAAGGATGCAAGTGAAATTGAGATCATCAATCAATGTTCTGTCAATTACTTTCCTCTATCCTCTTCCTTGAGACACAATAGAGGTCATCCTCAAGTCCTCTTCATTGCTCCATAGTCATGGCAAAGAGCTGTCCACCTGACCAAGAAATTCTGAAATATATACAAGAGACTCTTGTATCAACCAACCCTCGGCCATGCTTCCTTCAAGCCTTGCACTTTGCCTCACAAAGTCTTTTAAGGTCTTCATGAAGCGCTCTAGAAAGAACATCCAACGTGCATGCACAGTGCCACATAAAGCAATTTCGTCCACTAAATGCACAATGAGATGTAGTTGACTTGTGAGAATGGTTCACGGAAAAGTCTCCACTACCAAACAAACCACCTCCACTGCCATAACACGCGCATCATCCAACGTGGCTGGATCAATTGCTTTGGAACTAACATATCTGAAAAATAAATAAATAGTACGTTATACCTCATGCACGTTCATTTTGCAAGATATAATGAAGGGTGATCTGACATGGGTTTTACATACCTCACAAGCTCGCCCATCTTATAAATACATTTTTTCAAACTCTTATTTGCACAATGGTCGATGCTAGTAGGTAGTATGAACTGCGCACATAAGAGCACATGTATGTATGGTTTATGGCATTACAAAATTTAATTTCAACGTACAAGACTTGGAAAACACTTACTTGGAGCATCTTGTGCCAATCGTGGGACTTCAACCCATATAGTTGCTCAACGCCTCTTTTCTTAGTGGTTGTAAATAAAGGCTCCCTTCAATGATCTCATGCATCCAGTGGGAGTACGCAAAGTGGTGATGGCATGCTTTACCTGCTTCTCCTCTTTCTTTGATATAATCCATGATACAGGCGGAAGACGAACGTGCCTACCCTCCTCTCGTGGGGTGGGCAAGCTTGATGCATACGTCCTGCGACCTGCAAGTCCTCACGTATGCTAACATTGTCTCGTTTACCAATAACATGTTCCCAAATACCAGATCCCACATTTTTGAAGATGTGCATGGGATCAAGAAGATGGTTGATCTTAAGATGGGTCCAATATGGTAGCCGAAAAAAAATGTACCTACACAAGGGATTGCTCTATGTGACCTTTAATCCAATTAGAGACTACACAAAACAAGATTAAAAAACATTACTATACGTGTTCATGCCATCTGGAGGAAGAATATTTGTAGACTCCCAAATACGCTTCCAATCTTTTGCACGAAGTGTTTGTGGAGGAATGTTACTCTTACTAGCAACATATTTAGGATGATCTGAGGAGAGAAATCGATGATGATTATTGAATATGGTCTTACACAAACCATCAGCATACTCATGTACTAATGCAGGGCCACAAACAAGACATGCATGTTTACCTAATATTTTCAAATTTGTTAAAATATAAATAAAAGTTAGAATAATAAAGTCAATATTTATAATTAATACAGCCAATAGTATTAGAGTAGGGAGGTAATTAGAATTCTTACCAGAACAATCGTTGTATCCTGGAAAGTCATGCATTGTCCACATCAACACTGCTTTTAAGTCGAAGTGTCGAAAGGAGGGAGGCCTACTAATGTCCACCACCGCAACACCTCTCCATAGTTCCTGCAACTCATCAATCAACGGTTCGAGATAAACATCCATATGCTTGACTTTATGTTTCCCTGGAATTAGAAGGGATAACATAAGATGTCCCTTCTTGATCAACATTGATGGTGGAAGGTTGTAATTCACCAACACAACTGGCCACACGCTGTATGCGGTGCTTTTGAAACCAAATGGATTCACTCCATCCATACCTAGGCCAAGTCTCAAGTTTCTGGGCTTTGTTTTAAAGCTGGGCCACTCATCTTCAATATGCTTCCAAGCAGGAGTGTCTGCGGGAATTCTCCACATGCCATCATCCGATCAATGTGAGGAATGCCATGACATGAGCTCTGCTATGGATTTGCGCTTGAACATGCGTTTGATGCGAGGAATTATAGGAAAGTGTCGCAAGACTTTACAAGGTACATCAAAACTCTTCACATCTGTTCTATACCTTGCTTCACCACAAGTGGGACAATGTCGAGCCTCCTTATGCGTCCCACGAAAGAGAATGCAATCATTGACGCATGTATGTATGCGATCATAATCCAATCCTCCAAGAGATGTCACATAGCGCCTCGCTATGTCTCTTGAGGTGGGTAGTCTATTTCCCTTTGGAAGCATGTTTGATAATAGCCTGCATCCAATATCATCAATTGGTCCTAAATCCTAAACCTTAAACCACTAATTCAAATTTGCAAGTTAGAATGCTTACTTCAATAATGCGTCAAGACTTGCATTGCTCCATCCATAAACTGTTTGTATATTAAGTAATTCAAGTGAAGCACGTAAAATAGAGAATGTGCACCCTTCAAAAACCGGTGTCGATGAAGCCTTGTAAAGATGCTCTTGTTCCATATCATCGTCATCCATACCTTTGGGATCATCCTTAAAAAGATTCCGCACCATATCATCAAACACTTCCTCTTCCACAACTTCGTGGGATGCAGGGCTATTGTCATCCCTTTCCCACTCATCTCTGACAATAGATCCCGAAGCTCCAGCTTCATCTCGTCGACGCTTTGCGTACTCTCGCCGCAGGTAGGGCACCATGTTAGGGTGTGGTACTGCATCCTGCTTCAATTAGAGTTTATATATTACAACTCCATTAATTTAATTTGGATACCATGAGTCATTTGAATACCATCAATTTACATCTACTCACCTCTAAACCTGTTTGATTCCATTCTCCATACATGGAGATGTGATTCAAGGTAATTCGACGTGCTCGTACAATGCATCCTTGACATCGATTACACATACACTTGATCCGTTGTCCCAACCACACATCGCAATTACGATGACGCATTGTCTCATCTTCACCAGAACTGCTTGAGGAGGTTGATGACATCCTATGTACAAACCAGAAAACACAAAATCATAATATGTTTTTAATGAAAGTATAAAAATCGCGTGTATTAACGCGGCTATTTCCTAAAAATTACGTGTATTAACACGGCTATTTCCTAAAAATTGCGTGTATTAACGCGGCTACTTCCTGAAAAGCGCATGTATAAACGTAGCTAGATACTTAAAATCGCGTGTATAAACGCGGCTAATTTATCATACACGCAAAAATACACACGTTTCTACACGCGATGACCTATTTAAACTAAAAATAACCTGCCTTTTCTAAATAAACATTTTGAACTAACATATCTGCTCTCTTTCGTTTTTGCCTCTTCTAACAGACACTAAACCTAAGTGCAAGGAGCAGAGAAGGAGCACACACGGGTGAAGGAAACCGACCAAAAAAGAAGACTCACTTTTTCAGAGGTGAGTCAGTTTGTCCTTTGCCTTGTCTCTTTCCTCAGATTTGTTTATGCTATTTTCTCTTTGTTTTTTGGGTTTGTCTCCGTCCTTTTCCTGCTCTGGTTGCGATTTTGGGTGAATGATTCTGACAGGGGCGACAGTGGGCCTTTTATAAGGACACATTGTCGGAGGTCGGTCGCTTTCAAAAAATTTTTTGCGTAGGTCGCGTGTAAAAACGCGTGTATATCTGCGTGTATCCTGTCTGCACAGGCTGTTCACGGGGATATACACGTGTTTTTGGATGGGTGTATACACGCGTTTCTGGGCGGGTGTATAAACGCGTTTCTGGACGGGTGTATACACGAGACTGTGTTTCCTGTTTCTATGGGCTGATAGGTGGCTTAGATGATTATATTTGTGAGTCAAGAGACAGCCCATGATGTACATGAGGATTATTTTTACAGATTCTTTATGGATATTCTAGGTTCTTTATCCGATCCATTTGCATACAGCAATTTGCTGATGGAGATGCTAAATCATTTTGGGTGCCATCCTGGTCCAGTTGAGCTTACAGAGTACATGTATGCCCATCCCCTTCCTTCCATGCCTGGTGTCTATACCCCTACCCCGCGAGTATCCAGGGCACTCCACTGCCGTCTATGCCTATTACGAGTCCGACGAGACAGCATGCAGCTTCTCCTCTTCCACGCCCACCGAGGAGACATACCTCATCCCAGACACACTCACCCACACCCTCCCAAGCACCGTCACGTCAGGGCTCACAGCCACCATCACGTACTCCCTCAGAGCCACCGTCACGTCAGGGCTCACAGCCACCATCACGTAGATAATCCCCCAGTCGTGACTCCACCCGCAGCAGTAGGAAGAGTGGGAGTGGAGGATGCGACGGGTGCTTTGGTGGGGGAGGTAGTAGGGCACGCGGTGAGAGAGGAGATAGAGAGAGAAGAGTTAGAGGAGACAGTTCGGAAGAGGAGGAGATGAGAGAGGTGGAGGGAGTGATCTGCTATGATGTGACGAATAGGGGCGGGATAGTGATGGATGCGAGGGGGAAAGAGGTAATGGAGTACATGCGTGGGGTAGTATCAAACTTGTATAGAAATTGTTTTATTAAATTTAAAGATCAAAATAGCCGATTAGTTGGGGAGGTGATAGAGGCTATACATAGTCGGTACCCCAATCCCCCACATGCTACATTCTCGGATGTATGGGGAAGGACGTGAATAAGGGAGATCTTAAGTAATAAAAGATCTCACCTTAAAAAACTCACGTACGATGATGGGCTAAATGTAGCTGCGGGTGGCTATCCTGCCGAGAAACCTGCTACTACTGTGCACAAACGCGAGTGGAAGGAGGCAAAGAAACAAGTAGAGGATGGCGTGAAGAGCAGGTAGCATGTGGAGGCACGACGTATCCAGATGAAGACCATTGGATCTTTGCATTTCGGATCTGGTGGCGTCGAGTCTTGGGAGGCAGAGTTCGTAAGTATCTTGCCACTTTATTTGATTGTTTACTTAATTCATTGATTCTATGATTGTTTTAATCTTACAAATTGTGTTGATTATGATACAGTGACGGGTTACGGGGAGGAAGCCCATAGCCCATGATACTGGGTATGCTCGTCGGCATAGCAGACGTGACACGTGGGCCATCTTCAGAGCCGAGGGACGTATTACGGACGCGCAGTTTGAGATGGCCATGAGACCATACGGTCAACAGGTACTTGAAAACTCTAAACGAATGATTTTGGTTTATTGAATTACATATATATATATACTTATATACTATATATTACTTGAACAGGCACAAGCTGCTGATGATCCACCCGTCTCACCACTGTAGAGGGTGGATGTGAGCACTACTCATCGGACATTCCGACTGATGTGAGCTCATCTGAGCATGGAGGGAGCACCGAGTCATCATCTGGGTCTGAGTAGTACTCAGACTTATAGTATCACATTCCATATTGAGGATGTGGTTGTATATATTTTTTTGTAAACTGAAGCCATGGGCTACTTCGACATATGGACTCCCTTGTATATATGTGTGAAATTTTGATAGTAATATTGAATCGTGAATCGATAGTATTGCATTCATGTCTATCTTGAATCGTGTATTGACAATGTATGCATTCATGTCGTTCTTGTCTTAATTTTCCTCGTGGATATGTTCTTCGTGGATGGTCCAATGCACCAAAAAAAAAATTCCAGAGAGTGTTATTGGGTACTAGAATGCTGGAACAGCATTCACGTACCAAATAGCACTCTCTGGATTTTTTTTTTGCTCTCTGTTTGCGTGTATAAATGTGTCAAAACTGCAAAAAGTCGCGTGTATATACGCGGATAATCTGTAAAACACGCGTGTATAAATGCGTCAAATCTTAGAAATACGCGTGTATAAGCGCATCTAAAGTCACAAAACGCGTGTATAGATGCTTGTATCAACGCGTGTGAATGCAGCTGAACTAACATAACGCGTGTATACGCCCGTGTATCAGCGCATCTAAACAGTCCTATACACGCGCTTTTACACGCATGTCTCAGGGCGCGATTATACACGCGCTGATACACGGTCCCGCTACTTTTTTTCACGTCATTTTTAGCGGCTAGGAGCACGGGTATGAGCCCGATCCCTTGTAGTGATCCATATGCTTGACTTTATGTTTTCCTGGAATTCGAAGGGATAACATAAGATGTCCCTTCTTGATCGCCATTGATGGTGGAAGGTTGTAATTCACCAACACAACTGGCCACACGCTGTATGCGGTGCTTTTGAAACCAAATGGATTCACTCCATCCATACACCTAGGCCAAGTCTCAAGTTTCAGGGCTCTGTTTTAAAGCTGGGCCACTCATCTTCAATATGCGTCCAAGCGGGAGTGTCTGCGGGAATTCTCCACATGACATCATCCGATCTATGTGAGGAATGCCATGACATGAGCTCTGCTATGGATTTGCACTTGAACATGTGTTTGATGTGAGGAATTATAGGAAAGTGTCGCAAGACTTTACGAGGTACATCAAAACTCTTCACATCTATTCTATACCTTGCTTCACCACAAGTGGGACAATGTCGAGCCTCCTTATGCGTCCCACGAAAGAGAATGCAATCATTGACGCATGCATGTATGATATCATAATCCAATCCTCCAAGAGATGTCACATAGCGCCTCGCTATGTCTCTTGAGGTGGGTAGTCTATTCCCCTTTGGAAGCATGTTTGATAATAGCCTGCATCCAATATCATCAATTAGCCTTAAACCCTAAACCCTAAATCCTAAACCCTAAACCCTAAACCACTAATTCAAATTTGCAAGTTGATATGCTTACTTCAATAATGCATCAAGACTTGCATTGCTCCATCCATAAACTGTTTGTATATTGAGTAGTTTAAGTGAAGCATGTAAAATAGAGAATGTGCACCCTTCAAAAACCGGTGTTGATGAAGCCTTGTAAAGATGCTCTTGTTCCATATCATCATCGTCCATACCTTTGGGATCATCCCTAAAAAGATACTGCACCATATCATAAAACACTTCCTCTTCCACAACTTCGTGGGGTGCAGGGCTATTGTCATCCCTTTCCCACTCATCTCTGACAATAGATCCCGAAGCTCCAGCTTCATCTCGTCGACGCTTTGCGTGCTCTCGCCACAGGTAGGGCACCATGTTAGGGTGTGGTACTGCATCCTGCTTCAATTAGAGTTTATATATTACAACTCCATTAATTTAATTTGGATACCATGAGTCATTTGAATACCATCAATTTACATCTACTCACCTCTTCAACTATTTTGATTACATTCTCCATACATGGAGATGTGATTCAAGGTAATTTGACACACTCGTACAATGCATCCTTGACATTGATTATACATACACTTGATCCTTTGTCCCAACCACACATCGCGATTACGAGCGATGATGCATTGTCTCATCCTCACCAGAACTTCTTGAGGAGGTTGATGACATCCTATGTACAAAAGACCAAACACATAGTCATAATCAGTTTTTAATGAAAGTATAAAAAGTTTCACTGTTTTAAATCGCATGTATCAGTGCGTCTACATCCTAAAAATCTTGTGTATTAGCGCGTCTCACTGTTTTAAATAGCGTATATCAGCGTGTCTACATCTTTAAAATTGCGTGTATAAACACGGCTACATCCTTAAAATTGCGTGTATAAATGCGGCTGTTTTATTACACACGTGAAAATACACGTGCTCCTACACGTGACCACCTGTCTATACCTAAAATAACCCATCACCTTCTCCAAATAACCATTTTTAAACTCAGCTTTCCTCTCCTTCGTCTCGCCGCCTCTTCCAATAGAGCACTAAATCCAAGTGCAAGGAGCAGACATGGGTGCAAGGAGCAGACACGGGTGAAGGAAACCAGCCAAAAAGAAGACTCACTTTTTCAAAGGTGAGTCAGTTTGTCCTTTGTCCTGTCTCTTTCCTTCCATTTGTTTATGCGATTGTCTCTTTTCCTTATGCAATTGTCTCCGTCCTTCTCTGGTAGTACTTTTGTGAACGATTGTTTTTATAAGAAAGATTTGTCGGTGGTCAGTCATTTTTGAATTTTTTTTACGCAAGCCGCGTGTAGGAACGCGTGTATGTCTGCGTGTACCTTGTTTGCACAGACTGTTCACATGCATATACACGCGTTTTTTGGTGGGTTTTTACACGCGACTGTGTTTCACCCATGCTTGCAATCCAAGTTCTTCAGAGAGATGATCCTATTTGCATATGGCTTGCCTTCACAAAATCATATGTGCTAGCTTGCATTTGTGCTTTGATAAAATCATGTATATACTTTTATTTTTACAAATTCTTCATGGATCCAGGTTCTTCATCCGATCCATTTGTGTACGGCACTTGGATGATGGAGATGCTAAATCATTTTGGGTGCCATCCTGGTCCAGTTGAGTTTACGGAGTACATGTATGCCCATCCCCCTCTTGGATTGCCTGGTATCTATACCCTGCCCTCGAATATCCATGTCACTCCACTGCCGTCTATGCCTGCGAGTCTGGCGAAATGACATGCAGCTTCTCCTCTTCCACGCCCACCGAGGAGACATACCTCGTCGTCCCAGACACACTCACGCACACCCTCCCAGGCACCGTCACGTCAGGACTCACAGCCACCATCACGTACTCCCTCACAGCCCCACAGTCATGTAGACAATCCCCCAGTCGTGACTCCACCTGCAGTAGAGAGGAGAGCAAACGCCACAGTAGGCACCATCACGTACTCCCTCACAGCCCCACAGTCATGTAGACAATCCCCCAGTCGTGACTCCACATGCACTAGAGAGGAGAGCAAACGCCGCAGTAGGAAGAGTGGGAGTGGAGGATGCGGCGGGTGCTTTGGTGGGGGAGGTAGTAGGGCATGCGGTGAGAGAGGAGATAGAGGAATAAGAGTTAGAGAAGACAGTGAGGATGAGGAGGAGGTGAGAGAGGTGGAGGGAGTGATCTGCTATGATGTGACGGATAGGGGCGGGGTAGTGATGGTGGATGCGAGGGGGAAAGAGGTAATGGAGTACATGCGTGGGGTAGTTTCAAACTTGTACATAAATTGCTTTATTAGATTTAAAGATCAAAATAGCCGATTAGTTGCAGAGGTGATAGATGTTGTACATAGTCGGTACCCCAATCCCCCACATGCGACATTCTCGGATGTATGGGGAAGGACGCGAATAAGGGAGATCTTAAGTAATAAAAGATCTCACCTTAAGAAACTCGCGTATGATGATGGGCTAAATTTAGCTGCGGGTGGCTATCCTGTCGAAAAACCTACCCACTGCGCACAAACGAGAGTGGAAGGAGGCAAAGAAATGAGCAGAGGGTGGCGTGAAGAGCAGGCAGCATGTGGAGGCACGATGGATCCAGATGGAGACCATTGGATCTTTGCATTTCGGATCTGGCGGCGTCGAGTCATGGGAGGCAGAGTTCATAAGTATCTTGCCACTTTATTTGATTGTTTACTTAATTCATTGATTCTATGATTGTTTACTTAATTCATTGATTCTATGATTGTTTTAATTTTACAAATTGTGTTGATTTTATGATACAGCGACGAGTTATGGGGAGGAAGCCCACAGCCCACGACAATGGGTATACTCGTCGGCATAGCAGACGTGACACGTGGGCCCTCTTCAGAGCCGAGGGACGTATTACGGACGCAGTTTGAGATGGCCATGAGACCATACGGTCGACAGGTACTTCAAAACTCTAAACGAATGATTTTGGTTTATTGAATTACATATATATATACTTATATACTATATATTATTTGAACATGCACAAGCTGCTGCTGCTGCACCTGCTGATGATCCTGCCCCACTGATGATCCACCTGCCCGCCGCCACTGCTCCTACTGGATGTGAGCACTACTCATCGGACATGTATACCGATGTGAGCTCATCTGATCATGGAGAGAGTAGCGGGTCATCATCTGGGTCAGAGTAGTACTCAGACTTATAGTATCACATTCCATATTGAGGATGTGGTTGTATATATATTTTTGTAACTGAAGCCATGGGCTACTTCGACATATGGACTCCCTTGTATATATGTGTACACATAAAATTTTGATAGTAATATTGAATCGTGAATTGATAGTATTGCATTCATGTCTATCTTGAATCGTGTGTTGACAATGTATACATTCATGTTGTTCTTGAATTGTGTAATGACAATGCACTAAATCTTCCTTGTGGATGGTGCAATGTACCCAAAAAAAAATCCAGAGAGTACTATTGGGTGCTGGAATGCTGGAACAGCATTTAGGTACCAAATAGCACTCTCTGGATTTTTTTTTTTTGCTCTCTGTTCGCGTGTATAGACACGTCAACTCTATAAAAATCGCGTGTATATACGTGGATACTCTGTGAAATGCGCGTGTATAAGTGTAGCTAAACTGACCAAACACGTGTATACGCCCTCGTATCAGCGCGTCTAAGTGTAGCTAAACTGACAAAACGCATGTATACGCCCTCGTATGAGCGTGTCTGACTGCTTCTATACACGTGATTTTACACGCATGTCTCTGGCCGCGATGATACACGCGCTGATACACGGGCCCGTTACTTTTTTTCCACAAGTCATTTTTCGCGGCTAGGAGTGCGAGTATGAGCCTGATCCCTTGTAGTGGCACATCTGACACATAGGAACTTACAAACCTCTCTTCCCCCATCCGCAGCTCCTCCATTCCATGAGCCAAGGACTCCTCGAGTCCCAACTTCTCCATCACTACAATTCTGAGACTTGGAACCAAAAACTCCATTAGACCTCCACCCCATACACCAATTTGAACGGGGTTAATCCAGTTGTCACCTTGTAAGCCGTCCTAAAAGCCCACAGTGCCGAATAGAGTTTCTCATCCTAGTCAGTTCGGTTCTCATTGACTAACTTCTTTAGGATCTTCTGTAGCACCTTATTACTGGACTCTGCCTGACCATTGGCTTATAGAGATAATTAACAATAGATTTCTTGTGGATGATCAAATGCCAAGTCACTAGGTCCTTAATTATCGCATTCAGGAAATGTCCACCTTGGTCACTAATGAGTTCCACTGGAAAGCCAAAACAAGTCATGATCATCTCATACAGGAATCTTGCCACCGACGACTGAGCAGAATTTCAATGCCTGAGCCTCTACCCCCTTTGTGTAGTAATCTGTTGCCACCAAAATGTACCGATTCCCTATCCATCTCGCCACTGGCTTAAACGGTCCCACAAAATCCAATCCCCACTTCATGAAGAGCTCCAGAGAGGTAACACCGGGTTATGTGGCATTCAATCCTTCTCAGTTGATTGCCCTAATCTTTGACAAATATCACACTGCTTTGCAAATCTGTAAGCATCTCCGACCAACATCGGCCACCATAACCCAGCTTGGAAGATCTTTTGTCTAGTGACATCTCTGGCAAAGTGACCACCACTGATACCTTGATGTGCTTCCTGTAGCACCGCTTCTTATTCATGCGACGACACACACCGTCGGAGTATCTAATCCAACTCACGATGGTAAGTTATCCTGCTATAATCTGGAAACTCCGACTGTGAAGTGCCAATCGCTTCCGCGCGCCGATCCCGAGTTAAATCGTTCCCTAGCAAGCCTGTTTGGACAAACTATAACATCTCATCATACCAAATCACATCCGGAATGACAACCTCTAGCAAGATGGCTCTCGCCAGATTGAAAATTGTGGAAATGGCCAGGGTCGTGTGAGATCCCTCTACCCCCTCCACGCATTGGACTCCTGGTAGCTGACAACGAAAGCAGCCCCCTCATGCGCGGGGTAGGGTTTCTCACTTGGGGCAGGGTTTCTCACTTGGGGCCTCGCCCATGAATGTCCGAGCACGAGACTAGGCTGGTAGTTACTCCGAAAATCGAAACCGAGAAAATTTTCCATGCCCGAAAAGCAGGGACGATTCCACCTTTTTGAATTTTCTTAACGAATTTTTCTAACGAGATCAATTCTAAACTATCCTTCACCTGAATAAACCAGATAGAAGGAAACTATCACTGATATAATTTGATCATCTGAGTAATTTCAACGTTTTTTTCCTAATCAAGATCAGGCAGCCGTTGATCCACTCAATTGAGAAATTTATCAGGGAATTAACTAGCTACTCGATTCCTAGCATAATCCTAAGATTTTTCAGTTTGATTATTAAAACTCCACTAATTCCAGCCTATGGGTTAGCCACCACCCTGCCACTGGAATCGGTAGATCCAAACAAGTACTCACCCACCCATAATTGAAATGCCTTTCTTAACTTTAGCTTTAGAGACTACACAAAACAAGATTGAAAGACATTACTGTACCTGTTCATGCCATCTGGAGGAAGAACATTTGTAGACTCCCAAATACGCTTCCAATCTTTTGCACGAAGTGTTTGTGGAGGAATGTTACTCTTACTAGCAACATATTTAGGATGGTCTGACGGGAGAAATCGATGATGATTATCAAATATGGTCTTACACAAATCGTCAGCATACTCATGTACTAACGAAGGGCCACAAACAGGACATGCATGTTTACCCGATGTTTTCAAACCTATTAAAATATAAATAAAAGTTAGAATAATAAAGTCAATACCTTTTTTGTTTACAATTCCAGAAATATTTGTCCTCCTTATTTATACAAGTGTTGTAATATTTTCAAGTGACCTTACACATAACTAAAGCAATATGTGTGCACTAGAATTGATAGTGTAAAGTACCTTTGTGCATGTATATAACTATAATATGTTGAGGGGGTTTCCTAGCCTGGCCTACAACCCCTCAATACAACTATAATAAAACTTATTAGCCAAAACAAACAAACAGAATCCCTTGACCTTAACATACAATGCAAATTCCCTAAAGGAATACATTCAAGGTATCTATAAAGATGTCCCATCATTAGGCTAGAATTCCTAAGGCACACCTCAGAGGCACACAACCTTTATCACCTCAATAAAAATCTTATACTAATCTTTGTTTTTTTAAAAACAAATGGTTTAGTCTTTATACCACATGAGTTCAAATGAAGGGGTTTTTTAATCTAAACTTTTTTTTAAGGTACGTTTACTAAAATACATAAATGGAAGGGGTTGTATTAATCAATTTTGAAAAAATAACCCATAAGTCCATAAAGAAAAAGGGTCATTTTATTCATGAAAAATTCACAGGTAAAGGGGTTTTTTAAATACCCCGAGAACGTACGTGATATATAGGATTTCTTAGTAGTGCACACCTCAATGGCACACGGCCTTTATCACCTCAATAAAAAGCTTATGCTAATCTTTGTTAAAAAAACAAAAAATGTTTAGGCAAAAAATAATCCCTTAACATGTGAATACATAGATAAGATCCAATCCAACATAGATAAAATGTGAACACATACATAGATAAGATCCAATCCAATATAGATAACATGTGAGCATATAGAAAAGATCCAATCCTACATAAGTAACATGGGAATGCATAGATAAGATCCAATCCTTAAGATTTGGAGTGTATTTCAAGATTTATCAGTTGTTGCTGGACCACATAGTATATAGCCGGTGACATAAAGACACCTTCACCTTTTTGTAGGGCATGAACCTTCATCACATGAGCACATACATAAGATCCAATCTAGCATAGATAGCTTTTGATCACATAGGTAAGATCCATAGTATATAGTGTTTAGAATGTAAGCTCATCAGGAACTAGTGGATAGCAATAGCTTGTGGACACCACTCTAGAAGTGTGTGTGTCGATAATAATGGCTGTGCCAAGTTGGCAAATCGTATGGACATTAGCTTAAGGTTTAGTTCAGTGGTAACTTATCATTACTAAATGTGCCATGTTTTGTGGAGTACAATGAAGGAAAAATATTGAGCTTCTCTACTTGGTGTATGTTGAAGAAATGAGAGCAAGTATGGTTTAGGTGTGTCTCACATGTTCCCCTCTATTCTCTTTTCATGGTATCACAGCCTAGGTAGCTCTCATTATGGTTTCTTGAGAGAGTAAGAAAGGGGGAAAATTATGGTTTTTAGAGTTGTGTACACTCAATTAGGTATTTTCTGAGAGAGTGAAAAAAACAAGTAGCTACCCCAAGCAACAAAAATTTCTAGTTTTCAAGCTCTCCATGGATGAGAATGCTTGTGTGAATGTACGACATTGTGGAGCCTTGTGGGATTGATGTAATTGATGAATGTTTTAATTATTGGACAAGAGAAGAGATGTACTAGCAAGCTATTGAGACAACTTTTGAGCAAGTGAAATAGATTTCTAGGAAACTTCTACATTGCATTGAGACTATGGAAGGTCATATGTATGGAACTTGCAATTGTTTATTCTTTGAATGTATATTGAGGTTTTTGGTGTGTAGCTAAGGCACACATATCACACCCTAATAATTAACTAATCTCAACCCAAGCTCTTTGAAAGTGTTACAACAATAGTCGATAGCCTGAAAATCAGTGCAAAATTCAACTTAGCTTCGTAGAGCATAAAAGATATCAAATGAAGGCATACATGGTCAAAGTAGCTCATAATTGATTTTCCCAAGCTTGTACTACATGAAAATGATGACTTTGGAGCTCCTAAAATGCACACTAAGAAAGAAGGATTTGGATTAAGAAAGATGAACAATGTAGTAAACTATAATTAGCAAAAAAGAGTCACTTAATTATATAATTACTCACCGATTTGGTCAAAATAAGTAAAATTGAGCCTATTTATCGTTATAGAAACTTGATATGAAGCCAATGAATGCCTAGACCTTGGATTTGGATGTGATTTGAGTAATTTGGAATCAAATTAGTGTTCTTATATAGCTGTTTATGAGACCAAAACAAAGAGCTATGTTTGGCATGTATTGGGCACTTGGTGACCTCGGATGATACTTATATGCAACATGGAGCATGTATGGAAGTAAAGGCATATGGTATATGCTTGATTGGATCATTTCTCAGTGATTTGGTACATTAAAGAGCTTAGGATTTACTTACGTGGCTCATGCATAAGGATCTTAGCACGTGGCTCATGCATAAGGCTTACGTCTCTTATGCATAAGGCTCTTGCATAAGATCTATGCATATATGCCTAATTGGATTCCTAAATAATGGATGCTACATAGAGTCTTATTCCAAACATTATATGTATAATACTATTGCATAGAGCTGTATGCATACATAGATAGATCATATGCATGTATAGCTAAGAGTGGTAATGTATGTTGCATGAGTATGGTCTATTTTAAGACTAATGTATGTTTTGTTTTGAAGCTTCCATGCATTGTAATCTATTGGACTACATGTAGGAGGTTGAGATCCAAAATCTTCCAGATGCTCGTCCCTTTGAGCAGTGTGAGATAACTTAGGTTGGTGCTCACCTCACCCATTCCCATCTCATCATGTCCCATTACCCCCACCGATTGGAGTGACCTAAGGATGCATAGAGTTCACAACATAGGTCTCATAGTACCAACTACCATAGTGGTAGTCCCATCAACATAGCCATGGTAGTGGTGGTTATAGCACTTGTATATAAGGTAGCTCTGGCACAGTAGTGGCATGGTAGTGGTGGTGGTAGTAGTAATGGTGGTGCTGGTAGTGGTAGTGGTAGTGGTGCTGGTAGTGGTAGTGGTGGTGGCTTGATACATTAACACGGAGTCTAAGCTCAGAGTCTAAGCTCAAGACAATTTATATGAGCTTATTGCACATCATACAATGTTGTAATTGGTTGCACGTCCTTTAAGATGGTTTATGGACTTCACGTAGTAATGCCTTGGGAGTTCATGATCCCCCAGCTTAAGGGTAGCTACCTATAACTTAAAAGCTTGATGTTTGTTTACTCGCGTGCCAAAGAGAAGAGAATCATCACTAACATTCTTCATGAACAAAGACAATGAATGTGACAAAACATGAATTGCAAAGACACCGAAAATTCTGCTTCTTCATCAATCCAAAACAAGGCTACATCATCATGAAGGAAAAACAAAACAGAAACTGAAACTTCATCTGCTACAAACTGCCAAAACACATGACAAAATACTGAATCTTGCGCTTCCTACAGAACACGCTGCATGATAACTAATCCGCCAAATACATAGATCGCCAAAAGGCTAAAAGGCCACAACTCTTCGGATCTCAATCCGGCTTTCACACTTGTCGTCCATTGTGCCTTCCAAAATGCCTTCTTTGCCTTGCCCCTAACACTTGGCACTGTCCGGTGGAGCGCTAGGCGGACTCGTTACCCGCAGTCCCTTGATCCGCATCCGCATCTAGTGCCTTCTCCGAAATCTTCACTGCCTCCTTGTCTGTCTTCTCCTCTGTCTTCTCGTCTTTATCCAGCTCCCCTGTGCCTTTATCAGCATCGTTCACACACTTAACTCCCACATCACTTGCTTTATTTAACATCCATCTCGGGATCTCAGGCACTTTGCCATAAAATTTCTTCAACCTGAATCCATTTACAGGCTTCTGCACCATTGTTCCAAAAACATCCTGTAATCGGAATGTTCCTTGACCCATCTCTTCGACAATCTGATACGGCCCGAAATACCGCAGCTTCAGCTTACTAGGATGCTGGCCCAATTTCGAATTGTACATCATCACCCAATCTCCTTTCTGAAAAATCTTGAATTTAATCTGCCTGCCAATCCAGGCCTGCCTCCTGTTCTGCATTACTTGATTCATGTAAGCACTCACCAATCTGTCTTCTTCCAGCTTCAGCAACTGCCTCTGTCTATGAAGTACTGATTCCTCTGGACTGAGTCGATGCTTAACCGCAATCCGCAAACTAGGAATAATATATTCCATTGGGACAACTGCCTCCAAACCATACACAAGCTGAAAAGGAGTCAATCCTGTTGCCACTTTATAAGCTGTACGGAATGACCACAATGCGGAATCCAACTTGTCATCCCAATCTGACCTATTTTCTGACACAATTTTCTTCAGAATTCTGACAAGAACTTTATTTGTGCTTTCCGCCTGCCCATTCGCCTGTGGATGATATGGTGTAGACTTCTTATGCATAATCATATGCTTGGAAGTCAACTCTTCAATAACTGAATTCAGGAAATGCACTCCCTGGTCAGACACCAATTCAATAGGGCATCCAAACCTAGTCATGATGTGCTTGTACAAAAATCTAGCCACACTTGCAGCTTTATTATCCCTCAGCGGAATTGCTTCTGCCCATTTTGTCGCATAATCTGTCGCCACCAATATGTATCTGGCTCCTGTCCTTCTTCCTTTAGGCTTAATTGGACCAACAAAATCTAGTCCCCATTTCTGAAAAGGCTCCAAAGGCAAAACTGGATGATCTTGCATTCTATCTGACTGTGTAGGTTGACCCATTCTCTGACATTGAATGCATGATTGTGCATACTTATATGCATCCCTGAGCAAAAATGGCCACCATAATCCTGCTTGTATGACCTTTCTGCCTGTAATTTCACCCGAGAAATGACCTCCTGCTGCACCCAAATGTGCTTCTTGTAAGACTAACTGTTGCTCCTCATCTGGAACACACCGCCTTATAATCTGATCTGCTCCTCTTCTGTACAGTGATCCAGCAATAATTAAGAATGGTCTGCTTCTCAAAGCAAACTTTTTCTTCTGGTCTGTTGACATCACTGATGGCAAAATTCCATCTGTCAAAAATTGCACCATTTGGTCATACCAGTTGTCATAAACTTCTCCAACAACCTGAAATAACTCTGCATCTGGCAAATCATCTGACACTCCTGGTGATTCCTCCCAGTGTTCTAACCGACTCAAATAATCCGCTACTGCATGCTGATTTCCTGGAGTATGAATTATAATGTAGTCAAACTCCTGAAGCAACAACATCCATCTGGCCAATCTGCCTTCCAGCTTTGGCTTCTTCTCCAAAAAGACTAAGGCTTGGTGATCCACATGAAAAATCACTTTATTGCCCAGCAAATAATGCCTTAGCTTATCCAAAGCAAATATCATTCCCAATGCCTCTCGCTCTGTCACTGTGTAGTTCTTTTCTGCTGGCTTCAACATCCGACTTGCATAGTACACTGGTCGGTACCATCCCTTAACTTTTTCCTGCATTAAAACAGCTCCTACTGCACTATCAGAAGCATCCACAAAAACATGGAATGACAATTCCCAATCCGGCGGTTGCAATATTGGTGCTACCACCAGCATTTTCTTCAGCAACTGAAATGACTTCTGCTGTGCTGCTCCCCACGTGAATTCCACATCCTTTTTTGTCAAATGTGTCAAAGGCGCTGTCACATCCGCCAAATATCTCAAGTATCGGCTGTGCCATTTAACCTGGCCAACAACTCTCAAGACTCCTTTCACGTCAGTTGGAGCTGCAGCCTTCTGAATGGCACTGACTTTATCCCTGTCAATCGACATGCCTTCCTTTGAAATAATATGTCCCAATAGTTTGCCTCTTTGAACTGCAATTGCACATTTGTATGGATTAAGTGCCATCCTGAACATTCTGCATCTCTCTAAACATTTCCTCAAATATTCCAGGTGCTTATCCTTCTGACCAAACACCGAGAAGTCATCCATGAAAATCCGCATGAATGTCGTCAAATGAGGCTCAAAAGTTTTGTTTGCTGCTTTGGAAAATGATGGTGGACCATTTCTTAGTCCAAAGCTCATCACTGTGTAAGCATAAGCTCCCCATTCTGTAATGAATGCTGTCTTCATTATGTCCTTCTGTGCGACACTTATCTGATTATAGCCGAAAAAACCATCCAAGAAACTGTACATCTCATGCCCAGCTACATCATCCAATACTGAATCCATGAAAGGTAATGGAAAAGGATCTGCAATTGTCGCTGCATTCAGCTTCCTGTAGTCGACACATACCCGGATCTTACCTGACTTCTTAGGTACGACTACTATTGGTGACAACCATTCTGCCTGATCAACTGGTATAATGAATCCTACTGCCAACAATTTATCCAATTCAGCCTTGACTTGCTGTGCATAATTTGGATTCATTCTGTATCTCTGCTGAATTACTGGTTTTGCATCTTCTTTCAAATTGATCTGATGTTTGTACACATTTGGATCCATTCCCTTCAAATCTGAATAGTCCCATGCAAAACAATCTATGAATTCAATGAGTAATGCCTTCAGTTCCTCCTTGAACTTGTCATCTAAATTGACACTCACTCTGACCATCCTAGGCCGCTCCTTTGTGCCTAGATTCAATTCTTGCAGGTCATCCTCTTGGACCCTTGATATGCTGCTTTCTAACTTATCATACAAAGATTCAGCTCTATCTATTGCCTCTTGTGGTGTCAAATCTTCTTCTTGAACATCCTCCTCTGATTTTTTAAACACTTCTGAACTTTGCTGTCCAGTATCCAAATGAGCCTTCTGCTTTGCATTCCGATCAACATATCTGCTGACAATATCTACCACATCAACCTCAAAAATTGGAATGACTGTTGGATTGGCATCAAAGAATTCAGTCTCCTCTACATCTTCCACCTCTGATGCCAAATTGAGAGTCTGAACCAACATTGGTCTTATGGAGTTTGGAACTGTCACTTTAGAAATCATTGGCACTTTTGCCACTTTTCCTCCCTTCTTGATCACAATCTCATTCTTCTCCCAATCTTGTTTCAGCCTAGCTGTCTTGAACCAAGGTCTGCCTAATAGCATGACATAAGAACTGTCTTCTTCCTTCATTCTGATGACAACAAAATTTACTTGAAAACTCAAGTCTTGCACTCTAATTACTTGCTTCCTCAACATTCCGATTGGCTGCACACGTCTCTGATCTGCCATCCTAACCTGAAACGGTGCTGGTTCCAACTTAACATGTTTCATTTTGAGGAATTCTGACTCTGCCAATATATTGACTCCTGAACCGCCATCAAGCAGTACATCCTGATATACCTGTTCATTCCAATGAACTTTGACAGTCGGAATTGTGAAGTCAACATCTTCCGGATCCACTTGATATGCATCCACACTATCCTCCAATGTCTTTATGCCTTGCTTGCTTGACAAACCCTTTGTTGCTGAGTAAAATTTGTCTCTGATAATCGGAACCAAAGAAAGTAGCTGATCCAGTGTGAAATGCATTGGTGTCATCATAAGACGCTCAAACAAATCCTCTGACTTGCCATTCCCAAGAACTTTATCAGAGTCTTCCTCTTCTGCTTCCTTATGGGTAAGCTTCTTCTGCTCTTTCAAAACTGCTTTGCTTACTTCATTCCGCACATCCTTCTGCTCTTCCCAATCTATGGGAGCTTTCAATCGTGCTTTTGATCTGGTGACAGCCATTGCATCTACCTTTAATTTGTTGCAATCCGAACAATCGCATTCCGTCATGCATTCCAGTACTTCCACTCCTTTTAATGTTTCTTCAGCCATCACAATGTTCACTACATTTGTTGTTGGCACATTTTTAGTGCTTGGCTGAGTTGTCACTGGTGCTGTCAACTGAGGTAACTGTTGTGCTGCATTTTGCTGCATCCACGGTGGTGAATTCCAACTCTGCTGATTCCAGCTTTGTGTAGGTTGCTGCCAATTCGGCTGTTGTTGCTGCCATCCCTGTTGATTATTTTACCAACCTTGTTGCCAATTTGGTTGTGACTGTGTCTGCTGCCAATTTGGTCCCCAAGGTGGTCTACCACCCTGCCATCGAGGACGAAAATTTGGATTAAACCAAGGGCGAAACTGCCTTCCCTGAGGTCGCCAATTATTCATGGGATTTGACCAACCTACATTTTGCTGAGGACTTTGCTGCTCAGGAACAACTCCACTAGCTTCTGCCATGACTTGTTGGACTCTTGGTGGAACCGGTCCCCTGTAATTCGGGTTATACCAGCAATCCTTTGTCTTGTGGAATTTCTCACAAATTTCACACTGATCTTTCTTCTTGTTGACTTCCTTTGTGACTCCTAATTCCTTCAATTTCTTAGCCAACAACTTCTCCATTTTGGTTTCAGCCTCCTTTTCATCCGATTTGGATTTCTTTTCTTCCTCCTTCCGCTTCTTCTTGCGGTACTTTTTCTTTGACTCACTGTCTGATTCTTGATCACTGTCATTTTCAGAGTTTTCCTCATCCTCAGATTCATCTGTTTCTGACTCCTCTGAATCATCACCAGAGTCATCATCACTGTCATCACTTTTTGACCTCTTGCTTCTCCTAGACTTCTTCTTTGTATCTCTCCTAGAAGACTTTCTCAAAGAAGCCACTCCAAACCTTTTCTCAGCCCTTGTAGCTGTTTCAATTAAGTCATCCATTCCTCCTGCAATATCTACTCCTGCAACTGCATGTCGCAATTCTTTCCTCAATCCATTCATGAAATATCCAGCCAGCATTTCATCTGTCGGTCTTTCTTGAGCAGTTAACCGATTCAGATACCTGTTGAATTTTTGGGCATAATCCTCGACAAACATCTTCTTTTGCTGAATTTCTTTCAGCTTTGTGAGTACCTCAAAAGGAGTCTTCTCCTTCCGGAATCTATTCAGAAATGCCACTTTCAATGCATTGTAGTCAGCAAAATGTGCTGCTCCATAATTATTCAACCACTACATAGCCTTGCCTTCCAAGGTGGCTTCAAATTGCATTCTCTTGGTCTGGGCATCGTACACTCCGTCAAATTGACTGGCCTGCCATTTCCTCTCAAATTGAGCTATATGGCAATCAGGGTCTTCTTTAGACGTTCCTGAAAAGGTCTTGAATCTGACTCGGAGGTCTTGCCTTGCCTGAGCTGCCGCCATTCTCGGAGACGCTGGACTTGCTGGTGTTGAAACTGAAGATGACGAATTTGATGACACTTGTGGTGTCACCGAAGATGGTGTTGAGAATGCCAATGGAATGCGCACCCGCAACTGTCTTGGTGCTCCTAAAGGATCAAATTGCAGTCTTCTTCTTGACCGCAAAGCTCCATGGATAAATGCTCCTCCAATAAACTGCCTAATTCGACGATCTTCTCCGTCTGAACCATCATATTCTTCCACATCTTCCAAGTCTTCTACATATGCATTCTGGTCTGCCCCTTCTGTGTCACCACTTGCTGCACCTTGAGCCCAAACATTCCAATATTCCTCTCCATATCTTGATGAATTTGACCTCAAATTGTAAATGCGAGTGGGTTGCTGTGACCTCTCCAGGCTGACTATCTGATTTCACGCTGAATTCTGTTGGAGATATGAAACGTCACCCATGCACAGAAGATGATGAATTCGACCATGGTATCACACCACTATCACCGTGATCGCCAGTGTTTACTCGCGTGCCAAAGAGAAGAGAATCATCACTAACATTCTTCATGAACAAAGACAATGAATGTGACAAAACATGAATTGCAAAGACACCGAAAATTCTGCTTCTTCATCAATCCAAAACAAGGCTACATCATCATGAAGGAAAAACAAAACAGAAACTGAAACTTCATCTGCTACAAACTGCCAAAACACATGACAAAATACTGAATCTTGCGCTTCCTACAGAACACGCTGCATGATAACTAATCCGCCAAATACATAGATCGCCAAAAGGCTAAAAGGCCACAACTCTTCGGATCTCAATCCGGCTTTCACACTTGTCGTCCATTGTGCCTTCCAAAATGCCTTCTTTGCCTTGCCCCTAACAATGTTAATGAATCAGCTGATCGGTTATTTGTTTTGGAACAACTTGAGGAGGAAAGATAACTCGCCATGTAGAATATGCTAACAAATAAGGACCGTAAATATTGGATCGAACAAAATCTCAAAGACAAGAAAAATCAAGGTAAGAGATATTGTACTTATGTGTGGGGGCCATAGTGAAAAGAAGAATCTTAAATACACTAGAAAGAGACCATTTAGGGTTTGTGAATTTACACTACTATATGTGTTGAGACTCTTGCGATGGAGTTGTGACTATATGTGTTGAGACTCTTGCGATGGAGTTGTGACTACCGGTTTCCTTCCTGGTAGTAAGTTTAAGAAATACTATGGACCCCTTATCAAAGAATCCTTACGTGCTTCTCATGAACCACAAAGTAAAGGGCCATTCAAAGGAAGATCCAGGTCCAAGAGGAGGCAAGAAAAATATGGGAAAAACTTCTACAATGTCAAGAAATAAATCTTGGAATTGTTGCACAACTTATGCTAGAGAGGTAATTGACAACAGGGATGATTTCATTCCACCTCTTAGGACACCCATTGAATTACCTAGGCCCTATGGTAAAGTGTTCTAAAATACTATACTTGACATGGGTGCTAGTCAAACTCTACTCTCCTTTGCTATATGAAATCAGTTGGGTAAACCTTAGCTTAAAAAGTATAACATAAGAATAGAGGATATAGGTTCCTAAAATACCAAAGTACTTGATTTGCTTAAAACTATCATCTATGGTGATAACAGGTAGTTGGTTTGTAGCTTCTGGGTCATGTGTGCATTATCTTTAAAAGTACATATCATTCTTTGATTGAACTAGGTGATAGTGTCTCAATGCGGAATTGACTAGACCACAAGGAGTGTCTCAATGGGAAAAAATCATAACCCTACATTTCTCCTACATTTTTACACTGCCTCCACATTAACAAATGCACTAGACCAACAACAAGCATTTGAATGCCACGAGCGAAAATCCTCAACATCGGCACAATCTAGTGTTCTTCCCTCCACATTGACATCCATTTCACCACCACAAAGTTCATCATCTTCAAGCTTCAGATCTGCATCTACCTTTATAAAGAACCAGCTACCACACCAGCAGTAGGGAATCAACAAGGAAAGTTACAGTCTACCCTTAAGTAGGTCCCTCAAGCTTCTCCACCAATTCTCACGTGCCAACCTACTGTTAAGAAACCCTAAAGGCACCACGAGAAAAAATTAATCCAAACCATAGGTTACCTCTTGATGGATTCCAACTCGTCTTCTTGAAGATCAAGGCTACTATGAGGGTAATACGTGCATTTGGATGCCAAGAAGGAAGTAAACACCCATAACCTTATCAACGAAAGTAACATCTACGGTTGACCCTCAATCGTTTCCACTTGTAGTGCCAAAATCGACAAAGTGAAGAACCACACAAAAAGCTAACCTTCCTTACCAGTCTCTCAAAAGATTTAGACTCCTAGGACTATTAACATAATAGAATGCACCTTAGGAAGGGGGGAGTCTAAGCAAACCTACAACGCCAAAAAAACATCTACAAGTGCCTCAACATCAAGCCAAGATCCATGTACATAAATACCTCTAAAAATTCCACCACCCAAGGAAAGGACTACTGATCAACGAACATGCTCAATTGTTATATGAGGTTATCGTATGTATTGGCCCTTGCATTGATCACATATTCAAAATGAATGTTTTCTCTCAACGAAGATTTGGAGCCAAATTCCAGCCCTTGATCACTGTCAGACATTTGAAACCAATCCAAAAAAGATTATGTATTAGTAAAAAAACACATGAGCTATCCAGAATTGGTGGACAGAAAGTTGCATAGGGTTCTGCTGCTAAGCAGTGTTCATAGTAGCAAAATTTTATTGCCCCCATCAATGAAATTAGCAGCGACCTAGAAACTGAGACGTCCGCCTAATTCTCCATCGATAATGTTGATGAAATTTTCTATGGCCAAGGGGGTATGCCCCATGAGAATGCTCATCCCAACCCCAAGAAGAATAAAATAATGTATTGGGTATAATTAAAAACCTTAGGAAGCTTAGGATCTTGCATGGGTAGGTGTGTATTCTCATAACTTAATGTAATCAGCTGCTATTAGATTTGTTGCATGGTGGTTAGCTGACAGAATTAGAAAGAGTAGGTGAAAGCATGCATGGAGATAAGGGTATTGGCGCACAAAGAAAAAAGGGGAATGGAGTTTTCTTTGTGAGAACTTTGGTATGAGAGAGCTATGTGAGAGCCTTGGTGTTCTGCTAAGGGATCTTGCCCTGGTCTTGTGAGTTTGTTTTGAAGTTGGTTATCTGAGGGATTCTTCTGTGTTGAAAGTGATGTGGGTTTGTGAGAGAAGACTAAGGTGTGTCCAGAGTATGGAGTTACAAGAGTGGGAGAGGGTTCCTTATGGTGGATGGTGTCCCATAACCTCCCAAGGAGAACTACTATTGGAACTTGGACCAGTCTTGTTGAGGATTGCTCAAGCTATCCCCGTTGTACTAGCCAGAGAAGCCTATAGACATTTTCTGCAATTGAATGATTAATGAAAATCTTGTGAATATTTGAGAATACATGTTTGATTTCCTTCTCATCATTTCAGAGAATTTCTTTTGATCTATTGTTTGTTTCCTTCATCTGCTCAAGATTGAGGCTTATTACATGTTACACAGTCTTCTTTGAATATCTAGAGAATCAAATTATGTGATATCAAGGTTTTCTTCTATGTTTTGGCTCAAATTTATTTTGTATGGAAGGAGTTCTTTTGGTGATGACTACATGTGAGAGCTAACTCTGGGGGATGGAGTTTTTTTGGTGAGAGCTTTTGTATGAGAGCTCTATGTGAGATCCTTGGTGTCGTGCTGAGGGAGCTTGCGCTGGTCTTGTGAGTTTGATTTCAATTTTCTTATCCAAGGGATTCTTATGTGTTGATAGTGATGTGGGTTTGTGAGAGAAGACTAAGGTGTGTCTAGAGCAAGGAGTTGCCAAAGTGGGAGAGGGTTCTTTGTGGTGGATGGTGTCCCCCCACAGAGCCTCCCAGGGAGCACTACTATTAGAACCTAGACCAGTCTTGAGGATTTGTCAAGCCAGCCAGTGAAGCATGCATATAGTTTCTTCAATTGAATGATTGATGAATGATCTTGTGAATATTTCCTTGTGGTCACTTGAGAGAGTTTCTTTTAATTTGTTGTTTGTTTTTTGCTCAAGATTGAGGCTTATTACGTGTTACACAGTCTTGTTTAAATATCCAGAGGATCGAATTATGTGATAGAAAGGATTTCTTCTGTGTTTTGGTTCAATTATATTTTGTACAAAAGGAATTCTTTGGTGATAAGGCTGTAGGTGAGAGCTAACACTCATTTGAGTTGGGCTTGGGACAGTTAGCCTAAGTTAGGGTTGATTCTGAGTTAGGCATTAAAATGATTAGCAAGTGGTATAGAGATATTTTTGTAACTAGTATTAGTTCAAGGGAAGTGATTCTTTACATCAGCTCTTACAGTTCTAGGTCTTTCTAAGGACAGTAGACAGAAAGCTTATTATTTTATAGTGTTTCTGAGGTAGCAGTCTAACATAATAGGTTAATTGATTTCTTCTGAGGCTTATAGATAGTGTTATTTAAGTTCTTTGAGGTCTTTATGGGGTCAACTAACACACACGAGTTAGAATCTATGTCAACTAGGTCAGCTTGGTTAGTTGGGTAGATTCTGTCCATTTGAGAAGGCAATTGTTGCATTAGGGAAAATTTGGACTATGACATGGGCCCTTTAAGAAATCCTAATTTTTACTAATCTTTTGATTAAAAATGCTAATTTTGACCCCATAGTAGGAGACAAAGCAAATGATTCCCTATTTTTTAGAGACTTTTTAGGTCCTACCATCTACATTTTATCCACTCTCTCACTAGCTTTTAGTACTTTTAGAGTCTATAGTTTTGGAATATTTTAACCCATTACTTTTAGATGCAAGTTGCATCACCATTCCCAAGGTTTCACTTTTCGGCCATAAGGAGGGCCCAAAAATTGACTTTTTTTAAAAAAAAAATTAAGTTTTTTCATCAAAAAAACTTTCCTTATACATATATAAACCCAAAAAAGTGTTTTTTTATATCATTTCTTAGTCGTAACTACCTCATAATAATCTTGTCATATGATCTTTCTAACTTTTATGATATCTAATGATTGCAAGGTGCATTCTAGCATTTTATACAAAAAATAGAATGCAAGTTGCATCGCCATGCCCATAAGGGGGGCCCAAATTTTTTTTTTATTTTTTTTTTGAGTTTTTCCATCAAAAAAATTTTCCTTATATATAAACCCAAAAAGTGAATTTTTTATATCATTTCTTAGTCATAACTACCTCATAACAATCTTGTCATATCTTCATAACTTCCTCAAAATCTTCACTCTTGTCATATCTTCCTAACTGCTATGCTATCTATGATTACAAGATGCATTCAAATATTTTATATCCCAAAATAGAAGGGCATTTTTTGAGACCAATAAAATAATGACTTTTTGATACTTTTCATATTTTAGTGTATATTCATGTAAAACTTTCCTCCCAAATATATATATATTGAAAAGTTTATTTTTTAATATCATTTTAAATCCTTATCTTATTTAATGTAAATTTTTAATGGCGTTTAATGCCACCCCACTCCTTTCATTCTTATCACCTCTCTTAACCATGACTGAAATCTTTATTTTTGGAATATCAAAAATGGTTTTTTTAAAGAGATATATTCTTAATATATATTTCTCTAGGATCATTCCAAATGTTAGAATATTATGATCTAATATAAATCTCTTTTCTAATCTTCTATTAATCTTATTTTCCTGTCATCTTGAATTAGACATGCCTTTAGATGATATTAAGAATGGTAGAAAGCATAAACTAGACATTCACATTCATATAGATAAAGATTATGCACTGTCAAAATGTCCATATGTTAGGAAACCATTACCTAATTCAAACATGTCCACACTAAGAAATGAGGGGAAGAAGAATGTTGATCTTTGGGTGGATGGGAATCTCTTCGCCTATAATCCTTTGACCTTGTGCAATCCACCCATTTGTGATTTGACTAGTTTTGTTCGATATGTAGGTGATGGGAAAAATGGGCTCTTAGGTTATTATAAAAGACTTTCTGTTTTAGTGGTGGTCTTCATAACCAATACTTATACTCAATTAATTCAAGTCTTCAATCAAGTATTGAAGATTTGAAAAAACATTCACATGACCTAGACATGAAAAATACGGAACAAGAAGCACTCATAAGTAATCAAAGAGATAAATTGTCTAGGTCACAAAGAAAAATAAGGAGGTTGAAGCACACACCAATTGGTGCATGTGAGCGTAAATGAAAGATTTCTAATATTCAAAATCTTTTGGTGCAAGGCGACGCAAGGAAATGGAGGGTCATGACAACAAGGTATGTTTCCATGGAATTTTTTATAAGTATTTTTTATGTATGTGTTAGTTTAAATGTTTTTCCTGATAGATTTAATGGTGGTTTCATTATGTCCCAGGAATTTCTTAGCTGATGCATCTGGTGTGGGAGATACTATGCATGTTTTCAAAGCCTACATGAAGAATAAAGAGATAACATCAATCATCCGTGATCCAAATTACAAGAGAGTCATTGAGGTGGTTACAAAGAACATTATGCAAGACATCAAGGGGCTTATTAGTGCAAGGGATGTACAAGATGCATGTGATGAAGCCGGCATTAGTCACAAGGGTTACGAGGGAATTTATGGAGTCAGCAAAGAACATTATGCAAGACATCAAGGGGCTTATTAGTGCAAGGGATGTACAAGATGCATGTGATGAAGCTGGCATTAGTCACAAGGGTTACGAGGGAATTTATGGAGTCAGCAAAGGATCTCTTTGTACCCAAGGGATTCGAGGGCACTTTCTTCCTCCTTCCTACAAAGTATCATTAGAAAAGAAGGCAAGAAATGTAGATGTTAAATCAATCCTTGTTCAGTATATTCATGTAGAAGGAACAATGGTTTTAGATCCCAAGTCCAAGGATAGCACACCACCCTAAGAGGAGTCTATAACTAGCACCAAATCCCAACAAAGACAACACCTGCAGGCACTAGAGCACCTAGCCTCTATCCTCTTGTCCTCAGTTTCCCCAAAGGGATATTTCACCACCCTCCCATCCACCCTAGTTACTTGACTTTCAGGGCCTGCCAGTCGAAACTCTCTTTTTGAACTTGATTGGACTCTTTTTCTTCCTTGTTGGTGTGATATCGACTGTCTGTTTAATTATCAATGCTTGCCTCTGTTGCTTGTCTGGGAGGGGTATCCTTGTTGGCATGATGTCGACTGTCTGCTTATCAATGCTTGCCTCTGTTGCTTGTCTGGGAGGGGTATCCTTCTCTTCAGCTATCTCCACGTGTTCTTCTTCTTGGATTGTGTGGCCTGATGCAATCATGGGTGGCTCTCGAAACCTTATGAGCTTGTGTTTTCCATAGCCCTCCAAACATTTGGGCTCCTTAACACCACATGCTAATGCATAAGAAGTGTAAGACAAAAAGTAAGAGGCCCTAGAGACTTGCTTATTCACATAATCCCCAAATATATCTATGGCAGACAACCTCTCTATTAAAATGATCTTTTCCTTTTGCCATGGAAGATCATGTCCACCTAAAACCCTAGACAAACATTTAAAGAAGTAAACAATGGCTTCTCCATTGTTGCTCAACTGCCTATGGTAAATCAAGATCTTAGCACTGCCTAGATCATGAATATAATGAGCTAGGCTTGACATTTTGCCAAACCCAGCCGGCGTGCTTCCACTTGTTCTCTGGAGGAATGTGTCATCCTCAATTTGTAGCTGCCACATATCAAAAGATTGGAGTGAGACAATAGCTTTCCCTTGTGAAGTGCTGAGAGATTCATAGCTTCCTGTGTGAGCTGGGTGGAAGGTAGCTTCATCTGGCTCTTGGAAATTTTCAGCCTCTTTGAAACAAATGGTAAGGACCTCTGTAGGATCAAAAGTTGTTTCCAAAGCCAGTAGTGAATGGTCATCCTCTATGCCAATCTCCTTGTCAGGCCTTGAAGCCTGGGCAATAAGGAAAATGGTATAGTCCTCCCTCAAATTGAACATACACTCTATATCATGGAGGAAAACATAATCTTTACCACCAATCAAGACACCTGGAAGCATGGGCACTGCATAGTTGCTGCTCTGAACATCAAAATCTTCAACTGGCTGTGCTGCCCTAAGAGTTTCAGTCCTTAGTTGAACAAGGTCAAGAGCAGCCACTTGCAGCCCCTCATCCTGGAGGTTGATATCTTCTTCTTGCTCTGCCATATCTGTAGCCACTTGCAGCCCCTCATCCTGGAGGTTGATATCTTCTTCCTGCTCTGCCCATATCTGTTGCCACAGGAACATCCTCTTTTTCCTCTGCTACAGATGTATCTTCTTCTTCAGCCTCCTGCCCTTGCTCTTCTAGAGAGTGCTGATGGAAGATAATGTACATAAGGAATGCCATGGTTTCTTCAAGCACTCTACACTTTCTAGTGTGCAAGTTACAGCTGAATTTATATTCCTCAGGTAGGCTATCAAATCTTCTATTCACATGGTACCTCAGACTTTATATGCACAAAAACCTTTTCACCTTCCACAATTCTTCCTGCCTCTGTCAGTTGTTTGAAGGTATCCCAATGGTCTAAAAGAAAATCTCTGTGATGCTCCAGTATAGAGCTCATAGTGAACTCCGTGTTGAAAATACTGTGGTATATGTGGAAGTTCCTCTGAGCCTTGCACTTGTGAAGAAAGTCAAATAGGAGCAAATCTGGAGATTTGTCTTCTTCTGGTTCCCTTTGTTTTGAAAGGAAAAACTCACCTTTTTGCTCCAGTCTCTTGCTTTTGCCTGAACAAAAGTTTATATATCATGAATTCTATATGCTGACATATGCAATCAGGGAATGTATAGGATATCACCAAACAACTCTCTTCATGAGCACACATGAATCACCTGGTGATTGCTGTGGTCTAAGTATAGCAGCAGAAAAGTCTAGCTTCCTCTTGAAAGGAGGGGCCTGAGAATCAACTGTTCCAAAGCAAAAACTTTTCTCATTATCAAGGAAGAAATCCCCAGGGCCATAGAAAGCAAAACAATGAGGAAGAAGTGAAAACCAAAAGGGACACAGGAATTTGCAAGAAAACGCGATGCAGGGCCATTTGGAAAATGTCAAGTACTCTCCTCGCATTTTGTTGCAAATTCTCCATTTCTATTGACATCCATCTCCAATCAAATGCTAGGAACATCTTACAGTGTCCTGGACAGTAAATGATACTAGGAGGAATTCCCCAGGGCCAAAGAGAGCAAAACAAAGAGGAAGAAATGAAAACCAAAACTAATATAAGAATTTGTAGGAAAACGCGATTTAGGCCATTTGGAAATGTAAAGCACTCTCCTCACATTTTCTTGCAAACTTCTAGGTCCTATTCATATCCATCTCCAATCAAATCCTAGGGTGATGTACCAGATTCTTGGACAGTAAGATTCAAGAATTCTATGGATGGAAGAAATATATATCAAAAAACATTGAAAAGAATATAGATCTCTGACCTTTCTTTTCCTCTTCCATACTGTTGGAGTTGCCCTGGTGATTCTTTTCCTCTCTTCCAAACTTGAGCTGCAGCCTAGGTAACCTGGAGATCTGGCAGTGGTAGTAGTCTTCAGGTAGGTTGCAGAGTGGATGGAGTGTGTTGGGTAGGAAGTGATCAGAGGGGGAAGGAAAAGGATGATGGGAGGGTGCTGGCAGGGGTGAAAGACACGGAGGGAAGAGTGTTAATGGATCTGATTATGAAATCATGATTGGCACAATTTCGAAGGCAGAAAGTGCCATTCACACGTGCCAAATTTCAAACTCCAAAAGATCTGGGTCCCATCCACACGTGTGAAAAAACGACTACATTCCACACGTGTGGTATTTATTAGCTACTTTATTTGAATTTTGCACTAATCTATTCACTCCTGTTTAATCTCTCTTAACTCAGCTCTCTTGCCTCTCTACCTCCCTACTCTACACCATCAGCATCTTGACCAGCAGCATAGGTTCATCCCCAGCACAGGGTACTCATCACCAGCACAGCACACCTACAGATAGATTCCAGGTCAGTAAGACACTCTATATCCTTTTCTTCTTGTTTAATAGTATATTAGGATAAGGTACTGAGTGACGTGATGTAGCTTAGATATTATAATAAATATTATATGCATTCCTTAGCTTTTTCCACTACAAAAACAAGCAGAAAGACTTTTGAATTGGGCTTGTTGAGTTAGAGCTTGATCACTTCTTGCCTTCTATAGACTCAATCCATCTTGCACCAAGTTACAAACACAGTGAAATGACTGAAGGCATGCTCCAGTATGCTACCTCAAGAATTTGCAGGAAAACGTGAGGAGGAGGCTTTAGGAATCTCAAACAGCCCAAATCGCATTTTGTTGCAAATATAAAACTGTTGCTTCATCCACCCCTATAATTGTGATTTTGTGTCTTTCTAGGCTATTCAAGGCAGTACACTCCTTGCATAAACTCAATCCATATTGTTTGTAGTTGTAAAGACAGAGAATTCACTGTAGGAATGTAAAAGCATGTTGTTTCAAGTATTTGCAGGAAAACATGAGGGTGAGTTGTTAGGAATTTCAAATTGTCAAAATCGCATTTTGTTACAAATTTAAAAATGTTGCTTGATCCACCTTGTCATTGCCTTCTTGTATCATTCCATGTTCTCCATGGCTGTAATCTCTTTCCATTGCTTTGTATGCAGCTTTTCAGAAGATGGCAAGAACCAAGTCAACTGCAAGGAGGGCTGGCAAGGGGCCAGGGCTTGCAGCAGCAGCAGCTGGGGCAAGTATCAAGGAATCTAGTGTGCCTCCAAAGGGAAGAGTTGCACATGGCAGCAAGGGGAAGCCAATGAGCCTGCTCCAGCAAAAGTCCAAAAGAATGAAACATTCTGCAGGTGTGCTAAAGGAGATCATGAAGCAACAGAAAGCTATAGGCTTTGCAATCCCCAAGGCACCTTTTCAGAGACTAGTGAGAGAAATATGTGATAGTTGGCACCTTGGTTTTAGGTGGAATAGGACTGCCATTCTGTCCTTACAGGAAATGGCAGAGGATTACTTGGAGAAATACTTTGAAGATGCAATGCTGGTAGTAGCCCATGCTCACAGGGTAACTCTGATGGCCAAAGACTTCAACACTTTGTCCAGAGTGAGATGGAGGTATGACAAGCTGGTCCATCCTGTGGAATGGCAGGACATAAAAATGAGAGACATATTATTAATTCCACCTACAAGAAAATTGAAGGTAGATAAGGTGAAGGTTGTTGAAGTAACCCACTCAAAGAGCACCAGAGGGAAAGCTGCTTATGAGGAGTCACTGAAGCAGCAAATAAAAGAATCCAAATTTGCTATAGATGTAGAGACAGTACAGATGGAGATGCAGATACAGAGAAGGTTGCAGGAGCTGGGCCCTAACATAATTATCCATATTGAGGATGAAACTTCAGAGAATAATTTTGACTTGACAAAACCATGCTTGGCAGCATTGGCTCATAAGAATGAGTATTGCTCGGATACTATCATTCTTGCAATGCTCTAGTAAGTGTCTTTTATTTTACATTTGTTTGCAAAACAATCCTTATTGTACCTCCTCCTTTACACCCTACCCTAATTATTGTTTGGTCCAATGTAGCATGATGAGAAGCTGGATGAACCATGCTGTACAGCATACAGTTCATATTATTGATCCTGCCATTTCCTTCAAGTTAAGAGATCCAAAGGAAACTCCCATGGATATTTTCAATTGGTTTAGACACTGCGATTTTGATGTTGCCGATATTTTGCTACTTCCATACCATAACAAGTATGTGGGTGACTACTTCTTTTGGGATTTTTCTTCAAGATTGAGAACTCTTGTAGCCTTTGATTTCTTAATGCTTTTTTCCTTATGCAGTGACCACCACTGGAGCTTTGCTTCTATTGACATCCAGCAGAAGCAATGCTTTTTATTCAACTCTCTTAGAAACACACACAGAGAGCTGAAATTGTAAGTGGTTTGTGTGCTATTTTTAACTTTAAACTTTATTATTTTGATTTAATGCACACTAACTGAATTATATGTATTGCAGTTGTATTAGAAGGCTTCTAGATGCATTGGATCACTGTCCTCCTAATGTCAATCTTTTGGATTCAATAGAGCTAATAGATTTAGAGGTAGAAAGTCGTTCCTTCTACTGATGTCTATTTCATGCTATGCCTTTGAAATTATTGAATAATTTTGTTTTGTTCAGATATTAACAGTTTCTAACATATCTTTCCAACTATCCAGACACCACAACAAGATGATTCAAGTAGCTGCATGGTTGGAGAGTACTGATTAGTGCCAAATATATATTTTCAAGCTATTTTGAGATAGGACAGCCAGAGCTTGTAAGAAAAAATACTTTTCATTTAGCTTCAAAAAATTTGATATTGGTACAAAGTGTTCTAAATTATCATATCTCATTGCAGATGAGAGAAGATAGCTTCAGCTCGAACTATGTATATAGTTTCAGAGCTGATATAATTTGGAAGTTTTTGAAGTATGCCTCCCCCAAACCTATTGTACCAGCTACTGTCGAGTTGGGTGAGAGCTCTAAAGTCCGAGAAGGTGTCATACACCTTGATGACATAGATGATGCTGATGTGGTGCCACAGGAACAAGGACCTAGTGCTGATGAGGAGAAGCCACAAGAACAAGGACCTGCTGCCTGCTGATGTTATTGAGGAGATAATGGAGCAGTAGCAAATAGATGCTCCAGGGGCAGTAGAGGAGACAATGGAGCAGCACCAAGAGACTGTACACGACATGATGGAGAAGCAGAAAATAGATTCTCCAAATAAAGATGATACGGTGAGCTTGGAACATGTAGAGTAGCCTCTAGATCAGCTTGTAGATAAATAGAAAATGGTTGTCAAGAATATGTTCTACATATATAATTAAACACTTCTGTATAGAATTTTACTTTATTGAATATAATACCTTTGTTTATGGAGTATGTGTTATCTCAATTTTCAAATTTTCAATGTCTTTGCATTTTATTGAACTCTCTCTTCTTTTGAGCACCTGCAAAAAAGCAATATGAAACAATAGGGTAAAGTAAACTAATAGCAGTGCTTAATGAGACTAGGATAAGTCAGATGGTATACCTTCTTATTGTTGTAGATAAATAAAAAGTCCTTTGAAATAGAACCTTCTGTCTCAAACAGAATGTCATTGCGCAATTGAGCTAGGGAGCAACATTGTCTTAATGAGATATTGACTAGCATATCACCATTCTCAACAACATCAATATCAAGAAGTTTATTTTCTGCACAAAAGAATCTTCATCTTGATCCATTGGGACTAGTTTTGTACCTAGCATTCGATTGAGCTTATAATAAAAAGAAAAAATAAAATTTTGTGATGCAACCATGTACTTCAGTTGCATAGAAGGTTGGACAACCTCACAAAAAACTGAACTACATGTCTTCTTATCCCAACCTTTATCCAAAAATTGTGGCATGCATGCCAGACTTGTTGCTTTACTGTGAACATTGTTTTTGAAACCTTCACTGGAAAGGTATTAAACAAGTCTACAAAAACTGTGAGAGGCATGCATAAAGAAATTTTTATTATTCTTGTGGCAATATTGGGCCTCAAAGCTTTCTATACTTCTTTGAAAAGCTTGGCCCTATATGCCTTTGTAACACTAAAATGTGGGAGAGGCCACTTCACTGAATTCCATGCCGGAAGGTCTTGTTTTCTTAACACACCATGTGTGTTAGCATTGTCTAGCAACAACTGATAAAAATGATCAGTAAAAAATATACCGGATTGAGCTAGCTCTGTTGCACATCGACCTTGGTATTGTTGTTCTCCTATCGATCCATGCAAAACATCTATAAATCCCAGAATACAATCGATGTTTTGCCATGTCTCATACGATAAAGGGTATAAATCTGAAATAAAATAACACAAGAATGTCAATAAGCAAAGAAAGAAAGCTTTATCTTAAAAATCCATACACCTCATAAAGAACAAAACCACAATAGAAAAATATACAATTAGGCCTGTGTTGCGGAAGATCATTGGGATAGTCTCGCAAGACAAGTTCTTTATGCATGTACACATGCTGAATCAAAACTTCTTTCACCGATATCTTCTCTCTGGTGATTTTAAAATCTCGTACTCTTCCCTTACATGATGCCAAGAAAATGTTTTTTGTCTAGGGTCTCTTTCTTTTGCTAGGTTGCATGAGCACCCATGCTCCTTTCGAAACACTAAACCTTTCCCAAGCTCCTTCCGTTTTGACTGTACTTGAATTCTCTATCGAAGAAATAGAAGAAGCAGCTAGACGGGGTAAGGATGTGTGGTATAATTCTGCCTTCATAGCATTAGCATCCACAGAGCATCTTCCACAAGAACGGCCATAGTTTTTATTCACCATGGAGACCTTGTGAATCTGTAACCACAGCAAAGTAATGTAAACAAGATAACAAAGTGAAGTTTCAAGAAAGAGAAAGTGGGCAGATAGACAGTTGACAAGAAACATCATACTCTAAGCCAAATAGGATCAAGGGAGCAATTTTGGAAAAGAAGAGGCTGCTGCAGAATGAGGCAGTGGTGTAGAATGGTAGACCTTTCGAAGGAAAGGCATCAGAACATTTCAAAGTTCAAAGGAAGGTGGAAGCGGGAAGGCCCTTGTCAGAGAAAATGTCAGACTAGATTCTATCTTCATGTCCCCAAAGATCTTGTGAGAATAAAAAACCAATCTCCACATTAATGTAGCACGCTTGTACCTACATAAAATATTGTTTCTTTTATCTATTTTCTCTTATTTTTGTGAATTTTCAACGTTACGTTGGCCCTCTGTTGATTGGTTGAGAGCTTATTTTTCCAAACCATAAAAGACCCCAAAATGAGCTCCCTTTTTTCCTAATGAGATGGAAGCTTTTACATATGGAAAGGAAAAAGATGAAGACAAATTAACCTTGTTGTCTATGTTATTGAAAGGGGGTACAACCGACTCTTGTGTTGACAGTGACCTCTACTCTATTCTCTATCTCACTTTGTTTATTTTAATTGTATGTTAAGGTTTACGCTTTTTAATTTGTAAAAACATACACACCATGTATACACACACACAACAAATACACACTAATACATACACACAATCAAGACACTTGCACAACACATGTACGCATGAAGACATTACACAATCACACATACATGTGGCCTCTTCCTTGACCATGTGGCTACGTATCAAAAAACCGTTGATTTTGCATATCGTATTGGTTGTCTCCAAATCGGCGGACTTTGCCCCCCATGACCTCTATATAATGGCCTTCCTCTATCCGCCAGCTGTTGCAACCAAACTTCCTCTATATAATGGCCTTCCTCTATCCGCCAGCTGTTGCAACCGAACTTCCCTTAGATAAACATATATGCCAAATGCTCCCTCCATCATTCTGGCGTAAGATAGTCCTTTAAGAAAATAGGGTTTCTATGCAAGTTTTCAATTTTGATTTTGTTTGAAAACCATGAATAATCTTAAATATATGGTAATGAGAAAATTCAATTAAACCATCGAAGTCGGAGATCGAGATAAATAATTATTTTATTCCTCACTCATAAGAAATTCATGTTTTAGAAATCTATAATAAAGCAAATATTCGTCGAACGAAATTTAGAAAAAGAGAAATTGAAATAGTACCTTTCGAGAAAGATAGTTTAGGAAGAACCTTTCCAGACCCAAACTCTAATCCAGACTATTGACCAAGACCAAATTCCTTCATCAAATTCAATCAATGACGATGTGCCCAGTTCAGGAAAAATGTACTCAAATCCCCCACCGAATCTGAAACTAAGTTAAGACTTTTGATTTTGATCTGAGGATCAAGTTAACAGAATTCGAGGAATTTTGTTTGGAATTCAGACCTGAATCTAGTTCCTGATGAGCTTGGCCCTCTTGCTGGTACTGGGCTGTTCCAAAGTTTGTCTCAACATCTCATTGATCTGTGTAACAGAAAGATCTAGGGAGCGCCGCTGCAAGCAGTTTGAAGACAAAGAGGGCAACGGGCAACGCAAAGGAGGAGGAGCAGGTGGGCGTATTCTGTACATCCTCATCCAGGGCCCTGAGCTTGTCCCCCATTCTTCTAAGCATTGAGCTATCCACTTGGTCAAGTTTCCTCTTAGAGGAAATCATGGGGGAACACGTGCACTATAGTAGCCATAAGTGTGATGGTACAATAGTAGCCATAAGTGTGATGGTACAATAGTAACTCATGTGAATTTCTCAAGCGCTATCTTCGAAGATTTTTAGTGATTTAGACATTTTTTTGCACATTTTGTTCTTGACTTTGACATAACTGGAGTCGGCCTTAGAAAGGGTATATAAAGCAAATGGTTGCTCATATCTATACAAGTTTAGGTTGGGGGAAGAAAAATAAGTTTTTCTTGGTGATGGTTTGGAGATGGATTCCACTAAGGTGGAGGGCATGGTAAAAATAAGAGACTAGTTTAATGGTGTAAGTTTAAATAGGTTAGTGAATGTATTTTCCTAAAAATAAAGACAACATGAATGAATCTTTTGAATTCTCTATCTTTTATGAACACGCAGTGTACTTTTGGTAAATTTATATCCATAAATCACTCAAAACTCATTAAATTTTATAGATTTTCTTTATAAAAAAAAAATGGTTAAATAGCATGGCACTCTCAAAGACCCCTCATAAGATAGCCATTGGGCTAAAGAAAGCACCTAATTGTTTTTGAGGTGGGTGACATTTCTACATTGCCTTCATCTACTTTTGTGAGCATTGCAGAAAGACCACCGGATAAGATCAAGTATATCTCAAGTTTATTGAAACATTTAGTGAATTTGCATACACATTAAGTTTTACTTACACATAATCATCCTTCCTCTTAGGAAGAAGAGCAAGACGAGGCCTTCATAACATTAAGATTCTACTTATATACGATCATTCATCAAGCTTCTACTTAGATACAATCATACATTAAGATTTTGTTTAGATATAATCACCCATTAAGCTTACACCATTAAGTTTCTACTTAGATACAATCATTTATTATTTTGTGAATTTTACTTACACCATTAAGCTTCTACTTAGATACAATCATACATTCGTTTGGGAAGAAGAGCAAGAAGATTCCTTTATGACCTTGAAATTCATTATCATCAACATGATTTTATTCAAGCTTGCCTCCTAATTAGGAGGAGTTTTTCTATGTTTTAAGGGAGGATATCTTGAAACAAAAAGGCTAAGGTGGATTTATGCAACCTATATAATATATGCAAGTAGGCAACTTGTAGAGCTTGAATAAAAAAATTAAATCTATAGAGAAACATGGATTGGATTTATTACACGGTTCACTTGCTAAGGACTAATCTCTTCATAGTTCTTTCATTTTCTTAAAAACTTTTCCATTTTCTGAAATGCTCCACAAGCACCCACCAAAATCTAGTGGTCATATGTATGACCATGATGGTTGTTATGGATGTCTATCTCACTAGCTCACTATGATGGTGGTGGTGATGGATGTATGGCTCACCATGATGGGTTGTTATGGAGTATGCTCAGTTTGTTCTCTTTTTATATAAATAAATTTGTGAGGGCATCTTTGGCCAAGATCATGACAAATAATGATGAATATCCTATGGACAACATGAATCGCTCCTCACTGCACTTTATTGGCCATAGGGAGAAGCAAGAGGAGGGCTTTATTAGAAGCTCAATAATGCACATTGATGGAGCCTTCTTAACATCTAATAAATTAGGTGTATTGGCAATCTTATGTAATGAGAGCACATAAACTTTTCACATTAAGGAAGGACATACAAATCACCATTGGGTCCAATAATAAAACTTTACTTAGCTTGTACAACTCATACCTTGAGAAGAATTATGTAAGACTTAGCTCTATGTGGATTGAACATATGACTAGCTCAATGGATAGCTCAATGTACACAACGCTATGCATAGCTCTATGACTCCATGCATATGCAAGCTATGCCTCTATGCATAGAGCTATGTATTAGCTATGCATTACTTCAATACATATTCATAGAGTCATGCATAATACATAGAACTATGCATTATGCATCGAGCTATGCATAATGCATAAGAACAACCTTTACATAGACTTGTATGCATAGAGCATAGAGCATAGAGCTTTATGCATAGAGCATAGAGCATAGAGCTTTATGTATGCATAGATCATAGAGATTTGTGTTTGCATATACACCAACATGTTACATGCTAAGAGCTCTATGTATATAACAATGATCATAGAGGTCTTGCAGCCATTACAAAAGACAACATAGATCTCTTGTAGAAACAAGAAAAGCTCTTAAGCACCCACTGACACACCATAAACATGAAAAAAAAAGGAAGAGTTCACTCTTACCTCAAGATAAGAAAAGATAAGGTTTAGGAGATAAAAGTATTAAGAGAAACAAAAAAACAATTAAGTTTAGGATATCTCAATGCGAATGAGAGCTCTCTTTTAGTTCATGAACATACATACAAGATCTATGCCTTTATGCATCGAGCTCAATGCCCAGAGGTTCAATGCATTAAGCTTAATGAAAATTAGAGTCACTTTTACCCATTAAAACTATAGTGTGGCATGTTGTGTAACACTCTCCTATGCTTCTCCTCCATGCCATCATCCGCACTTGGTCATGCCACTTGCTCATAAAGCCCAGATGTCTGAACATGCTCAATTGTTATACGAGGTTATCGTATGTATTGGCCCTTGCATTGATCACATATACAAAATGAATGTTTTCTCTCAACAAAGATTTGGAGCCAAATTCCAACCCTTGATCACTGTCACACATTTGAAACCAAGCCAAAAAAGATTATGTATTAGTAAAATTTAAACACATGAGCAATACAAGTTGGTGAACAGAAAGTTGCATAGGGTTCTGCTCTGCTAAGCAGTGTTCATAGTAGCAAAATTTTTCAAGCACGATGAAGACTTCATCCACTTGCTCAAGTTTCCTCTTAGAGAAAATCATGGGGGACCACGTGCACTATAGTAGCCATAACTGATGTGAATTTCTCAAACACTATATTCAAAGATTTTTAGTGATTTAGATATTTTTTGCACATTTTATTCTTCACTTTGACATAACTGGAGTCAGCCTTAGAAAGGGTATATAAAGAAAATGGTTCCTCATATCTGTACAAGTTCAGGTTGGGGAAGAGAAACAAGTTTTTCTTGGTGATGGTTTGGAGATGGATTGCACTAAGGTGGAGGGCATGGTAAAAATAAGAGACCAATATAATGGTGTAAGTTTAAACAGGTTAGTGAATGTATTTTCCTAAAAATAAAGACGACATGGATGAATCTTTTGAATTCTCTATCTTTTATGAGCACGCAGTGTACTTTTTGGTAAATTTATATCCATAAATCACTCAAAACTCATTAAATTTTGTAGGTTTTCTTAATAATTATTTTTGGTTAAATAGCATGGCACTCTCAAAGACCCCTCATAAGATAGCCATTGGGCTAAAGAAAGCACCTAATTGTTTTTGAGGTGGGTGACATTTCTACATTGCCTTCATCTACATTTGTGAGCATTGCAAAAAGATCACCGGATAAGATCAAGTATATCTCCAGTTTGTTGAAACATTTAGTGAATTTGCATACACATTAAGTTTGACTTACACATAATCATCCTTCCTCTTAGGAAGAAGCGCAAGACGAGGCCTTCATAACATTAAGATTCTACTTATATACGATCATTCATCAAGCTTCTACTTAGATATAATCATACATTGATTTTTCTTAGATATAATCACCCATTAAGATTACACCATTAAGTTTCTACTTAGATACAATCATTTATTATTTTGTGAATTTTACTTACACCATTAAGCTTCTACTTAGATACAATCATCCATTCCTTTGGGAAGAAGAGCAAGAAGAGGCCTTTAAGACCTTGAAATTCATTATCATCAACATGATTTTCTTCAAGCTTTCCTCCTAATTAGGAGGAGTTTTTTATGTTTTAAGGGAGGAGATCTTGAAACAAAAACATTAAGATGGCTTTATGCGACCTATATAATATATGCTAGTAGGCAACTTGTAGAAGTTGAATAAAAAAATTAAGTCTATAGAGAAACATGGATTGGATTTATTACATGGTTCACTTGCTAAGGACTAATCTCTTTATAGATCCTTCATTTTCTTAAAACTTTTCCATTTTTTGAAATGCTCCACAGGTGCCCACCAAAATCTAGTGGTCATATGTATGACCATGATGGTTGTTATGGATGTCTATCTCACTAGCTCACCATGATGGTGGTTTTGATTGATGTATGGCTCACCATGATGGGTTGTTACGGAGTATTCCTAGCTCAGCATGATGGTTGTGATGGATGTATCTCACCATAATAGGTGGATTTTTCTTGGAAATAGTTTACAGATGTATCCCACTCTAAGGTGGAGGGGCATAGTAAAAACTAAGAGACCAAAACCCCTAAAAAGATATATTTATGTCCTAGTGAGCTCCCAAACTAATGTTAAGCTTCTACTTAGATACAATCATACATTCTTTTGTGAATTCTACTTACACCATTAAGCTTCTTCTTCTAAATACACTAATCATCCATTCTTTTGGGAAGAAGAGCAAGAAGAGACCTTCAAGACATGGGAAGTGATTATCCTTCAAGACCTTAAAAGAGATTATATCAACAAAATCCTTAAGGGAGATCTTGAAACAAAATATTAAGGTGGCTTTATGTGACACATAGGCAACTCATAGAGCTTGAATAAACAAATCAAAGCTATATAGAAGCAAGGATAGGCTAGATCTTATTTGTGTGGTTCACATGTTAAGGGCTTATCTTTTTTTAAACCCTTCATTTTCATTAAACAATATGTGCCACAAGTACCCACCAATCTAGTTGGTAAGGTAGTAGGGTGACCACATAGGTTTTATAGATGTCTAGATCACTATCTCACCATGATTTTTATCATGGATGTCTAGATCACTAGCTCACCATGATGGTTGTGACTCGCCATGATGGTTTTGATGGATTCCGAGCTCACCAATGAAGGTTGTGACTCACCATTATGGTTGTGATGGATTTATTTCTCACAACTCAAGGTTTTTTGTTCTCTTTTCAGATAAATATATCTATGAGGGAAGCCTAGCCAAGATCATGATAATGAAGATCCTATGGACAACATGAATTGCTCCCTTGTTCTCACTACACTATATTGGCCATAGGGGGAAGCAAAAGGAGGACTTTATCAAAAGCTAAATAATGCACTTTGATGGAGCCCTCTTGAGATCTAAAAAATTTTGAGGTGGATTGGCAATCTTATTTAATGAGCACATAAACTTTTCACATCAAGGAAGGAGGTATGGATCACGATTGGATCCAATAATAAAAGTTTAATTAGCTTGCATACCACATACCTTGAGAAGACCTATGTAAGACTTAGCTCTATGCATATGACTAGGTTAATGCATAGAATGCTATGCATAGCTCTATGACTCCATGCATATTCAAGCTATGACTCTATGCATAGAGATATGCATTAGCTATACATTATGTGAATACATATGAATAGAGCCACGCATAATGCAAAGAGCTATGTATTAGCTACGCATTATTTCAATGAATTATGAATAGAGCTATGCATAATGCATAAGAAGAACTTTTACATAGAGCACTTGTACACATAGAGCATAGAGCTTTATGTATCCATAGATCATAGAGACTTGTGTATGCATATGCATCAACTTGTTACATGCTAAGAGATCTCTATGTATGTAAATTTGATCATAGAGGTCTTGCAACCATTATAGGGCACAACATAGATCTCTTAGTAGAAACAAGCAAAGCTCTTAAGCACCCGTAGTACAACATAACCATGATAAAGAAAAGTAAGAGTTCGTATTACCTAAAGACAAGACAAGATAAGGTTTAGGATATAAAATTATTAAGATAAATAAAAACAAAAGCAATTTTAGGATATCTCAGTAATGCAAATGAGATATCTCTTTTAGTTGATAAACATACATATGAGATCTATTCGAGCTCATTGCAGAGGTTCAATGCATCAAGATCAATGAGAATGAGAGATCTCTTTTAGCTCCTAAACATGTATACATTTGAAATCTATGCCTCTATCTATACAATGCAATGCATAGAGTTCAATGCATAAAACTTAATGCATAGAGTTCAATGCATAAAACTTAATGCATAGAGCTATGTATTAGCTCAATGCATTCACTCTATAATTTTATGTATATGCATATGCATAAAGCTCAATGCATAGTAGATCTATGTATTAGCTTAAGGAATTTCCTATTTAATGCATAGTATAGCTATGTATTAGCTCAATGCATTTCCTATTTAATGCATTCACTCTATCCTTTTATGCATATGAATATGTGAACTATGCCTCTACATGCATGGATGTCTAAACTCTTGTAATGTATAAGAGGAGATTTTACATAGAGAACTTGTTTTCATAGAAAATAGATCTCTTGAATGGATATATCATAGACCTCTTGCATGAATAAGTTCTCTTGTGAATGCATGGAGCACAGAGAGAGAAGAGATATATTCAGAGAGAAAAATAGGCTCCCAACAACAAGAACCCCAAGGTACGCTATAAGCATTAAAAGAAAAGGGGGATTTGACTATTACATTGAGAGAAGCATGAAAAGAAGAGGATGAGTGGACTTTTACCTTAAAATAAAAGAAAATAGGTTTAGGACATCCAATCTACAGGTATTGAGACATAAAATAAACCAAAATAGTAAAGAAGTCAGAAAGAGAAGTGCAGTATTGTTAAGGGCATCCCATCTACATGCAAGAAATATTAAATAAAGTGAAAATGAGTCACTTAGAAGAGGTGATAACTTAGAATAAAAAATAACAATCCAATAAATGAAGCATACCCACCCAAAAAAGGATCTCTATTCATTTTAAAGCCTACTACTAAGAAAGAGAACATGAATAGGAGGACTAAGAGGATCAATACACACATCGAAGAGGTGAGTCCTTCTAGTAGGTTTTCTTGTTAATGTTTGTTTATAAAAACCCTAATAAGATTAGGGTTTTTGATAATACTAGAAAACCCTAATAGTATTAGGCTTCTCCTAATACTATTAAGGTTATGAAAATCCTAATTGAGAATAGGCTTCTCTTATTAATATTTTAAAAATAATAAAATCCTAATAGTATAAAGAGAAGCCTAGTACTATTAGATTTAAGCATACCCTAGTAGTGGTAGGCTTCTCTTAATTCTAGTCGAGTTTATCATAATGATACTAGTTCCTAATAATAGCTTTCTATAAACCCTAAAATTTAAAAAGAGAACAAAAGTAAAAATATTGCCTTGTGTGCGACATGAAGTTGAAAGTAGTGTATGTTGATGTTGAATGTTGATAATCACTTTTCAAGATTACTAAATATCTAGTATATGGTACATACTCCCAATTTAGGAATCAATTGTTGATAATCACATTTCAAAATCTATTATTAGGAGGAGGATGGTGAAGAGATTGTGAAAGAGGATTGCACAGTATACCACACTATTTTGTGATTGTTGGGTGAACTTGAGAAGTACTATAACCATCCTAAGAACTTGAAGTGGATAAAATTTACATGTATCAAAATTAACCCCCTATGAGGTGGAGGACGGTGGTGAAGAGATTTAAGAAAAATAATTACAAAGTATGCCAAACTATTTTTTCATTGGATGAAACTTGGGAAGGAGTACAAGAACCCTGAAAGAGCACTTGGAAAGTGGAGTATATTTACAAGTGTTAAATTCCCCCTCCCATAAGATATAGGAGGATGATATCATGGATGACATGCTCACTTACCATGATGGTTGTGATGGATTTTTAGGTCATCATGATGGTTGTGACTCACCATGATGGTTGTGCCAGATTTCTTTCTCACACGATGCAAGGTTTTTTGTTCTCTTTTTAGATGAATAAATATGTGAGGGCATCTTTGCCCAAGATCATGACAAACAATGATGAATATCCTATGGACAACATGAATTGCTCCTTGCTGCACTATATTGGCCATAGGGGGAAGCAAGAGGACTTTATTAAAAGCTAAATAATGCACATTGATGGAGCCTTCTTAACATCTAAGAAATTGGGAGGTGTATTGGCAATCTTATGTAATGAGCACATAAACGTTTCACATTAAGGAAGGAGGTACAAATCGCAATTGGGTCCAATAATAAAACTTTAATTATCTTTTACAGCACATACCTTGAGAAGAATTATATAAGACTTAGCTCTATGCATATTCAAGATATGACTAGCTTAATGGATAGTTCAATGCATAGTTCAATGCACACAACACTATACATAGCTCAATGGATAGTTCAATGCACACAACACTATACATAGCTCTACAACTCCATGCATATGCAAGCTATGCCTCTATGCATAGAGCTATGCATTTGATATGCATTACTTGAATACATATTCATAGAGTCATGCATAATACATAGAGCTATGCATTCTTTGAATGCATTATGCATTTAGCTATACATAATGCATAAGAACAACTTTTACATAAAGAACTTGTATGCATAGAGCATAGAGCTCTATGTACGCATAGATCATAGAGCTTTGTGTTTGCATATACATCAACATGTTACATGCTAAGAGCTCTATGTGTATAAGTATGATCATAGAGGTCTTGCAGCCGGAGTACAACATAGATCTCTTAGTAGAAACAAGAAAAGCTATTAAGCACCCACGACGCACCATAAGCATGAAAAGAAAAGGAACAGTTCACTCTTACCTCAAGACAAGAAAAGATAACGTTTAGGAGATAAAAGTATTAAGAGAAACAAAAAAATAATCAAGTTTAGGATATCTCCATGGAAATGAGATCTCTCTTTTAGTTCATAAACATACATACAAGATCTATAACTCTATGCATAGAGCTCAATGCACATAGGTTCAATGCATTAAGCTCAATGAAAATGAGAGTCCCTTTTACCCATTAAAACTATGCTATGGCATGTTGTGTAACACCCTCCTATGGTTCTTCTCCATGTCATCATCCGCACTTGGTCGTGCCACTTGCTTATGAAGCGCATATGTCTGAACATGCTCAATTGTTATACGACGTTATTGTATGTATTGGCCCTTGCATCGATCACATATACAATGAATGTTTTCTCTCAACCAAGATTTGGAGCCAATTTCCAACCCTTGATCACCGTCAGACATCTGAAACCAAGCTAAAATTGATTATGTATTAGTAAAAAAACACATGAGCTATCCAAAATTGGACAAAACGTTTCATAGGGTTTTACTGCTAAGCAGTGTTCATAGTAGAAAACTTTTGCTGCCCATCAGCAAAATTAGCAGCAACCTGGAAACTGAGACTTCTGCCTAATTTACCGTCAACGATGCTGATGGAATTTTTTATGGCCAAGGTGATATGCCCTATGAGGATGCTCATCCCAACCCCAAGAAGAATAAAATAATGTATTGGGTATAATTCAAAACCTTGAGAAGCTTGGGATCTTGCATGGGCAACTGTGTATTCGTAACTCAATGTAATCAACTGCTATTAGCTTTGTTGCATGGTGGCTAGCGGACATAATTAGTTAGAGTAGGTGAAAGCATGCATGGAGATAAGGGAATACCCTTATCTCAAGGTAGTTTTTGCAATTAAATAATTAATGATGATCTTGTGAATATTTGAGAATACATGTTTGATTTCCTTCTCATCATTTGAGAAAATTTCTTTTGATCCGTTGTTTGTTTCCTTCATCTACTCAAGATTCAGGCTTATTACTTGGTGATAAGATTGCAGGTGAGAGCTAACTCTGGTTGAGTTGGCTTGGGACAGTTAGGATTGATTCTGAGTCATCCAGGCATCAGAATGATTAGTAGGTGGTATAGAGATGTTGTTCTGACTAGTATTAGTTGAGGGAAAGTGATTCTGTACATCAGCCCCGATAGTTTTGGACCTATCTGAGGATATCAGATAGAAAGCTTGTTATTTTACAATGTTTTTAAGATAACAGTCTGACACAACAGATCAGTCGATTGCTTCTGAGGCTTAGATCTGGTGTTATTTAAGTTATTTGAGGTCCCTATGGGGTCAGCTCTGACACAAAGGAGTTTTTGTCTTTGTGAGCTAGGTAGCTTGCTTAGTTGGGTAGTTTTTGCCCATTTAGAGGTAGCTGTGAGCTAGTAGCAGTCCAGAGAGAACCTGGGAGGTGATATCTTGCCTAGTTGAGAAGTCTCTTAGGGGTTATAGCTATCAGAGGACACTTTGGGAAGTGTCAGAATTGCTATTGACTTTGGAGACAAAACAACTTTCTAGTAGAATACAGAAGCACACCCTGGAGGAGGAATATTAGAAGATAGTTAGAACAGTGTCAACAGTGTCAACAAGACAAAACAACTTTTTAGTAGAATATAGAACACCCCTAGAGGAGGAAGATTAGAAGATAGTCAGAACAGTGTCAACAAGACCATAGGGAATGCCTTTGGAGTGTGGATATTAAGTCCGGGGACACCAGGGAGTCATAGATGACATTGGAGAATGAAATCTAGACTGGGAGAGCCCCGAATTCAAAAACAGATGACAGTAAGTGTTCTAGCTTGTCTGGGGAGGCCAAGAGAGTATATTGTTAGACAGACGTCAATTGCTTACATTTGAAAGGTTTTCAGATATGTTTTTGAGGCTAGTAGATGGGAGAGGAAACCTTGGGATTCTGAAGAGAAAATTACGTATGAGATAAAGAGAAGGATTTGGAGGCAAGATCTGAGCATTTGTGTGCCCACTAGAAGTGTGTATGATCAACTAACAGCCATCTGTGTGGTCAGGAGAGGGTGTTAGGTGATAGATCAAAGACAATTGAGGTCATTGTTGACTATAGAGGACAACTGAGTCAGCATTTGAAGTCATTAGGGTGGTTGGGAGGGTAGTGAAGTATCCCTTTAGAGAAGATGATTACCAGGGGATAGAGGCTGGGTGCTCTGGTGCCTGTTGTTGTTGTTTTTGATGGGGTTTGGTGCTATCACAATAGACTCCTCTCATGGTGGTATGCTTCAAATGGATCTATAGAGGTAGTGTTTCTGAAGCCATCATTGTTTTGGTGCATTCCACGGAGGAGGGATTGACAGCATCCTTCAGGCTGTTGAAGTGTGAGCTATGGCAATGGATGCAATGCTATCTTGTGCTATGTTGCTCTCAGAAGCAAAAGGAGGTTCTAGTTGAGAGTAGACTGGCTATGATTGGTAAGAGGAGGATAGAGGAAGGGAGAACTACCCCAGTTCTAGTGGCCTGCTGATGACCAATTATTGCAAGGTATTAACTAGTTAACTGAACAAATGGAAAATTTAAATTTGAGTTTGTTGCAAGGAGGCAAGAATGCACCTAGGGAAGGAGATAGAGAAGGGATGAGAGGCAGGTGTAGAGGAGGTCCAAACCTAAATGTCTAATGCCTTAACTATATAGAAAGGGGACATATTTTCCCTCAATGTCCTTATCCCAGAAGAATGATTAGAGATGTGTACCCTTTGGCACCTAGAATAGAGGATAGGTCAAATGTGAGAAGGGAAGAGGGAATTCCACATGCACCAGGACCTCAAGTTCAGCCATAGCCTGCAAATGTGCCCAAACTAGGTGAGGTGAATCTAATTGGGAGGAGATGAGGAAGTAGATATGTTAGCCACCAAGAGAACTAGGGGTGCATAAGGTGAAGATGAAGCGGGAGCATCTAGAAGGAAAAAGAGGAAGAAGATTTAGGACAAGTTCAAAGAAGAGACGAAAAAGAGAAGACCCAAGAGACGTATAGGCATAGAAGATATTCTTCTAGGGATGCAAGTGGAAGAATATGACGTGAACAAGGATCTCCAGCAAAAGGGACCTTCTTTTTCTTTGCCCCAACTACTAGAGCTATCCTTCAAACTTAGGAGGACTTGGAGCAAACTGGTTAGTATAAGGATTTCCAAGAAGGAGCAGAAGAAGAAAGCAAGACAACCGAATATTGTACGTGTCAAAGGAGATAAAGATTATATTCCTATCATGGATGCTTGTATAAATAAATTCAAAGTGCCTAAAGTCTACCTTGATGATGGTGCCCAGGTTTGTGTCATGACCCAACAAACTATGGAAGCCTTAAGACTTTAATAATGGCCAATAGTGTAAAGGTTAGATGTGTGGGAGTGGTGAGGAGGTTGCAAGTGACTATCCTTGGGTTGGAAGCTCAATGCATGTCATGCCAGCAAGGAAAGAGGCTTATCCTTTGATTTTGGGAAGACCATGGTTAATTTCAATGAGAATAGGAAGGCACAATTGGTGGAGAGGCACCTGATTTTGGGTCTAGATCATCCTGCTAAAAAGAAAATTAGATATGACATGGCTAAGGGGAGAATTAATCCAAGAGAATTATGTAGAGGATGAAGATGAAGATGCAAAAACCAATTCCAGAGATGGTTCTTAAATAGATGATTCTGAGATAGAAGAGGAAAGCTTAGAGGATGATTAGGGGAAAGTTCCATTTCTAGAACCAGACAAAGATCTCATGTGCATGTCTCTAAGGTTATGTACAAAATAAGGGGAGAAGGTAGCAGTTAAGGTTACACTCACCCCCACCAAAGAGGAAGTTTTATAGAAGATGCTTGCTAAAGATTTGATAGTGGTTGAGAAGAAAGAATACTTGACAATGCTGCATCAGTTTCTAGATCTCTTTATCTCTTCTTATACTCAAATTAGGGGGGTGTGAGTTGTACAACATGAAATACAAACGTGAATCAAATCCAGTGGGGCAAAGATTGAGAAGATTGGGGGTATTGCAGCAACAAGTATTGAGAGAAGAGGTGAGTAAGTTGTTGAAGGCAGGTTTCATTTTTCCAGTTGATAACTGAGAGTGGGATTCTCCAGTTGTGATTACTCCCAAGAAGAATGGGAAGTGGAGATTTTGCATAGACTTTAAGCCCTTGAATGTTGTGACCAAGAGGGACCATTACCCATTGCCTTTTCAAATGAAATCTTACATAGTGTAGCTGGGCATGAGAGGTACAATGTTTGTGATAGATATTCTGGTTATTTCCGAATCTCTACAGCCCCATAGGATCAAAAGAAAACTACTGTCATTACACCATGGGGGTGCTTTTCATATAGGGTGCCCTTGGGATCACTAATGCACCTGCTACTTTCCAAATATATATAAACCTGGTGTTTGAGCCTTATTTCAGGTCCTTCATCAGAGTATTCATCATTGATGAACACCATATTAGTGAATTTGGGAATTTCCCAGTTCCCATTTTTGAATACTTAAAAAAGGGGACATGGATAACATGTTTGTAAGTTTCTCAAAACCCTATCATATGACCTATCGTTGGAAAGCGCTTGAAAAATGGAATCTAAAGAGCTATAAAGCGCTCATTTTGGATTAGTGGTGCTCAAGTTATGGTTAATCCAAACTTTTGACCACGTGTTCCAAACTTGTGGGAAATTCCCATATTCCCCAATATGGTGTTGATGATTTCTGTATATATAGTCACAGATTGGTTAACTGTGAGAAGGTGAGGATGGTATTGAAGAGGCTGGATGAACTAGGTGGACAGCTAAACCTTACTTAGAAATGTAGTTTTTGAGAATGTAATTGAGGCAGACCATGCAAAGGTAGAAGCTTTGTGACTATTAGAGGCATCTTAGAATGTGAAACAACTTATGACATTCACACATAAGGTTAGATATCTTGCCAGATTTATTCATCTTCTTTCTTACTCTTTGTACCCCTTTTACAACAAGCATCCCAAAAGGATCCTTTTGTGTGGCAAGCATTGGAAGAGGATGCCTTTCTATCGGTTAACGAAATTTTGAGCACTTTGCCAGTTGTGATGCCCCCAGATTAGAGTAAGGAATTCTTTATGAATCCTAGTGTGGGAGAAGATGACATAGCTGCAATGCTAGTGCAGCAAGGAAGAGAGCATTCTTATATGAGGCTAGTATATTTTGTGAGCAAGATAAAGAGAGAGGTGGAGAAAGGACTTATTCTAAGACAGAGCTTGTAATGATAGTTGTGGTGTTTTCCCTAAGAAAGTTTAGGTCTTACTTACTTCCTAATCCTTTCACATATTGACACATTATGCTTTCTTCCCCATTTGATTCAATCTGATCTTCCATCAAAGAGACTGTCTAAATGGCTAGTTGAGCTGCAAGAGTTCCAATTCACTTGCATAGTGGAGGATAGTTCAAGGCTACTTTGGCAGTTATTTTGACTTATAGATAGAACCCTTAGGTATTAAGGGAAGAAACTTTGAAGAATAAGAAGGTACCCAAGTGGCAAGATCCTGAAGGTAAATCTATCCAATGCTTTTACTCTATTTTTTGATGGAGCTTTTAATAAGAGCTCAGGGGTAGTAGCCTATCTTTTGCTTTTGCACAGTAACATTGTATATATTATGATCTTGAAGTTTTAGCTGATCACTCCCCCCCCTTCTATCTCTTACTTTTGTATTACTTTTAATAATATTAAAGCTACACACTATTTCCACTTTTTTTTTATAGCTTAGGGGTAGGGGGTAGCTAGTGCTAGGGTTGTTTTGTCAAATCCATAAGGTAGTGTAATATATCAAGAAGGAACTAAGTTACAAGTGCAAACCAGCAATGAATCTCAGTATGCCACCTTAGAATATGGACTCCAACAGTGTCAAGAGATAAGGATTAGTAGACTGATTATTAAAGGAGACAGTTTATTGGTGATTAGACAACTTCAAAATGTCTAGAAGGCTAAGAATCCCAAATTGAAGGAGTGGAGCTTTCACATAAGAAATATGCTACAAGGGTTTCAAGAAGTTCAAGTTCAACATGTGAAAAGAGAATAGAACCAAGCTAGAAGACAGTTTATTGGTGATTAGACAACTTCAAAATGTCTAGAAGGCTAAGAATCCCAAATTGAAGGAGTGGAGCTTTCACATAAGAAATATGCTACAAGGGTTTCAAGAAGTTCAAGTTCAACATGTGAAAAGAGAACAGAACCAAGCTACAGACACATTAGCAAGGGGTTTAGGCAACGATTTGGATACATATGCTATAGTTGTAATCGACCCTAGTTATGTTGGAAGGGAGAGTTTACATGAAGTGGAAGAGTTCTTGCATACACATATGGTACCTTCAAGTTTATCCAGAAAATAAAAGTATGGTTTCATCATCAGAAGGGCTCTGCAGTACAGTATTGTTAGCGATCACTTGTACGTGAAAGGCAAGGATATGGTTTTGAGAAAAGGGCTCTCTTTGCCATAATGGCTACATGTCATGAAGGGGTTTGTGGAGGGAACTTTTCCCTGAAGTTGACTTTGAGGAAAATTCTTACTCTGCAAGTTATATGTGGCCAAGTGTGAGTGTGTGATGTCTACCATTGGTGTAGAAGCTATGATCCATGTTAGAAGCAAGGAAAGAGAGTATTGTACCGTGAGTTGAGGAAAATCATTATTTCATATGGAGCTTTTGAGAAATGTGGTTTAGCTACCATTGGCCCTCTACCCACAATTGCCAGGAGTAGGACCTATATCTTAACTCGATTGGATTATCTTAATGGATGGTGGGCTGAGGCTATATGTGTAAGAAGCATTACTGCTAAGCAAGTAGCTAGGTTTGTTTTTGAGGATATTTGTGCCAGATTTGGTATGCCCTTGGAGCTATTGACTGGTCAAGGACCTAGTTGCAGAGACCAGATTGGTAAGGAGCGTATGCAGAAATTGTACTTTACTCATAGGTTCTCAACCCCCTATTATCCATAGTGTAATGGGTTGGTTGGGAGGTTCAATGGGGAGTTATGTACCATGTTAACCAAATGTCTAGAAAAACATCCCAAGCAATGGGACTTACATGTAGCTTCAACTATGTGGGCATATAAGAAAAGAGTGAGAATAGATACAGAGTTTTCACCATACCATCTGGTTTTTGGAAAGGAAGCCCTATTCCCATTAAAGTGGAAATCCCCAGTCTGTAGTTTCTATTAAAGCATCGAGGGAAAGACATAGATGAGTATCAAGAGAGGTTATTGGATCTTCAGAAGTTATAGATGGCAAGGGAAAAAACTTTGGATCATTACATCTAGTTGAGAAACAAAAGAGGAGAGTTTTTCAATGAGACAATGAAGGATAAAGAACAACGAGTCATGAAAAATTTTCACGAGTTGTGAGTTGTTGTTTACAACAAGCTATCTTTATTTTTCACTAGTCCTAAATATTGATCAATTTTGCAATCTTTTGGAGGCATTAAAGAGAATTGTTTTTATAACTTTTACAAAATAAGCATAGTTTTAAACTTCTTTTAAAAAATAAACATATTGCTAATTTAAATGTGAAAATTACCACTTTTCATGTCAAATAACAAAATGGAAAAAACAAGGTCAATATAAGATCTAATATTCTTTAAAACTACTAATAATTCACGCATGTCGATGTAATGTATAATACATTCTTTACTTAGAATTACAAAAATATACTTTTTCTTCTCTAAAAATTTAACTAACTTCATCCCAATCATTGCACTTCATCCTATTCATTTTACTAGAGCATATATTTGATGATAAGATACGTAGGTATATGGAGTCCATGGTTATAGAAGAGGCTTATTAAAAGAAACGATTTCCCTAGATTCAAATAGAAAACCAAGAATCCAAATGATCAAATTCTAGACGGTAGTGAGTACTACAATTTATCAGTTTACTTCATTTTGATCTATAGTCTTTGTAAAAAATAGTTTTTAGCTTATACCAGTTAGATTTTGAGCCATGAAAATGACAATAGCTGTTGTTTTGAAAAATTGATGATTATTTGGATTCCAAAATCCACTTTGTTGACAGAGTGGATTTTGGAATTCAAACTTCTGGACACACACTGTCCACTTTGTTGACAGAGTGGATTTTGGAATTCAAACTTCTGGACACACACTGAAGTTTCTATCGTGGCAATGAAATTTCGATTTTAAAAAAGAAAAATTTTGGTCCATAATGAGCAAAAATTAGCATCGTCACAGGACATATCCCCCTGGCCATAAAAACTTCGATCATCTTTTGCAAAACCCCCCCATGGTTGAAGCATTTACGCTCAACCACTTGCTATGGATTCTCTGAAACAATATTCAACAAACAATATCTTCAGCTCCCAGCAATCTTCTTCATGCTCCTTTTCATCACATTAGACAAATCTTCATCCCTTGTCTCTTTATTCCTTTGGATTGTCATGACTCTGCACCAATATGGCTTCAATTTGTATCCATTTACTCTCCTTGAATGAATTAGATCATCTAGGTTTGGAAGCTGGCAGGTTCCATTCTCATACCTGTGTACAACTTTAAAAGGGCCTTCCCATTTAATTTGGATTTTTTTAAATGAAAAGTGTTATCCAACTTGATATTATGCCTAAGCACCACATCCCCTTCGTTAATGCCTTTAACAGCGAGTCATGAAAAATGACAACAAAATCATGCAAACAATAACTCAACTCCATTTTTGGGAAAAAAAAACAAACATAACAAGACAAAGCACCTACAGACGCGCACACAGACGCGTTTACTCAACTTAAAAAAAAACTTATGAGCGCGTCTATTTCCATGTCTATTAGCGCGTCTCTAGACCCGCGTCTAAAGGCACGTTTAAAAGGTACCAAATAGATGTGCCTTTATACGTGCTTATATATACACATAGAGACGCGCAAATAGACGGTCGGGGAGAAATTTGAAAAACATACAGATGCGCTTTTAGACGTGCTTATATAGGCGCATACAGATGCTCATATAGACGCGTAAATAGACGATCGGGGAGAATTTAAAAAACATACAAACGCATGTATAGATGCGTTTATACACGCAAACCAGACGTAGAGTAGACGCATTTATAGACGCTCAAATAGACGCATCTTGAATAGACAAACGCGTATATAGACGCGTTTAAAGACGCGCTACAAAATATTTTTTAAATTTTGTGCGCTTTAACAGAATGCTGTGTATGTTGTGTATGCTATGTAGTTACAGGAATCCCATTTCCACATTGTGTAATTCAATTCTCACAGCTAATCGCATTTTAACAGAATGCTGTGTATGTTGTGTATGCTATGTAGTTACAGGAATCCCATTTCCACATTGTGTAATTCAATTCTTACAGCTAATCGCATTTTAATTAGCACTCTTGTAAGCACGTCTATAGCCGACATTAATTACAATTCTAAATAAAACATTATAACTCCGAAACAATTAGTTACAAGGCATTAATTGATAGCTCAAAAAGTGCTTGTATGTACATATAGCACGAAGCTAAGCCACGTCCTGTGGCTTCAAGTACCAAAAATAAGAGGAGTGTATATATAAGAGGCACGAATCCAAGCCACTGGCTAAGTAAAAAAAAGAATAGCTAGCACTACTCCTCGCTCCCTTCTGTGCTCCCTTCTCCGCCTCCTTCTTCCTCGTCTTCTTCCTCGTCTTCTTGTGCAGGGTCCTGTAAACAAGGGACAATATATATCAATGTATGAAAAATCAAATCTTTATTCATAATATTGACATTATTTAATTACTTTCAAATACCTCGAGGGACTCTCCAGTAGCCCGGATATACTGCTCCTCAGTAATCGACCCATCATTATAGAAGTGCCTCCATGTATCTCCTCTCTGTGATGGTGGCGGTGGTAGGCTGTCTCGATAGGAGTAGGGTACCTGCCCACGATATCAAGCTACAAGATTACACAATTTGCAGAGGGGTTACCTCCTAATATACTACATAAAACAATATAATTTGAGATCGATACTTACAAACTGGGCCTCCCATGATTCAACACCGCCTGCTCCAAAATGCACGCTTCCATATCGCTCCATTTGGATCCTTCATGCTTCCACGTGCTTTAGACTGGGTTCCTCCTTCACTGACTTCATTGCTTTCTTCCACTCACGCTTGTGAGCGGTGTGGGGCGGGCCTCTTAGTGGTTGACCTCCCTGGAGCCTGGCAAGCTCCGCTAGTGCATGCCTCTTAAGCGAAGATCTTTTATTGCTAAGTATCGAAACAATCTTTGACTTGGCCCATTTATCTATGAACTGAACATTGGGGGGGTTAGGATACCTAGAGCGAACAACAGCGAGGGTCTCATCAGCTAACCTCTTTGGTTGATCTTTGTAGTGAATAAAGCAATCTCTATAATTGTTAGCAATTACAGAGCGCATGAAGGCCATGATGTCCTTCCCCCGTGCATCCATCAAGATGCCTCCTGTCTTAGTGTGATGTCATAGTAGATCGTACCATCACCCAGAGGCACGTCTTGATCATCTGAATCATTCTCACCCCCACCACCACCCCCCCAAAGCACTGTGCCATGCATCCCCACCGCTCTCCCTGCTACTACGCCTGCTTACTGTGTCATGTCGAGCTACTACGCTGGCCACGTATAGCTACTGGAGAACCAAGTCTCGACTGCACGGGAGTACGACGACGGCTCTTCGAGGCAGAACGGCCTCCTGACAGCATGGGGTAAGGGACATAGGATGGCATGGGGGAAGGGTCTCAGCTATGTAGCCGGCTGGGCTGTGTTGACTCCACTGGTGTGGGGTTGGGGTGGTTTGGAGTCTGTAGTGCCGACTCCTGGGGGGTGTTTAGAGTATCGATCATGTAGTCGTATAACTCCGTAGGACTAGGAGGGTGCCCCAAAAGGTTATATAAGTCCCGAAAGATGGATTCTCGAGGGTCAGGTGAGCCTGAAGCGCTTCCTGGCCACATGATGAACTGGAAAAAAGAACAAAAGAAGATTACTGGATGAACTGAGAAGAGAAAAAGAAGAGAAAAAGAGAGAAAAAGAGAGAAAAAGAGAGAAAAAGAGATAAGGAAAGAGAGTCGAAAAGGCATGCACAACGGGGATAAAAGAGAGAAGAAAGGAGAGGAAAAGAGAGGAGAAAAAGAGCGGATAAAAGAGAGAAAAAGAGAGGAGAATAAAGGAAAAAAGAGGTAGATGCAAGAGAGAAAAAGAGAGGAGAATAGAGGAAAAGAGAGGAAAATATAGAGTGCAATCTATTTTTTCAATCATGCTTTCCCTTACTATCATTAACACTAGTTTGGTACCAAAACAGGACACTTGAGTGTCCTTTTTTGGGGGTTGCGAAAAAAACTCAAACTCCTAATGTAAGCTTTAAAAACCAAAATGATTCATTGGGCATGTAGAACATAACCCTATGCTTATGTAAAAAATGCTAAACATATAAAATGCCTTTTTATTTGGAAGTACATAAGCAACAAAGTAGCATATGTCTTGAAAATGAACATTTTTCAGGATTTTTCCAAATATGCAAGCATCATTCTCTCAAAAAAAAATCCAATGATATCAATAGCATTTTTCCTAAGATATTTTGATAGCATACATTAGGCCAAGGAGGTAGAAGTTCACCCAAAAAATCATTTTCCTTTCCTAGAATTTTTTCCAAAAAAGTTACAAAAGTAACGTGTATTATCAAAACTCAATCACGCCACTAAAAAATAATGTAGACCTATTAATGAGAATGTTAATTATTGGTTTTCATGCTTGAGATGAGATAAATAAGCCATAATTTGATGTGTATGACACTAACTTAGCCTCCACTTAAGTAGGTTCTTATCGCCTAGTTCTAAAAAAACTGTAAAAAATAAAAATGTAAAATTTGATCATCTTTTTATCAAAAACTAATCATAACTATGCTTGCACAAGTAGTCTACACCTATAGTCATAGCAAATAATGCACTTACACAGCTTTCTCCTTGATGAAAATCAAAATTAGGCTCATAATAAATTAGACAATTTATGTATTAAACAGGTTGCGCAAAAGGCCATATATGAGAAGAGGCCCAAAAAGTGGCTATAAAGTTTTGAAAAATTTAAAACAAAGTAGTATTTACCCTATATAACATGGGTGCACCTCAAGTTTTACATTATTAGCTTGCATATGAAAGGAGAAAAATTCATGCTCCACATGTATAAAAAAGGTCATTTCAATATTAGCGAGTCAAAAATTTATCCAATAATTGTCGTTTTTGATGATTCTAGGATTTAGTTTACATCATGGGCTTTCTATCAAGCCAAGTTTCATGATCAAACTATGTCCCTTCTAAAAGTGTCATTGCTAGCTTTGAGGGAGCCAATGGAGCCATGGATGATTATTGTGGCATAATCCAAGATATTATTAAGCTTGACTTTCGACGCTTCTTTGTGTATGTTTTGGATGAAAAGTGGTTTAAGGACATGGTGGAAAGAGGCCCTAATGCAACAATCAAACGCCATGCAAGTGGCTTTGTAAATATTGACTCCACAAAGTTTTGGCAAATTAAGGACACACTAGTACTACCGACAATGTGAACAGGTACTGTACACACATGTAAAAGTACACTTTTAAATATTTGATACTTCGATGCAAGGAAAATAACATGATTGTATTTGTGTCTGAATTAGGTTGTCTATCAACCAATGGTGGATAATAATAGATGGTGGCATGTCATACCTATTATGCCATGTTCCAAAGTGATGTATAGTACATTTACGAATATGGAGCGTACGGAGGATGATCATGGCCATGGAGATGATGATGACCGTGATACGAGAGAGGAGGATGATCATGAAATAGGAGATACAGATATTGAGGACATTACCCCCATGAGGATGAGCCTACCATTGGTGATGCTGATTTCGATGAGCACATGAGTAGCACAAGTAGTAGTGGGTTGAATGTATTTGTAGATCTAAACACTTGTTTGGATTTTGAAGTAGATAGTTTGGCAAGGGTTGATCTCATTGAGGATGAGATTGAACCCTAGCCCATCATTGATATTGGCTAAACTATTTTACATATTGTCTCATTCTCCTCACCTCACTTAATTTTTGTATATGTGGGTTTGCAAAAAAGCATTGATGTTTTTGTTAAAATTATGTGCTTTGGTAATCATGGGTAATTTTTGGAAAGCAGTGATGTACATTTACCAGCCTACATCAAAATCTCTTTTTTTGTACTCTGTTTTGCGTCTAAATACGCGTCTAATTCTTAGTGTAGACGCACTAATAGATGCTCTAATACATGCGTAAATAGACGCGCTAATACATGCGTAAATAGATGCACTGTTAGACGTAGTGTTAGATTCTCAGTGTAGATGCCCTAATAGATGCGTCAATACACGTGCAAATACACGCGCTATTAGACGCCCTATTAGACGCGCCCGTAATTCAATTCAAGAAATGCCTATAGACGCGCCCGTATCAAGCGCGTCTATAGTTTCTTTGTGTTGTTGTTAAAATTTAGCTTTTTTTCAAATTTATGGAGACAAAAGACACATTTTCATGTCAAACATTAAAAAAAACACTACTTTTGAAAGAATGCATAAAACAGTACTTACATTTTACTCTAAACCCAAAACATCAAATTGAAAAAAGAATTACAAAAGAAAAGAAACTCTTCCAATCAACTAGGAGAGTCATTGGACCTTTTGCTTAAAAATATCAATTATTTTCTGGTGCAAGTGTTCAGAGTCTTTAACTCAAATCCATACACAAGAATTTCTATATCATGCAAATTAAGCATGTTGACATGTCGACAAATTTCACTTTGCTTTCCTTTTTTTACTTTGTTTAATCATCTCTAGATCATACTTTCCCTTGAGCATGGATAAGTTTTGTACCAATACACATTTCTACATGGCATGTTATATGTAGCATGTTATCAACAAACTGATATATGATAAAATTGACGTTACTTTTAGACCCAATATAATTTGATGAAACTCTTACATGGGGCTAGAGTATTGTCTAAGAATATTATTATTTTTTTGTATACAAAGTTGATCCAATGGTTAATTTTAAGCAAATTTTGATATGAAGACATGTAGGTATATGGAGTCCATGGCCATAGATGAGGTTTATTGAAAGTAAAACTGTCTCAAGATTTAGATAGAAATCCAATGATCCAAACGGTCAAATTTTAGACAGTAGTGAGTACTATAATATATCAGTTTACTTGATTTTGATCTAATAGTTTGATTTAGAACTAGAGTCTTTGCAAAAACACAGTTTAGTTTATAATAGTTAGATTTTGAGCCATGAAAATGATAACATGTCGTTTTGAAAAATTGATGGAAATTTGGATTCCAGAATCCATTTTGTTGACAAAGTGGATTCTGGAATCCAAATTTCTATTTACAGTGACGTTTCTATCATGGCATCGAAATTTTTATCCAAAAAAGAAATTTTTTTGTCTATAATGAAAGAAAATTTCACTTTTATTAGATGAAAAATTTAGTCTGTCGATGGAAAAAAATTTCGTCAAAAAATCCTATTGACAGAAAAAATGTCCGTCGATGAAAATTTGGACTCCATAATGCACTTGGATTCTGGAATCCAAATTTATCCATAAAAGTGACATCCCAACCCCAAAAAGAATAAAATAATGTATTGGGTATCATTTAAAACCTTAGGAAGCTTATGATCTTGCATGGATGGCTACGTATTCATAACTGGATATAATGAGTTGCTATTAGATTTGTTGCATGGTGGCTAGCCGACAGAACTAGATAGAGTAGGTGAAAGCATGCATGGAGATGGGGTATTGTTGCACATGAAGATAAATGGGGGATGGAGTTTTTTTGGTGAGAACTTTTGTATGAGAGAGTTGTGTGAGAGCCTTGGTGTTATGCTAAGGGAGCTTGCTTTGGTCTTGTGAGTTTGATTTGAAGTTTCTTATCCAAGGGATTCTTCTGTGTTGATAGCGACATGGGTTTGTGAGAAAAGACTAAGGTGTGTCTAGAGCAAGGAGTTGCAGGAGTGGGAGAGGGTTCTTTGTGGTGGATGGTGTCCTAGAACCTCCCAGGGAGCACTACTATTAGAACTTGGACCAATCTTGAGGATTTCTCAAGCTTTCCCCATTGTACCAGAGCCAGTGAAGCCTGCATATACTTTCTACAATTGAATGATTGATGATGATCTTTTGAATATTTTCTTATGGTCATTTGAGAGAGTTTTTTTAATTTCCTATTTGTTTCCTGCTCAAGATTGAGGCTTATTACATGTTACATAGTCTTCTTTGAATATGCAGAGGATCAAATTATGTGATATAAAGGTTTTCTTATATGTTTTGGTATAATTATATTATGTACGGAAGGAGTTCTTTGGTGATAAGGCTGCAAGTGAGAGCTAACTCTGGTTGAGTTGGCCTTGGAATAGTTAGCCTAAGTTAAGGTTGATTCTAAGTCATCTAGGCATTAAAATGATTAGCAGGTGGTATAGATATGTTTTTTGAACTAGTATTAGTTGAGTGGAAGTGATTCTTCACATTAGCTCTTATAATTCTAGGCCTTTCTTAGGACAACAGACATAAAGCTTGTTATTTTATAGTGTTTCTGAGGTAGCATTCAGACACAACAAGTCATCTGACTACTTTTGAGGCTTGGAGATAGTGTTATTTAATTCCTTTCCCTTTGGGGTCAACTAACTCAAATGAGTTAGAATCTATGTCAACTAGGTCAGCTTGGTTAGTTGGGTAGATTCTGCCCATTCGAAGGCAATTGTTGTGAGCTAGTAGCATGATGCTAGAAAAGAACCTGGGAGGTGATAGATCTTTCCTAGTTGAGAAGTCTCTGAGGAGTTATAGGTATCCCATGACACTTTGGGGAGGAGTATCATAATTGATGTTGATTTCAGAGGCAGAATAGTTGTGTAGCAGAATTCGAAAGAAAAGACTGGAGAGGAGGAAGGTCAAAAGACAGTCAAAAGAGTCTCAATAGGACCATTAGGAAGGCCTTGGGAGTGTGGATATTAAGTCCATGGATAGCAGAGAGTCATACAGGACAATGAGGAATCAAATCTACATTGGGAGAGCCATCCTAGTTCGGAGACAGGTGTGATAGTAAGTGTTCAGACTTGTCTAGGGCTACCAAGAGAGTTTATTGTCAGACAGTAATAGGATTTAGTCATCAAATATAGCACAAACATTATGTTGAAGTTGAACTGATTTGTACAAAGTCTTTGATCCTCATCAGTTCCTTGTTCATACGGACAATCAGTACCCTTTTGCACTTGTCCCATCACCCTACGACACTTCAGTACTCTTCCCACACTCAGTAGCTTCTAAAAGCGTTTGACACTCAGTACCTTATTGGTAAGGATCAATAAACACCATATTAGTGAATTTGGGAATTTCCTAATTCCCATTTTTGAATGCTTAAAAAAGGGGACATGGATAACATGTTTGTAAGTTTCTCAAAACCCTATCATATGACCTATCATTGGAAAGCGCTTGACAAAAGGAATCTAAAGAGCTATAAAGCGCTCATTTTGGATTAGTGGTGTTCAAGTTATGGTTAATCCAAACTTTTGACCACGTGTCCCAAACTTGTGGAAAATTCCCATATTCCCCAATATGGTGTGTATAGCATAATTAAGTAGTATTGATTGAATTTTTTGTGTGTAGCTCATGGATGTATTGATGCTTGTTAATATAGATCACATGTTTCACAAAAGAAATACTTTTGATGGAGTCTCAAAACATATAGGCATAACACCAAGAGTCACTTGTTCCACAGAATAAAAATCTATTGATTGAGTTTGAAAACATGTGGACATAACACCAATAAGTTACAAACTGCTATTCATGTTTACTTGTCCATTTATGGTTTCTAAATATCTTCGAATCCCTCCATTGTCTATGTCTCTCTGCTGCCATTGAATTGTCCAAAATTTGTCTTCATCTTTGCTTTTGGGCTAGAATAAAAGCAAGCTTGACTTTGGAACTAGCAACTTTTCTTTTAGCATGCAGCCTCTGTAGAATGCCTCGGTAAAACCATTGGAAGACTTCCTTCAGACTATTTGCCTTTTGACTCCCTCCATAGTGTTGTGTGTGTCTGAAAAATGCATTACGTGCCATGTAGTGAGACTTCTCCATGCCTTGGGTAGACCAAATTACTGGGCATCCATACTTTTTGACAAAATAGGGAAGGTGGTTGTAGATGATATGATGTTTTCACAGAGACATAAGAATGCATAGTAAGTTATAAAAAAAAAGAGGATCACACTTAAGTAAAAGAAGAAGACATCACTTTACCATGTAGCGAGTTATATTGCAGGCTGTCCACGTGTCTTTCATTGACTTCCCAAAATGTTTAATTGCCTCTTCAAAGTTCTTGTAATCACTCTTTGTCCATGTTACATTGTCACAGAACATGAAGAGTTGATCAAGAGTCCTCCACACCTCTGCCTTCACATTTCGTGCTTCCCCATCTGCCTCATGATCTTTCACGGCATTATGGACTTGCTTCCACAATCCATAATTAATCCTTGAAACTATTCTACCTTTCCTTACTTGCTTACTACTGTGTTTGGGTTGAGACAAGTCTTGCCTTAACACCACCAATAGAGGGCTTGATTGGTACCTCCTTGCCATTGGTAGACTTTTTAAAATCCTTTGTGATATGAACATCACCTCCATGCAGACCTATATCGGATAACACTTTTTCCAATGCATGAAGAGCATCCTTTCTATTTTTTTCAGGATGGAGTTTCCAAGCAAATCCAATATACAAAAATACCAATTTCTCAATAATTCGACATAGAGCATGTAATGTGCATATGTGAACATTACATAGTGGAATGTCAAGAATGGCCTTGAAGTCAGGGTCAACTTTATCTCTATTAGGTGCTCTCTTCCAGCATTTGGAATCCATTACTTGAGCTGATTCTTTGCAGTAAAGACAAGGAGACTTTGAGCTACCTCCTTTACTAACGTTATACATGCACTTAAGTGTTTTAAGATCCCCCGCCATGTGCCACTCTACTTGAAAATCACCTTTTCCTGCAACATGGAGATTCTCTCCTTGCACTTGTCTTTTAATTATTCCTGGTATTTCCGTGTGGTGAAACACCCAATCTAGTGTTTCATGGTCTTCTGTCTTCACCTGTGATTATAGAAAACAAAAGTCTTACTATAAAAGATTTGAAAACATTGACTAAAATCAAGTACGAAACGAAAAATGATCATACCTGGAACGAGCCTAACCACCATATGTGTTTCTTCGACTGTACACTAAAATACTTCAAACTCGCTTCAGTCAATGATGTATCAAGTGCTCCATTCATCAATGTAATAGTAATCCTTCCATTTTCTTTTCCTTTATAACCTCACACTCATCCTCCAGTTTGATAACAAATTTCAAAACGCCTTTGCACTCCTCAAATGTTATTCCATAAAACTCGACCATTCTTCTTTGAAGTTGTAGATCTACAAATATATTGTTCCAAGGGTCATACACAGTGGTTCTTTTACCACCATGAAATATTTCTTCAATATGGATATATTATCCAATAAACTCATCTATACTTTCATTCAAATGACCTCTTATCCTCCACACGGTTGCTGGATTTGGTAATAAAACTCGTTTAATCCTTTGATCTCTCAAAGTTGAGGATATCGAATGGAAAATTGAACTATATCCCTTCCTGCTAACTCCACTAACATCAAGAGCCTCTTGGACTGTAGTACCATCAACTTAAATATTGGATATAAAGTCCTCTACAACATTGCGTTTGATTGTTTTGTATTTTTTTTCTTCAACCTTTTGCTACACCACAAGAAAGCAATCCTTTCATTTGTTTAACTGGAAGAAGATTGGGATCCATATTTTCTTTTGCAGGCTCCAATAGTTTCCTATAGTAACAACACAATATGCCTATATTATTCAACACTCCCAATCTTGTTTTGCGTTAATGGACAAAATAGATATAGTCATTTGAGAGCATTTTTTAGTATAAAAAATGAAAAATTACAAACTAGCCTTGCTTCCTGAATTCTTTGCTTGCATCCACCAGTCCCAGCCTTCAAATTTGCAATGTTTTTAATCTTCCTGCTTCGTTGTCTGTCTCCAAGCACTGTTCTCTTCCTTCTTGCTCTTGTCAACTCGTACATCATTTTATATGTTTCTGCAAATGCAGACTATTCTAAAATATAACCAAGAAGTCCATTTTGTACATCGCCCGCAAACCTCAGTAGTGTGGTTGGATTGACAAATGGAGGTGTAGAGTTTTTTACTAGACATTTTGGATATATGCTTCCATCGCACCATAAGTCAATATGTTGAAGCCCTTCTCTTCTCATATTTTCCCGTTGTTGAGCATTCAGCATCGTATCCTTTCGTCTTTTTTGTGCTGGAGCATATTGTTCTTCTAAGTCGATGTGAAGATGGTGTAATCGCTTCTTCTGAGATTGTGACTCATTAGTATCGGCCATTTTTTGTGCTTGTGAGGTTGCAAAGTTTGCTTGTCAATCTCATAGTCTTTTTGTAACATGAATCGTGGAAGTGTGGCGGTATCCATGCAATCATTAAGTTCAGTGATGGATTCTGCACACGTCGTCAAAAGAGATGCGGAATCTTCGGAAAAAAAAAACTAAGGAGATATTTAATGCAAAATCGTGTTAGTTAGACAAAAGATTATCTTATTCCTTTTTGAACTGACAGTTTGGTAGTCCTTTTACTGACAGTTCTAAGCCACGTTTCCATATTTTATTATTTTTGAGGTCTTTTAGGAGAGAAATAAATCGAAAAATAGTGAATTTCTTACAGGGCCCCAAAATGAGCTCCCTTTTTCCCTAATGCCAACTCGGCCAAGAAATCCTCTCAATCCTCATTAGTATTCCCATGAAACATAGATAAGATAGCATTGCAGCCATCTCCATAGCTGACACTTCAACATCCTGAAGGGTGCTTTCAAAGCCCATTCTCCACCACAAAGGCAGCAAAACAATGATGGCTTCCAAAAACACTACCTCTATAGCTCTGTTTGAAGCACACCACCATGAGAGGAGTCCGCACACCTGATGATATGCACTCCATATGCATATGATCGAGAGGTCATAGGGGTCTCTACATATGAGACATGGGTAGATAGGCAACAAATATTGACTATTTTGACCAAGAAAGAGAACTTGAAACTACCCTGTGACTCTTTGGACCACGACATAGGATCGAGAAAGCTATAGAACAACCCAAATTTCATCTTGGACATAGATAGAAATATTGCAGAATTTCACCACTATGCAATCCTTAGCTTTCCCAAAGGGATACTTCACTACACAAGGGTTCTGGAAGAGATGATGCGTTGGCCCATTACATGGGTCGTATTGCACCTCAACACCTTCTTGTGGTACACCATGCATTAGCCCCATGGCAAGCCTCTACATGTTAGCCCTCAAAGTACTTACCAAGGTCCTATGCTTGTCAACGATTCCAAGAAATGCTCACAAGATAGTGCTCATCAGCAAGGTTGCAGCGTACGCTACCTTCCAAGGGGGTTACTCTTCTAAAGTGCTTGCACACACTGCATTTGTAGAGAGTTTTGGTGAGAAGGACCCAGATTGTGTCGTCAATGCCATATTGTCAGGAACCCTTCCACTTAGCAAGAAGAGACGCAACACTGTAACTAGGCGTCTCAAGAACATTATGAGTTAGCTTGAAAATTTATCGTAGATATTGTGTTCAACATTCAATGTAAATCCTTTTTATTAATACAAGTGGGTTTTTTATAAATAAAGTTTGAATAATGTAAGTTTTCATGATATGAGAGAGAGAGAGAGAGAGAGAGAGAGAGAGAGCCATTGTGGACAACATTGGATTGCATGCATGTTTAGTTTGTGGTGTCAATAATGATTAATTTGGGCCAACTTCCCATGATGTTCCCCCTATCCTCTCTGACCACAATGAGTGTGTAGTTCTTTCTGATTTAGCCAACACCTAGCTCTAATTGATAGCAAGGCCTATGTGTATGTGAATGTGACTACTTGTAAATGCTTGTACATGACAATTGGAGGCTTGCTGTCTAGGCAAAAGTCACCCTGTTCAGGTTGAAGCTCTTTTTGTATTTTGTAGCCTTCAGTTGTCATGTATAAGCATTCATATAAGATTTTCTATAATTTAGGTGCTTAAAATTAAAGATATATAGTGCCTTATAAAGTAGTATTAAGATCATAAATTATACTCTTTTACATGATGAGAGAGCTCTTACACATGGAAAGAGAGAGTTCTTACATGAGTATAGTTTTATCTAATTTAGCCAATACTCAGCTTTAATTGATAGTAAGGCCTATGTATATGTGAATATGAATACATATAAATATTTGTACATGACAATTAGAGGCCACCAAATACAAAAATAGCCCCAACCTAAATAGGGCGACTTTTGCCCAGACAGGCTTGTTGTCTAGGCAAAAGCTGCCTTATTCAGGTTAGGGCTCTATTTACATTTTTTAGCCTTCAATTGTCATGTATAAGCATTTATATAAACCTTATTATAAATTAGGAACTTAAAATTAAAGATATATACTGCCTTATTCAGGTTAGGGCTCTATTTACATTTTTTAGCCTTCAATTGTCATGTATAAGCAGGCCTGATATCACCTACTTATCATACATTGCAAGTTTTGCTATCACCAATAAATTTATAACTAAATGATATTAAAATAAAAAAATATTAATACATATGGTTGAGAGGGAGGATTACAAAGGCAAAAAAACCCCCAACCTGAACAGGGTGATTTTTGCCCAGACAGGCTTCCTGTCTGTCACCCTGTGCAAGTTGATGAGGGATTTTTTTTACTTTTTTAAGCCTTCAAACTATACATACTAACAACTAAAATACATAAATCACCCTTGTAAATGAAATATACAAATCAAATACATTTATATTTTTTTGATACAGATACACATGCAATCAAGGCCCTAATGGACAACCTGAGAAGCACTAAAAAGAGAATATATTAAGTAAAGTTTTACATTGTCCAATCAGTACATCATAAGGAAAAATATTCATAGGTTATCACGTTGAATGGTGTGTGTCAGCTTCATGTCTTTACACATGATTGTGACCTGCTTTGCATGGATTGCACACACAGGTTAGAATCTTCAAACATGGTGACCAAAAATGCCTCCGCTGCTTCTTAGATTGTAGCCAAGGCAAGGCTTTGCATCCTCCTATCTTGGCTTCCTAAATTATATAGTATCTCTTTAACAAGATGTTCAAAAGGAGCTTTCGGGATAAGGAGGTCGACACTCTTCTGGAGTCTCTGAATCTCCTTTAGAGCTGCCATGCCATTGCGTTGTTTCCTCCTGGGGGCTGTCTGCCCCCAGATATCCAACAAAGAATAATGCTACACTCTCCCAACACCCCAAAGGAGAAGGCACTAGTAGATAGGAATGTGTGCTATGGATCTTTTTGACAAATACGGCGTTGCAATAATGGGGTGCTGATGATGTATACACACACAAATGTTAAACAAGCTTTGTACTAAATGACAAAAGAGGGAGATGACACTACGACAACCAACTGAAGCAAAATGTAGTGTGAAATATGCTTTGTTTATTGAATTTCACGTGCACGGTGCTTGAATTTCACATGCACGGTGTTTATTGAATTTCACGTGCACGGTGCTTGATTTACAAGACGAATTATGTAGCTCTTTATGATGAGAAAAAGAGAGAGAAGAAATCTTATCTAGCCACTATTTGCTTGATGTTGACAAAGCTTTTGCGCGCTTGTCGATGATGTTGACAAAGTTTTTGCGCGCTTGTCGATGATGCTTTCCACGAGAAACAATGCCCTCACGGCCCTCAAGGATTGAATTTTACACTGCTTTCAATTTTTGAATACAAACCTAACAGGTGACTATGTGAGTGTGTGAGTGCGAAGCTATGCTATGTGAGTGTGTGAGTGCGAGGTATGCTATTGATTATCGTCAAGAATTTCACTTGCTTCTTTATTGCAAATGTCTTCTCCTCTTCCACTTCCTTCTTCACAAGCAAGGAAAAGAGATGAATGTTATTATGCTTTTTTATTTTTCCTTTTACCCCTTTTCCCCCTTAGTCAAGTGAAAGTGGGAATAGCTTCTTTTTAATGATACTTTTTACCCCTTTTTCAATAGCTTCTTATTAATGATACTTTTTTTTATAAAGAAAAGTTTAGAAAAAACGTATAATAAGAAAATCATTTTTCGTGCGTTGTAGCCGGGATGAATCGCTTCTCTCTCCCTTTCGCTCTTCACTTCCGGACACCAGAATGAGCACGCCACTTTTTCTTTTTGCGCATGTGAAGAACTGCATGACTCCATCTGCTTCTCCTTCACAACCACGGTGCAAATAGACTCCAGCGATGTTGTAAGGTTTGCTTCGATTCTTTTGCTCGCAGCACAAAGGCCAACCCAGACAATGGCGACGTTCTCTCTCTCTTCAAGCAAACATGTGCGGTCCGTGCTGGCAATGCTTCGCTTCATGCATGCGCTAGCGGCGATTCGATTCTTACATAGCTTGTCAATTTTTGCAGCCGACTAAGGTTTAAAGCCTTTAAAAACACATAATATCGATTAACTCATCTATGTTCATCTCTATGATTTCTTCAATATAGCTTCACATCATCTTGCAGCATGTGGGTGGATCTATGTGGTCGAACGCGTTTCGGTTGAGTATCAAGTGTAGAATCAATATCTATTCTGATATCTCTACCAGCAATCAAGGATGCAATACGTTTGTATGGAAATTCTCCCCACTGTCAAACATGCTATTGACAAATCCTTCACTTGTGGTGGGTAACTTGATGTTTGCATTGTGTGCACGGGCACATTGTCTTCTCCTCCGGGTGAATGCTAGAACTCGCCATATGAATACAGTAGGATAGTTTGAATATATGCTTGTGTGCCAAAACCAAGTGAGGGTACAAGGTGAAGGGCAGGGCAAAAAAAAGGCAAGCCACGCATATGCTCATGCATCAAAACATAGTGGAAGGGAGGAAAAAAATGCAACAGGGCACAAGGAGGAGGATTTCTTGCGGGTGGTTTAGGAGGACGTGCATGAGCACTCCAATCTCGTGCATGTTTACGTGGAGAGGAAGATGGAGCTCCTTTAGCTGTTGTTGCTTCTATTTGCTGATGCTGCCACCTCTTCTCGTGTTGGCAATGGACCCATGCCTCGATGCAAGCTCTTCCCCCTAGTTGTGGAATGTATTGGGCGGGTAGGAATATGATCCCATGGCACTCCATCAGGGTCAACATCATTTCCTGTCTCTTGATCAGGGTCATTGGTGGTGATTAGGTCAGTGGTGTCTAGATGAGGGGGAGAGGGAGGTGGAGGTGGCGGTGGAGGAGGATGAGGTGATGGTGGATGCTTACGTGGAGTGTTTTTCATGCGAGCCATGGCAAAAAGTGGTCAAAATATAGAAATGAGAATGAATGAGACTATTACACCTTTATATAAAGTCATTTATAATGTGTTCAGATAGTCTGAAAATCGGTCAAAAATTACAAAACGAACAAATTAGCCACGTTTAGCACCCAACATCTGTCATGTCTTGCCATTGTGGCATGCCATGCGACATGGCCTACTCGTCATGAACTTCCATTCCACTTCTCTATGTTTGTCTTCTTTCTTTTGAGTCGTGTGGCTTTAGCAATTGCTGACATTCAAGCCTTTTCCCTAGTAACATTTCTTGCAAGATTGTTGCGATAGAACCAATTAAACATCTCCACAAGATAATTGCTCCTATGTGTCTTCCCTCCACCATGTCGAGTATTCTTAAAGTACACTCCTTTGGCTGCGTAATGTGATTTTTCCATGCCTTGGGTGCTAAACATATCCAAAGACCTGTATTTTTGTAGAAAATACGGTCCATTTACATATACAATGTGCTATGAAAAAATGTCCAAGTAAGAAATTATGAAGACAAATGTTTGTGGAGTTTTAGTAAGAAATTGCAATGGTAATTAATGAACAGTGATAATTAAGATGAGAATATCTTACCATGTAATATGTAATGGAGGTATCTCCCCAACTCTCACTAACAAGCTTGATGAATTCTGTCACATCTATTTTGAACACACTTTTTTCTTCTTGAGTTGTTGTGCTCTTTAACATAGTTGTCTCACAAACTTGTCAAAGTAAGCCCACACCTTTCGCTTGTTTTGTAGAGTTGGATCCTTATCAAGATCTGTGGTGCACTTGCAAAGATCTTTGCAATGCTCCCATCGCAGGCTCCTCCCTCGATTGTTCATAGGATGCAAGAATCGCCTCACCTTTGCACCGCTCATTGACACTTGTTGAGCGACAATATGATGTGCCCCATACTTCTTAAGATCTTTCGCAATCTTAACATTCCGCTATGTACTCCCAGAGAGTTGAGGAGCTCCTCCACTTGCTTTATTGCTTCGGTTGACTGGGCTGCATAGTCAATGTGAAGCTCAAGCAACCTATCAAAAATCCTCATCATGGCATGCAATGTGCAAAAGTGTATACTTTTCATTGGGAAAGGAATAATTGGTGCCCAATTTTGATCTTTTATGTCCCTATTGGGTGTTGCAACTAAATTTTAAGACAAGATCCCCTCCACCCATGGAAGCTTATTCTTACTCTTTGGCTTGAGAATTGACCGCTTCATGCACAATGGACACAGATGGAGGCATTGTGCACTATTATCACAATTACACATGCATTTTATGGTCTTCAAATCACCACCTAGATTCCAATCCACACGAAAGGAGCCCACACCATCCACTTCAAGCTCCTCCCCACTCATTTATTATTTGATGACTTCTAGAATTTGAGGGCATCGTTGAAGCATCCAATTCAACACCTCAGTGTTCTCCTTTGGAACCTCAAAGGCTCCAAGCCACCAATTATCTTTCTTAGATTGAACACTGAAAGAAGGGATTTTATCCTTGTCTGTGTTACATATGCCATTGCTTCATTCATATATGTGACTCCCATCCGCTCCAATCTTTTCCCTTTTAATAGTTGGATCCAACTCTACAAAACAAGCGAAAGAAGGTGTGGGCTTACTTTGACAAGTTTGTGACAACTATGTTAAAGAGCACAACAACTTAAGAAGAACAAAGTGTATTCAAAATAGATGTGACAGAATTCATCAAGCTTGTTAGTGAGAGTTGGAAAGATACCTCTATTATATATTACATGGTAAGATATTCTCATCTTAATTATTGCCATTCATTAATTACCATTGCAATTTCTTACTAAAATTCCACAAACATTTGTCTTCATGTTTTCTTACTTGGACATTTTTTCATAGCACATTGTATATGCACATGGACCGTATTTTCTACAAAAATACAGGTCTTTGGATATGTTCAGTACCCAAGGCATGGAAAAATCACATTATGCAGCCAAATAAGTGTACTTCAAGAATACTCGACATGGTGGAGGGAAGACACGTAGCAATTATCTTGTGGAGATGTTTAATTGGTTCTATCGCAACAATCTTGTAAGAAATGTTACTAGGGAAAAGGCTCAAATGTCAGCAATTGCTAAAGCCGCACAACTCAAAAGGAAGGAGGCAAACATAGATAAGTGGAATGAAAGTTCACGAGTAGGCCATGTCGCATGGCATGCCACAATGGCAAGACATGACAGACATTGGGTTAAATGGGTTTCAGACTGAGTTGAACGGAGTTCAAGGGTAATGCCTGGATGAAGGAATTATGTATTATAATAGCAGGCTATACATTCCCAATGATGAGGGAACTAAGGGTCAAATTCGGAATGAAGCCCATGATAGCCTTATAGTAGCAGGACATCCAGGTTTCATCAAGACCTACATTTTCTGTAAAGAAAATCTTCTTTTGGCCTAGACTAAAAAAGGATGTACTTAATCATGTACGTCAATGCCTGATATGTCAGAAAGTCAAAGCTCAGAGAGTAAAAGTGCTTGGGAAGTAAAATCCATTAGACATCTCCCAGATGAAGTGGAAATGTATCACTATGGATTTTATTACTGGACTACCTTCAGTGCAATCACGTTACAACATCTTCGTGGTAGTTGACAGACTAACCAGTTTCCCATCTCATTCTAGTAAAAGAAACCTACACTGCAGTGGATGTGACCAGAGTGTTCCTCAAGGAAATCTTCAAATTGCATGCCCTACCCAGGAAAATAGTAAGTGATCGAGATCCTAAATTCACATCAAGATTCTGGATTGCATTCTTGGAAGCCGTAGGAACTTTCTTGGATCTCAACACAGCTTACCACCCGAGACCGGATGGTAAATCAGAAAGGGTGAATCAAGTAATCAAAGATATACTTCGGTCATGCTGTTGGTAGGGAACCCAAGAAGTGGCTAAGCTATCTGCACCTAGTCGAATTCGCTTACAATGCTTCTTATCACCGAAGTATCGCGATGAGCCCTTTCAAAGCTCTATATGGACAAGACTACCTAACACCATTAACTTGGTCTGACCCATTGATTAGGGTCAAGATGTCCAAATAGATGCTTGACGACATGGAGCAGCAGATGCAGTCAATCCGCAAGGATATAAAAGCTGCCCAGGATAGATAGAAGCAGTATGCAGGATAAGAAGAGATCACACAGAAAATTCAAAGAAGCAGATATGGTCCCCATTCGAGTACGCCCCAAAAGAAGTTTTCTATCTCTTGGGAAGTACAAGATGTTATCCCCCAAATTTTGTGGGCCATATCTGATTACAAAGAAAGTAGGTGACTTAGCCTATGAACTTCTTCTACCTCCTCATCTCAAAGTACATAATGTATTTCATGTCAGCCTACTTAAGAAGTATGTACCGAGCTCCAATCATGTGCTTAATGATGAACTCTTAACTTCTTCAACCCAAGGGCAGATGGAACTCCAACCTGAAGAAATCCTTGATGTTCGAGAGAAGGTTCTCAGAAACAGAATTTTGAGAGAATTATTAGTCAAATGGAAGTTCTATCCTTTTGAAGATGCCACCTGGGGGAGAAAGAAGCCGAACTGATGCAGGATTACCCCCTGTTTGCAAGATGAGGACATCTCGCGTTTTTCAAGTGGGAGAGGATGTAAGATTCCTCCCCAGCCCCTCAAGATGTCTAGTTTCTTCCCCTGTAATTAATCCCCTTTTCAGAATAATAAAAGAATCTCTTGTTTCTACCTGTTTTGGCCTAGAGAGAGAGAAAATGTTCAAAGAGAGGTAATTCAGTTTTTAGATATCTTTGGATGGAAAAAAATCCCTTCTTATTAAAATAAATTCCCCTGAAACAGAAGTTTAAAAAGAAATTCCTAAGGTGCATTAGAAATAAATTATAATGTACCACTACTACATGTTAGCCTAATACCGGGGCTTGTACCGACGCTATTTAACGGGGTCTAAAAAAGCCACGTCATCGGTATAAGCGCTGGTATAAGCGCCGGAACCACAGCGTCGGTATAAGTGTCGGGTAATAAATCCGGCACCTATACCGACGCCTATACCGGTGCCTATACCGGCGCCTATACCGACCTTAATACCGACAAAAATACCACTGAATATAGCGACGTCGGTACCGGGGCATATACCAGCGCTGTAGCAGAAATTTTTTTTTGGGCAGAATAGTGCTGCCTGGCTGTTGCCTAGCTGCCTGCAATGAGCAGGATCAACAACAGCAACAGACAGCACCATTCTGTCTACAATAGAGCACAAAAACAACCGTGCTCGTTTGCATATTCTCCTGATCGACAAACAAGAAATTAAATTAAACATTAATACTCAAGAATGTTTTGATCATATTTCATTAGTTTGAAGGTCATCTTACATCATGGTAATGCCTCCCAATTGACGGTCTCTCCTTCTTCTTCAAGCATCTCAAACAAGGCCACAAGGCCATGTTTGTGAGGGTACTTCTCCTCTCGCCTACTTGGTGGGCGATTCATGGCCAACTCCTGCACACACGATTAACAATTATAACTTTTAGAAATCAACATTTAGTCCACATACATACATTTAAATAAATAAAATTGCTACAAACACTTACGAATTCATGGCGCATGGTTTCGTAACCACCACTCCCGAGATGAGAAGCCCCTATTGTTTGGAGTCTTGCCCTTGCCGCCTCTCTTTGTTGTTGAAACCTGTCTGGTGTCTCGGTGAGCTCCTGAGCAATGGCTGCCCACTCCCTGTCATCTAGCCAAACAGGTTTCTCCTTCCCCTCTCTAAATGCGTCCCTCGCCTCTGACCTACGATGCCCCATCAAAATGCGAGCTGTATACTGTATCCACTCATTAGAGACGACATTCATAGGGTCAGATGGCTGGAACTCTTGCTTTATCTTTGTGTTTATATAATTTTTCTTCCCCTTGTCTTGCTGATCCCATTTAGTCATGACAGAGTCATGAAACTGTATAGTGCACAATTGTCGAATGCGTGTCTTCATTGCTTTCCCTGCACTATCCATTATTGGTGCCCCATCCCTAATTGTGTAAATCTTGCTGTTGTCATGGTCATGTGCACCCCAGGGAGTGGAAGGTGACCCTATGGGTGTGCTATCAACAGATGAGAGCGAAGGACGATGCTCACGTGGTGGTGGTGTCACAGCATCTGTGGCACTACCACCACAACAACCTCCCCCTGAAGACCTACTACGTGAGCGCCGTCTATGTGAAGAGGTGGTAGATCGAGCTGTAAGAGGAGTGGAAGGCTGTGTGGTATGAGGTGTGGGAGCTGCTGTCATACCCACGGGTGTGGGAACTGGCGTCGGGAAGCCAGATGGTGAGGCAGATGTCCCTGCTCCAGAACCCCAATAACTCTGAGCCATGGCTCTCTGCTCTGGAGTCATGGATGAAAGAAAACCATATAACTGCTGGGGACTCATGCCCTGTGGTGTAGGATTAAATGAGAAATCTGGACTGTAGTCGTAGGGCGGTGAGTCACCCATGGCCTGTTGGACAAAAAACCATATGACAAACTTGTACGAAATGAAAATTACACGGTAAACAATGAATGAAAGAACCATAAGATAAACATTAACAATGATAAACAACATTGGTAAAACTATATCAACTTGCTCCTACAGTAGTGATTATGATGGTAAACATTAACAATGGTAAACAATGAATGGACCTTCAATGTCATAAACCCATTACAAATATGTCATAACTATTTGCATAATCATTGAGATACATCATTTTAAAAATCGTTATCTATTCTATCATCCTCATTAAGATCAGTAGCCCCAAAGAGATCTATGTCTATGTAGAGAAAAAAAAGACAGAATCAAACACAGAGACATGTAGAGAAAAAAAAGAGAGACATGTAGAACTTAAACACTTACATGCCAATCGCATCCTTTTGTAAGCTCCTCCTCCTCCTCTGTTATAGGTAAACCAGCACGTTTGGCTTCTAAAATTGTAGCTTCTAGCCATCTACCTGTGGGAAAGTCCGGAAGAGCTTGCATACCTTCTGGATATGGGAGATTTCTTGTAGTGCGATTCCTTCTGAAACTTAAACGATCTTGTACTACTCGATGTCGCTTGAGAGCTTCATATGTCTCAATCCACTTCTCCATTACATGAGAGTTCAAGATGCAAAATTTGTTGATTTTTTCCCTCAAAGTGTTATCCATCTTTCTCTTAATGCCAATATCTGATCATTACTATTAATATTTTCTCAAATACCAGTTGATAATTTATCATTTCAACAGTAGGTGTAATCTCCAAAAAAAGACCTTACTTGAATAGTTCAGTGACACTTGTATTAGACCATCCAAAAATTGACTGCAAATTTAGCATCGTAAGAGATGCATGCAATACAGATATGTTGGCACCATTGTATAATGGAAGGCGTGCAAGTTTACGCATGGCCTCTTCCTGTGGTTCATAATTTGACCGTTGAGAATGTCGTGGTTGATGATCTTCATGTTCATGCTCCTCAAAGAGAGCTTCTTGTTGCTCGATGAAGGCATCCAACATTTCTTCCATTAGACCTTCTTCCATTTCCTGACCTTCTTCCATTTCCTGACCTTCTTCCATTCCCTCGGGTGCTGTTACTTGAGCTCCATCTGTCACTCCCTCCTGCGATATCCTCATCCTTTGTTGGGGACGAGAATTCACAGGCGCAATGTTATCAAGATGCGGCTGCACACTTGCTTGGTTGTACGATTGAAACCGTAAATTTTGCAAGCGCTCCATTGGAAATATGCCAGCGTCATGAACATGCTCGTTGCAAATCCTTCGTTTTCGAAAGATTTGGTACTTACATCGCATGCATGGACACGCTATTCTCTCTTCAAGATTGAGAGGCTCCATCTAGCAGGATAACATGTATATGCAGCTCATTAAACACAGATCAGCTTATCTCCTCTCCATACAAAATTAAATAGAATTTGAACAAGGATGGCAGGAGAAGCTAACTCTATTCATAAATAGCTGTTTATAAAGGCCTTATGCAATAATCTAAATGCATAGTATAAGTATAAGCTTGCATAATAAGGCTGCAAGACTTATGCATAAGCTCTATGCATAAGCCTTATGCATAAGTCTTATGCATAAGCCATATGCATAAGCTCTATGCATAAGCCATATGCATAAGTCTTATGCACACGCTCTATGCATAAGTCTTATGCATAAGCCATATGCACACGCTCTATGCACAAGTCTTATGCATAAGCCATAAGCTCTATGCATAAACCGTAAGCTTGTTTGGCTCCCTTGTTGGAAAAATTCCGCCAGAGTCTCCTTTGTAATTAGAACCAAATCTTAAATGAAAATGCAACTTCTCAAATCACAATGCAATACTCTTTGTATCCCACAATGTCATGAAAGATCATATGCACTCTTTGTCCATCAAAGCATTTGCAATATCCACACAATATGACGGAAAAGGGGCCCCATTGCCCAAATGCATCCACAACGTCGATGGTGAGGATTGTTGAGGACGCGCGTTGAAGCTTGCCGATCTCCCGGCCAAGCTCTTCTCACCCCTTCACCGAGTTTTCCTCCAAGGTGAAGGTTGAGGCCATTTCTTCACACCGGTGTACCTAATCCCCCTTTGTACCGCTTTACCAAGCAATCACGGCACAAAGAGTTCAAGCCATTCTCCCCTTGGCCTCTCCAACCAATGCCAAGGTACCCTCACACATTGCTAGATTCTATAGAAACTTGAAGTGGTAGCAATGGTGAGTGTAGGTACAAAATGATGTGGATAATATTAAATGATAGAACAAGTTTGTTGGCTTACAAGTATTGAGCATGACTCATGCCCTTTTACAATTTAGAACTCATCAATAAAGCATGGACTCATGCCTCTATCCATCATCCAAAAGCTCCAACACAAACCAACAATTCACAATGCCCTCACCATGGCATTTGCATAAGCATTTGTTAACCACAATCAAGGCATTTGCAATTGCATTTCAACAATCCCTTTCACATAAGCCTTATGCACACGCTCTATGCATAAGCCATATGCACACGCTCTATGCATAAGCGTTATGCATAAGCTCTATGCATAAGCCATATGCATAAGCTCTATGCATAAGCCATATGCATAAGTCTTATGCATACGCTCTATGCAAGACTTATGCATAAGCTCTATGCATAAGCTCTATGCTATATGCCTTATGCACTATGCTAACCCTTAATCCCATCACCCAATGGTGTAATAAACATGATCTTGTTTTACATGGATAATAGATCTTACCTTGATAACATATATAAACTCTATGAATAAAGAGAATACCTTATGCATAGAAAAACAGAGCATAAGACTTATATGTTATATATATAAGAGAGTAAAAACATTCAAAAAGCTTTCAACAAGAAGGCTACGCAAGCTCTATGTACAATGTCCATGCAAGCTTTCAAGAAACCTATGCATAGAGATTTTATAAGCTTGTAAGAAACCTATACATATAGATTTTATAAGCTTGCAAACTCTATGCATAAAGCCTATGCATAGAGCTTATGCATAAAGATTTCACAAGCTCACAAGCTCTATGAATAGAGCTTATGCATAACGCTTGCAAGAAGGCTATGCATAGAGATTGCAAGCTTATTATAGGTTTTATGCATAGATATTAAATTAATCCTATGTGTAAGCTTACAAGAACCCAAAACTAACCCTAAACCATAAAATAGGGATGCAATAATTCATAGAAAATAGCATAAACAAGAAAAATCGAAAGAGGATTTACCTCTTTTTTGCAAAGCTGAAGGAGAGGATTGGTGAAAGATTGGTGAGGTGAAAGAGCTGCAAAACAAAATATTAAACAAACTAATTAGTAAATTAAACACAAGAAAAAGAACTAATACAAAACCCTAAAATCTCTATGCATGCATTAGGAGAACTATGCATACATAGAGAGCTCTCAACATGCATAGAGAGCCAAAAAAACACAAAATCTTAAATGTCCTAATTCTTAAATTAAAAAGTAAAAGCAATTGCAAGAACATATTAGGAGAAGGAGAAGAGGAGAAAAGAAGAAAGAAGGAGAAAAGAGGAGAGAGGAAAAAAGAGGAGAGAGAGAGAGAAAGAGAAGAGGGAGAGAAAGAGACCTTCTTGGGTTCTTCCTGCGCCGCTTCTGCGAAAAAACCAGAAAATAAGCTCTCGGCTGTGAAAAACTTACGAGCGCCGGTATAGGCTACAGAATATGCGTCGGAATATTACTCGGTATATGCTACGGAATATGCGTCGGAATATACGTCGGTATATACTACGGAATCTGCGTCGGTATAAACGTCGGAATATGCGTCGGTATAGGCGCCGGTATACGCGACGGGACACAAAAATTTAAAAAAACCCCGCCATGCTTGTCTCCTCCAACATTGCGATGGACATACCGACGTTCGACATTTGCGTCGGTATTTTAACGTCGGTATGCCCTCAAGCTCTTGTAGTGTACAAAAGACCTTAGCCTAAGGGTCAAGATTTTCTAAAATTTTTGGATTATGGTCCAGTTAAGGTCCCTATGGACCAATAAGATTAATCCAAATTTAGGGAGGAGATAAATTGAAGAATGAAAGAAAAACCCCCTAAAAATGAGTAAATGATCACATAAGATGAAGAGTGGACCTTATAAAGGACCAAAGAAAAGAATTAAAAAACTGAATTTTGACACCTCAGAGTGGGGATCTCCCCTCATGAAGTAGGCACCTTTTTCTCATCATTACTCCCAATTTTTAATCAATAAAATGAGATATTTTTATCTCTCCTCTCTCCTGTTTCAAAACTAGATCCAAAAAGTAAGCTGAACTGACCCAAAAATGGTCAAAATTTGACCAAACTGATCTCGAAAATTCTAGAATCAGTTTGCTTGGTTAGAGGCTCATTTTTTCCTATAAATATAAGCCTCCTCCTTAATGGTATTTATGCACTGTTACTCTACTCCTGTCCTGAGCCATCTACATTGAATTTATTAATAATTCAATTATTTTTGGCCTAATCCTCTCCAAAGTGAATTGGCCACTTTTGCTTCAAACAAGAGTCCTCAAGCCTCAATGGCTATGTCTGACTTCGGTTATTAGGAATAAAGCGTTGATTTCCTCAAATGATTAGATCAACGGCGGCTATGCCTGATTTTGATTAGAAAAAAAGTGTCGATTTCTTCAAATTAAGTCAGTGATAGTTTTCCTTCTATCTAGTTTAATCAGGTGAAGGATACTTTAATCTCTTGAATCCGTTAGAAAATTCGTTAAGAAAGTCAAAAAGGTGGAATCATCCCCATTTTTCGGGCAAGGGAAATTTTCCTGGTTTCGGTTTCAGAATGACCACCAGATTAGTCTCATGTCCGGACATTCGAGGGCGAGGCCCCGAGTGGGAAACTTTGCCCCGCACATAGGAAGCTACTTCCGCTACTAGCAACCGGGAATCAGGTGCGCGGAGGGGGCAGAGGGGTCTCACACTAGGTGCATGTTATAGAATGGTCCTAGGGCCATTCAAAACTCCTTGTGCAAAGCTATTAGGACAAGGTGCTAATCAAACCTTGAGCGATGGGCTTTAAATTATAGAAGGACAAAAGATAGATTGTAGAATAGTTTTTAGGTACATTATAAGAAACAAGTGGTATATAAACTTTATGTTGTGAACACACTTATGAACAAGCCTCAAGAGGGTGCACTCCGACAAAGAAGTAGGGTGCACTCTGATGAAGAAATTTTCAAACAAAATATGAGAAAAATTGCAATAAAGGAGCCTCCTTAGAATAGGATGCACTCCCACTATAGGCTAACACTAGAAAAAATGTAACAAAGTTCAAGACCCTAAAGACTGAAATAATCCATCAAAACTTAAATAAAGAGAATAAAAATGTACATCAAGAAAATAGAGATATCTCCACAAAAGTTGAATAGACTCATCAAGAGAATAAACATGTATATCATTGTGAATATTTCTAAACTTCCAAGCTATATCTTGATTTATAGTTCTTGATCCATTGCATTACATGAATAGATCTTTTGGAAATTCTACAACCTAAAAAAACCTGCACACAAAAGGTCATGAAAGCTAGAATGTTACAGTACACTGTTTCTAAATATATCTATAATATAGTGAGAAATTCTAGATAGGATAATACCTTTGCTCTACTTTAGAAGACCATGATCGTTTAGTAATGTATTGATAAATGCCTTTGCCGAGACTGATACCTCAAGTTAATCCCTCCTTTGCAACCCAATCTTTCAGCTAGAGAAATCAATTTTAATGGCTTCATGCTTGAAATTTGAGGAACTTCTTTGATTAGAATATCCTTTATCTTATCTCCCATGATGTGAGACGAGCTACCACTAAGGCTTTGCATGCTTCTTACACCAATTGATTCTCCTTTATCACCTCTCTTTCCACCTGTGTCCTTCACCTTAGAAGAGTTCTGTAATTGACTTGCAAGAGGAAGTTTACTAGTGTTGAACCTTGTTTGTGACCAAATTACATTATACTCTTGCCATTTGTCAATAACATCACCAACAAGGTTATATAAATCATGGCCATTCGATACTAGAATCTAACCATATCGATTATTTTCAACATGACAATACGTATATCTTCTACATCATCAAGAAGCATTAAGTATGGTAGTAGCTCTCCCATGAGAACATTTTCATCTTTCTTACCTAAATCAAACTTGTTTAGAAAGATGCAATTATTAGAGGGAGTAACACAAGCTTTATATGGAGAGTCATCAATAAGATATGTCCTCCCTGGACCACATTGAAAGACTTTTGGCATTCGTACAAGTGGTTTAAACATTGTCTCAACACCTGGGTTATCTGGCCTTGAACACTTTTCTCTTCTCAAAACTATAACATGCAGTCTGACTCCAAATAACAAAGAAAGGAAGTATTCTCCTAGTTTTCTCTTGCAAATCTCTCACCATCTGGAGAACATTCTCCTTGTTGCAGTTGACCAGATACCAACATTGAATTTTTCTAAAGCATTCTCCAAAAATGATATACACCTTGGACAAAGTATAAGGTATCTATTTGGAGCATACATAATGGATTGGTGTAGAGAACATGGATGGAAGCAACACTTCAAGAGTAATCTATTTAAATCCAATACCATAGTCAGCATTGCTCTCTTAGATGTGTTTTGTATTGAACAAATCTTGTTCTCAAGTGGAGTTGACTCCCCCACAACTTTAATGGCAATTTTATTCCTGCTAGTATCCGTGATGCTTGATGTTATAGTTTTTTCATATAGATCATAAGAGACTCCTATGCAAAATAACTCTAATGATAACATTTTTAAGCATGATATGGCCTAGACAATGGTATACCGATATGCATAATAAACAAATATATGTTCTTTTTAAAGAAAATATTTTCTCAAGGAAATATATATCTACTTAAAAGTAATAAATATCCTAGATAGAACTTTTGATATATTTATCACCTAAAAGTAATAAATCTCCTAGCAGAATGGCTTTAATTCTACATTTGAACTTTCCAAATGACTTGGTAGCATCCAATTCATCATGCAAATCTCAACAAACTAAAAGGATGCACAAAATCATTCATCTTGGATACAATCATCCATTAAGCTTCTGCTTAGATATAATCACCCATTGAGATTACACCATTAAGCTTCTGCTTAGATATAATCACCCATTGAGATTACACCATTAAGTTTCTACTTAGCTACAATGCTTTATTCTTTTGTGAATTCATCTTACACCATTAAGCTTCTACTTACACACAACCATCCACTCTTTTGGGAAGAAGAGCAAGAAGAGGTGAAAGTCAAAAACTACAAAAGATCTATACATGAAGAGCAAGTTTCAAATACACATGTTCAAATAGAAGAGACTTGATGTTTGCTTCCTAAAAGATGGTTGAATGTGAAGATGTGGAAGTCTACATTGATGGAGATACCTTAGTAAACTTGTAAACTTGACTGCACACTTTGATGACACACGTAAGAAAATAACAAAAATGAAGAGCAAAGCTTATCATACGGTCATCGTCCGAAAGATGCAATGTGAATGGAAACTAGGACTCATCATCAGTTAGTTCTAGGTCCCTCATCCTCAGAGGGTACTCTTATCTCATATGCTTCTTGTGGCATACTTGGTAATGGTCTTAGGCCATTGTTACTAGAGAATGGCATTTGGATGACATGCAAGAGAGGCATACATCTATCCCATGCATGGAGACTATCAGTGATGTCACCTATAATGGCACAAAACATGCAAGTACGTGACCATAAAATCTCATAGAGTGATAGGGCTAAGGCATCATAACATTCCATCCTCCATTTGTCACCCTCTTGCTTTAGACAGTCTTCACTTGACAGGGTCTACCAACATAATAGAGAACACTCTGATCATCATGCCCTTATGTAGTAAGACCTACAAGGAATAGAGATAACTGAATGGAGAACACTCTCATCATCATGCCACTGTGGGGTCACTCCTACAAGGAGTTTCTCATACTTTCTAAAGTAGGTTCTATACTTCCAACAAAAGTGGGATGCAACTATGAACATGCAATGCTCACAATCATGAGATGACCCAAGGGGGTGGAATTGAAAACAAAATAGGTCAACAAATGCATTCTCACAAAAAACCTTGCCCATGTATTCATAAGTCACTCAAAACTAGTTAAATTTTAGAAATTCTCTTAATAATTATTTTTGGTTAAATAGCATGGCATTATCAAATACCCCTCATTATAGTCATTGGGCTAAAGAAAGCAACTAATTGTTTTTGAGGTGGGCGACATTTCTACATTGCCTTCATCTACTTTTGTGAGCATTGTAAAAAGGTCATCGGATAAAATTAAGTATTTGGTGCAGAAAGTTTTAAATGTGCTACACATGCAAGTCCCCATGAACTTTTTGTTGGCCATGACAACTACACTCAATATATTGAAAGACCTTTTTTTTTCTTACCTTGATGAAAGTATAAGTAGTCCAACCAATAGTAGTATCGTTACATTTTTTAAATGGACTCATAAGGGAGTAGGAAGCTCTAATTTCTTGTTTACGGATGTCTATCTCACTAGCTCACCATGATGGTGGTTGTGATGGATGTGTGGCTCACCATGATGAGTTGTGATGGAATATGTCTAGCTTACCATGATGGTTGTGATTGATGTATCTCACCATAGCAAGTGGATTTTGCTTGGCAATAGTTTAGAGATGTATCCCACTCTAAGGTGGAGGGAATAGTAAAAAATAAGTGACCAAAACCCCTAAAAAGATATATTTATGCATAAATGCTTCAACCATGGGGGGATTTGGCATAAGAGGATGGAATGTTTTATGGCCAAGGGGATATGCCCTATGAGGATGCTCTCCCCAACCCCAAGAAGAATAAAATAATGTATTGGGTATGATTAAAAACCTTAGAAAACTTAGGATTTGCATGGCCGCATATTCATAACTCTATGTAACCAGCCTGCTATTAGATTTGTTGCATGGCGATAGAATTAGATAGAGTAGGTGAACGAATGCATGGAGATAGGGGTATTGTTGTGCACGAAGAAAAAAGGGGGATGGAGTTTTTTTGGTGAGACTTTGGTATTAAAGATCTGTGTGAGAGCCTTAGTGCTGTGCTAAGAGAGCTTGACCTGCTCTTGGAGGTTGTTTTGAAGTTGGTTATCTAAGGGATTCTTCAGTGTTGAAAGCGACGTGGGTTTGTGAGAGAAGACTAAGGTGTGTCCATACTAGGGAGTTGTAGGAGTGCGAGAGGGTTCTTTGTGGTTGGATGGTGTCCTAGAACCTCCCAGGGAACACTACTGTTAAAACTTGGACCAGTCATCTTGAGGATTGATCTAGATATCCCTGTTGTACCAGCTAGTGAAGCCATATAGTTTCTGCAATTGAATGATTAATGATGATCTTGTGAATATTTGAGAATACATTTTTGGATTTCCTTTTGGTCATTTGAGAGAGTTTCTTTTGATCTACTATTTGTTTCCTTCATGTACTCAAGATTAAGTCTTATTATGTGTTACACAGTCTTCTTTGAATAACCAAAGGATCAAATTATGTGATATCAAGGTTTTCTTTTGTGTTTTGGTTCAATTTTATTTTGTATTGAAGGAGTTCTTTTGGTGATAAGGCTATAGGTGAGAGTTAACATTGGTTGAGTTGGGCTTAGGATAGTTAACCGAAGTTAGGGTTGATTTTGCTCCATCCACGCATCAGAATGATGAGCAGGTGGTATAGAGATGTTGTTCTAACTAGTATTAGTTGAGGGGAAGTGATTTTTCACATCAGCGCTTACAGTTATGGACTTGTCTGAGACCACGAGATAGAAAGCTTGTAATTTAATAGTGTTTTTGAGGCAGTAGTCTAACACAACAGGTCAGTTGATTTATTATGAGGCTTACAGTTATGGACTTGTCTGAGACCACGAGATAGAAAGCTTGTAATTTAATAGTGTTTTTGAGGCAGTAGTCTAACACAACAGGTCAGTTGATTTATTATGAGGCTTGAATCTAGTGTTTTTGAAGTGCTTTGAGGTCCCTCTATGGTTAGCTTACTCAAAGGAGTTAGAATCTATGTTAGCTAGATCAGCTTGGTTTGTTGGGTAGATTCTATCCATTTAGAGGAAGCTGTGAGTTGGTAGCAGTCATCAACACAGAACCTGGGAGGTGATATCTTGCCTAGTTGAGAAGTATTTGAGGGGTTATCACTGTTAGAGGACACTTTGAGGGGTTATAATTGTTAGAGGACACTTTGAGGAGTGTTAGAATTGATGTTGACTTCAGAGGTAGAACAGCTCTATAGAAGAATTCGAAAGCAGAGGCCACATGATGAAGGCTAGAAGATAGTCAAAAGAGTGTCAGTAAGACCATTAGGAAGGCGTTGGGAGTGTGGATATTAAGTTTGCGGACACCGGAGAGTCATAGAGAACATTGGAGAATCAAATCTAGACTAGGAGAGCCATCCAAATTCGATGGCAGGTGATAGTAGGTGTTCTGACTTGTCTGGGGCAGCCAAGAGAAAATATTGTCACAAAGAGGTCAGTTAAGGGAAGTTGCCTAGATTTGAATGGTTTTAAGATTTGCTTATAAGGCTATCTGTTAATGGCAAAGATCGTCAACAAAAAACATTATACTTTGAATTAAACTTAAAAGACAGAAACATAGCTTCATATTACAGGAACATCAATGCGCAGAAAGATGAATGATTTATTCATGTCGGGTCATCCTTATATAAACGGATGTCGAAGAGTTACAAAGTAATTCGATACAAAGACATGGCGCTGCAATGACAGGGCTTTGTAGAGGCACACCGATACATTGATGGGCAGATTACATCTAGATGGTTAATTGGCTGGACGGACGGTTGGAACGTCGGGCTGCCGGATGGTTGGACCCGCCCAACACTTAGCACACCTGGTGGATGGATCTTGAGTCCGAGACTCAAACTCGCACGGATTGCCTCAGAGCTACTCCACATCTTCAACGTCATCATTCACTCCATCATCAACAGCTTGTGCTGCTCCTCCATCTGTGGCACCTCTAGTAGCAGTGGCACCTCTAGCAACAGTGGCACCTTCAGCAAAAACGGCACCTCTAGCAGCAACTCTAGCCGGTGTGAGGTGAAAAAAAGAAAGAAAGACCCTGCCTCTACAGCTCTTCCACCTCGCAAACTTGGAATAACAACACGAACGGGGGCACCACCAGCCACCAGCTGGAACACTCTCTCACCATGCACCCACCCACCCACACCATAAGACAGCTCAGAACCACAATGAACAGATGATTATTCAGCAAAACACACAGCACCATACACACTGTATAAACACAGAAAATACACCAAAGACCAGGACTTTGGCCAGGATTTACTGCCAAGGGAATACACCCTTGCGTCTGACAACCAAGCCTCTGTCTCCCGATCTCTGCAATCTCCAGAGGGCACCCACACCAGCAACCCTTCTTCACTTTCTCTATAGCCCGGCTACTCTCTGTCCCCAGCTGCTACCAACCAAGTGTTGTAGGCGAGCCCCACTGTCTCCAGCCCACACATCAGCACCTCTACTGCTTCCAACCCTGCACTGTGCTCCAGGCTCTCTCTCGTTAGCACCACGAACCACTGCTCAACGCAGCATCACTATCTCTTGCATCCAGCCAAAGCCACATCATTTTAGTCCCACATCAGCCTTCTTTTACCTGCAGCCAGTCTTTCTGTGATCAGCCCTTCACACCTGGGCAGCTACTTTCTTTGTCTGTCGTCGTCTCTGCAATCTCCAGAGGTTGTGTTTGGCATCTCCCAGCTGCCCCAGCAGCCCCACAAGAGCCCGTCTCTGCCCTTGTCACCTTTGTTTAATATTCCTCTCCAGGCCGCAACCTGGTTCACCAGTCCCTCAACTGGATTCTCTTGCAGCTCACCTTCTCTTCTTGCGCTTCAGCCACTTCCAACCCACACGTTGGCACTCTTCTCTTCACACTGGAGGCCCCACCACCTTTGCAGCCCTTCAGCCCGACTACCAGCTACGCTTCACAAGCCTCTCTCGCCAGCACCCGTATCTATCCTTGCAGCCATTTCAGCACTCTCTGTTGGCTCCCTAGTTCAGTCAGCTTTGCGCCTCCTCTCAAGAAGCATATCATCCTACCCGGCGGCAACTCCCCTAACACTTCTCTCTCTGCCTGCAATCAGCCAGGGTCCCTATTGCGCTAGACGAAGCTGCTGTCCCAATAGAGCGAGGACCTTGAAGTCCACCTTTTGTCGGCTCTGTTGGTGTCTCCCAGCCGCCGCCAGCACCTCCGCTAACCCAACTGCTCGCTACCAGAGGCGGCTCTCCCACAGTCAACTGCCTTCGCCAGCTACCTTATGCCCAGCAGCAAGCCTTCCTGTTTTTTCTTATCCGCCCCTCTTCTACTCGGCGACTATTCCTTCGAGGCGGCCATCCACGCTTGCCAGCACCGTCCAGACCTTCATGCTGGCAGCCACAAACCACTCCACGTGGCCATTTATAAGGTGGCAACATCACGCATATATTATTTTTGTTTTTCTTAAGGCCTCAAAATGATGGCCACACACATGCCTCCATTACCTTGCTTTACCTTGATATACGGCGTCCACGCTTTCAATACAAGAGCTGCCCACAGCCTTCATCAGCAGCATCATCATACCAAACCCAACAATTTCCCAGTCTCGGTGCTATGCATTTAGCAACAACCTGCACACCACACTTTACCATAAAAACTTCCAAATCTTCCGCATCTACTCCCTAAAAAAACACGTGCATAAACCAGCTCACTGCCAAACCACTCGGCCTGTACACTTGCCAGGGCATTCAGGGCAAAGTTTTATTGCACACCACGCGTCCCATATGTACATTGACCCAAAATACCTTTCAGATTTTATCCTGACATACTTAGCCAACCCCCCAGCCTACGGTAGGCATTTATGCCAAGCAGCAGCATCATACACTTCATCTGTCTTTGTTCCGGGGTATAGTCATCCCCCTCTGCCTGCACCTTCACCTCTGTCCCATTTATTATAAACAACAAACTGACACACAAACCATAACACCTACTTCACACACCAAACTCAAATGGGAGCCATATGTACATCTCTAATACTTGATTTCACCAAATGCCACCCGGGTCAAACGGCCAGCAATATATGGCCCAAGACCTTTGCATCGTTGTCCTTTCCCCACCTGGGTCAAATACTAGCTGCACTGATATTTCATCCATCTCCACCCCTCTGCTATTCCCATAGTCCTGTAACTCGCTGCACCAATCATCATGATTGTCCGAATATAGCACATCTAACATATTCTCCAGTTCCAACTGGCACCTATAGCCTCTACCAATTGTTGGCTACGCATTTCTTGAACTCGCTGCAAGGCCTTGGATACCATCACCTATTGCTCTGCATCTATTTCCACTTCCGGGTCATCAAAACCCCAGACTTCATCATCATCCAGCATTTTCAACACTGCATCCTCGGTGCAAGCATTCCAGTAACTCCACATGGTGCAACCTATTTGCAACATTAATAAAGCCAACCCCCCTGTTACAACAAACACTGCAACAACCTGCATATAGCATGACATTTCATCTAGCAACACAGGGTTGACCAGCGGCAGCTTCACTTCAATCTCTTGGACTTGTTCCCTGACCATATCCACCTCATCACCGCTCTTATCTTCATCATCAGACATCTCCTCTAACTCTTCATCCACCACTTGGGCATAGCATATGCTTAACAAGTTTCCACCCCAACACAATAAAGACATGGCCAGTTCACTAATGGCCAGCAAAACAAGCAAGCATTTTGAACCATACTAGCCATAATATTTATACTCACAAAACCTTGCACTTGTGTGGTCTCCATTTCCTGCTTCCAACCTTGGTCTACAACCTGTACATCATCATCTAGCCTCTCACAGGCAACCTCTGCAACTCCATAACTTCAAGTGAATGGCCATTTGCATTAGCCATAGCATACACACCTTCTGCTGGTAATTCTTCTTCAAGGCTTGAAAAGTCGTCCACATCACTAGGCACACCTGCACACACATTTACCACATCAGTGGAAATTACCTCCGCTACAAGCACTACAAGGGATCGGGCTCATACCCGCGCTCTTAGCCGCTAAAAATGACTTGTGAAAAAAAGTAGCGGGCCCGTGTATCAGCGCGTGTATCATCGCGGCCAGAGACATGCGTGTAAAACCGCGTGTATAGTAAAACTCAGACGCGCGTATACACGGGTGTGTAGCCGCGTTTTTTACACAGACGCATTGATACACGCAGCTATACACGCTTTTTCTTAAATTAGACGCGCTTATACACGGGTGTATAGCCGCATCCTGTTCAGTTCCAATATCCCAGACGCGTTTATACCTGCGTCTATACACGCGTTTCTTTAATTTAGATGCGCTTATACACGCGTGATTGCCAGTTTTTACGCATTAATACACGCGTAATTTCCAGGGTAGCCGCGCAGATACACGCGAGTTTTAGCAGTTCTGATGCGTTTATACACGCGAACAGAGAGCCAAAAAAAATCCAGAGAGTGCTATTTGGTGCCTGAATACTGTTCCTTCCAGCACCCAATAGCACTCTCTGGTTTAGGGTTTTTGGTGCATTAGACCATCCCATTAGACCATCCACGAAGAACATATGCACGAGGGAGATTAAGACAAGAACGACATGAATGCATACATTGTCATTACACGATTCAAGACAGACATGAATGTAATACTATCGATCAATCAATTCAATATTACTATCAAAATTTCATACATGTATACAAGGGAGTCCATATCTCGAAGTAGCCCATGGCTTGAGTTTACAAAAAAATATATATAATCACATCCTCAATATGGAATGTGATACTACAAGTCTGAGTACTACTCAGACCCAGATGATGACTCGGTGCTCCCCCCATGCTCAGATGAGCTCACATCGGTCGGAATGTCCGAGGAGTAGTGCTCACGTCCACCCTCTGCAGAGCGGCGGCCGGTGAATCATCAGCAGCTTGTGCCTGTTCAAGTAATATATAGTATATAAGTATATATATATGCAATTCAATAAACCAAAACCATTCGTTACGAATTTTCAAGTACCTGTCGACCGTATGGTCTCATGGCCAACTCAAACTGCGCGTCCGTAATACGTCCCTCGGCTCTGAAGATGGCCCACGTGTCACATCTGCTATGCCGGCGACGAGCATACGCAGTATCGTGGGTTGTGGGCTTCCTCCCCGTAACCCGTCGTCGCTGTATCATAATCAACACAATTTGTAAGATTAAAACAATCATAGAATCAATGAATTAAGTAAACAATCAAATAAAGTGGCAGGATACTTACGAACTCTGCCTCCCATGACTCGACGCCGCCAGATCCGAAATGCGAAGATCCAACGGTCTCCATCTGGATCCGTCGTGCCTCCACATGCTGCCTGCTCTTCACGCCACCCTCTGCTCGTTTCTTTGCCTCCTTCCACTCGCGTTTGTGCGCAGTGGTGGGGCAGGTTTCTCGGCAGGATAGCCACCCGCAGCTACATTTAGCCGGTCATCGTACGCGAGTTTTTTAAGGTGAGATCTTTTATTACTTAAGATCTCCCTTATTCGCGTCCTTCCCCATACATCCGAGAATGTAGCATGTGGGGGATTGGGGTACCGACTATGTACAGCCTCTATCACCTCCCCAACTAATCGGCTATTTTGATCTTTAAATTTAATAAAATAATTTCTATATGAGTTTGATACTACCCCACGCATGTACTCCATTACCTCCCTCCCCCTCGCATCCATCACTATCCCGCCCCTATCCGTCACATCATAGCAAACCACTCTCTCCATCTCTCTCATCTCCTCCTCTTCCGAACTGTCTCCTCTAACTCTTCTCCCTCTATCTCCTCTCTCACCGCGTGCCCTACTACCTCCCCCACCTCCCCCACCAAAGCACCCGCCGCATCCTCCACTGCTCCCACTCTTCCTACTGCTGCGGGTGGAGTCACGACTGGGGGATTGTCTACGTGACGGTGGCTGTGAGCCCTGACGTGACGGTGGCTCTGAGGGAGCACGTGATGGTGGCTGTGAGGGTGTACGTGAGTGTGTCTGGGACGAGGTATGTCTCCTCGGTGGACGTGGAAGAGGAGAAGCTGCATGCCGTCTCGTCGGACTCGGAGGAATAGACGGCACTGGAGTGCCCTGGATACTCGCGGTAGGGGTATAGACACCAGGCAGGGAAGGAGGGGGATGGGCATACATATACTCTGTAAGCTCAACCGGACCAGGTTGGCGCCCAAAGTGATTCATCATCTCCATCAACCAATTGCTGTACGCAAATGGATCGGATGAAGAACCTGGAATATCCATAAAGAACCTGCAACAAACATCTTCATGTACATCATGGGCTGTCTCTTGACTCACACAAATTAAATCATTCAAGTCAAGAGAAATCTGAAACGCCGCAGTTTTCTGTCTGCAGAAACGCGTGTATACACCCGTCAAAAAACGCGTGTATACACCCGTACAAAAACGCGTGTATATGCGCGTGAACATACTCTGCAGACAGGTTACACGCGCTTCTACACGCGTTCTTACACGCGACCTGCGAAAAAAATTTCTCGAAAAGACCGACCCCCCGACAAAGACAGAATGTCCTTATAAAAGGACCAGCCATTGTCGCCCCTGTCAGGATGCAGTAACCCAATCGTGTGCAAAAAGACAAACCCAAAGAGCAAAGAGCAAAGTAAACAAATCTGACAAAAGAGACAAGGCACAGGACAAAGTGACTCACCTCTGAAAAAGTGAGTCTTCTCTGCTCCTTCTCTGGTGTGTGTGCTCCTTTCTCTGCTCCCTCCTTGCTGTTGGAAGAGGCGAAAATAGGCGCACTGTTGATTTCTTAGTTCAAAATCTATATTTGGGGAAGGCGGGCTATTTTTAGTTTAAACATACTGCCGCGTTTATATTCGCGTGTATAAACGCAGGTATATTCGCGTGTATGTGATTTTAGCTGCGTTTATACACGTGTTTTGCAGACATTACCCGCGTGAATACACGCGATTTTTAGGAAGTAGCCGCGTTAATACATGCAATTTTCAGGAGATAGCCGCGTCAATACACGCGATTTTGTGCTTTCATTAAAAACATATAATGATTTTGTGTTTTCTGATTTGTACACAGGATGTCATCAACCTCTTCAAGCAGTTCTGGAGAAGATGAGACAATGCGTCATCGTAATCGCGATGTGTGGTTGGGACAACGGATCAAATGTATGTGTAATCGATGTCAAGGATGCATTGTACGAGCACGTCGAATTACCTTGAATCACATCTCCATGTATGGAGAATGGAATCAAACAGGTTTAGAGGTGAGTAGATGTAAATTGATGGTATTCAAATGACTCATGGTATCCAAATTAAATTAATAGAGTTGTAACATATAATTTGATAAATTGAAGCAGGATGCAGTACCACACCCTAACATGGTACCCTACGCGCGACGAGAGTACGTAAAGCGTCGACGAGATGATGCTGGAGCTTCGGGATCTATTGTCAGAGATGAGTGGGAAAGGGACGACAATAGCCCTGCACCCCACGAAGTTGTGGAAGAGGAGGTGCTTGATGATATGGTGCGGAATCTTTTTAAGGATGATCCCAAAGGTATGGACGACAATGATATGGAACAAGAGCATCTTTATAAGGCTTCATCGACACCGGTGTTTGAAGGGTGCACATTCTCAGTTTTACGTGCTTCACTTGAACTACTTAATATACAAACAGTTTATGGATGGAGCAATGCCAGTCTTGACGCATTGTTGAAGTAAGCATTCTAACTTACAAATTTGAATTAGTGGTTTAAGGTTTAGGATTTAAGACTAATTATAATTGATGATATTGGATGCAGGCTATTATCAAACATGCTTCCAAAGGAAAATAGACTACCCACCTCAAGAGACATAGCGAGGCGCTATGTGACATCTCTTGGAGGACTGATTATGATAAAATACATGCATGCGTCAATGATTGCATTCTCTTTCGTGGGACGCATAAGGAGGCTCTACATTGTCCCACTTGTGGTGAAGCAAGGTACAGAACAGATATGAAGAGTTTTGATGTACCTCGTAAAGTCTTGCGACACTTTCCTATAATTCCTCGCATCAAACACATGTTCAAGTGCAAATCCATAGCAGAGCTCATGTCATGGCATTCCTCGCATCGATCGGATGATGGCATGTGGAGAATTCCCGCAGACACTCCTGCTTGGAAGCATATTGAAGATGAGTGGCCCAGCTTTAAAACAGAGCCCAGAAACTTGAGACTTTGGCCTGGGTATGGATGGAGTGAATCCATTTGGTTTCAAAAGCACCGCATACAGCGTGTGGCCAGTTGTGTTGGTGAATTACAACCTTCCACCATCAATGGCGATCAAGAAGGGACATCTTATGTTATCCCTTCTAATTCCAGGGAAACATAAAGTCAAGCATATGGATGTTTATCTTGAACCACTGATTGATGAGTTGGAGGAACTATGGAGAGGTGTTGCGGTGGTGGACATTAGTAGGCCTCCCTCCTCTCGACACTTCGACTTAAAAGCAGTGTTGATGTGGACAATGCATGACTTTCCAGGATACAGCGATTGTTCTGGTAAGAATTCTAATTACCTCCCTACTCTATTACTATTGGCTATATATATTAATTAGACGGTTTGACTTTATTATTCTAACTTTTTCCTATATTTTAATAGGTTTGAAAACATCGGGTAAACATGCATGTCCTGTTTGTGGCCCTTCGTTAGTACATGAGTATGCTGATGGTTTGTGTAAGACTATATTCGATAATCATCATCGATTTCTCCCCTCAGATCATCCTAAATATGTTGCTAGTAAGAGTAACATTCCTCCACAAACACTTCGTGCAAAAGATTGGAAGCGTATTTGGGAGTCTACAACTATTCTTCCTCCAGATGGCATGAACAGGTATAGTGATGTTTTTTCAATCTTGTTTTGTGTAGTCTCTAATTGGATTAAAGGTCACATAGAGCAATCCCTTGTGCAGGTACTCCATTTTTTTCCGGCTGCCATATTGGACCCATCTTAAGATCAACCATCTTCTTGATCCCATGCACATCTTCAAGAATGTGGGATCTGGTATTTGGGAACATATTACTGGTAAACGAGACAATGTTAGCGTACGTGAGGACTTGCGGGTCGCAGGACGTATGCGTCAAGCTTGGCCACGAGAGGTGGGTGGGCACGTTCGTCTTCCGCCTGCACCATGGATTATATCAAAGAAAGAGGAGAAGCAGGTAAAGCAGGCCATCACCACTTTGCGTACTCCCACTGGATGCATGAGATCATTGAAGGGAGCCTTTACAACCACTAAGAAAAGAGGCGTTGAGCAACTATATGGGTTGAAGTCCCACGATTGGCACAAGATGCTTCAAGTAAGTGTTTTCCAAGTCTTGTACGTACGTTGAAATGAAATTTTGTAATGCCATAAACCATAAATGTGCTCTTATGTGCGCAGTTCATACTACCTACTGGCATCGACCATTGTGCGAATAAGAGTTTGAAAAAATGTATTTATAAGATGGGCGAGCTTGTGAGGTATGTAAAAACCCATGCTCAGATCACCCTTCATTATACCTTGCAAAATGAACGTGCATGAGGTATAACGTACTATTTATTTATTTTTCAGATATGTTAGTTCCAAAGCAATTGATCCAGCCACGTTGGATGATGCGCGTGTTATGGCAGTGGAGGTGGTTTGTTTGGTAGAGGAGACTTTTCCGCGAACCATTCTCACAAGTCAACTACATCTCATTGTGCATTTAGTGGACGAAATTGCTTTATGTGGTACTGTGCATGCACGTTGGATGTTCTTTCTAGAGCGCTTCATGAAGACCTTAAAAGACTTTGTGAGGCAAAGTGCAAGGCCTGAAGGAAGCATGGCCGAGGGTTGGTTGATACAAGAGTCTCTTGTATATATTTCAGAATTTCTTGGTCAGGTGGACAGCTCTTTGCCACGACTATGGAGCAATGAAGAGGACTTGAGGATGACCTCTATTGTGCCTCAAGGAAAAGGACAGAGTAAAGTAATTGACAGAACATTGATTGATGATCTCAATTTCACTTGTATCCTTAATAGTGATGTGATGAGCAGATGGGTTACAAGATATGAGGATGCAAAGACAAAAAGACAAGCAGAAAGAGCTCTCTTTCGGAGGCAACATGGCTCTCGGAAGGCGTACCCTAAGCATCTAGCAACACTTCCGAATGATATCCATGTTGATTGGTTGCATGAGGAAATGGAGAGAGCAGAGAGCGACGAGGGGCTGCATATCACGGCGGAAGAATGGGAGTATGCACGAGGATGCATGTCAAAGGTACATAGAACTAATGTTTTGCATTAGTTGTAAGTGATTTGCTTTTAATATTTATTCACATTGCTTACATAAATATTACTTCTATTTTGGTCCAGTGCACTATGTTCAATGCTATATGGTGTGAAGGCAAGCATTTTCGAACACAAAGAATTGATGAAAAGAGAAATACACAAGATTGCGGTGTCATTAGTAGCTTTGAGGGAGCTAATGGAAAAATGGATGATTATTGTGGCATAATCTAAGACATATTTAGGCTTGACTTTCGTCGCTTCTTTGTGTATGTTTTGGATGTCAAATGGCAAATGAACGTGGTGGAAAAAGGGCCTGATGCAACGATAAAACGCCATGCAAGTGGATATGTAACTATTGACTCTACAAAGTTCTGGCAAACAAAGAAAGATAGGCTCGTACTGCCACAACAATGTGAGCAGGTATGCATTTTTTTACTAATGTGTTTCATGTACATATATATCTAAGCTCGCGTACCCCTTGACTTTTGATATGCTAATTAATTACTGTACTGTGTGTATTTGAGTAGGTTATCTACCTACCAATGGTGCATGACATCAAATGGTGGTACGTCATCCCTATTGCACCACGTTCCAAAGTGATGTATAATACATTCACTGATATGGAGCATATGGAGGATGTAACAAGCCGCAATGAAGATGACGTCGAACATGCCATTGAAGATGTTGTGATCGATGATCAAGAAATAAGAGATGATCATGATAATGAGGATGAGCATGCCATTTCTCATGATCATGAGAATGACCCTACCATTGAGGATGATGGTGATGTTGATGAGGATGATCAGGACATCGATACCATTATCAATGGAGTACAGAATATCGATAGTGGAATAAATTTAATCGTAGCCTTACCGATTGATCAAATGGATATTGATGTTGATCGTTTGGCAAGGATGGATCTTATTGAAGATGAGATCGAACCCTAACCAATCCGTCACTGTATGTTCTAAATTGATGACATTTCTATCATCTCATATGCATGATTTATTTTTGAATATATTTCATTGTTGTAAATGCATGTAGTGGGATTGTGTAATGATGTATACTGTAATGTACTATGAGATGGTTTAAGGAAAATAGTTTTTAATTTTGTAAAGGAATTCAGTTTTTTTTCAGTTTTTCTCTGCCATGCGTGTATTAATCCGTGTATAGCAGCGTGTATTTATCCGTGTATAATAGCGAGTATTACCCCGTGAATATTATCGTGTATAGATGCGTGTATTACTGCGTGTATATAAACGCGTTTATACACGCGTTGATAAATGCAAATATACACGCGAACTTAAATGCTAAAATACACGCGCCCGATTCTATTCAAATACAAGCGCGACCATACACGCGTTCGTAATTTATCGCGTGTATGAAACGCGTGTATGGCAGCATTGTCTTGTAGTGAAGCCGCTCCTGGCACTGAGCATTCAAATTGTTTTCAAACACTTCATTGCTTTCATTCTCCTCAACACTTGCCAAGTCGTCGGTCATCTCATCTTGGACAAGGTCTTCACATAGCAATGTCTCTTCGACACAAGAGAAGGCATCACCAACACTGTCGACCCTTACAAAACCATTCTCTTCACCCAAAGGTGTCACCGTTCATCATCGACGAATCCTCTTGGCCTCTGCCCTCTTTCTCATCTTCAAGTGAAGCACTCTCTTCACTGTCATCAGCACTCGCAGTATCTTCATTCTCATCTCTTTCATCCGATGTATCGGTCTCTAGACATATTGTTGGAGGCAATTCCAAGTAGCTCAAATCCATAAGGCATCTCAAAGCCTGCTGGTCTTTGTCATCGCTTGACTCTGCTCTAGTCTCCAAGGCTTCTTTACTCTTCTGCACCACTTGAGTGGATTTCATCATCACTAATGCCTCCTGCTGGAAACTCTTCATAGCTGCAAGCTCATCTCTGGCTGCCCTATAGACCCTTAGGTTCATGTCCTTCAACTGTACCACCAATTCCCATTTTTGAATACTTAAAAAAGGGGACATGGATAACATGTTTGTAAGTTTCTCAAAACCCTATCATATGACCTATCGTTGAAAAGCGCTTGAAAAATGGAATCTAAAGAGCTATAAAGCGCTCATTTTGGATTAGTGGTGTTCAAGTTATGGTTAATCCAAACTTTTGACCACGTGTCCCAAACTTGTGAAAAATTCCCATATTCCCCAATATGGTGTTCAATCGCTTCCATGCCGATCCCCGGGTTAAATTGTTCCCTAGCAAGCCTGTTTGGACAAACTGTAACATCTCATCATACCAAGTCACATCCGGAATGACAACCTCTAGCTCAGATCCGCATCCTGGCGTATAGACTACTGTAAACTCAAATTCCTGTAAAATAAGCATCCATCTAGCTAGCTTTCCCGTTAAATTAGGTTTATTAACCAAGTATAGCAGGGCGGAGTGATCCACATGGAAGGTAATGTCGGAACTGATTCATAGAGTAGATCAATCCTAAAGCCTCCCGCTCGATAGTAGAGTAATTCCGTTCTGCCTTGGATAATCTTCAACTAGCATAGTACCGTGGTTGGAACCACCTTGGCTCTGCTTGCTGCATCAGCACACTCCCAATGGCCACATGCCGAGGCATCCACAAACACGTGAAAAGAGAGATCCCAGTTAGGTGGCTGGACCACCGGAGCTACTGCCAACATAAACTTCAGTCTAGAAAGCTAGGTCACACTGTTTCGAATAATTCCCACTTGAGCCGGATCCACTCTCATACCTCCTTTTGACACAATGTGCCCAAGTAGCATCCCGCTGCCCACTACGAATGCACATTTAGCTAGATTCAGAACAATCGATTCCCACTTGAGCCGGATCCACTCCCATACCTCCTTTTGACACAATGTGCCCAAGCAGCATCCCGCTGCCCACTACGAATGCACATTTAGCTAGATTCAGAACAATCGATCTTCCCAACACTGTTAGGCACAACATCAAATGGTGTAGATGCAAACCCTTCTGTCCGAATACACTGAAGTCATCCAAAAAGACCCTCATGAAACGAAGTCAGGTACTCTTCAAAAATGTATTGCACCATTCTCTAAAAAGCGGTCAGGGCATTCTTCAAACCAACAGTCATTACATTAGAAGCAAAAGCCCCCCACTCTGTGATAAAATCCATCTTTTCCCAATCTTCTGGTGCTATCTGGACCTGGTTATATCCATTGAAACCATCTAGGAAGGAATACATATCATGTCCTGCCACCGCATCCACCAATATTGCATCTGTTAAAAGGGCAAAGGAAATAGATCGGTGCGATGGTCGCCGCATTCAACTTACGGTAATCCACACACACCCGCAGCTTCTGATTCTTATTTGGAACAATTACTATTGGTGACAACCAAGTTGCTCGATCAAGCAGATAAATAAATTCGACCTGAAACAGCTTATCCAATTCTTCCTTCACCCGGCATAGTTCGGATTCATGTGGTAACACTACGTGGCGGACTGGAACAACATCCTCCTTGAGATTAATTTGGTGTTGGTAAAACTAAGGATCAATCCCCCTTAGATCCCTATAACTCCAGGAAAATACATCAGTAAAGGAAGTTCGAAGTTCCTGTAACTGTAGTCAGAAATGCGCATTCAGACGGGAACTAACCCGAACCATCTTCCGCCCCTCCGCTGTGCCAAGATTCATGTCCACTAATTCACCTTCTTTCACCCTTCAAGACTTCTGAAATTTGCGCTCGAAAGCTTCCTCTTTTGCAATTACTTCGTGGATATTTGAAGTATCCACTTCGCCCGAGTGATCCTCACTATTGTCTAGGTCAACCTATTCCCCTTTCCGATTCTTCCTTCAACTTTTCTTTTGACTAATATTTATCCAAGATGGATTCCACATCCACTTCAAACAAGCTCTCCAAATCCACATCATGGCACAAGTACTCCTCTTCCTCATCTAGATCCAGTCCTTCACTTGTTGAGGTCGGCTTGGTGTCTCCACTCTCTGCCTAGATACTATGGACAGCTTCAGCTTCTTCTTCCCTTTCCAGACTATGATAACATCGGAATGCCAATCCTTCTTGATTCGAGGCTGTCGTATGGCCAGGGACAACCCATCAACATGGGTAGGCCCCTTTAATGTCCTCCATCCACAACACTACTATTGCCACTTGGAGTGAGAATCCAAAAACTTCCATGGTCCAACCCCAAGGGTTTCACCCTTCGTTGGATCAGCCATTTTGACGGGGAACAGTGCAGGTTCCCATGTCATTAGACCCAACTTCTCACACATCATATTTGACAAAATGTTGACTGCGGACCCTTGGTCCAATAAGACACCAGATATGTGCTGACCTGCCAACTGCACATTGATCACCGGCACAACCTTGTCAAATACTGCAGCTTCGGCTCTGGAAGCTGAGACCTCCGCTTCTCTGGAGCCTACGTACACTGTCGGCTTATCTGACACCCTGCTTCCCGCCTTTCTGCACCCATAAGCTATCGGATAAATTGCTATCGGAAAGCCAGTACCAATGTGAGCAGTTTTTCCACCGACGTGTGAATCGGTTATCCCTTTAAATCCTCCCATAAATCATACAAATGATTTTGAACTTTTTCCTTGTCTAGATTGGTTCTTGAGATACTTGTCTCCTTTGGCTCCACCACTATCGGTGGTACAACCAGACCAAAGCCTCCACTTGTCCGCCCCCAGAGGGCTCAAAGTGTTGATTCTCTATGACCCATTCCGGCAACCTGAGTCCAAACCTTGTCTCACCAATCCATCACTGGGGCTGCTTCCCTTCCTTGCCCAAATCACCATTCTCCGTGGGCTGCATAGGCAGTATACCTCTACAGTGAGTGATAGCCATCACTGAAGTTTCCTAGGAGGACCAATCCTCGTCCGTTTCCTCCGGCTCATTGAGAGCCACAATCTTCACCACATTCACCGTGGGCTGTTTGTTGGAGGAGTCTGCCTCGCCCATTGCCGGGCTGTTCTCCTTCTCTGCCTTGTGCCGCTTCCACAGTTCACACTCCGACTTGCGATGGCCTGGAGCTTCATAATAGAAGCAAATCAACTTTCGTTCCGCCGTTTGTTTATCCTTTCCAAAGCCAGCTACAAAACTCACTCTTGGCCGAAAAGGATGGCGTACCTATTCAGGCTGAGCAACATGAGCCACCGGAGCTATCGATAATACCATTGACACTACTGCTACACCGGTGCCATAATGGTGGGTGGAGGCGCACTTCGCCCCCTGTTGTATCTGCAGGCATCAATGGAGGGCGTTGTCATTCAAAAAGTTACACACCACAGGTCATTCAAGCCACATTCCTCCGTCATATGGCCATCATTCCGACACCCGGTAGACCATGCTCCTGATTGGGTCCGCTGAGAAGTCCCAGCGCCATCCTCGGGAACTCCAGCTCCAGTCGCCAACCCTTCCAGGGCCAACTTCCTGACCTGCTTGCTCGTTTTCTTCCGCTTGTGTTGCTTCTCCTCCTCATTGTCCGACTCATCTCACTGGTTTTCGATTCGTCCAAATCCCGATCCTCCGCATCATTTGAGGAATCACTATTTCTTTTGGTCTTGACCAAAACCGGCTCGGCATGAACAACAGTCTCGACTAGATCCTCCAAAGTTACCGCGCGGCCAGTTCACTTGCACAACCACCGCCCACTTCACAGGTGTGCTTAGACCTTTAATAAAATAAGAGTTGAGTATCTCACCCTCTGGCCGATTGGCCTCATCATCTAGACGCCGGAGCAGCTTCCCAAACTTAGCAGCATAATCCTCCACTATTAAATCCTTTTGGGTCATTGGACCAAGAAAGCATCGCGCAGATCATCATAAGTGGAAAAGTGATCGGCTCCATACTACAGGATCCAAACAGCTGCCTTCTTACAAAGGGTAGAGACAAATGCCACCTTCAACTGCTGATCCACTGGGCTTGGAACATTGACTCGGCATGCACTATCAACAATAGAATGTGGGCATCTGCATCGTCCGATGAATGCCTTGAAAACTTTGGGTACTTGTCCATCATGGTGGTAGCGGGCAAGTGCACTGGCCCAAATTGAAGGCGTCTCATGCCCAAAGGGATGTACCGATGAAAACTAATCGACGGTGATGACGAAGGGCTGGATCGTCCTCTACGTACCGGGGGGCAGCAAAGACTCCAGAGAATGCAGAAAGACCACTGCTTCTTTGGTGGCCGGTTACACGAGAGCTTCTCGGGCGTGATAGCACCTTCCTTTGATTGCGGGCGCTCTGCTCCATCACCATCCTCCAAAGGGCCTCCTGAACTCAAAAACAAAATACCCGAACATTGCAACCTCCCGGTGTGCTGCATAGCGCTGATAATGTTCATCCGGCGGACATAAACCCACCCGGTCCACCACCATACAGGAGTCTGTTTGGAAATCGTGGTCACCAAAGTGTTAACGAAAAAGACTGTCAATTGAAAACATTGCACTTTGACTTAAACTTGAAAGACAAAAATAGAACTTCATACGACAGGAACATCAATGCACAGAAAGATGAATGATTTATTCATGTCGGGTCATGCTTATATAAACAGATGTCGAAGAGTTACAAAATAATTCGGTACAAAGACATGGTGCTTCAATGCGAGCGCTTCGTAGAGGCACATCGATACATGGATGGGCGGATTACATCTAGATGGTTAGTCGGCTAGATGGACGGTTGGAAGGTTGGACTGCTAGATGGTTGGGGTGGACCCACCCAACACTATCGGACGGGGGAGGACACCTTGGGAATCTAAAGAGAAGATTATAGATAGGATAGAAAGAGAAGGATTTGGAGGCAAGATCTGAGCTTTTCTTTGTTCGCCTCTGTTGGGAGTGTGTATGGTTAGCTAACAATCAGTTATGATCAGGAGAGGGTGTTAGGTGATAGATAAAATACATGGGAGGTCAATGATGACCATATAGGACAACTGAGTCAGCTAAAGTCATTAGGGTGGATGGGAGGGTAGTGAAGTATCCATTTGGGGAAGCCAAGGACCAAGGGATAGAGGCTGGGTGCTATGGTGCCTACTGGTCTTGTTTTTGTTGCGGTTTGGTGCTAGTGATAGACTCCTCTCATAGTGGTGTGCTTTAGACGGAGCTATAGAGGCAGTGTTTCTTGAAGCCATCATTGTTTTGGTGCCTCCACGGAGGAGGGCTTTAAAAGCACCCTTCAGGCTATTGAAGAGTCAGCTATTGAGGAAATATGTCTACCATTGGTGCAGAAACTGTGAGCCATGTCAGAAGAGTATTTCACCATGAGTTGACAAAAACAACTTCATTCAAGTAGAGTAAATGGCTACAGATTGAAGCCATACCAGTGCAGAGAGTAATGATAGTCCAGAGGGATAAAGAGACACAAGATAGCTGTGTAGAGGACCATGAAGAAGATTATTGGGAGCTGAAGGTATTCTTTGCTCAAGATTGTTTCAAAGAATCCATAGCAAGTGGTTGAGCATAAATGCTTCAGCCATGGGGGGGTTTTGGAAAAAGATGATGGAATTTTTTATGCCAAAGGGGATATGCCCTATGAGGATGCTCATCCCAACCGTAAGAAGAATAAAATAATGTATTGGGTATAATTAAAAACCTTAGGAAGCTTAGGATCTTACATGGGAGGCTACGTATTCATAACTTGACATTGTAATCAGCTGTGTAGATTTGTTGCATGATGGTGGCTACCCACAAAATTAGATAGATTAGGTGAAAGCATGCATGGAGATAGCCCGGGTATTGTTGCACACAAAGAAAAAAGGGCGATGGAGTTTTTTTTTTGAGAGCTTTGGTATGAGAGAGCTATGTGAGAGCCTTGGTGTTGTCCTAAGGGAGCTTGCCCTGGTCTTGTGAGTTTGTTTTGAAGTTGGTTATTTGAGGGATTCTATGTTGAAAGCGACGTGGGTTTATGATAGAAGACTAAGGTGTGTCCAGAGCAGAGAGTTGGAGGAGTGGGAGAGGGTTCTTTGTGGTGGATGGTGTCCCAGAACCTCATAGAGAGCACTACTGTTAAAACTTGGATAAGTCTTGAGGATTGCTCAAGCTATCCCCATTCTACCAGCCAGTGAAGCCTACAAATAATTTTTGCAAGTGAATGATTGATGATGATCTTGTGAATATATGAGGATACATGTTTGGATTTCCTTGTGGTCATTTGAGAGAGTTTCTTTTGATCTGCTATTTGTTTCATTCATTTGTGCAAGATCGATGCTTATTATGTGTTACAGAGTCTTCCTTAAATATCCAGAGGATTGAATTATGTGATATCAACGTTTAAGTCAATATTAGGTAATTTGGAAAAAATCTCACATTTTGGGAATCAATTACTCCATATAGTTTTGGACATATCTTAAACATACTAACTCCAAATTTGTCGGAGATCATAGATTTAGATTCTACTCTTCAAGATCTTTCCGATGATATGTCACATGAGGGGGTTTTGACAAACTTTTGGACAAGTTTACCATGCTCCCATTTTTCAAATGGGAATGGGATTTTTTCCAAATTATCTAATATGGTTTTTTAGTGCAATTCTATTTTGTATGGAAGCAGATCTTTTGGTGAGAAGGTTGCGGGTGAGAGCTAACTCTTGTTGAGTTGAGCTTGGGACAATTAGCCTAAGTTAGGGTTGATTTTGACTCATCCAAGCATTATAATTATTAGAAAGTGGTATAGAGATGTTGATCTAACTAGCATTAGTTGAGGGGAAGTGATTGTGCACATCAGCTCTTAAAGTTCTGGACCTGTTTGAGGACAGCAAACAAAAACTTTGTTATTTTACAGTGTTTTTAAAGTAGCAATCTGACACACCAGGTTAGTTGATTGCTTCTGAGTGTTGCATTTTTTTCCACCCTTCCACTATTTTTTGATACATAAGCATATGCGTGGCTTGCATTTTTTTCCGCCTTGCTTTCACCTCGTACCCTCACTTGGTGACCAAGTTAACCGAGCCCCAAAAAAGCACCAAAGTACACACATGCGCATGTTTAGCCTAATAAAGAGCCCAACAATGAGACAGACCCAAGATCTAAATGCCATTTTTACTAGCCATGGACCTTTGTGAGACTAGTGCACCCTTGTGCCAAATGTTGGTATTAGGGCTTTACCTAGGTTTAAATGGCATTTGCATCCTCATATGTTCAAACCCATGTGCAGGGATTTAATATTCACGTGATCACAAGATTTTTTGTGATAATAACACATGTGAACAAGTTATTCACATGTTCTCATGTTACCGTTCACAAAATAACAGGTCACTTGCCATTTGGGAACCCCTTAAAAGCTTGGCTACACATGGGAATAAGCTATTCACATGTTCTCATGTTACCATCTTCACATAATAGCAGGTCAGTGGCCACCTAAGAAGATTTTTTATGCCCGACAAAGATAATTTTTTTAGGACCTTGTGAAAGCTTTGTGAATATAACATGTGATCACAAGATTTTTGTGTTATTAACATATGTTATTAACATGTTCACCTGTTTTTGTTTACATCAGTGAAATCCCTGCCCGTGTGTTTAGAAGGTTTAAACCTTAGTGGCTGGAAATTGTCGCCATGTAGTAGAAACGAAACGCCGCCATTTAGCCTGAATCGAATCGTCGCCAGTCGCCAAGCGCCAACGTGATCGCTTAAAGAGAGAGAGAACGCGGTCATTTCCTGTGTCCGACCGTTGTGCTGCGAGCAAAGAACTGAAGCAAGCTTTGATAATTGCCGCTGCAACCTATCACGCAGGAAGCGCACACTCCTTCACATGCGCAAAAAGGAAGAGAGATGTGCTCATTCTGACGTCTAGAAACGGAAGGGTGAAAGGCGAGAGAGAAAGCGATTTATCCCGGCTTCACCTGCAAGGAAACGACTGCATCGCTAGGAAACGGCTTCAACACAAGGAAAATAACCTTCATATTATACGTTTTTTTTAGCCTTTTCTTTATAAAAAAAAAGTATCACTAAAAAGAAGCTTTTCTTTATTAAAAAAAAGTATCATTAAGAAGGGTTGTTCCCACTTTCACTTGGCTAAGAGGAAAAAGGGGTAAAGAAAAAAAGAAAAGCACAATAACATTCTCTCTTTTCCTTGCATGTGAAGAAGGAAGCGAAAGAGGAGAAGATCTTTGTAATAAAGAAGCACGTGCAATTCTCGACAAACAATAACATAGCTTCGCACTCACACACTCACATAGTCACGTGTTAGTAAGCCTCGTAAGTTGTTTGTATTCAAAAAATTGAAAGCATTGTAAAATTCAATCCTTGAGGGCCGTGAGGACATTGTTTCTCATGGAGGGCATCATCGGCAAGTGCACACAAGCTTTGTCAACATCAAGCAAGAAGTGGCTAGATAAGATCTCTCTCTTTTTCTCGTATAAAAGCTACATAAATTTGCTTTATTAATCAAACACGTGCACATCAAATCCAATATACAAGGCACATTGCATATTATATCTTGCCTCATTCATTGGTGTTGTAGTGTCATCTCGCTCTTTCGTCATTTAGCACAAAGCTTGTTTAACATTTGTGTGCATACATCATCAGCACCCCATTATTGCAGCGCTGCATTTGTTGGAAAAATCCATAGCACACTTTCCTATCTACTAGTGCCTTCTCCTTTGGGGTGTTGGGAGAGTGTAGCATTATCCTTGTTGGATATCTGGGGGGGTTGTCGGGTTTTGTCCTCTTTGCCTTGCTCATCCAGATATTTCTGAGATAGTGGCACGCCTTGACTTGGTCTTGGTTCCGCGACGCGAACCTACTTGGAAAGGGGACTTATGCAAAGTGCAAAAGATTGGCAAGATAGCTTGAGAGAGAGTGACCGAGCTAAGAGATACCATAAGATGGAGAAAGCCAAGCAACACCTACTTCACTCTAGCCCCACTAGCACTTTTCCATTACAAAGTTCGCCTCCTTTGCCATCATTGGGGGGGAATTCACTTGGAATCGTAATTTCTATACCAATTCCAATTATGGCTCAACCACCACTTCCTCCTCCATTAGCCATTCAATCATCTTTGGTTTTGCCACCAAATTTGACCCGTCCTGATGCACCCCTCATCCCATTCCCCACATTCTATGGGACGTCGTTGGAGGATCCCACCGCTCATCTAAACAATTTCAAAATTGCTTATTTGACCTCACACGTCATTGAGGAAGGGCATGTGATGAATTACTTTAAGCACTACACTCAAAGGTGAGGCCTCAAATTGGTTTGCCAAGCAACAACCAAACTCCATCCCAAACTTTGCCGATTTTGAGCAAAAATTCTTTGAGCAAAAATTCTTGGCTTAATTTCACAAACCTCCAAACTTCTGCGCATTTTTTGAGCACTTACACTCATTCAAGCAAAATCACCCGCATGAGACCGTGGAACAAGCGGCCACGAGGTTTGGGAACTTTGTTGATCGTTACACTCCCGTTTTTAACATCAACTGCTCATCATCATGGACTCATTTCTACGAGGCATACACCCTAGCATCCAAATTTTGGTTAGAGCTCAAGCCCCAAATGACTTCAATACGGCCATCACTTTTGCCATTAATGTGGAGAGCTCTTATCGATGTGTTTAGAAGCCACAACAGGCCACGACTCCATCTCCCTCGTATTATCCATGGCTGGATACTGTGAGAGTTCCTATACAGGGGGATGAGAAAGTTGTGCTTTTAGGAACTTCTTTAGATCCACAATTGAGAGAGGAGATTATTGTCTTATGTCGGGAGTATCAGAACATCTTTGCATGGGATTACACCGAGTTGAGAGGTCTTCCACCCAAGCTTGTTGTGCACTGCATTCCTCTTACCTGTGTGCCAACGTCAGCGCAGATTGCCTGAGCATTATAGAGAGGGAGTTTACACGGAAATTAAAAAGCTTTTAGAAGCTGGTTTGATTTTTCCTGTCGATACCACTGAATGGGTGTCTCCTATTGTTGTAGTCCCTAAAAAGAATAAGCAGCTTCGCATATGTGTTGATTATAAGCAGTTTAACAAAGCTACCATTAAGGACTACTACCCTTTGCCTTTTATTGACCAAATCCTTGACTTTTTGGCGGGGAGGGAGATATATGCTTTCTTGGATTGCTTTTTTGGGTACAATCAGATGGCTATCTCTCATGAGGATAAGCTCAAAACCACTTTCACCACTATATTTGGCACATATGCATATCAAAACCACTTTCACCACTATATTTGGCACATATGCATATCATGTCATGCCGTTTGGGCTTTGCAATGTGGGTGCTTCATATGAGCGCTATAAGCATGAATCCTTTCGTGATGATTTGACCGATTTCTTAAAGATATTCATGGATGATTTGGGGAATTGGACCATGCATGATAAACTTGTTGTTTGCAGCCCTTAGATATGTCTTTCACAAGTGCCATGAAAAATCAATAGCTTTGAATGCAAAAAAGTGTGTGTTTGGGGTCACTTATGGCATTTTGTTGGGTCACCTCATTAGCAAGCATGGCATTTCTATGGATCCCCAAAAAGTCAAGGCTATTCTTGCAATTTTGCCACCCACTACTGTGCGTCAAGTAAGGGGTTTTCTTGGAGCCGCTAAACACTATAGCCGCTTCATTAAAGATATGGCACATCTTATTTCACCACCATTGAACACACTTCTGCGAGTTCAACAAAAGTTCATTTGGGGAGAACCTCAACAAAATTCTTTCTCTTCTCTTAAAAGTGCATTCACTACTGCCCTTATCCTCAAACCACCTGATGCTTCCAAGCCTTATCATTTATTTTCTTCTTGTTCTCATTTGGTAATATCCGCTTGCATTGCACAACTTTATGATTAAAAAAATGCGCCCCATTGCATATTATAGCCGCAAGCTTAAAGATGCTGAAACGCGCTACACATGGGTTGAGAGAGCTTGTCTAGCTATTGCTGAGAGTGCTAAGAAGTTTCGCACATATATGGCTACCCAGCACACCATCATCTATGTCTCTAAAGATTCATTGCGCCTTTTATTGAATAAGTTAGAGCCCCCTGAGCATATTGTACGATGGATTGTCGAGTTGCAAGCCTTTGACTATGAGCTTAAATCTAAACCTCATGCATTACAAAAGTTAGTGGATTGCTTAGCTGATGTAATCCCATGCAAAGATGAGCCTATTGCACCTGCACCTGAGTTGTTTCGCATTGAGTGTGCACGTGAGTGTGTGCACGTGAGTGGTTTGACCAAATTGCTCATTATTTGTCTACACTTAAGTTTCCTTCTGACATGAGCAAAGCCGCGAAGAAGAGATTAGTTACGCATGCTCATAAATTCACTAGCATTGATGGGTCTTTGTACCACAAGGGGTTTGAGGGCATTTATCGCCGATGTGTTGCACGAGAGAAAATTCCACACATTTTGAAAGTGTCATGATAGTGCCCGTGAAGGTCAATTCGCTGGGAAACTCACTGCATTGAAAATTTTGAGGGCTGGGTATTGGTGGCCATCTATTTTTGAAGATTCATTTGAGTGGTGTAAAAGATGTGATGTTTGCCAGAGAGCCACCCGCCTTGAAAATCGTTTGCGCCCTAATAATCCTATTCTAGCCGCCCTTCCTTTTCGAGAAGTGGGGGATTGACTATGTGGGCCCTATTACACCAACTTCCAGGCATGGGAAATCTTATATCATTGTTGCTACGGATTACTTAACTAAGTGGATTAAGGCTAGAGGCTGTGAGGAAAGATGATGCACGCACTACTGCTACATTTTTGACTGAGCATATCATTTGTCGTTTTGGGGCACTTGCTGAGTTAGTTTCTGATAGGGGGACCCATTTTCTTAATGACGTCATCGAGGAACTCATTGTTTATTTCAATATCCGTCATGATAAAAGCACCCCCTACAAACCTTCTACTAATGGGCAAGTTGAGAGCACAAACAAAACTTTGGTCACTATCCTTAGAAAAACTGTGGACACTTATAAAAGGGATTGGGATGAGAAGTTGCCAGCAGCTGTTTGGGCTTATAACACTACTTTCAAGGAAGCCATGAGGTTAACTCCTTTCTCTTTAGTTTATGGGTAAGAATGTGTGTTACCTATTGAGCATGAGTTGGTGAGTTTGAGGTTTTTGCATGAGCACACACTACCTTTGGAGGAGAGTTTGCAAGAGAGATTGGGCACTTTGGAGCATCTAGATGAGTGGAGATTGAGAGCCTATCTACATCAAGAGGTTGCTAAGAAACGTCAAACCAAGCAACGTGATAAGAAAGCTAAAACCTATTCTTTTGAGAAAGGGCAATCGGTTCTTCTCTATGATGCACCTCATGAGCTTTTCCCTGGGAAGTTGAGCCATTTATGGTCGAGTCCTTATCGCATTATTGAGGTTTATCCTAAAGTCCAGCTTGCAGAAATGGATGGGACATGGTTCTCCAAAACCAATTTTGACAAAATTAAGCCCTATTGGATGTGATAGCATTGACTTTTAAGTTATGAGTTGCAGATGATGTTGAATCTACCACGCCTTTCTGGAGTCTATACTTTGATGGAGCATGTAGGGGCAAGGACAAACTTGGTAGTTACGGCATTGTCATATATCCACCTGGAGGGAATGCTATTCTTTTGGGAGTTCTTTTGGGAGATCATTTGAGCAACAACATTGCTGAATATCAAGCACTTTTGATTGGTTCGAGAGCACTACTTCTTTTGATTGGTTCGAGAGCACTACTTCTTTTGGGAGCATCTCATGTTCATATCTACGGAGATTCACAACTCGTGGTCCACCAGTTTCATGGCCAAGCCTGCACGCTCCACCCTTTGATGCACTACTATAGTCTTTTAGCCCGTGACCTCTTCACCCATTTCACCTCTTCTTCCTTGACCTTCTTGCCTCGTCATGAAAATCGTGTTGCAGATTCCTTAGCTTTGATGGCCCTTTCTGGTTCCTTTACCCAAAATTCCGATCATGCCTTGGTAGATACCCCTCATTTGACATTGATCCTTGGGAAATAGTGCAAGACCTTAAGTGTTTGGGAGTTGAGGAGTTGGGTAGTCTTCTAAGGGTTTTCAAGTCATCCCATCCTTCCACTTTTGCTTCTCTCATTCTATCCATGACCCGTCGATTGATTCACTTATCAGATGTTACCCACTATAGATCCTAGCCATTTGCTCATGATCCTGTAGCCCAATGGAGCCCAATGGAGAAGGCACTAGTCTAACCGGAGATTTTGGGTTCACACTAGCCAGCTAGCTTTCCCCGCAAGATGCCACTGTTGCATTTTTTTGCCACCCTTCCACTATGTTTTGATGCATGAGCATATGCGTGGCTTGCATTTTTTTCCGCCTTGCCTTCACCTCGTACCCTCACTTGGTGACCAAGTTAACCAAGCCCCCCAAAAAGCACCAAAGTACACACATGCACATGTTTAGCCTAATAAAGAGCCCAACAATGAGATAGACCCAATATCTAAATGCCATTTTTACTAGCCATGGACCTTTGTGAGACTAGTGCACCCTTGTGCCAAATGTTGGTATTAGGGCTTTACCTAGGTTTAAATGGCATTTGCATCCTCATATGTTCAAACCCGTGTGTTTAAAAGGTTTAAACCTTAGTGGCTGGAAATCGCTACCATGCAGTAGAAACGAAATGCCGCCATGTAGCCTAAATCGAATCGTCGCCAAGCGCCAAGCGCCAAGCGCCAACGCGATCGCTTGAAGAGAGAGAGAACGCGGCCATTTCCTATGGCCGGCCGTTGTGCTGCGAGCAAAGAACTGAAGCAAGCTTTGATAATCGCCACTGCAACCTGTCACACAGAGAAATGAAGCGCACACTCCTTCACACGTGCAAAAAGGAAGAGTGATGTGCTCATTCTGAGAAAGCGATTTATCCCAGCTTCACCGCAAGGAAACGGCTGCATCGCTGGGACACAGGGAAAATAACCTTCATATTATACGTTTTTTTAAGCCTTTTCTTAAAAAAAAGTATCATTAAAAAGAAGCTTTTCTTTATTTTTTTAAAAAAAGTATCATTAAGAAGGCCTGTTCCCACTTTCACTTGGCTAAGGGGAAAAAGGGGTAAAGAAAAAAAGAAAAGCACAATAACATTATCTCTTTTCCTTGCATGTGAAGAAGGAAGCGGAAGAGGAGAAGATCTTTGAAAGCAGGTGCAATTCTCGGCGACAAACAATAACATAGCTTCGCACTCACACACTCACATAGTCACGTGTTAGCAAGCCTCGTAAGTTGTTTGTATTCAAAAAATTGAAAGCATTGTAAAATTCAATCCTTGAGGGTCGTGAGGGCATTGTTTCTCGTGGAGGGCTTCATCGGCAAGAGCGCAAAAGCTTTGTCAACATCAAGCAAGAAGTGGCTAGATAAGATCTCTCTCTTTTTCTCATATAAAAGCTACATAAATTTGCTTTATGAATCAAACACGTGCACATCAAATCAAATATACAAGGCACATTTCATATTATATCTTGCCTCGTTCATTGGTGTCGTAGTGTCATCTCGCTCTTTTGTCATTTAGCACAAGGCTTGTTTAACATTTGTGTGCATACATCATCAGCACCCCATTATTGCAACGTCGCATTTGTTGGAAAATTCCATAGCACACATTTCTATCTACTATCTCCTTTTCCTTTGGAGATCTGGGGGGGTTGTTGGGTTTTGTCCTCTTTGCCTTGCTCGTCTAGATATTTCCCAGACACTGAGGCCTGGTGCTTGTGTTTTTTAAGTGCTTTGAGGTCTATGTGGGGTTAGTTGACTTAAAGTAGTTAGAATCTGTCAGCTAGGTGAGCTTGGTTAGTTGAGTAGATTCTGCCCATACGGAGGCAACTGTGAGTAGCAGTCACAGCAAAGAGCTTGGGAGGTGATATCTTTCCTAGTTGAGAAGTCTTTGAGGGGTTATAGCTATTAGAGGACACTTTGGGAATTGTCAGAATTACTAATGACTTCGAAGTCAGAATAGCTTTGTAGCATAATTTTGGAAGCAGAGGCTGCAGGAGGAAGGTAAAAAGAGTGGATATTAAGTCTGCGGACATCGGAGAATTATAGAGGACATTGGATAATCAAATCTAGATTGGGAGAGACATTCAAATTTGGAGACACGCGACAATAAGTGTTCTGACTTATCTAGGGCAGCCAAGAAATTATATTGTCAAACAGAGGTCAACTGCCTACATTTGAAAGGTGTTAAGATATGTTTGTGGAGGCTACTAGATGGTGGAGGACACCTTGGGATTCTAAAGAGAAGATTACATACAGAATACAAAGAGAAGGCTTTGGAGGTAGGATTTGAGCATTTATGTGTCCGTTGAGAGTGTGTATGGTCAGCTAACAATCAATTGTGGTCAGGAGAGGGTCTTAGGTGATAGATAAAATACATGGGAGGTCAATGATGACCATATAGAATAATAGAGTTAGCTGAAGTCATTAGGGTGGATGGGAGGGTAGTGAAGTATCCCTTTAGGGAAGCTAAGGACCACGGGATAGAGGCTAGGTGCTCTAGTGCATGCTGGTCTTATTTTTGCTAGGGTTTGGTGCTAGTGATAGACTCATCTCATGGTTGTGTGCTTCAGACGGAGCTATAGAGAGTGTTTCCTGAAGCCATCAACACGATTTCTTTCTCTCTACCTACCTCTCTTTGTTGCACATGCTAGGACAATGGATTCAGCATAACTTCCTCCCACCCAATTCCGTCCACGTCTCCCTCTATCAAAGTTCTCTCCCTTGCCAAGGTAAGTACTTTCCTCTTTCCTTTCTCCCAAGATTTCATGGAAAGCTTCATTACTTTCTTATTTTCCAAGATTTTATGAAAATCTTCAACTATGATCTCTATGTGAACTTTTCTTTCCCTTCCCCTCTCTTTCCTTTCCATTTCTCCCCTCTTTTTGCCTTGCCCTAACCCTAGCTGGCACATAGAAGTTCTAATAGAGAGCTCTCCATCAAAGCTCTCTATTATGCTTTCTATGTAAAAGCTAGGTTTAGGGCAACATAAACCACTGTCAAGATTTCAATCATTTATGCATTAGGATTAGAGTAAAGAAACTCAACTTATTTTCTCCTCTTCTCCTTCTCCTCTTTCACTTCTCCTCTTGCTTGCTAATATGCTAAAATGAAGTATACTTACTAACATTTTGATTTATTTTATTGATATTTTGTAGGCTTATTCAAGTCAATAACTCAAAACTCTAGCTTCTTGAGGTAAGAGCTCCTCACAATTGGTTTTTTTCATCTTCTCTTTCTCCTCTTTAATTTCTGCTCTTGCTTGCTAATATGTTAAAATGAAGTATACTTAGTAACTTTTTTATTTATTTTATTGCTATTTTGTCGGCTTATTCAAGTCAATAACTCACAACTCTAGCTTCTTGAGGCAAGAGCTTTCTCTTTTCTATGATCTTTTTATGTCTTTTTAGGGTTTATGGCTTTTAGGGTTTTGTGGTTTTTTTGGCTCTCTATGCATGTTGAGAGCTCTCTATGCATACATAGAGCTTTTAGGTTTTTGTATTACTTGTGCATTAGTTCTTAATGTTATGTTTAATCTACTAATTACTTTATTTAATCTGTTATTTTTTAGGTCTTTCACCAATCCCCTCCTTCGGCTTCATAGAAAAAGAGGTAAGCCCTCTTTTTCTTTTCCTCTTTTATGCTTTTTTCTATGTATTATTGCACCCTTGGGTGCCCGATGCAAGCTCTATGCATGGAGCTTAATGCTTCTTATAAGCTAGATGCAAGCTTATGCAAGTTGGTGCCACTACCAACATCTTTTTTAGTAGCCTGAATGACTTTTCTTGTTCTTTCCCCCCATACAAAAGCCATCTTCTTCTTTGTTAATTTTGTTAAAGGTTGAGAAACATGGGAGAGGCACCTCAAAAACGTGTTATGCCACTTAACCTGTCCAATGAATCTGCCCAACTGTTTCACATTCTTTGGTGGTATAGCATCCTATATTGCTTGAACTTTCCTTCAATCAATCTCCATCCCATCCTTTGAAATAACATATCCCAGCAAAATTCCTCTACTTACTACAAATGCACATTTGGATGGATTCAATGCCAAACCTGACATTCTGCACTTCTCAAAGCGCATTCTAACTTGTGTACAACACTTGGATGATGGAGATGCTAAATCATTTTGGGCGCCATCTTGGTCTAGTTAAGCTTACAGAGTACATGTATGCCCATCCTGGTCCAGTTGAGCTTACATTAGTTGGGGAGGTGATAGATGGTGTACATAGTCGGTACCCCAATCCCCCACATACGACATTCTCGGATGTATGGGCAAGGACGCGAATAAGGGAGATCTTAAGTAATAAAAGATCTCACCTTAAGAAACTCGCGTGTACGATGATGGGCTAAATGTAGCTGCGGGTGGCTATCGTGCCAAGAATCCTACCACCACTACGCACAAATACGAGTGGAAGGAGGCAAAGAAACGAGCAAAGGGTGGCATGAAGAGCAGGCAGGATGTGGACGCATGACGGATCGAGATGGAGACCATTGGATCTTCGCATTTCGGATCTAGCGGCGTCGAGTCATGGGAGGCAGAGTTCGTATCTTGCCACTTTATTTGATTGTTTACTTAATTCATTGATTCTATGATTGTTTTAATCTTACAAATTGTATGGGGAGGAAGCCCACAGCCTTCGATACTGGGTATGCTTGCCGGTATAGCAAGCGTGACATGTGGGCCCTCTTCAAAGCCGAGGGACGTATTACGGACGTGCAGTTTGAGATAGCCATGAGACCATACGATCGACATGTACTTGAAAACTCTAAACAAATGATTTTGGTTTATTGAATTACATATATATATATACTTATATACTATATATTACTTGAACAGGCACAAGCTGTTGCACCTGCCTGCTGCTGCTGATGATCTTGCCACCACTGATGATCCACCCGCCGCCACTGCAGAGGGTGGATGTGAGCACTACTCATCGGACATTCCGACCGATGTGAGCTCATCTGATCATGAAGAGAGCAACGAGTCATCATCTGGGTCTGAGTAGTACTCAGACTTATAGTATCGCATTCCATATTGAGGATGTGGTTGTATATATATTTTTGTAACTAAAGCCATGGGCTACTTCGACATATGGACTCCCTTGTATATATGTGTACACATAAAATTTTGATAGTAATATTGAATTGTAAATTTATAGTATTGCATTCATGTCTGTCTTGAATCGTGTATTGACAATGTATGCATTCATGTCGTTCTTGTCTTAAATCTTGCTCGTCGTGGATGATGCAATGCACCCAAAAAAATAAATCCAAAGAGTGCTGTTGGAATGCTGGAACAGCATTCAGGTACCAAATAGCACTCTCTCGAATTTTTTTTTGCTCTCTGTTCGCGTGTATAGACGCATCAACTCTGGAAAAGTCGCATGTATATACGTGGATACTCTCTGATATAGCGTGTATAGATGCATCAACTCTGAAAAAGTCACGTGTATATACGCGGATACTCTGTGAAATGCGCGTGTATAAGTGCAGCTAAACTGACAAAACGTGTGTATACACCCTCGTATCAGGGCGTCTAAGCGCAACTAAACTGACAAAATGCATGTATACGCCCGTGTATCAGCGCGTCGGACTGTTCCTATACATGCGCTTTTACACGCATGTCTCTGTGGCCGTGATGATACACGCGCTGATACACGACGGGCCCGTTGCTTTTTTTCCACAAGTCATTTTTAGCGGCTAGGAGCGTGGGTATGAGCCCGATCCCTTGTAGTGAAGGTTTAATCCTAGTCTATGATTGTTTGATTAGCTATAAATCTGTCAACTAGGTGAGCTTGGTTAGTTGAGTAGATTCTACCCTTATGGAGGCAACTGTGAGTAGCAGTCAACAAAAAGCTTGGGAGGTGATATCTTTCCTAGTTGAGAAGTCTTTGAGGGGTTATAGCTATTAGAGGACACTTTGGGAATTGTCAGAATTGCTAATGACTTTGAAGTTAGAATAGCTCTGTAGCATAATTTCGGAAGCATAGGATGCAGGAGGAAGGTCAAAAGAGTAGATATTAAGTCTGCAGACACCGGAGAATTATAGAGGACATTGGAGAATCAAATCTAGACTAGGAGAGACATTCAAATTCGGAGGCAATAGTAAGTGTTCTGACTTGTCTAGGGTAGCCAAGAAAGTATATTGTCAGATAGAGGTCAACTGCCTACATTTAAAAGGTGTTAAGATATGTTTGTGAGGTTATCGGATGGTGGAGGACACCTTGGGATTCTAAAGATAAGATTACATACAGGATGGTGGAGGACACCTTGGGATTCTAAAGAGAATATTACATACAGGATACAAAGAGAAGGCTTTGGAGGTAGGATCTGAGCATTTCTATGTTTGTGAGGCTATCGGATGGTGGAGGACACCTTGGGATTCTAAAGAGAAGATTACATACAGGATACAAAGAGAAGGCTTTGGAGGTAGGATCTGAGCATTTCTATGTCCACTAAGAGTGTGTATGGTCAGCTAACAATCAATTGTGGTCAGAAGAGGGGGTCCCTCCACCTTAGTGGGATCCATCTCCAAACCATCACCAAGAAAAACAACTTGTTTCTCTTCCCGCAGCCTCAACTTGTATAGATATGAGCAACCATTCGCTTTACATACCCTTTCTAAGGCCAACTCCAGTTATGTCAAAGTCAAGAACAAAATGTGCAAAAATGTCTAAATCACTAAAAGTTTTCGAAGATATGGGCTTGAGAAACTCACCTCCGTAACTATCATACCATCAGGCTTATGGCTACTACAGTGCACGTGTTTCCCCATGATTTTCTCTAATAGGAAACTTGACCAAGTGGATGAAGTCTCCATCGTGCTTGCAAAATTAAGGCTTCTTAGAGGTTGCAATTAGGAAAGAATCCATGAGAAAATGAGCACATTTTATCCCCCATGTATACACATTATATCCTTTTAACGAGCCACTAAAACAGATCTATTATGTCTTTGATTTTCAATCTTCTTATTGCTAGCACCTCCGCTAGAAATTAGAGCTTCCTACGCCATTATGAGTCCATTTCGAAAATGTAATGATGCTTACTATTTTCAATCAATAGTTTTCTACCACCACGGTCACGGCCAATATGAGCGGAACTTTTCTTTATCACACGCAAAACCCGTAAGTCTCCATGTGGATGTTGGAAAGAAAGCTTATCAAATGCATCATGAGGCTTGCATGGATTTCTTTTCTGGAAGCGACGTGCACCTTTTGTCGTCAAGTAGGGTAGCATGAGCATTAACATTGTCTCATGCACGTGTGGAGCTTTTCTTTATCACACGCAAAACCCGTAAGTCTCCATGTGAATGCATCATGAGCGACGTACACCTTTTGTCGTCGAGTAGGGTAGCATGAGCATCAACATTGTGTCATGCGGGATGATCTCTGAGTAGGAAAGATGTAATTTAATTTGCCTGTGGTGGCAATAGCCGCAGCCGCAGAGAGAGCGATGGCAGTCGGCAAAAGTGAAGACGTGCCAGCATCTCGCATTGCGTTGTGTCTGCTGAGAGGCCACCCTCGCTCATTAAATAATGGCCACACTCCCTGTCTCCTCGACTACTGCTCCCTTCTCATCTCCCACTATTTGAATGCCAGTCATTGCAGATAGATCTAACAGCTGCTATCTGCTCCTCCTTGGGCTGAACCGTAAGCAGCACCATCAGTACTATGGCTTCCAGGTCTTTCCTCTCCTCCCTTCTTTGCCGCCTTCACTGTAACAAGCGCCAGTCCCGCGTCTACACCGAGACTGCATCTGCCTCGCAAGCATTCGAGGCTGATCTGGCACACTGCTTCCAGGAGCTTCTTACACAGGCTGGAGACTCCAAGTCGTCCCTCCTCGGTCTGAGCTGGCTCTCCAGTGCTGTGGGTATGCTGCTCTCCACACAGGCGGCTGTGCAGGCCCTCGCTCCATGCTTGCAAACGTCCCTGCCCGTCCGAGACATGAAGCTGATTCAGCAGTACATGGATGACAGCGTGAAGCTACTAGATGTGTGCCAAGTGGTGAGGGATGTGATGGGTGGCGTGCACGGCTATGTCAAAGCCGTTCAGCTTGCCATCGGCTACCTGCGCTGCAAACCAGGTTTGAGAACCGAAAGGGGTGCGTTGCTGCTAGCAAAAAATGCTCTGATCTCAGCAGAGCAGATGCGAGCAGACCTGCGAGAGCCTGCTACTCCTGGCCGCGCACACCTGCGGCGGACACACCATCGGCTGGCAGCCTGTAGCTCAATGCTTAGAAGAATGGGGGACAAGCTCAGGGCCCCGGATGACGATGTACAGAATACGCCCACCTGCTCCTCCTCCTCCTCCTCCTTTGCGTTGCCCGCTGCTTTGTATGGAGGGGAAATGGCTACCCTCTTCGTCTGCAAACTGCTTGCAGCGGCGCTCCCTTCTGGGAATCCTCCCCGATCTCAACTAGGTCCTCTGCACGTTTCGGGCCGGCCATTGTGGGCAACTCCTCTTCTAGCACTCCAAGCTAAAGTCAACAAAGAGCTGCTGGAGAGAGTACACAAGAAGCCCCATGGATATACCCTCTTACCCGACCTCGACATCCTAGATCTTTCTGTTACACAGATCGATGAGATTTTGAGACAAACTTTGGAACAGCCCAGTACTGCACGATCCTCTGATTTTATATTCACGTGATCACAAAATTTTTTTTGTTAATAACATGTGTTAACATGTTATTAACATGTTCACATGTTAATATGTTCTCAAAAAAGCCGGTGGCAAGCGACCTGGTAACCGGGAAAAATCCCGTCGGGCTTTTGCTATACCCGGCGGGCCCGCCGGGATAAAGCAAAGCCCGGCGGGTCCCTTTGGGGTCGTCATATAGCCCGGCGGGGTACAATTTTCTATATATATGGGCCCGGGGGGCCCTTTGGGATTTCATTGCTGACAGCATACACAGGTAATGAAAACTTGTGTGTGTGTGTGTATGTGGGTGTGTTCGTGCGGGCAGCCGCCCACCATTGTCGCAATGCGCGGCAGGATGTGGGTGGTCCGCCACACGAGGGATGTGTGTGTGGGTGAGTTCGTGCGGATAGCCGCCCATTGTCGCAATGCGCGGTAGGATTTGGGTGGCCCGCCACACGACTGGTGTGTGTGTAAGGCCATTCTTCGGAATGGTGCTTACCCTGGGGCACTTAGTCGGTAACGCGGCTAGTCTGTGTCCTATGGTAAGTATGGCACGCCGTAGCGGTACTAGTCGGTAACGCGGCAAGCATAGTATCGTTATAGCGATGTCACCTTCCCTTCCCTTCCCTTTGTCAAATGCGGACATATGGTCGGTAACGCGGCCAGTGTATGTTCGTATCCTATTGGTATTCCCATAGAATCGGGCGGCATTTTGTCGTTAACGCGGTAAGTTGGTGTCGTCCGCTAGTGCATAAAATGTTTTTTGCATATTGCGGCATTTGATCGTTAACGCGGTCGAAAAAGTGTCGTAAATTTGCTTGCGTATTTCGGCATATAATCGTTGACGCGATCGAATAAATGTAGTAAATTTGTTTGATTTGACTTGTATTGTTTTTATTGTGTTTGATCCATGCGATACTTGGTTGCTAACGCGGCATGAGTATTTCATGGATCAAAGTTTACATCATATTGTCTAAACGTTTTATTTTATAATATCGTGATTCGTAACTCGAAAAATATGAATCTCTCTCTTCTTACCCCCCTCTCTCTCTCTCATGATACACTTCACAACTCTTTCTCTATCTCTCTCATGATTCACTTCACAACACGATAGATGTGTAGATAATGATTTTTTTTTATTTCTCTTAAAAATAAACATAATTCTTAATAATTTATTTTTCTCCCTCTATTTACTTAAAAATTAAAACAATACATTATTTTTCTCTTTAGGAACTCACAAAAACATTAAAAATGTCATCTAATGTTTCTTCTCTCTATCTGTCACAACTCTCTCTTCCTCTCCTCTCTCTCTCTCTCTCTCTCTCATGATACACTTCACAATTCTCTCTCTCTCTCTCGCAATGATATACTTCACAACTCTCTCTCTCTCTCTCTCATGATACACTTCACATCTCTCTCTCTATCACAATAGGTATGTAGATGAGGAGTGCTTTAGGATTACAAAACATTATTTTTCTCTCTTTAGGAACTCACAAAACTATAAAAAATAACATTTAATTTTTTCTCTCTCTATCTGTCACACCTCTCTCTCTTCCTCTCCCTCTCTCTCTCTCTCTCTCTCTCATTCGATAATGTATACACTTCGTAAGTAATAATGCGCTTGTTGCGGTTGTCTCACGTTCGATAATGTATTGCATGATGTTGAGTTCAGTAATATTGTTTGATATATTCTGTTTTTGTTTGATCATTGATAAGTAATGATACACTTGTTACTGTTCTCTCACGTTTGATGATGTATTGGATGATGTATTGGATGATGTTGAGTTCATTAAATTTATTTGATATTCCGTTTTTGTATGAACATTGACGATATTGATATACTTGTTGCTGTTCTCTCACGTTTGCTTGATGTTTATTTCAGTAATGTTTGATATTCTGTTTTTTTGTGTTTAGTGATATTTGCTAGATTTACGAAGACGATCAACATGCTTTCCCCCGAAGAGCGCAAAATCGTTCTACGAGCAATTCGCATTGAAGCGGTCACTCATCACAGTGTCACAATGTACTGATGATGTTGTCAAAAAGATCAATGAGTCTGAGATACTCATGCGAGATCTAATAGACCAAATATGGGAAAATGCACAGCGTCGGCTTCAAAGCGGAGGCAACGCTGAGTTGCTTGATAGACAGAAGATAGCAGATTTCAACCATCAACACATAACACGAACCATTTTGGGGAGCATGCGTGTAGCATGCAGTGATCTTAGAGATGCTGCCCCGCCTGAAGCCAATATGCAACGTCTACAGTTATGGGACGTTGTATGGAGCGAGCAAAGAGCCAAGAGCAAGCGCATGAAGGCGTTGGATGTAGAGTCCCTCCCCAAAAGAGTGCGCATTGCCCAGGACGTCACTGCAACGTCCAGTCAGGCAGATGCAAGTGGTACAGGTGTCATTAATCGTACCATCTACAATTCTATGTGCACACATCTTATTGGCATCCCGCACGAGGCTGTGTTCGAAGGGCGAACAATAGGCTCCCGTGTTTTTGGAACAGTAAAAGAGTATACAATTAAAGGTATATCATTTTTACCGGAGCACATCACTTTTTGCAGAAAGCACTACAAAGGAGAAGGCAGTGCGAAGTTTGAGAGCTTCCAAGCAGAGCAGGGTATGCAAGTGCTATATCCATCGATTGTCCGATGCATTGCCTTTACAAAAGAGGCTCCTTGGATCACAATTTTCCCGTACTATAATGGCGGCGCTCTTGGTGATACTCTTCTGAAGGTTCCCTTCAGATTCAGTGAGTTCACCAGAGCAATTTTTCGTTTGGATCGAGGATGGAGACAACCCCCGCTTGATAATATCCCTTTAAGTCATCTAGAACTTTCAAAAATAAAACAAATAGTAATAAGCATGCCACATATTATGCATGCCCTGGTGGAAGGCCTAGCGGCAGCACATATGGCAGGTATTGTACATACCGACCTACATCCATTCAATGTAGTGTTGGATTATACAAAAGAGCTAAAGCCACGCATAGGTATTATCGATTGGGGGTTGCTGCTGAGAGCGCCCAAAAAACGGGTGTCTCTCAATTTTGTATTTGAAGCAGACAAGAACCCTGAGAAGGTGGCACAGGCAGTCTTCTACGTAGACAGAGAGCGAAATAAACGGCCGTGGATAGCCCCAAAGCTTTATGATCCATTTTTGGCAGATGCATACACTCCTGCATCTGATGTTTTTGCCTTGGGATATTTATTACAAACTTTATATGACTTTTGGCAGAAAGTGCAAGAGTTGTGGATGGATAATAGTTCCCATGACAAAGTTACCATGGATACTATTATTCATAGAGTCAAAAATTGGATGTTTCTGCCTAATCGCGATGAGCGAAAATCAATTTTGCAAGTAGTTGAATTTTTTAAATCACTAAATACTGACCTACGAGGGCACAACGTCCTCTTGTAGAGCTATCGGTGGCATTCACCCCAACTTTGTAATGATACAGTATCAAGAGATTAAGTTTCAGGAATGGCATTTTGTTTCTCTCTTCAAAATTTGATGTGTCCAATGTTTCAAAATTTTGTTTCTCTCTTCATTGATTCTTTGCAGTATCTCTCTCCTCTTGTGGTGTTTAAGTTTATGTTTTCTCTTCAAAATTTGATGTGCGAGCATTGTTTGAAGTGTTTTTGGAGTCAAGTGGATATTTCTCATCGAGTCTTTGCAATACATATCTCCTCTCGTGGTGTTTGACTTCAAGATTTTGAGAGTAATGGTCAATTTATCTTACATTGATCTTTACAGTTCATTAAAATCCTAAAGTCATTTACGTTCATGCAGATATGGAGCAGGCGCAAGCGAACGAGCATCAGGAGTTAGCCAAGAAGGCATACGAGCAGGGATTTCATTAACGTCTTCACAATTTCGTGATCACGTTAACAAAACCTAGTGTTAACATATTAAAACTTGTGATCACATTGTATATTCACATGACCTGAGAAATGACCTGCCGGAACCCACTAGTCCAGTAACACCTCCGGGCTTCTATCTTTCCCAGCGGGCCCGCCGGGATACAGAGTTTTCTTGGCGAGCCCACAAGGAAAGACTAAAGCCCGGCGGGCCCGCCGGGAAAAATAAGAAACACCGGCGGGGTATTATTCTGTATATAAACACTGCCCGACACCCATCGTACAACTTTTGGGAAGATAGTCCTTGTTTTGGGGGCGTGATATCTCTCCTCAAAGTACTTGTAGAGCTCTCGAGTTGCTAGAAGTGTCCTCTTGGGAAGAACGTCCTTATTTTAGGGGCTGTCGTCTTTCTTTATAGGCACTCCTAAGGCTATTGGGCCACTCGTCCTTAGTTCTTTGAACTGGGGGCAGGGTGTGGTTCGTAGCTAATACTTGCGGAGATTTAGGGACAAATTTGGAGTCATTCAGCTTTGCATTTGAGCCACATACGTAATCTACCTACCTCATTCTGCTTTATGAATGGTTTGATGGAGCCAAGAGTCCTGCTTAGGGGCTTGTATTGGTTCTTGATACTTGATATAGTTTAGAGTAGACAAGGGTCTATTGTCCTATACTAGAGTATTGGGCAAGCATAGATCTTTGATTTTTTTTGTGAATGTTAGAGAAGGTCTATTGTCCTATACTAGAGTATTGGGCAAGCATAGATCTTTGATTGTATAAAGTATCCTTAATTGGGTACAAAAGGCATCCTTCATTGGGGGTGCAATGTGCATGATAGTCTCGAAGTAGTTTTGTAGTAAGACCTTGCAAGATAGTTTGAAGTAGTTTTATGTTATGTGATGATCTTTTGTATTTGTCAAGATAGTTTCGAAGTACTTTGTCTGCAGATGTATGTTTTGTCATACGTGAGTGATTTGTTGTTTTTTCACTTGTGTATTCATTGTTATATGCTTGGTTGAATAGGTTATTTGTTGAGATGGAGGACAATGTTGGATCCAGTGATACCTCCAATAGAGTCCAAATTTCAAATAGCAGGAAAAAAAAGGCACCTGGGATAGAGTGGCAATATGCAATTAACGTTGGTGATCGATTCATAGATTGGGAGTGTAAGCTATGCCATGCAGTAAAATCAGGTGGGGTGCCTACGAGAACACTTTTTAGGCGGACCGAAGAAAAAGTCATGTACCCACCCCTCTGCACCTATAGTGGCCAAACGCATAAGAGAAGAAATTCAAAAGAAAGATTCAAGAAAACATGACACTCCTACCGTTAATGTATCAAGGCAGCAAGAACACTGTTGTTCTAATCATCAAACTCCTGCTACATCGCCTACTTGTACCCCGAACGGCAATGTGCAACCAGAAAGTAATCTACCCAGTGCATCTTCTTGCAAGCGAAACTTTGACGTAGGAAATATACCCATGCATCAAACTTCATTGCAAGAAAGCCTACGTCAACGTCGACTCGATGATGCACAACTCGTCCTTGCTGAAGCGATTTACTTTTCTGGGAGTGCTATGATGATGGTGGACAGTGAGCATTGGAAGAGAGCATGGAAGAAAATTGGTGAGTTTGGACCAGGGTTTTCACCGCCTACGTACCATGCTATGCGAAATGATCTATTAAGGAAATGTTATGCGCAGGTAAAAGAACGTGTACAAAGAATAATTCTTAGCAATATAGAGCTTTCTGGATGTAGTATAGTAAGTGATGGATGGTCTAATGTGCAAAGAAAACCATTAATTAATGTAATGGTTATTTCACCTAGAGGTGAGACTTTCATCCGTGCCATGTTTCTCTTAGCTCTCATCTTGAAATAAATTGCGAATTGCACTAGGAGTTGCATCTAAAGGTCCTGGTGGTTTATATTCGCTAGCCATGCCGAACACTGTATAAATACCTTGATTTATTGGGACATTGCACAATGCACATGTGGAAGTATTTTGCATTTGTCTCACTAAACATATTAAGTGGTAGTAGTGGCCACATGGTAGTATATACTGGCCGCTCCACCCATCGAATACTTTGTAACATACAGGACATTGGGGGGTGGAGGAACTTGTAGCCTCAGCAGAAACTCCCACAAGATCAGGATGTATCAAAAAATGAGAGATGTGGTTTCCTTGGTGCACAGGAGCAATACGTGAAGAGATGCTCTGCACATCTTGGCTGATCTTTGTTAGCTGCTCTTGAATCCCTCTATTGGCCGGGGGAGGAGTTGACGCTTGAGTTAATCGGTCAGCTTCTTTCTCCTTCTCTGCTAGCTGTGCCCCTAAGCTTTCTTTGACCTGGTTTAACTCCAGTCCAGCGCCCTCCACCATGAGAGCAAGTTCTTCTCTTGTGAATGTCAGTGTCTCTTCACGTATGTCGTGGGTGTTGACAGTGGCCTCTCTGGAGGCGAAGTCCACTGGAGTTTCTAGGATAAAGTGAGCATATAGCATTTTAGCAAAATAGAGTGGAGCGTCGGCGTTATGGAGAGGACGACCGTACACCTCCAAGAAAATGCGCTCGGCATTAGTTTTGATATCATTGTGAGTGCAACGAGAAATCTTCCATCTTTCCTTCTTAATCTCGCCATCTGGACATGGCCATATTTCCTTTATCATCTTTGTGGTTACGCATTTGTTTATGTCTTTGGATTTGTCCATTTTGATAACCTGCATGCTGTTCTTGTAGCTTCGCGGGCTGTCAGGCCATGTGCAAGGGCCTTCATTCGCTCGTATGCCTTCTTGGCTAACTCCTGATGCTCGTTCGCTTGCGCCTGCTCCATATCTGCATGAACGTAAATGACTTTAGGATTTTAATGAACTGTAAAGATCAACGTAAGATAAATTGACCATTACTCTCAAAATCTTGAAGTCAAACACCACGAGAGGAGATATGTATTGCAAAGACTCGATGAGAAATATCCACTTGACTCCAAAAACACTTCAAACAATGCTCGCACATCAAATTTTGAAGAGAAAACATAAACTTAAGCACCACAAGAGGAGAGAGATGTTGCAAAGACTCAATGAAGAGAGAAACAAAATTTTGAAACATTGGACACATCAAATTTTGAAGAGAGAAACAAAATGCCATTCCTGAAACTTAATCTCTTGATACTGTATCATTACAAAGTTGGGGTGAATGCCACCGATAGCTCTACAAGAAGACGTTGTGCCCTCGTAGGGTCAGTCTTTAGTGATCTAAAAAATTCAACTACTTGCAAAATTGATTTTCTCTCATCGCGATTAGGCAGAAACATCCAATTTTTGACTCTATGAATAATACTATCCATGGTAACTTTGTCATGGGAACTATTATCCATCCACAACTCTTGCACTTTCTGCCAAAAGTCATATAAAGTTTGTAATAAATATAACAAGGCAAAAACATCAGATGCAGGAGTGTATGCATCTGCCAAAAATGGATCATAAAGCTCTGGGGCTATCCACGGCCGTTTATTTCGCTCTCTGTCTGCGTGGGAGACTGCCTGTGCCACCTTCTCGGGGTTCTTGTCTGCTTCAAAAACAAAATTGAGAGACACCCGTTTTTTGGGCGCTCTCAGCAGCAACCCCCAATCGATAATACCTATGCGTGGCTTTAGCTCTTTTGTATAATCCAACACTACATTGAAAGGATGTAGGTCGGTATGTACAATACCTGCCATATGTGCTGCCGCTAGACCTTCCACCAGGGCATGCATAATATGTAGCATGTTTATTACTATCTCTTTTATTTTTGAAAGTTCTAGATGACTTAAAGGGATATTATCAGGCGGGGGTTGTCTCCATCCTCGATCCAAACGAAAAATGGCTCTGGTGAACTCACTGAATCTGAAGGGAACCTTCAGAAGAGTATCACCAAGAGCGCCGCCATTATAGTACGGGAAAATTGTGATCCAAGGAGCCTCTTTTGTAAAGGCAATGCATCGGACAATCGATGGATGTAGCACTTGCATACCCTGCTCTGCCTGGAAGCTCTCGAACTTCACGCTGCCTTCTCCTTTGTAGTACTTTCCGCAAAAAGTGATGTGCTCCGGTAAAAATGATATACCTTTAATTGCATACTCTTTTACTGTTCCAAACACGCCGGAGCCTATTGTTCGTCCTTCATGAAGTGCTTCGTGCGGGATGCCAATAAGATGTGTGCACATAGAATTGTAGATGGTACGATTAATGACACCTGTACCACTTGCATCTGCCTGACTGGACGTTGCAGCGACGTCCTGGGCAATGCGCACTCTTTTGGGGAGGGACTCTGCATCCAACGCCTTCATGCGCTTGCTCTTGGCTCTTTGCTCGCTCCATACAACGTCCCATAACTGTAGACGTTGCATATTGGCTTCAGGCGGGGCAGCATCTCTAAGATCACTGCATGCTACACGCATGCTCCCCAAAATGGTTCGTGTTATGTGCTGATGGTTGAAATCTGCTATCTTCTGTCTGTCTAGCAGCTCAGCGTTGCCTCGAAGCCGACGTTGTGCATTTTTCCATATTTGGTCTATGAGATCTCACATGAGTATCTCAGACTCATTGATCTTTTTGACGACATCATCAGTACATTGTGATACTGTGATGACCACTTCAACGCGAATTGCTCGCAAAACAATTTTGCGCTCTTGGGGAGAAAGCATGTTGATCGTCTTCGTAAATCTAGCAAATAACACTAAACACAAAAAAACAGAATATCAAACATTACTGAAATAAGCATCAAGCAGACGTGAGAAAACAGCAACAAGTATATCAATATCGTCAATGTTCATACAAAAACGGAATATCAAATAATTTTAATGAACTCAACATCATCCAATACATCATCAAACGTGAGAAAATAGCAATAAGTGTATCATTACTTATCAATGATCAAACAAAAACAGAATATATCAAACAACATTACTGAACTCAACATCATGCAATACATTATCGAACGTGAGACAACCGCAACAAGCGCATTATTACTTACGAAGTGTATACATTATCGAATGAGAGAGAGAGAGAGAGAGGGGGAGGAAGAGAGAGAGGTGTGACAGATAGAGAGAGGAAAAATTAAATGACATTTAGTTTTGTGAGTTCCTAAAGAGAGAAAAATAATGTTTTGTAATCCTAAAGCACTCCTCATCTACATACCTATCGTGATAGAGAGAGATGTGAAGTGTATCATGAGAGAGAGAGAGAAAGAGTTATGAAGTGTATCATTGCGAGAGAGAGAGAGAGAGAATTGTGAAGTGTATCATGAGAGAGAGAGAGAGAGGAGAGGAAGAGAGAGTTGTGATAGATAGAGAGAAGAAACATTAAATGACATTTTTAATGTTTTTGTGAGTTCCTAAAGAGAAAAATAATGTATTGTGCCAATTTTTAAGTAAATAGAGGGAGAAAAAAGAAATTATTAAGAATTATGTATATTTTAAGAGAAATAAAAAAAATCATTATCTACACATCTATCGTGTTGTGAAGTGAATCATGAGAGAGATAGAGAAAGAGTTGTGAAGTGTATCATGAGAGAGAGAGGGGGGTAAGAAGAGAGAGATTCATTATCTACACATCTATCGTGTTGTGAAGTGTATCATGAGAGAGAGAGGGGGGTAAGAAGAGAGAGATTCATATTTTTCGAGTTACGAATCACGATATTATAAAATAAAACGTTTAGACAATATGATGTAAACTTTGATCCATGAAATACTAATGCCGCGTTAGCAACCAAGTATCGCATGGATCAAACACAATAAAAACAATACAAGTCAAATCAAACAAATTTACGACATTTATTCGACCGCGTTAACGATCATATGCCGAAATACGCAAGCAAATTTACGACACTTTTTCGACCGCGTTAACGATCAAATGCCGCAATATGCAAAAAACATTTTATGCACTAGCGAACGACACCAACTTGCCGTGTTAACGACAAAATGCCGCCCGATTCTATGGGAATACCAATAGGATACGAACATACACTGGCCGCGTTACCGACCATATGTCCACATTTGACAAAGGGAAGGGAAGGGAAGGTGACATCGCCATAACGATACTATGCTTGCCGCGTTACCGACTAGTACCGCTACGGCGTGTCATACTTACCATAGGACACAGACTAGCCGCGTTACCAACTAAGTGCCCCAGGGTAAGCACCATTCCGAAGAATGGCCTTACACACACACCAGTCGTATGGCGGGCCACCCAAATCCTACCGCGCATTGCGACAATGGGCGGCTGCCCGCACGAACTCACCCACACACACATCCCTCGTGTGGCGGACCACCCACATCTTGCCGCGCATTGCGACAGTGGTGGGCGGCTGCCCGCACGAACACACCCACATACACACACACACACACAAGTTTTCATTACCTGTGTATGCTGTCAGCAATGAAATCCCAAAGGGCCCCCCGGGCCCATATATATAGAAAATTGTACCCCGCCGGGCTATATGACGACCCCGCAAGGACCCACCGGGCTATATGACGACCCCGCAGGGACCCGCCGGGCTTTGATTTATCCCGGCGGGCCCGCCGAGTATAGCAAAAGCCCGGCGGGATTTTTCCCGGTTACCAGATCGCTTGCCACCGGCTTTTTTGAGAACATGTTAACATGTGAACATGTTAATAACATGTTCACACATGTTATTAACAAAAAAAAATTTGTGATCACGTGAATATAAAATCAGAGCATACGAGCGAATAAAGGCCCTTGCACATGGCCTGACAGCCCGCGAAGCTACAAGAACAGCATGCAGGTTATCGAAATGGACAAATCCAACTTATGGCCAATGGAAAGACATAAACAAACGCATAACCACAGAGATGATAAAGGAAATATGGCCATGTCCAGATGGCGAGATTAAGAAGGGAAGATGGAAGATTTCTCGTTGCACTCACAATGATATCAAAACTAATGCCGAGCGAATTTTCTTGGAAGTGTACGGTCGTCCTCTCCATAACGCCGACGCTCCACTCTATTTTGCTAAAATGCTATATGCTCAATTTATTCTAGAAACTCCAGTGGACTTCGCCTCCAGAGAGGCCACTGTCAACACCCACGACATACGTGAAGAGACACTGACATTCACAAGAGAAGTACTTGCTCTCATGGTGGAGGGCGCTGGACTGGAGTTAAACCAGGTCAAAGAAAGCTTAGGGGCACAGCTAGCAGAGAAGGAGAAAGAAGCTGACCGATTAACTCAAGCGTCAACTCCTCCCCCGGCCAATAGAGGGATTCAAGAGCAGCTAACAAAGATCAGCCAAGATGTGCAGAGCATCTCTTCACGTATTGCTCCTGTGCGCCAAGGAAACCACATCTCTCATTTTTTGATACATCCTGATCTTGTGGGAGTTTCTGCTGAGGCTACAAGTTCCTCCACCCCCCAATGTCCTGTATGTTACAAAGTATTCGATGGGTGGAGCGGCCAGTATATACTACCATGTGGCCACTACTACCACTTAATATGTTTAGTGAGACAAATGCAAAATACTTCCACATGTGCATTGTGCAATGTCCCAATAAATCAAGGTATTTATACAGTGTTCGGCATGGCTAGCGAATATAAACCACCACGACCTTTAGATGCAACTCCTAGTGCAATTCGTAATTTATTTCAAGATGAGAGCTAAGAAAAACAAATCCTACTTTTGTATTGATAATTTCTCCAAATATGATCATTTGTACAAGTACTTTTTATTAAATTAATGAAGTGACTTCTTCCTCTATGTCAGTATCTTGCTCCAAAATTCTTTCACTGTTTACTCTCTCGTCTGCTAAATTAAGCTCATCTAAGTCAATGTCTAAATTGTCTTCTATCTCAAGGGTGGTGCACAACGTACGTCCAACATCAAAGTTCTCGTCTACTACATCATCACAATTGTACATCCATCTGGGCATATCTTCTTCATACTCTTTGCTTTCAATGTCTCGCAAGATCTTTTCATTACAGTACATGTAAACAAGTTTATCTGCTCGATCTGCAAGAAGTCGATTGCGAATAGTACTATGAATATATTTATACATGCTCCAGTTTCTTTCTGAGCCTGAGTTTGAAGAGCACTGACTTAGAACCTTCATCACAAGGTTGCGCAATAAAGCATAATGCTCACCACCATTCATCATCCACCACTTCCATGCAGGTTGCTCTTTAGCCATTTGTTGAACAAGGGAGTTGGAAAATAAACCCTCTTTCAACCAAAATGAGGTCATCTCCTTTATGCACTGTACACGATCATCATCATTATTATAGAAAGTGTTTACCACTTTATAAAAATCTTGCACCACCTCAACGTTGGACATCAAATCCATATTCCAATATTCAGGATCTAACATGTAAGCAGCACTGTGCAGTGGTGAATGCGCTCCAATCCATCTAGCATGAAAGTACTTCAACATAACTTTTCTTTGTCTACTGGAGAATGGTACACGCCATTGCTTTTCCACCACTGAATGCTCTAATTTCTCAGGACACTCCAAACTCCGCTGGACAGTCCACCATTGCATCCATGCTTTTCCGAGATTAGGCGCTCTTTGATCAAGACTTCGTACAGCATACATAACAGGCATCATTACATGGTATGCATCCATCACACTGTTCCACCAACTTCTTCTCGTAAGCGCTCCCTTCAAGACTTTGATTTTCTCTTTCACTTTTTCAAGTTGAGTGTTCTCCCAGTCATGAAAAGCCATGCATGTAAATGTTTCACAAACTGCATCTTTATTTCTAAGAAGAGACTCAAAAGTGTAAAAGTGAGTGCAAAACCTAGTCTCCGCTGGAAGCTTTAACATAACTGACATGCGAGGTCAAAACATATCTAAAACTCTCTGTCTCTTGAGCATGAATTTCACAAGCTGGCGAGCAGTGTCGACGATTGAGGCAAACCATTTGGTATCATCAGAATCTTTTAATACAAGATTCAAACTATGAGTATTACAGCCTACCGGAAAAATATGTGGATATTGTCGCTGTAGGATTCTGGATGCATTTTTACAATTTTTTGCATTGTCCATGACGACTTGGACTACATTTTTGGCACCCACTTCCTCTATCACAGAGCTAATGACTTGAGCAATGTAAGCCCCAGTTTTGATTGAACCAGCTGAATCCACGGCACGGATGAAAGTCTCACCTCTAGGTGAAATAACCATTACATTAATTAATGGTTTTCTTTGCACATTAGACCATCCATCACTTACTATACTACATCCAGAAAGCTCTATATTGCTAAGAATTATTCTTTGTACACGTTCTTTTACCTGCGCATAACATTTCTCTAATAGATCATTTCGCATAGCATGGTACGTAGGCGGTGAAAACCCTGGTCCAAACTCACCAATTTTCTTCCATGCTCTCTTCCAATGCTCACTGTCCACCATCATCATAGCACTCCCAGAAAAGTAAATCGCTTCAGCAAGGACGAGTTGTGCATCATCGAGTCGACCTTGACGTAGGCTTTCTTGCAATGAAGTTTGACGCATGCGTATATTTCCTACGTCAAAGTTTCGCTTGCAAGAAGATGCACTGGGTAGATTACTTTCTGGTTGCACATTGCCGTTCGGGGTACAAGTAGGCGATGTAGCGGGAGTTTGATGATTAGAACAACAGTGTTCTTGCTGCCTTGATACATTAACAGTAGGAGTGTCATGTTTTCTTGAATCTTTCTTTTGAATTTCTTCTCTTATGCGTTTGGCCACTATAGGTGCAGAGGGGTGGGTACATGACTTTTTCTTCGGTCCGCCTAAAAAGTGTTCTCTTAGTCGAGGCACCCCACCTGATTTTACTGCATGGCATAGCTTACACTCCCAATCTATGAATCGATCACCAACGTTAATTGCATATTGCCACTCTATCCCAGGTGCCTTTTTTTTCCTGCTATTTGAAATTTGGACTCTATTGGAGGTATCACTGGATCCAACATTGTCCTCCATCTCAACAAATAACCTATTCAACCAAGCATATAACAATGAATACACAAATGAAAAAACTACAAATCATACATCTGTAGACAAAGTACTTCGAAACTATCTTGACAAATACAAAAGATCATCACATAACACAAAACTACTTCAAACTATCTTGCAAGGTCTTACTACAAAACTACTTCGAAACTATCATGCACATTGCACCCCCAATGAAGGATGCCTTTTGTACCCAATTAAGGATACTTTACACAATCAAAGATCTATGCTTGCCCAATACTCTAGTATAGGACAATAGACCCTTGTCTACTCTAAACTATATCAAGTATCAAGAACCAATACAAGCCCCTAAGCAGGACTCTTGGCTCCATCAAACCATTCATAAAGCAGAATGAGGTAGATTACGTACGTGGCTCAAATGCAAAGCTGAATGACTCCAAATTTGTCCCTAAATCTCCGCAAGTATTAGCTACGAACCACACCCTGTCCCCAGTTCAAAGAACTAAGGACGAGTGGCTCAATAGCCTTAGGAGTGAGCCTACAAGGAAAGACGACAGCCCCTAAAATAAGGACGTTCTTCCCAAGAGGACACTTCTAGCAACTCGAGAGCTCTACAAGTACTTTGAGGAGAGATATCACGCCCCCAAAACAAGGACTATCTTCCCAAAAGTTGTACGATGGGTGTCGGGCAGTGTTTATATACAGAATAATACCCCGCCGGTGTTTCGTCTTTTTCCCGGCGGGCCCGGCGGGCTTTTATTTTTCCCGACGGGCCCGCCGGGAAAACTATATACCCCGATGGGCCCGCCGAGAAAGATAAAAGCCCGGAGGTGTTACTGGACTAGTGGGTTCCGGCAGGTCATTTCTCAGGTCATGTGAATATACAATGTGATCACAAGTTTTAATATGTTAACACTAGGTTTTGTTAACGTGATCACAAAATTGTGAAGACGTTAATGAAATCCCTGGTGATAGGATAAGATGTATATGGGTTGTGATAGGGTGAGAATGGATGTGATGTAAAAGATTAGATGTAAAGGCATATGGGGTTATATTGGAATGGGAATGTGGAAATGGATTTATGTATGTGGATGTGTGGATGTGGAGATGGGAGTGTGGATCGTTTACTTACGAATGAGAAGCGCATACTTTAAGTTTCTACAAAAAGGCCCATTTTCTTGCTTACGAATGAGAAGCGCATACTTTAAGTTTCTACAAAAAGGACCATTTAATCGTTTATTAGAAGGGTCAAATTATAGCCCATTTTCTTGGTTTCGAATGAGAAGCGCATACTTTAAGTTTCTGCAATATCAAGCTTCTCTTCCGAGAAGGTATTCTTCTCTCTTTGCACAAAGGGGATCCTCTAAGAAGGATTCATAATTTGAGCATTGGCAAGTAAGTAGCTCTGGCGCCTCACTTTTCATACCGCAAGGGAAGTTTTGAGACATACTTGTGACGAGATCTTGATTGTGGTCTAAAAGATTTTGTGACTATGTTGCACAACCTTGAACATCTCGGCCTTGACGTAGGGCCCTTTCGATAACTATAATGAATGCTAGGCCGGTGCCAAGAGCACACACTCACGATTTGCAGGGCTAGAATTTGAAGGTTGCAGTACCCTTCCAAGGAGTCAAAACTTTTACAAGAAGGGTGAAAATGCAATTAATCTTCAAAGGAAGGGAAGGATTTTGGGAAATTTAGTTATATGCCCTTCCAATCTCTTCATAAAGAAAAGCACTAATAGCTAAAGAAATATTTGTCCTCTTGATTTATACAAGTGTTGTAGTGACCTTACAGAACTAAAAGCAATATGTGTGCACTAGAATTGAAAGTGTAAAGAACTCAAATTTAAGAATTTTGGGAAATATGCACAATTTTGGGACAATTCTTTGTTAGATCCAATACAATGTTTACTGTACGATATGCAAGACTTATTATTGGATGTTCTCAACAAGCATTTGAATAATGCGATATGAGTTATGTACTATTGTACATTTGTAATATGGATATCGAGTTGTTGTTTTGATCAACATCACTTGTTGTCACTCCCAACCATATTAGGTAATTTGCATCACAAGGTTGTACAAGCACAAAATCTCCTTTAGACACATCAAGAGTCGGGTTGAACTCTTTAGCAAGTCTATTGCGCATTGGACCACAATAATGGTCCTCATTTACATCAAACCTTTCATCTACATCATCCTCCACTTGAAGGTTAAGAGGCTCAGCTTTTTTGCATACACTCCTTGGCCAAAAGTCATGAAATCCAATGTCTTCCCTTGCACTAGGGATCTGCATGTTTAGCATAAGATTCTCCCAATAGGCAAGGACCGGATTGATCCACTTAGCATAATCACTTTGGTCTCCTTTCTCTTGCAAGTGCTCTTTCCACCAATTGACATGTTTTGTAAGCCCTCCACGACCTTCTCATTTTCCTTAACATACTTAAAGGGTGGCAAATACATAACGATTCTTATTTTTAGAACCACAATTGTCAAGTTGCAACAACAACGTCCTTGGCAATCTCTTGAAAAATGTCCTTGAATTTGATGGCATTAAACTTGAGGCACTGACATTGCCCCTATCCTGCACATGTGTGTTAGTATGAAAGACTGACTGCATATGTGAAGAACAATTTTCCTCTATATCCACATTTGTTTCTACATGTGTCTCTGCATCTGCATCCTTAATGCTCTGTTTGCAATATGCGTTTCTCTCCTTTAGCACTTCCATATGAAAAACTGACTGCATATGTGAAGAACAATTTCCCTCTGTATCCACATTTGTTTCTACATGTGTCTCTGCATCTGCATCCTTAATGCTCTGCTTGCAATATGCGTTTCTCTCCTTTAGCACTTCCATATGAAAGACTGACTGCATATGTGAAGAACAATTTTCCTCTGTATCCACATTTGTTTCTACATGTGTCTCTACATCTGCATCCTCAATGCTCTGCTTGTAATATGCGTTTAGCACTTCCATATGAAAGACTGACTGCATATGTGAAGAACAATTTCCCTCTGTATCCCATTTGTTTCTACATGTGTCTCTACATCTGCATCCTCAATGCTCTGCTTGTAATATACGTTTAGCACTTCCATATGAAAGACTGACTGCATATGTGAAGAACAATTTCCCTCTGTATCCCATTGAGAGATTTAGGAACTGGTTTAATTTGTGGTATGGCAGTCTTGCTCTGGTCCATCTTATCATGTATAATACACAAATACCTATTTGGGTTCATTTCGGAAGAGCTCCTCCAAGCATAGTATAGATTTCTACAACTCATTTGCTGCAACATGTGTGCCCTTCTTTGTGCCATGTATCTAGCATGCTCCTCTTGATTTTTTGTTGATTCCAACTTGACCTTGATTGCCATACAAATGTCGCATTTTGAGAAGGTGCTAGTTTTTGATAAACTAACTGTCTTGAACTCTGTGTTCCATAATCTTGAGAGAATGATGGTTATGAACAGTGGCCGATATTCGAATGAGACAAGTGTGTCATTCACTTCACGCAATATTTCCACCTGTTTGTACATTGCTGGTAGAACACGTTGGGTCTTGCGGGCTCCATGCATAGCTGTCCTTGACCTATGTGGCATTTGATCGACATTATTATCTATGAAGCCCTGTATAATTGATTTTGCCATCTCAACATGTGTCATGCCCTTCCGTATTATCCCACTGTTGCCATGACTGACATTACATGCACCATTCAAGAACTTCTTTCTGAGCCTATAGAACGTTGACTTACCAATGCCATGCATTACATACCATGCTTTACTACAAACCTTCTTCCCATCAATCAAAGCACTCGTCATCTTGACCTTGTCTATAGGCCATGCCCATGCAATCTCGTACAAATGTGTATCGTGTAGTACTATAGCTCTGGTCCCCAAAAGTGTACCCTAGCTTGCATGATTTTGGATCTATCTCCAAATTGACAACATCGCTTCTCGCAACAATCAATGGTTGCGACGTTGTGAATGTTTGCAACATCACTTTTTTTCCTAGCTCCATGGGTTTTATCGTAATTTTTCATTACCCTTACCCTATGGACATAGCTCCTTTTCTTATTTGTCCCTTCAATGATATCATAGTCAGTGATCATGGCATCATGGTGTCTGTCTCATCAGAACTATCGCCATCATTGCTCTCTACATCATCATCCTCTTTTTCATCACTTGAATTGTTTAGGCTGTCAATATTTTTTTGCATGAAGTGATCTTGAATACCCTCATCAATAGAAGAAGATTCTGTGTCCTTCACTAATGGTTCACCATTCTCAAATGTGAGTTGCCTAATCGGCAAACTAACCAAATTCAGACCTGAAAGACAAGTTGAACTAGGATGTAAAGATCCTTCTATAATGACACCCAAGCTACTCTCCCCTAGTTCTCTATAATGACACCCAAGCTACTCTCCCCTAGTTCTCTATAATTTATAGCCTTGTATGGGTGGACCAGCAATACCTACTCCATTGCCAAGTTTTGTAGATCTGTTGTCATCCTAGAGGATGACACTTTTCTCTTTTGAGCTCTCCCTATCTATAAAGTGATCTTCTTGATCAACAAGAAGTTCTGCAAAATTATCCTCTTTGGTATTAGTAATGTCTTTGTCCATAACAAGGTTGACCAATTGCCATTTGATGATGCTTCCAAGTGCTTGAGACATTGTTCTTGCATCCATTGTGGCAAATGGAATGAGAAATGAGAACATGTATTACTGCACATGTCTCACGAATGAATTGAAAACCACATGTTTGAGATGCATCAATGAAATGAATAACCCCGCGTGCCTTCCTTTGCAGAACCATCAATGAGAAACACTGAAGCACCTTGTTTTAGACCCTCCAATCCCTGAGAAAATCAAGATCTCAATAAGAAAGATTAAAGCAATGTTTTTACGATAGTACACAGAACTATAAATGTAATTCAATCTCAACATGAGTTTAGGCTCTAACCAAAGTTTGAATCTCACCTATCAATGCTAGTTTGCTCTAGGAGGCTAGGCTCCATCCACCAATGCTAGCTTGTTAGTAGGAGGCTTCATGAGCCTCACCATCATATGTTAGTTTGTTAGGAGGCTCCAATTAAAGTTATCATCCTCACTTGCATAATATATTAGTTTGCATATGTTAGCTAGAAGGGTAGGCTCCTCCAACAAAAGTTTGAGCCTCACCCGCGGATGCTAGTTCGCTTCTAGGAAGCTGAAAGTAAAGTTGTAGGAAGCTGAAAGTATATTTGGGTGTATGGGGAAAGAGGGGAGAAAAGAAGAAATCTCAAGCTCAAGCTCAAGGCTCAAACTTGAGTTTGAGCCTTGTCTATTACACAAGCAACTCGTAGCCACGCCCAGACCCCCCCTCTCCCTCTCGTCTCTTGTAGCCACGCCCACCCCCCCTCTCGTCTCCACACCATCGCCAGCCCCCTCTAGCGACCCCCCCTCTCCCTCTCGTAGCCACGCCCACCCCCCCTCTCGTCTCCATGTCATCGTTAGCCCCCCTTGCCTCTCGCAGACTCGCCAGCTCTCGCAGCCACGCCATCGCCAAACCCCCCATTTGAACTTTGAATTTCAAATTTCCCCTTCTCGTCTCCCTCTCGCCATCACCAGCGCCCCCCCATTTGAAATTTGAATTTCAAATTTTTCCCATTTGAAATTTGATTTTCAAATTTCCCCCTCTCCCTCTCGTCTCCCATGCCAGCCCCCCTCCCTTGCAGATTGCCATGCCAGCCCCCCTCTCGCAAACTGTCCCCCCTTCCTCTCTCGCCATCACCAGTGCCCCGCCCCCCCATTTGAAATTTAAATTTCAAATTGCCCCCCTCTCCATTTGTTCCACCAAATTCAAATTTGAATTTCAAATTCTCCCCTGCTCGGCGCTCGTGCCCCAATTTCGCCCCTCTCCATTTGAAATTTGAATTTCAAATTTTCACCAAATTCAAATTTGGATTCCAAATTCCCCCCCCGCTCGGCGCCCGCATAATCATCTGTGTTTCCTCTGAAGTACTCGCTCAGCCCTACGTTGGTTTCGACCTCTTTCCTACAAAACCATCACACCCACACGCCATCGGAGACGCGACATCGGAGACTTTCGTGCGCCTATCTACGTTTCGTGTGTTCCCTTATCTAATTGAATACTTTACGCAACAAGTAAGTCCTTCTTTAATTGATTGTCTATATCAATATAAACGCTTACTTGATTGCACACTAAGTGTGCCATTTGTCAATTGTTGCTCGTCGTAGATTGTTTGCACTCCATGCTAGTGCACCTTGGCCTTAAGGCTCGAACTTCAGATTGAGCCTTCCTTCTCCATGCTAGTGTACCCCGGCCTTACGGCTCGACCTAGATTCAGTCTTTGTTCTCCATGTTAGTGCACTCCGGCCTTAAGGCTCGAACTTGAGTTTGAGCCTTTGCTCTCCATGCTAGTGCACCCCCGGCGTTAAGGCTCGAACTTGAGTTTGAGCCTTTGCTCCTTTGCTCTCCATGCTAGTGCACCCCGGCCTTAAGGCTCGAACTTCAGATTGAGCCTTCGTTCTCCATGCTAGTGCACCCCGGCCTTAAGGCTCGAACTTGAGTTTGAGCCTTTACTCTCCATGCTAGTGCACCCCGGCCTTAAGGCTCAAACTTGAGTTTGAGCCTTTGCTCTCCATGCTAGTGCACCCTGGTCTTAAGGCTCGAAATTGAGTTTGAGCCTTTGCTCTCCATGCTAGTGCACCCCTGTCTTAAGGCTCGAACTTCAAATTGAGCCTTCGTTCTCCATGCTAGTGTACCCCGGCCTTAAGGCTCGACCTAGATTGAGTCTTTGTTCTCCATGTTAGTGCACCCCGGCCTTAAGGCTCAAACTTGAGTTTGAGCCTTTGCTCTCCATGCTAGTGCACCCTCGCCTTAAGGCTCAAACTTCAGATTGAGCCTTCGTTCTCCATGCTAGTGTACCGCGGCCTTAAAGCTCGACCTAGATTGAGTCTTCGTTCTCCATGTTAGTGCACCCCGGCCTTAAGACTCGAACTTGAGTTTGAGCCTTTGCTCTCCATGTTAGTGCACCCCAGCCTTAAGGCTCGAACTTGAGTTTGAGCCTTTGCTCTCCATGCTAGTGCACCCTGGCGTTAAGGCTCAAACTCTTTTCTCCTTTGCTCTCCATGCTAGTGCACCCCGGCCTTAAGGCTCGAACTTCAGATTGAGCCTTCGTTCTCCATGCTAGTGCACCCCGGCCTTAAGGCTCGAACTTGAGTTTGAGCCTTTGCTCTCCATGCTAGTGCACCCCGGCCCTTAAGGCTCGAACTTGAATTTGAGCCTTTGCTCTCCATGCTAGTGCACCCCGGTCTTAAGGCTCGAAATTGAGTTTGAGCCTTTGCTCTCCATGCTAGTGCACCCCGGTCTTAAGGCTCGAAATTGAGTTTGAGCCTTTGCTCTCCATGCTAGTGCACCCCAGTCTTAAGGCTCAAACTTCAGATTGAGCCTTCGTTCTCCATGCTAGTGTACCCCGGCCTTAAGGCTCGACCTAGATTGAGTCTTTGTTCTCCAAGTTAAAGTACCCCGGCCTTAAGGCTCGAACTTGAGTTTGAGCCTTTGCTCTCCATGCTAGTGCACCCCGGCGAACTTTAGATTGAGCCCTCGTTCTCCATGCTAGTGTACCCAGGCCTTAAGGCTCGATCTACATTGAGTCTTTGTTCTCCATGTTAGTGCACCTCGTCCTTAAGGCTCGAACTTGAGTTTGAGCCTTTGCTCTCCATGCTAGTGCACCCCGGCCTTAACGCTCGAACTTGAGTTTGAGCCTTTGCTCTCCATGCTAGTGCACCCCGGCGTTAAGGCTCGAACTTGAGTTTGAGCCTTTGCTCCTCCATGCTAAGGCTCGAACTTGAGTTTGAGCCTTTGCTCCTCCATGCTAGTGCACCCTAGTCTTAAGGCTTGAACTTCAGATTAAGCCTTCGTTCTCCATGCTAGTGTACCCCGGCCTTAAGGCTCGACCTAGATTGAGTCTTTGTTGTCCATGTTAGTGCACCCCGGCGGCCTTAAGGCTCGAACTTGAGTTTGAGCCTTTGCTCTCCATGCTAGTGCACCCCGGCCTTAAGGCTCGAACTTCAGTTTGAGCCTTTGCTCCTTTGCTCTCCATGCTAATGCACCTCGGCCTTAACGCTCGAACTTCAGATTGAGCCTTCGTTCTCCATGCTAGTGCACCCCGGCGCCTTAAGGCTCGAGCTTGAGTTTGAGCCTTTGCTCTCCATGCTAGTGCACCCCGGCCTTAAGGCTCGAACTTCAGATTGAGCCTTCATTCTCCATGCTAGTGTACCCCGGCCTTAAGGCTCGACCTAGATTGAGTCTTTGTTGTCCATGTTAGTGCACCCCGGCGGCCTTAAGGCTCGAACTTGAGTTTGAGCCTTTGCTCTTCATGCTAGTGCACCCCGGCCTTAAGACTCAAACTTGAGTTTGAGCCTTTGCTCCTTTGCTCTCCATGCTAGTGCACCCCGGCCTTAAGACTCGAACTTCAGATTGAGCCTTCGTTCTCCATGCTAGTGCACCCCGACCTTAAGGCTCGATCTTGAGTTTGAGCCTTAGCTCTCCATGCTAGTGCACCCCGGCCTTAAGGCTCGAACTTGAGTTTGAGCCTTTGCTCGCCATGCTAGTGCACCCCGGTCTTAAGGCTGGAAATTGAGTTTGAGCCTTTGCTGTCCATGCTAGTGCACCCCAGCCTTAAGGCTCGAACTTCAGATTGAGCCTTTGTTCTCCATGATAGTGTACCCCGACCTTAAGGCTCGAACTTGAGTTGGAGCCTTTGCTCTCGATGCTAGTGTACACCAGCCTTAAGGCTCGAACTTTAGATTGAATCTCCCCCCTACATGAAACTTTTGTGTTAAGGCTCATTCTCCATGCTTAACTTTACATGGAACTTGGCCTTAAGGCTCCAACTTGAGTTGGAGCCTTCCCTATCTATGCTAGCGTATCCCTAGCATATGAGTGCACAACTTGGATCTAGGCTCCAGCTTAAGTTTGAGCCTCTCCTACATAAAACTTGGCCTAAAGGCTCGAACTTGAGCTTGAGCCTTGTCTCTATATGCTGGTGTACCCCTGTCATATGAGTGCACAACTTGGATCTAGGCTCTAGCTTAAGTTCGGATTTTCCCTATATGGAACTTGGCCTTAAGGCTCCAATATACTAGTTTACCCCTGGCGTATGAGTGCACTTGTATCTAGACTCCAGCTTAAGTTCAAGCCTCCCATACATGGAACTTCGCCTTAAGGCTCAAACTTGAGTTTGAGCTTTGCCTCTCTATGCTAGCGTACCCCTAGCATATGAGTGCACAACTTAGATCTAGGATCCAGCTTAAGTCGATCTTCTATATGGATTAAGTAAATGCAAGTGAGGCCCCTGCTATTCAAGAAAACTAAGTGAAGCATCAATAATTGTAGCATGCATTAAGTTTCTTAAGTTTGATAGATTTTGATTTGATATGTAGCATTTAAATCCATTTTTTTCTAAGGTTTTGAAACTTTTTTTGTGCTTCACAGGAATGGAAGCTAGCAGAGCACCCGCTACCTCGCAACCACATGGTGCACCAATCTTTACTTTGTGGATGCTCTCTCGAAGCAACAACTCAGGGGTGGATAATGTGGAGGACCTGGTGAAAGCGGTGAGGCATGCAACAAAGAAGGCTTTGGATTCATGAAAAAAGTCCATACCTGAAAAGGAGACAACAACCATTCAAGTTAGGAAAATTGTGGAGAAAAAAGGCAGGGCCATAGTGAACAGTGCACTTGAAGCATCTAGAAATGCTGGTGCAACTTCTTCAAAACATAAAAAGGATGGTGACAAAACAAAAGTCCTTGATGTAAGCACAATAGCAGCTAAAGACATGGCAGGCTCTCAGGTGCAAGAAGAGGAGCAAGTACTTACAAAGAAGAGAAAGGCAAAGCACTCTACCATGGTCATAGCCCATCAAGCTCTCAACAACCAAAGAAAGGTAGAAAAGTGCATTGATAGTGGTTATGAATATATAACGAATGGTGATCATTGAAAGGAGCTTATCAACTACTAATATTAACATAGGTCTTGTTCAAAGTGTGGATTTGTTGAAATAATTATTAGTCTTTTGATTAATACATTAGCTTTTTTGGATTCACTTTTAACATTTTTCTATTAAAGTGAATATTTCTATTCTACTTATCCTTTATTTCATGCCAACGTCTGGTACAAATGATGATGTTGTGCCTATGTAAATACTCTTCAATAGTATGCACATAAGAAATATCATTTCTTTATGGTGTGGGGACAAGAAGAATGTTATATCCATAATCTTCGAAAAGTGTATAGGCCAGATAAGCCTACTGTTGAGGCTATGTTTAAACCTTTACTCAAGGTTTGGAATCAGTGCCAAGATATTTGCAATAAGAAGAATACATTGCTTATTGATGATAGCCCTTTCAAGGGATGTGTTAATCCAAAAGACAACTATCTCTTCCCTGAAAGTTAATCAAGAGCCTAGGAAAAAAGAGAAGTAGAATCCATAAGCAAGGATCTAGCAATGTTGGCATCCAAAGCTAGAGTACCATTACTATCCAAAGACCAGCTAAGCTTGTTAAAAGTGTGTTACAAAAGAAGGATTTTGAGTGATCAACACGCTATTGCTTATGCTACTCGCTTGGGATATGATCGTGGTCATCTCATAAGTGGAGTTGCAGCAAAAGCATACATATCAAGGCTACAAAAGGCTTACTTGAGCTTATGGGTAGGATAATGTTTGGTTTCATTAAACATTGAGTGACTATATAATCAGATTCCAACCTAACTCATACTAGTTGTTGTAGGTCAAAGGAAACCATTTCTGAGGTCTAAACGTGTAGTTTGAAGTATGGGATCTACACAAATATCAAGACTTATTGGGTGCAGAATGTTTGGAGCCATTTTGTACTAAAAGCCCATAAGATAGACTTAGGCTTTGGCCAAAACAATGTGCCTAGATGGGTTTAATTTTTGGATTGTACGAGCCAAATCTTTACACTATTGTATCAAGCAATCAAATGCCTCCAAACTTACTGTCATTTGATTATCTCTTTTGTCAATATTTGCAATTCGATTGCAATGAAGATTGCAATGAGGATGTGTTTGTTTTTTATTGAAGATATTGCCTTGTCAAGGTGTAAGGCTATGAATATTATAATTTAATTTGGATAGACTCAATTATCTCAACAGTGAAAATCTTTTATAAATCATATTCAATAAATTTGATGAAATTTAGCATTGACAATATACTCGCTCTTTTATTTTTTTGGTTGAACTTTTGAGGTATTGGAGCATTTGTCTATGAAGGTTTAAGACCATCCATATCATGGATGAATTTATGTTGTTGTTGGCACATAATATATTTATTTAAAATTTTGAATGTCCATTAACCATACATTTTGTTTTCAACAGGATATGTTGAAGCATATAGCTTTGATTTCAAGTGTACAGAAAACTTACTATTGAGGTGGCACCAATCATTGGTGACTCATGTACCTAGAAGCAAAAGAGTTCCACCGCCCCCCAGATACAATAAGGAAACAAAGAAGAGTATTGATACTTGAACTCAATGGTGCTTTACTTAAGATGTAAACTTGAATGTAACAATCTCATTGAAATTTGATTGCTTTTGGTGGTTTTTAACACCACACTCTTTGGAGATCCCTCAATTCTAAGGTTCCTTTTCCAAGTGTTCTTTGGTATTATTATCCCATGTTTTTACTTCAATGTTCCTCAAATTTGAGCATATATATCATAATTTATAATCTTGATATAGTGTCTAAGATGGGTTTTTATCTGTGGATCAATCGTAAACTTAGCACATTGTACTGTCATTGAGATTTACTTTTTGTTTTGTTGTTTCTAACACCACACCCTTTAGAGATCTCTCACTTCTAAGGTTATTTTTAAGTGATATTTAGAATTCTTTTGGCAAATTAAATAAAGCCCATGTTTTTACTTCAATGTCTCAAAGTGGAGATAGTATTTAACAAGTGTTGTATAATCTCAATTAATTTTAGTATCATGTTTCCCTTGTCCTTCCAATATTGTTGCATTAACGTATGTATCTATACAACTACAAACAAATACGCCAAATAGTTGTGTCAAGATATAATCTAATGGCACAAAGAGTGCACCAACAAATAGATGTTAGCTCAAACTACACAAAAATACCGAGTTTCCAACCAATCCTATAAGAAATGGGACTTGAATAATTTCCAAAATTCCTAAATTTGTCTTAAAGTACCTTTGTGCATGTATATAACTATAATATGTTGAGGGGGGTTCCTAGCCTCGCATGCAACCCCTCAATACAATTATAATAAAACTTATTAGAAAATCACCCAAAACACACAAACAACATCCCTTGACCTTAACATACAATGCAAATTCCCTAAAAGAATACATTCAAGGTATCAATAAATATGTCCCATTAGGCTAGAATTCCTAAGGCACACCTCGGAGGCACACAGCCTTTATCACCTTAATAAAAAACTTATACTAATCTTTGTAAAAAAAAACAAATGATTTAGCTTTTATACCACGTGAGTTCAAATGAAGGGGTTTTTTATTCCAAACTTTTAAGGTAAGTTTACTGAAATACATTAGGGAAGGGGTGGTATTAATCAATTTTGAAAAAATAACCCGTAAGTCCATAAAGAATCTTCATGTATAGATCTTTTGTAGTTTTTTACTTTCATTGTTTTTTTGGATAATGTTTACATTTCACCTGGACTATTCTAGTTTTCTCTTAATTCCTATCTAGATGAATATTAATTTTAGCTTTTTTTCTTAAAAGAGTACTAGTCTTTCTATTGTGCATCTAAAATAAGGTATGCCAAGTACTTAACTCTATCTTTATTGAGCCCTCTTTAGCCCTATTCTAGCTCTCTAGGTAATTTGTGAGTGAAAGGATATTTACTACAGTAAACAAAGGATCCTGGTAGGTCTTTGGGACACCACAATTCTACTTTAGATCCATGGCTTGATTTTGCATCGGGTAAAACCTTGCATTTTTTCTCCCCAAGAAAACCATCACGATAGGAGGTTCTTAGTATTGCTTCTTAGATACTCTTGGTAGAGTTCTTTGTGCCATTGCTTTGGTCTCCAAGGGGTGGTGGCTGAAAAAAAGCACCCAAAAAAAATCATTAAAATAAAATTCTTTTAAAAAAATAGATTTTTGCTATGTAAACTATCTAATCACAAAAAGTTTTGCTTCTAGATTTAGCATCTCACTGAGGTGGTTTATGTGAATCATTGTGTTTTGAGACTGTGATCATAACCATAGGTATACTCTTATTACACTAAGCTCAAAAGGTGTACACAAGTCTTTGTGAATTCCAAGGATAACATGAGACATGAAGGGAGGCATTTCTATCAACTTCTATATCTATGCCCCCTAGAATCTTTACTCCTCGGCAACAATTCTTCATGCTCATATGTGGAGAGATCTTGTTGAAAATTGTTGACACCACAAAATAAGGACTTGTATCTCTATACATACTTATAAGATATACACACACAAACTAACATACATAACAAATATTTTTTAAAAATGAGATAAGAAAGGAGCATAAAAACTAACAATTATAAAGATAATGCTTAACCTCTAGAGAATCCACACTTTTGAATGTTGCCTTTTGAGGTCTTTAGAAATGGATTTCTCTTGGTGGCGATATATTTTGGATGACAATAGTACAGAATGGTACTTGGAGGGGGGAGTTAAGTATTCCTTACTTCCAAACCCACTCACAATAGGTTTATGCATACTTGGGTGAGGTTTGTTGTGAAAATGCACTTGTTGACCTATTTTGTTTACAATTCCACCCCCTTGAGCCATTTCATGATTGTGAGCAGTGCATGTTCACAGTCGCATCCTACCTTTGTTGGAAGTTTCTAACCTACTTTGGAAGGTATGAGACAAGACTTCTTCAATTCCTTGTAGGAGTGACTCCACAGTGGCATGATGATCAGACTGTTCTCTATTCACTTAACACTAATTTAGGATTATCTGTAGATGAGAGCCTTGCAGTCTTCTTCATACGAGCCATCTAAAAATAGTCAGAATGTTACATGATAAGCTTCTCAATAAATACATAGGACAATAATACAAAAACTACTAAAAAAGTTAACTTGGATAACGAATTAGCTTCAAATCACTACAACACGATATGGGAACTTCAGACAAAATCTACATCAACTCCTCACGTTGTATTGATTTTTCAAAAAGACCCTTTTATTTGACAAAATAACACAAGAGCAATACACCTAACAACACCTATGATGATAAAATAGGTCCAAATCACTACCTCATGATAGAGGCATATCAGACCTAATCGTCATACCCTCAATGCGCTATAGTGATTTCTTGCACAGAGTGTTTCATTTCACAAAGTAGGTCATGGAAATAAGTAATAGATAACATACATGACATAGAACAATGTATAGGACAAGAAAGTATGTCCAAAACACTATAACGCAATATGGCTACATTAAAAAAAATTGTAATTCATTCGTTGCATCGTGTGACTTGTCAAACATTGCCTTTCGTTTGACCCAATATCTAATGAACGTAGGTAAAACATGATATATATGATTGAATATAACATTTAAGACATTGTCTTTCGTTTGACCCAATATAACCTAACAACACCTATGACGATAAAATAGGTGCAAATCACTACATCATGATAAAGGCATATCAGACCTAATCGTCATACCGTCAATGTGCTGTAGTGATTTCTTGCACAAAGCATTTCATTTCACAAAGTAGGTCATGGAAATAGGTAATAGATAACATACACGACACAGAACAATGTATAGGACAAGAAAGTATGTCCAAAACACTATAACACGATATGGAAAAAATCGTAATTCATTCTTTGTGTCGTAGTGACTTGTCAGACATTACCTTTTGTTTGACCCAATATCTAATGAACATAGATAAAACATGATATATATGATTGAATATAACATTTAAGACCAGGAGTGATTGCTTGATAACTTACTAAAGAATTACGCAGGGAAAATGTTGAAGTGATGGACGCTTGCTTGATAAATCGCAGAGATGGCGTAGATGAGGCATGGCGGAGGAATACACGCAATTGAAGGAGGTAGAACATAACGGTGGCAAAAGACAAGGACACTTGAAATTTACCGAGGACAAGTATCACATTTACTGAGGATAAGCACGACACATGTGTGAAAGAGCATGTCCACACGTGCCAAGGAGGACGTGGGGCCATACTCATGATGATTAAGATCAATCAAATTTTGACACGTATCATCATATGTGCGTAGAGCACGTGGTATGCCATCATGCATGTCTACCACACGTGTACAGACCGTTAGTTTCCGTGGATAAAGGTGACCAACATTCATTATTCGTTGCTTCTTGCTCTTGTGCAATTTTTCTCACAGTCATCTCGTGCAATTTTTCTTGCAGTCATCACCTTCACCTTGCTTCTTGCTCTCCTATAGTCAACTTCGTTGGTTGATTCTTGCTCTCCTGGTGAATTTTGCGATATGTTTTTGAATATTTTCGTGTTTCAATCTGGCTGAAGTTGTATAATTGTTTTATAATAAATATTCCATCAAAGATTGCTGCTTTTAGATTTTTAAGGATTTAATTTATTTCTCCCAAATATGTCATCAAATCACTACAACGCGAAGAGGGATCTCGATGAGAAGTAACGTACCCATATCACGTTGTAGTGATTTTACCCACAATGGTAATTTGCTTGCATAAATTTCTTGAAAGCACTACAACACGAAAAGAGGTGTTGGTGCGAACTCTCTCAAGCATATCACGTTATAGTGATCTGTCCTACTGTCGTTCTTTTTTTACTTTTTCAAAGATTTCATCGTTTATATTTTTAAGAAATTAAATTTTTCTTACAAATAATTGATCAAATTACTACAGTGCGAAGAGGGGAGTCGGTGAGAACTCTCCCACCCATATCACGTTATAGTGATTTGTCCTACTGTCGTTCTTGTAGTGATTTTTCTTACAATCATCATTGCCTTTGAAATATTGCATCAAATCACTATAACATGAAGAGAGGGCTCCTTGGGAATTCTCCCAGACGTATCGTGTTGTAGTGATTTTGGCACATTTTTCCTTGCAATTTTATTTTCTCACTAATATTTCATTAAATTACTACAACGCGACTAGAGATGTCGATGAGATTTCTCCAATGCTTATCGTGTTATACTGATCTTGGCTAATCCTTTATTATCTTACACAGAACTTTCGTCATCCTAACATATTTCCTGGCTTGTAGATGGAACCTTTTGGGATTGAGGTTGAGTCTGATGCTGGCCTTCAAGAAACCCTAGATGAAAAGTTGTTCGACTTTCTGTATAAAGTTCGACAGCATCATCACCATCTTGAAATCTCACGCATGTTTAATTTCAATTTCTCCATCGAAGACATGATCGTTTCTACTCGTTCGTATCTTGAGGAGAAAGAGCAGTAATTTCAGCAAACCACTTTAAGTGGTACAGTCATGTTTGACAACGTTAGGTACGTGCACGTGAATGATATCGTGCCTTCAACAACCCTAAGACAAAAGTTGAACAGGGATGTTTTAATGGTGCCAGATGATAAGAAGAAGACACACTCTAAGTGCCCCATTCACAATGGCAAGTGTCGTCTTGTTGCTTACCACTATGGATTTATCTAGTACTTGAATGTGCTGCTTGAGGATGAAGAAGTTGCAAATGAAAAAATTGAGGAGAAGCCAGAGGAACCTCCAAGACCAGAAGATGAAGTTCAAGAGATTGCGGAGGAGATAAACTTCGCTGCAGAGAGGGACTTAAGTGAGCAGTTGGATATTCATGCGCTCAGAAGAGAACACCTTAGTGGTTACAGGTGTAGGGGACATTCCAACCCCACTACTCCCCATATTTCCTATTAGTAACAAAGAATATTTGTTAATTACAGATATTCAAGCTCTCTTTGACATAAGGGAAGACTATTGTCTGGCCATCATTACACAGAATCTTGAGGAAGATGAAGATTTATGGATCTAGATTTGGATAAGTATCTCTTATTGAATTCAAATGTCAAGAACAGTGAGTTCCATTCTGCTACTCACACATTATCCATGATGTACAAGGATGCAAAAAGCTATGAATCAACCTTCCCACCACTGAAGGGGAATTTCAGGCTATTCAGCAAAGACAATATTTCACATATGGGAAGGGAAGGGGCGTCCTCATCGACGGTCCAAGACACTAACTCAACAATCAATATATGGACAAATGATTTACTTGTTAATGATAAAAATCAAAAGGTGTGTTTACTTGTTAATGATTTACTTGTTAATGATAAAAATTAGAAGGTGTGTTTACTTGTTAATTACTATTTAACATGCTGATGAGTACCTTATTCTATTTGTTGTGTTGGCTCATCGACAATATTGTTTTGCAGCTGGTTGTGTTTGAGGATGAGTTTCTCGGTCGTGGAGCAGGAAAACGCGTGGGAGGACACGGAATGGACTTAGCACTGGGAGAGTACATAAACCGATTTAAGTTTCCACAATTCATTATATTCCACAAGAAATTCTCGAAAGACAATGCAGAATTTCCTTTGTTTGCAATCAAGACATTATCCAGATACCTTGGGGCATATCCCGTCAGGTAGAATGCAGACAAAGTCATGCTTTTGGAGAAGCACTTAGCATTGCGAATCTAAGGAGTAAATATTACTTAGCCTATATTGCTTATGGATTGGCGTGTGGGATTAAGGATCCCAATATGCTAAGTGATTATGGCAAAAGGGAGCTTCTGAGATTCACAAAACCAAGGGTTCCTCCAGTTTTCCAGTTTTACAGGATGTTACAGAGCCATCTTCAAAAAGGGCAAGGCTTCATGCACCCAAGGATGTTAGTGAGTAGGTTAAGGAGTAGTAGAATATTCCTCTCTCTTGTAATAATATTCTCTCTCGTGTAATGTCATGACAGTTTTGCATATGATCATTTCTGAATTTGAAATGTCAATAATGGATCTATGGGTATCCAAATCTTTCCATTTCTTTGTTTTGTTACTTGCCATTCTGCATGCTTAATACTTGCATTAGATCTCCTCCATATATCTTGTTTTCTTTCTTTATTCACAAGTTTTACTGCTTGATTAATTTGGTATGCTTTGAACTGCTGCTTCTTTTTGGCTTTGTGTACAAGCTTCCTATATGTCCACTGATGTAATTCCTCTAAGTTGTTAGCTTTTTCTGCTCCTCCACCATGTCTTGTATGATTGAAATACCCGGAGCATGCTTGATAATGTGTTTTCTCCATTCCCTAGTTGACCATATTGATAAATTACCATACTTCTTTGTAAACCGAGCGGTATGATGGTGATATGCTTCAAGAGAATAAAAGAATACATTAATTAGTATATTTTCTAATATACAATATAAAAAGTAGTTCAATACATAATCAATCTAATACCATATAGTGGGTGATGTGTTGATCCGTCCATGCATCAATCATTGATCTCTTGAACTCATCTAGCACTGTTTGAAATATCTCATGGTCCTCCTTCATCCACACTTTCTTGTCACAGAACTTAAACATAGTGTCTAGAGATTTCCACACCTTGGCTTTCCGTGTTCTTGCTTGACCATTATCTGCATGGTCTACTACTACATTGTGAACGCACTTCCATCTGTTGTATTTTACGATCTGCACCGATTGTCTTCTTCTACGACCTTGTGGTGTTGGTTCAAATAGAAACCTTCTTGCTTTAACACCCCCAATGGAAGGTGTCTTAGGTCGACCTTTTTTCATCTTGTTCAATTTTTGCATGTCCACCATGCAAACCAATGTCTGATAGAACTTTCTCTAGTGCTTTGATAGATGTAACCTTTGCTGTATTGGGTTGTAGAGTCCATGCAAAACATATGTATAAAAACAAGAGTTTTTCAATGATTCTGCAAAGAGCATGCATTGTACAAATGTGGACACTTGACAATGGGATATTGAGAATTGGCTTGAAGTTTGGGTCTTTCAAGTGCCTATCTGGTGCCTTTTTCCAATACCTCTTATCAAACACCTTTGTATTGCACATGCAATATAAGCAGGGACTTTTGGAATTGGCACCCTTTGACACATTGTGCATACATTTCAGAGTTTTAAGATCACCTACCATATGTCACTCCACCTTATATTGTCCCATGCCTTCCACATCTAATATTTTACCATTTCTCTGCTCGTGTCGCTGATGATCTTGAGTATCGATGTCTTATGAAAGACCCAATGCAGAATATCAAAATTCTTTAATTCTACTTGCAATACATAAGAAACATAGGAATGCAACACCCATTAGTGTTTTTTATATGTAATTTTTTTTTCACAAACATCCTTTCATACTAGAATCCTTCATGTTTTCTTGTAAAGTCGTATAAATGGCTGAGTACCCTCTGTGTGATATGCCAGCCTCATCAAGTATTGCCTGGATGTCCTGTGGATTGAGTTGATTATCTTTGAAAAAGTCATCTATTTGCTTTTCTGACACCTTCTTATATTTATTCTCGTTCATCAATGCTTCTGCATATTGGCAATTTAAACGAAGACTTAATTGTGCGCTAGAAGGTTCTATCGTTGATTCTTTATCAGGGTGGAATAATGATCTGATATCATATTGAAATGCAAAAATTGATATACATGAACATATGCAATAATGATTGCTATTCATAAAATATCACAATAGAAACAATAAACAAGTTAATAGGAAGGAGCTTCTCTTCTTGATACCACCACCTCCTAGCTTCATTTGCTCAATATCCCTTAGTTTTTTTTATCGTTTATGGAGACTTAATGACGTCTGCTTATGTCTTAATTCAAACATTTATTTTTCAAGCTGCCTTAAAATGGTTTTCTTATTGCTTAATAACTTCTGCACATAATGCTCCATGGTTTTCTTCAAATGAATGTTCTCCTTCTCAAACAAATCTCTTTCTAATTTAAGAACATTGCTTGTTTCTTCCAAATGATGTGTATATCCTAGGAGCCCATTATAGCCATCTCCAACAAAGTTGTTTCTAAAAGAGTCTTTTGGATATAACCCCCCATCAATCCATAAATCTATGTTTCTCTTCCCTTGCATCCTCAACATTTCTTTAGAAGTAGTACACAAAGTATTAGGTTTACTTCTCTTACTTAGAGGTGCATATTCATGTTCAAGCTCGATGTGCAGGTTGTAAATGTCTCTTTTCTCTGTATTCCTCCTTGCTCTTGATCCCTCTGCCATCCTCTTGATTCTCTCTGTGTTCCTCCTTGCTCTGATTAGTAGAAAAATCTGAATGGAAAGAGAAAGGTGCCAAAATAGTAAAAAGAAGTAAAGAGTCCAACTAATTTGCACAATAAAAACCTTGATTTTAAAGGTACTTGCAAACTTTGATATGTAAACTTTGGAATTTGAGGTAAAGTTTCTTGTAGGAGGGAAGTCAAAAACCTTCCAAATTTGAGGTGAAATTTCTTGCAGGGAGGGAACTCGAACTATTTTTGGATGATTCTTGGTTCAAATTTCAAGAAATATTCTATTTCGGCTTGTACGTAGAGATTTTGAGATATAAGCCATTAAACTTGGAGAATTGACCAATTCATTGTTCACGTAGTACATATATTACGTGAATGGATTGAAGACTTTGAGAACTGGAAATATTCTATCATTTTTATGTACATTTAAGAATAGAAATATATCTTCTATATCTCAAGAAAATGCCAAGAGAAAATACACCAAAATCAATTTCACCTTATTTTTTAGACTTTTTGGATTCTCTCTCTCAAAGATTAGTTGGCACTTCTTAGAGGGCCCAAAGTTGAGTCCAAAATTCCCCTAATGTATTTCTCTAGGATCATTCCAAATGTTACTAGAATATTATTATCTAATATAAATCTCTTTTTTTCTAATCTTTTATTAATCTTGTTTTTTTGTCATCTTGAATTAGACATGCCTTTAGATGATATTAAGAATGGTAGAAAGTGTAAAATAGACATTCGCATTTGTATAGATGAAGATTATGCACTACCAAAACGTCCATATGTTAGGAAACTATTACCTAATTCAACCATGTCCACACTAAGAAATGAGGGGAGGAAGAATGTTGATATTTGGGTGGATGGGAATCTCTTCCCCTATGATCCTTTGACCTTGTACAGTCCACCATTTTGTGATTTGACTAGTTTTGTTCAATATGTAGGTGATGGGAAAAATGGCCTCTTAGGTTATTATAAAAGACTTTCTATTAGTGGTGGTCTTCATAACCAATACTTATACTCAATTAATTCAAGTCTTCAATTAAGTATTGAAGATTTGAAAAAACATTCACATGACCTAGACATGAAAAATAAGGAACAAAACTAGTATTTTTTATGTATGTGTTAGTTTAAAGGTTTTCCCTGATATATTTGATGGTGGTTTTGTTATGTCCCTAGAATTTCTTGGCTAATGCATCTGGTGTGGGAGATACTATGCATGTTTTCAAAGCCTACATGAAGAATAAAGAGATAACATCAATCATCCGTGATCCAAATTACAAGAGAGTCATTGAGGTGGTTACAAAGAACATTATGCAAGACATCAAGGGGCTTACTAGTGCAAGGGATGTGTACAAGATGCATGTGATGAAGCCGGCATTAGTCGCAAGGGTTACGAGGGAATTTATGGAGTCATCAAAGAGGGCACTTTCTTCCTCCTTCCTAAAAAGTATCATTAGAAAAGAAGGCAAGAAATGCAGATGTTAAATCAATCCTTGGTGAGTATATTCATGTAGAAGGAACAATGGTTTTAGATCCCAAGTCCAAGGATAGGCTTGAAGTACATACAACACATACAACAACCTCTTTGTGGACCTAAAGGACCTTCAACGACATATGATCCGATTCTATAAGGTTTCACATCAAGGTTGGGTTTGAGCATTTATCATTTCACTTGCAAATTTACCTTATCAATTGTATGAATTACATGTGTTGTTTGGCTTGGTTTATGTGATATGTAGAATTGGAGGGAGTCCTATGGCTTATACTGAAGTTGGACGAGGCTCAACTAGTAAAAGGGAAAAGATTGGCTCGAATGGGAGTCACATATATGAATGAAGCAATGGCATATGCAAAGGACAAGGATAAAATCCCTTCTTTCAGTGTTTAATCTGAGAAGGATGATTGGTGGCTTCTTGGAGCCTTTGAGGTTCCAAAGGAGAACACTAATGTGTTGAATTGGATGCTTCAACGATGCCCTCAAATTCTAGAAGTCATCAAACAACAGATGAATGGGGAGGACCTTGAAGTGGATGGTGCTCCTTTCGTGTGGATTGGCATCTAGGTGGTGATTTGAAGACCATAAAATGCATGTGTAAGGGTGATAATAGTGCACAATGCCTCCATCCGTGTCCATTGTGCATGAAGTGGTCAATTTGCAAGCTAAAGAGTGAGGATGAGCTCCGATGGGTAGAGGGGATCTTGTCTTTTGATTTAAATGCAACACCCAATAGGGACACAAAGGATCCAAATTGGTCACCAAATATTCCTTTCCCAATGAAAAGTATACACTTTTGCACATTGCATGCCATGATGAGGATTCTTGATAGGTTGCTTAAGCTTCACATTGAGACTATGCATTCACTATGCAGCCAGCACGCTCAGCCCAAGCAAGAAAGCAAGCGGAGGAGCTCTGCAACTCTCTGGGAGTACATGGTGGGAATGTAAAGATTGTGAAAGATCTTAAGAAGTATGGGGCACATCATATTGTTGCTCAACAGGTGTCACTGAACAGTGCAAAGGTGAGGCGGAAAGATTTTTGCAATCTGAACACATTATAAATGACCTTATATAAAGGTGTAATAATCTCATTCATTCTCATTTCTATATTTTGACTTCACTTTTTACCATGGCTCACATGACAAACACTCCACGTAAGCATCCACCATCACCTCATCATCCTCCACCACCACCACCACCACCTCATCATCCTCCACCACCACCACCACCACCTCCCTCTCCCCCTCATCCAGACACCACTGACCCGGTCACCACCAGTGACCCTGATCGAAAGACAGGTGTTTGGGGCATCATAGCATAGCGGAGGCTACACTCCAACCCACACACTTTGTCAATCCGTGAATGCAACCCGGTTAGCGCATAGAGGCTATCCCGAATGGGAGAAGAAGAGTTAACCACACACTAATGACTTCTAGTCCTACTCGATCCTTCTTCATCACTCAAGCAATCAATCTTACATATCAAAGCATCAAGATTAGGCTACACTTAAGCACACAAATGCAACTTATGCAAGGAACCTAATATGCAAAGAGCTATCACACAAGCCTCAACTACACATTATTTCAAACACAAGCTTCATCACAAGCACTCTACAACTCACAAATCAAAACATCATTAAGAAATCTAGATTAGCAAGTGTGTAGACCAAAACCTCATATCATTGAAAATGAAAAGAATAGAGAGTACAAGATTGAAGCAAGAATGGAGATGGAGAGCCTTGGGAGAGCACTTGAGAAGGAGCTATGGAGCAAGCTCTCTCTATGAGACTCTCAACCAAATGACCAAAGAGTCCTCCCTAGCTCTCAAATGGGCCACCTTTTATACAAAAATTCTAGAACTCCCAAAAGTTCCCATGTGGGATTATTGTCAAGCCCTCTCCCACATTCATCTACAACTTTGAACTCTTTTCAAGAGCCGTAAGTGTCTTTTTTGTTGCATCCTTGTATTGATCTTCATTCGTCATGCAACACTCCCCCCTTCCTATTTTGCGCACGTCCTCGAGCGCGGTAGTAGCAAGAGCTGCAACAAAAAAGCAATGGATACAAGTAAAGTCTTTTTATTGAAAAAAAAGAAAAGAAAAGAAAAACCAGCAATGATAATTTCACACGTGAGCATACAAGTGCACGGCTGATTAAAGTTTTAATGAGTACTAAAATAGGTGAGTAAAGACTAGTCAAAGTGAGACTTAAGTGGTAGATAGTGCTATGCAAAGGTAAGTGTGCTTTGTACACCGCCGGTTATGACCGCAGTCTCAATGTCCTACAAGTATGTAAGTTATTCCTAAGTGGCAAACCTACTCCTAAATATGAGCAAAGATGATTAGAACTCTTTTTTTTTTCTTTTTTCTTTTTTTTTGATGTGTGTGTAGAAGGTGATAAAGATTAAGGTTCCATCCCAAAGAGACCCAAGCAATGGTCAAGAGACCTCCGCCAAGAGAATCTAACGACCGCTAAGTATCTCAAGGGCGACAGACCCTTTTTCTTTCTTTTATGACATAAGGAGTATCCCTTGAAGATGAGGGCATCGGTCTCGAGGGCCCATAGTGTACCCCAGAGTCCTACCAACATCCATCAAGGCGATAGATTCCTCAAAGGTCTTTTTCTGAAGCTTTTAGACATCAGTGTTCACCCCATAGAAACCAAGGCATCGGCCCCAAGGTGCTAAGACAATCCTAGGTCCTACCAAGCATTTCTCATGGCTGTAGACACGTCATGTCTCAATTTACTTTGGATTTATATTTTTTTAGGGTATATTTTCGTAAATTTTTTATTACTCCTAGCACCTAGCTCATATCTAAGAGGTAGCTACCACTAGGAATAACTAATATACCTTGAAAGCATAAGAACTTGGCATACTCCCTTGGTATATATCCTACACTGTCTTTAGATAGAAATATCTTTTACTAAGTCTTCTAAGACTCTAGAATTCACTCACCATATTTTAACAACTAATCAAAAACTTAAACCAGCCAACATTGTGTGAACATGCAAACCATATATTCGAAAGATAAGAGCACATAAAGAAATAAAGATTAAGATTTGAATACACCTGTTGTAGTGCCCTGTTGATGTTGTTCGTTTGCATTGATGCATTGCTGATTTTGTGCAGATTGCTCCTCCTTGATCTTTGTAGGCGTAGCATGTCTCCCCCCTTCCTAATTTGTGTGCACGATAGGTGGACTATTGGGGCATGTTTGATGCTCTTGTTTTTTACGGAGATTTCTGTAAAATTTTTATTAACAAACACGAAAAGAAAAGAAAAAAAATAAAATTTGCCATTGGTGCCAAACACCGACGAATATAGCCGAGGGGAAAAACCCAATGGGAGAAAAGTGCCCTGGCTTGTCGATCTTATTATGGAGTCACTGAACTTACCTTTGCGCTGGTGGTGGATCCGTGTCCTCGTCTGCTGGAAATATGGTATCAATTTCCTCAAGATGTAGAGACAACCCCTCACAAAAACCGGCCGCCGGAGAAGGTGGTAGAGGAAGGAGTGCTTCCTCACTAAAATATGGCATTGGTTCTATGGGAAGGTTAATCAGACAGTTTTGATTTTGGAACTGCACAATTTAGGTACTTATATTTATCCAATATTGACATGTTGAGGCTTGGGGAAGGAGGGCTTGCAAGATCGGTGGTTGCAAGTCATTTAAGCTTGTATCCCTCCATTGTTGTGCTTGAACCTCCTCAGGTAATCTACGTTGATTTGGTCCTCTCTCTGGTATTCTCACATTAAGAAGATTATGGCGTTGGGGTGTAACTCCCACAATTTTCTAAGCCCGTGCTATATCGTCTAAAGTAAGAGCGGCATATCCAACAAATATGTGCAGCTTCTTCTAATACAAGCCGTGCACACTCTTGACAATGTGGAAATGGGTGATGCTGTTGATAGAATAACGTGACAAAGTGATGCCCACAGCAATTTTCACCTAAGGGAGCATAGAAGTACCTAGAATGTGTTTGAAACGGAGGAGCACTATAACCCCCGCGATGATCTGGTCGAGTACTATCAGGGTCAATGCATGGTGGACATGTATCTCGCCAAATATCCATCAGGAGTTATCTGGACGTAGAACAATGAAATTTAGAACACTCATATCCATCATGACAATTCCAATCAAAAACAAGATTATCTCAAAGAGAACACATCTTCTAAAGGCATAAAGAACTACATTATTCAAACATTGATTTACCAAAGAGCTTTAATTGAAGTGTTAAGGCCTTAAACACCATATTGGGGAATATGGGAATTTCCCACAAGTTTGGGACACGTGGTCAAAAGTTTGGATTAACCATAACTTGAACACCACTAATCCAAAATGAGCGATTTATAGCTCTTTAGATTCCATTTTTCAAGCGCTTTCCAATGATAGGTCATATGATAGGGTTTTGAGAAACTTACAAACATGTTATCCATGTCCCCTTTTTTAAGTATTCAAAAATGGGAATTGGGAGATTCCCAAATTCACTAATATGGTGTTCTTATCTTTAGTTTTTGGTATATCCTTTTTTAGAGGTGGAAACTTTAGCAATTGTCTTGGAATTTGAGCAAGATAAGAGGATTTAGGCATTGAAATGCTAGAATCTATGCTCAAATGAGACTCATTTGGACATGTCGTAGGTACACAAGTTGATGGTTGAATTGTGTAACAAGGAGAAATCGGGACAACCGGTGTTTCAATACATGTTTTAGGAAGATCAACACAAGTAGTTTTGTAGGTGCTATCACAGCCACCTTTCCTTTCTTGTAGGTGCTATCACAGCCACCTTTCCTTTCTTGAAGAGTTTGTGTTGATTTCTTTTGCACCCACTGATATGGAAAATCAAGGGTGGCTTTTGGAATCTTTCTGAAACACTCTGTTACCCCTAGCAAAGCATGGCATTTTGGAAGCCAAATTGCTGTTGCACCCTCATAATAGCCTTGTGCTTTAAGAACATGTTTTGGGACCCATCGAGTAACAATCCCCGAGGCTTAGGCTTGGAAATGATGTGCTTCTTAAGAGGCTTAGCAACTGGACTAGATGGTACAAGTTTGTACGCATCTTTGGGTAGCTACATTGATAATTCCTTCTTACCTGGCCTTCTTTGAGCCGCAACTAGAGTAGTTGGAACATGCCAGCCATGGCCCTCACTTGAATACTCATCAATTATCCACATCATTTGTTTTGGAGCTTCAAGAGCAGATTTGGATTGTGGGTTGGGTAAGGTAGAAACATTACCCCTTTGACACGATAAAGCTCGTGGAGTAGCAGATCCCAAGATGCAATCAGAATCAATTTGCAACTTGTATTGTCTATTCTTCCAATCTAATGAGCAATTGGTAGCACTTAACCACGATCTACCGAGAACAACCTCTACTACTGCCTTGGACTTACGTGCCACATAAAAGGGCACTGACATCTGGTGATCCTGCCATCCTTGCCCCTCTTGTAGAGTTGGCCCTCTATCAGAATATAGTTTGCCGCTTCAACTTCAATATCATGCTTTCGATATTTAGGAATTTTTTGATCAGTATGACCATGCTGAAGATAGTCCACAATATACTTACTCCAACTTGGTGTAGTTGAAATTTGGAATAATGTGACATTATGAATTGGCTGTTGAATTTGACATGAAGCACAGTTTTACGAACAAATATTTCAGCATCCGCATGCATGGTAGGCTACCATTGCCCATCCTGAGATATACGTCGAACACAAGTAGTAGCTGACGCATGGATTCCATCGATACCTGCATGTGCCCATTCCAAGATCTCCTCATATTGGTCAGGGTTAGGTATAAGCCACAACACTCCATCATTACCCTGACGATATAATCTCCCTGAGATTAACTTAAATGGTCGCCATAGGTCCAAATTAGGACCCGCTAGTTGTATCTACCTACTTGTCAAAATTTCTAAGAAGGATTCAAACCATTTAGGAGCTGTCTCTACAAGGAAAAGTGTTGAATCTAACATATCATCATCCACACCCACCACAGGAGCTTCGCCAGAGGTGATTCGAGACAAATGATCTACCCTTAGATGAGTTGTTCCTTTTCGAACTGCCACTTCAAAATCAAACTCAAGAAGGATGATAAACCACCTCACAATCCTTCCAGTTGCACAAGGCTTATTCACCAAATATAGCAATGCTTGATGGTCCACAAAAAATATGAATTTGTTTGCCAAAAGGTAATGGCGAAACTTTTTCACTGCATATATCATGGACAATCCTTCTCTTTCTGTTGTGGTGTAATTCTTCTCAGCATTGTTCAACTGTCGACTAGCATATGAGATTGGGGAATCCTTGTTGTGTTCTCCAGATTGAGCCAAAATACATCCAATTGCAAAGTTGGAAGCATCAATGTGGACATGAAAGATTTGGTTCCAATCTGGTGCCTGTAAAATGGGTGCAGTCACTAATGCTTGCTTCAACTTTTCAAAGGATTCCTCACACTCATCAGTCCAATTAAACTTTACAAGAAGAGCATATAATGGTCTGGCTAGGACAGCATGCATGTAGATGAATCTACGGTAATAGCCACAATGTCCCATGAATGTTTGTACCCCTTTAGGGTTGATAGGCCGAGGTAATGAGACAATGACATCAATTTTATCCATATCTGTTGAAATCCCATTGCGAGAAACAATATGGCCCAAAATTTTCCCTTGTCTTACCATGAATTTGCACTTGTCAGGGTTCAAGCATATACGATAAAGTTGACACTTTTGAAATACAAGTCTCAGGTGTTCTATATGATCATCACGCTCTTGTGAGTGAACACATAAATCATCCATGAAAATCTCAAGAAATTTCCTAAGGTACTCCTTGAATACATGACTCATTAACCGCTGAAAGGTTGCTGGTGCATTTGTTAGACCAAATGGCATAACACGATAGGCAAAGATGCCATCTTCAGTAGCAAAGGCTGTCTTGTGTTGATCCTTTGGATCAATTGACACTTGGTTGTACCCGGAGAATCCATCCAAGAAACTATATGCCTTTTTCCCTGCAACTCGTTCCAGAACATGATCCGTGATTGGAAGTGGGTAATGATCACGCACAGTAGCTGCATTTACCTTCTTGAGGTTTACACATACTCGAAGTTTTCCATTTTTCTTGGACACCACTACAATAGGGGAGACCCATTCAGTGTGTTCAATCTCATAGATAAATTCTGCCTCTAAGAGCTTGTCTATTTCTTCCTTTATCTTCTATGCAAAATTTTCATTGTAGGTATAAGGACGTTGCTTGGAGGGTTGTGCATCCTCTCGCAATGGAATTGTATGCTGACATATGCTTGGATCAACTCCTTTGAGGTCTTTATAACTCCAAGCAAAAACATCGCGATACTCCTTTATTATTTGTATTAATAACTTCTCCTCATCTAAGGACAAGTCTGTGGCAATCCACACATAGCGAGGCTCTTCTCCTGGCTTAGCAATATCAATCTTTTTTGCATCCTCTGGACCATCGTATGAAACCCCTGGCATGCTTGGTTTTTGTCGCATGGGCTGTTGAAGAACAATCTTCCGATCTTGAAGAGTGTACTGTGTGAAATTGGGAGGAACATTTAGACCTTGTTCTTGTCCACTTGAGTCTTCACTCATTGAAGACCATGCGGTTTTGAGCTCTCCTTTGCTATCTTGCATCGGATTTTTTTGTTCAACCGTTGTCTTTGCACTTCCCACACTCTTTTTTGAATCGGTTTTAGACTTGAGTTTTGGTTTTTGTTTCTTCGTTTTTTTACGATTTTTGCTAACAGTTGTTAGCTTTTCCCCTGCTTGGAATCCATCTGATCGTCTTATTTGGTCTTTGATACTATCTTGTGCTTGGACATAGTATAGATATCCGTTCTTTCTTGAGAAGTGAGGTGGTGGTCGAGAGTTTTCACTCTTAGACTCCTCCTTTTCTTTTTGTAGTCTCTCACGTTGTTCACGCTCATCTGGTCTACGGATTCTTTTATGGCTCTTACAGCATTTACGTTTAGGTCGGCTTCGAGGGATCTCTACTTGAACCTCCCTTCCTCTCAAGAGTAGGCGTGCCTTTCCTAACTCTTCCTCAGGGATTGTCACATCATTATTAAAATCAGAGTCCCATCCATCTTCCTTATCAGCATCATTAGCAGATTCGAGTGTTAAGTCCTCTACTGAGACTTCCTCGACATGCAGAGCTATTGTGGATGTATCTCTATAGTACAAATCATCTAGAAGGGCACGTGGTTGTACCATTCGTATAGGAATAATATCATATCCATCTGAGTCACAAAATTGAATTGGCTTCGGTAAAGCACATGTCGTTAATGTTGCAAGGACATGACTCCATTCTAATGGATAAATTAAATGCTCAGGGAAGGGTTGTGGAATGTATGCCTCGTCTGATACACTTCGATTACCCTTAAGTCTCTCAGTGTTGAAATCCCTACATGAGGCTCCACACATCCATAGATCTTCTCGCCCATCAGACAATGTAACTCTCGAGCCCTCAGATGAAGCAGAATCAAACTCATCTATTAGAGACCTTGTTACATCACGATATGAGTGATTCCTTAGGTTGACCCTTGTGATGACAGAATCATGTCGGAGGTACAAATAATTGTATCCCCAATCTTGAATCATTTGAAATTGTCGCATGAACGGTCTACCCAATATCACTTCATAGTTTGGATGTTTTCCAAAATCCACTACTGCAAAGGTGTGCTCATATTCAATCCCACATGTGGTGACCAATATGTTCTCAAGCAGCCTAAGGGGATGTTCTAAGCTTCCATCTGCTAGCTGCAAGCGCATCCTTGTACTCCTAATAGCTGGTTTGCCCCACTTTTCCCAAATGGACCTTGTCACAATGCCCACTCCTGTGCCACTATCAAGTATTACAGTTGAAGATACTTTTCGCACTTCTAATGGGAGGGTAGCATTTCCCTGATCGTCCTCACAAAATTTTCCTACTTTGTTGATAGGAACTGGCATTACATGCTTTGTCTCGGGGTGTATAGTACACTCATGGTGACCCTTTTGTAGCAATACCTGCTCTGACAAACATGTGGCAATATCATTCCACAACTCAGGTCGAATTTTAATCAAATCAAGCAAAGGTAAGGTACAAGCCACTGGTGCTGACAAAATAGCTTGCACCATACTCATATCCCTCTCCTTTGTCAACCTTTTATGCATGGAGGGTATCCTCAAGGTTTGAGAACAGTTCTCATATTCTCCCAGATATGATGGTAAGGTTTTTATTGTATGCTTACTTCTAGGAGAAACAGTTGTTTGAACTTCCTCCTGGATGCTTGGGCGTCCAAAGTTGTTTTCCGTGCCCCTGGTAAAATCCACCTCAGAGAATGGAGGCGAACTAATAGAAGACATGTTCTCATTAACTTTCTCATGAACTGCAGCCCACATCTCATTTGCCATGTCCTCATTAGCATCAATAACTTCATCATTGCATGGGAAGACAAGGCTAGGTGGTGGCAGATTACCCCCTTTCAATTGGGTGTCAATTGGTGTAGACCTTTCGCTATGAGCTTGTGAAATGAGCTCACTTTTCATTTCCTGACTTGATGACACTTCTGGTATGGTTTCTAATGTCGGCTTAAGAGAGGTTGGGGCCCGAGGAATAGGTGGTGGTGGTCCCTCAAGTATTGACTGAGCTTCCCTAATGAGTTGCTGATGTACAGCTAGATTGATCTTCTCCTCACGAGGGTTTGGGTATTCTTGAAGCTTCTTGGGTAGCTCAGATAAAGCTGCAATGCGACTTCTATAAGCATCAATGATGGCATCTAGAGTCGCATTCACTTTATCCACAAAAACAGAACCCCCAGAACTATCCTCACTCGTACTAGCCTCATCTTGTTTAGCACTAGGCTCAGGTTGAGGTTGATGTTCCTCATGCACTTCTTGTGATGTAAAAGTTTTATCCCTCATGTTTTGTTTTGAGGCTTCTTGAGAACTAGTGGATGCACTTTTAGTTTGCTTGTTTCGGTTCTTCTTCCTCCGAGTGGTCTTTTTTCTATTGGACCGTAGGGTCTTGTCCACTAGATTTGTCTTTGCATCCCTAGTTCGAGGTGTCTCATCCGTCTGTATTTCGGCATTTCGTGTCTGTGATCTAGTCATGACTCTAAGTGGCACGACATCCTCATTCTCAGATGAAGGTGGTGATGGAACTGCCCCTACAAGGTTGAGTGAGACCTTTGGTTGAGAGGTGCCTTCCTCATGTGGTTTCAGCAGACAATCCTTTGGGAAGTGTTCTACACAACACCCTAGACAATATCTTTCAATTGGTGGAAACTGTTGTACTGTTGTATTGGACCGAAATGCTTGCCTTGAGCGATGTGGACAATCACGAGCCCAATGGGGTTCTCCGCACTCATAACAGGGGCCCATTGGTTTGGCCTCTACTTTCCTTGGCTGCCATTGACCTGAGGGGCCTGGAGTCCTAGGTTGGTAGCCGCCTAGCAACATTAAAGAGTTTTGTTCCCCTGGTTGAACGTCCCAGTGGTGGGCTTGGGTATGCGGGACTTTCAAAGATATTTTCTTTGGATGAATATGATGCGTATTCCTCTTCCACATAGCCTGGGTTTACCAAGTCTCTACACATATTTGAATTGTCGTAGTCAACAACCCTCACAGGAGCAGTCCCTGGAGCAGGAGGTTGAGCACCAAGAACAGGTCGTGCTTGCTCTTGTGCCATCGGTGGCTTACGTTCAAAATTAGTATACTGTTGATACATTTGTGGAGCCACTCCACTCCTTGGCTGCTCACGTTCTTGTCTCATTCTTGCAATGCGAGTACATTCCTGTGTGGTATGGGTAAAGTTCCAAGCACAGGCTTGGCACCACTTTTTTGTGGGTTGGTTTGTGACTAGAGGAGAAAAGGTGTTACAATCCTCTGTTTTATGGTTACCGCCACATGCTCCACAAAGATGAGGACCTGTAGGAAGTACACTCCTCATTCTCTGCTGCTGTTGTTGTGGCTGCATGGGTGGACGATAGGTCTGTCCCAATCTTCGTAGTACTAGGTTAGCTATCTGGTTTGGATTTACTAGCGCGCTAGACCCTGAACTTTGGTCATTTCCCCACTGATCTCTAGGTTTCACCTCTGGGCCAAAACCATCTTGGAATTTGAAGTTATCGGTGAAATCCATAGCATCATGGCAACACTCATTGAAATTTGTATGTTTCTTCGCATAGAGATGTGTATGCAGAGTCGAATTTTTGAGTCCTTTTAAGAAGAGAGAAATTAATCGACTTTGGGCGGTTGGGCGGGCTTCTCATCTTCAGGGCAACGATTAATGTACTGCTTCATTCTATTTACACAGTCTCTAACACTCTCATTCTCACCTTGCTTGAAAGAGTAGATGTGTGCTACCGTGTCATGTTGAATTCCCATCAAGGAAAAAGCAGCAATGAATCTCTCTTCCAAAACTCGTAAAGAAGATTTGTCTGAAGCCTCTAATGCCTGCTGAAACCAAGCCAGGGCTTTTCCCTCAAGAGTGAGTCCAAATCCTTCAATTTGAGTATGCTTATCAGCCACTTGCTCAGCTCGAACTGCTTGCCTAAATGCTGCTACATGATCGTATGGATCTCCCGACCCTTCATACTTCTTTACCAGTTTCTGAAGAGTTGATGGCCTTACTTGTCTTGAATACTCATCATAGGGCCTACGGCCTCTTACTCTCAGTGGGAATTGTTCCTCTCTTTGGAAAGATGGTCCACATGTTTCCAAAATTGGTGTGGGTACCCTATTACCAGCCTCACCAAATACCTCCAAAGATCTTGTCACACACATTTCAGGAGGTGCATTAATGGGAGGCCGAGTTGGCTCCCCTACCCTCCGATTATTATAGTGAGAAAGATGTTGGTGTGGTGTGACCTGTGGTCGCACATTTGGTGTAGGACGATATCTTGGTGCTAGAGTTGGGCTACTAGCAGTGGTCCACTTAGATGTTGAAGGTCCCTCTCTAGTGAACTCTCGTAGGGGAGGAGCAACAGTTTCTCCAAGAAAGGCTGTCTCTCCTAGTTTGGCTGTATTTGTTGAGAACACTTCCATGAATAATGGTTGTCCTTTCCACGTGAGTTCCCGAATCTCTTTCCAATCTAGGGTTCGGTATTCATTGGCCCATTTATCAATTATTCTGTTCATGTGTCCTGCAAGCTTCTCAACTACCACCACATGAGCTAGAGGAAGATCCAGCTGTGGCAATCTAGTTGTGGCATAATATCCCTCTAACGAGTCCTTATAGACCTCTTGAAGTGGGTCATCCTGTAAGACCTTTGTCACTGGAATTTGTCGTACAAACTCCCATTGGCTTTCAGCCCCCTGATCCATTTTACACTTGCCTTTCCTATCCCTTTCCAAATTTAGATCTACAAGAAGTAAATCATCTATGGATGGCTTTGAGGACTGGGCATTGGATGGTCCAGGCATGTCCGGCTCAATGAGCCAGTCATCTCTAGACTCCCTTGCTCTGGAAAGTTCTGATAAGTCTAAGAACTCGGTTTTAGAGAGCTCCCCTAATTTGTCTACCTTTTCTGGATGGTAGGTGACTTCGTAGCGAACACCATCTCCACCCATGTACATGTTACCCTGGTCATTGACTAGAGGTGCTCTATCAAGTTCTGAGAAAATGTCTGCAATCTTAACAAGATACCGTTGTTGTGGGTCCCTAAAGATCTCAGCTCCTTGAGCATTTGTGTAGACATATTGGAGTCTCACATTGAGTGTTAACCCCATGGTGTCGGCTTCAAATGGATTAAAGGATCTTGAGGGTGTCCTATTTGGGGCTACGGGATGACTATTTGTCGGCCCTAGATTGTCCATGGACAATGAACTAGTTGTTCTAGAGGAAAGGGTATCGGATTGGGATTCAGAAAGGGTTTCAGCAATATCTGCCAAATTTCCTACCGATTGGGTCCCACTTTCTTGCGTAGGTACTCTAGAAGGTGCCCTAGGCCCTATGGCAGAATCTACAAGACGTCCCGACCGCAAGTGCATAAGGTCAAATTTTTTTGGTTTTTTTTATGTGTTTTTGTTTTGTTTTGTTTTGTTTTTGTTTTTGTTTTAATAAAATATATATATATATAGGTGTATATATATATATATATTTTTTTTAACCTACCTAATCACTAAATGCGACTAAAATGAATGTGTGGCGTAACTATCTATCCTTTTTTTTAATGATTTTTTTTTAAATGATTTTATGATTTTATGTTTTTACTTTTTTTTTTAATTTACACAAAAATTATGAATCACACTAAAAAAAATACTAATTATGCACAAAGTTACAAAAAATTAAACAAAATACAGATTACACTAATTATGCAAAAAATTAAAAATGAAGAATTACAAAATATGCAAAAAATAGACTCCTAAAAAACACTTAATTTATAGAATTTTTTTTAAATTTTCTTTTGTTTTTTTCTCCTTTTGTTGGTTTTTTTTTTGTTTGTTTGTTTGTTTGTTTGTTTGTTTGTTTTTTAACTAATAAATTTTGTGCCAAATATAAAAAATATGAATTTACTAATTATGCATCATTTACAAAAATTCTAAAAAAATAAAAATAAAAAATGCAAGCTACTTTAATTATGCAAAAATTTAAATAAGAAACAATGGATTCAAAAAATAAAAATTGTTTTTTTTCTTTTTCTTTTTTTAATTTAATTGTTTTTTTCTCTTTTTTTTTCTTTTTCTTTTTTTTTAATTCATTTTTTTTCTTTCTTTCTTTTTCTTTTTTAATCTCTTTTTTTTTATTTAATTGTTTTTCTTTTTTTTCTCTCTTTTTTCTCTTTTTTTATTTATATTTTTTTTAAAAAAAATATAAAAATCATGAAAATTAAATAAATAAAAAATAAAAAAAATAAAAAATCCACCAACCTTGTCCACCGCTCGCCCGCTTCCAGATTCGTCGCCGCGCCGCTAGCCGGCGTCTTCAATGCTTCTTCGCCAAAACTGCCTCTCACCTCTGCAGCCTTCACTTTCGCTCCTGCCCTTGCCAACTACATAGCAACCGCCTTCAACACAGCCTTCTTTTACTGCTGCTGCGCCAATCTTCCTCTACGCTTCCAGGTGCCCTCCTTCACACCTCTTTCACGCCTCCACGCCGGCCTTAGCTCGCTACCACCGCTTTCACAGCCAGGCTCTCCTTCACCTTCCCACACGGCCGCCTCTTCACACCTTCATCGGCCAGCAGCTCTTCACGGTGGCTTCGCCCTAGCGCCAGTTCAGACCACGGTTGCCCGGCCTTCTTTTTTGCTGACGCTGCTCGTTGCTCTCAATCCAGCGGCCTGCTTACTCGCGGCCACCTCTTTGCTTTCTTTTGGCTTCGCTCGCTACTACCTTCTCCAAGTCTGCTGCACAGCCACCGCCTACTACAGCCAGCTGCTACACCTTTCTTGCGTTCGCCTCTGCTGCTGCTGCTACTCTGCCGGTCGCCTCCACTTGCTTCAGCCAGCTGACATCTTGTTGCTTGCGGCGGTAGCTGCCTTCGTTTGCTTCAGCCACGTTTACAGCCTTAGCTGCATGTGACGATGCCTTCGAACCAGCTTATCCTTCGCCGCCCAGCTGACGCCTTGCTTTCCACACGGCCTCCTCTTTCGGCCAGTCGCCTCCACGCCACCGGCCACCGCCTTCTCTGCCCGCTTAGCAGCACAGCTGCCTGGTCAACTCTTGCCTCTCCTCCACGCCTTCCACACGGTCGGCCTTCGACAGCTTTCAACGGCCAGCTAGCCAACAGCCACCTCTCGCAGGCCAGTTAACTCACTGGTCTTCGCCTCACGCTCCGCCGACGCCTTTTGTGTGTTTTTTTTTTAAGAAAAAATATAACAGAGATAAAAAATAAATTTGCAACCTCTCTCCTTTTTTTTTCCTTTCTCCCTTCTCTTTCCCTCTCTCCTCTCTTCCTTAAGCGGGCTTCACACTTGGGAGCCTATGGGCTTGCATACGCTATGGAAGAGCTTAGCAATGCACCTCTTTTATTTTTATTTTTTTTACTAATTACATGTTAGCGAAAAGCATGAAAGCATGAAATGACAAAAACAAAAAAAAAATCAATGAATGTAAGCATAATGACGGTACTTGAAAAGAATGCGAGAGAAACCTCAACCGCTCAATGGAGTTTTAATTTTTTTTTGCTTCTAATCAAAAAACAAAAGACACACAAGGCGCCCTTGAGATCTCACACTCAATGCCCTTGCAAGCTCTACTCTAATCTACCCTAATCCACGATTTTGCAATCAATGGAGCACTTAGTAAGAAGTAAGTGTTAACACCCTTCACTAACTTAGGTGTGCGTTCCCCGGCAGCAGCGCCATTGTTTGGGACATCATAGCATAGCGGAGGCTACACTCCAACCCACACACTTTGTCAATCCGTGAATGCAACCCGGTTAGTGCATAGAGGCTATCCCGAATGGGAGAAGAAGAGTTAACCACACACTAATGACTTCTAGTCCTACTCGATCCTTCTTCATCACTCAAGCAATCAATCTTACATAATCAAAGCATCAAGATTAGGCTACACTTAAGCACACAAATGCAACTTATGCAAGGAACCTAATATGCAAAGAGCTATCACACAAGCCTCAACTACACATTATTTCAAACACAAGCTTCATCACAAGCACTCTACAACTCACAAATCAAAACATCATTAAGAAATCTAGATTAGCAAGTGTGTAGACCAAAACCTCATATCATTGAAAATGAAAAGAATAGAGAGTACAAGATTGAAGCAAGAATGGAGATGGAGAGCCTTGGGAGAGCACTTGAGAAGGAGCTATGGAGCAAGCTCTCTCTATGAGCCTCTCAACCAAATGACCAAAGAGTCCTCCCTAGCTCTCAAATGGGCCACCTTTTATACAAAAATTCTAGAACTCCCAAAAGTTCCCATGTGGGATTATTGTCAAGCCCTCTCCCACATTCATCTACAACTTTGAACTCTTTTCAAGAGCCGTAAGTGTCTTTTTTGTTGCATCCTTGTATTGATCTTCATTCGTCATGCAACAACAGGGAGTGATGTTGACCCTGATGGAATGCCATGGGCTGATATTCCTATCCCCCCAATTGTTCCACAATTGGGGGGAAGAGCTTGTATTGAGGCATGGGTCCATTGCCAACACGAGAACAGGTGGCAACATCAGCACAACAGAAGCAGTAGCAACTGAAGGAGCTCCATCATCCTCTCGGCATAAATGTGCACAAGATTGGAGTGCTCATGTATGTCCTCCTAAACCACCCGCAAGAAACCCTCTTCCTTGTGCCCCCAGGAGGAGGAAACAATGTAATGGCATGACAGCTCTAAAGGAGATTCGAAGGTTCCAGAAGAGTTTCGACCTTCTCATCCCGAAATCTCTTTTTGCACGTCTTGTCAAAGAGATACTATACAATTTAGGGGGCCGAGACAAGAGGATGAAAAGCCTTGCCTTGGCTACAATCCAAGAAGCAGTGGAGGCATTTTTGGTCACCATGTTTGAAGATTCTAACCTGTGTGCAATCCATTCAATGAGGGTCACAATCATGTGTAAAGACATGAAGATGGCACGCACCATTCGACGTGATAACCTATGAATATTTTCCCTTATGATGTATTGATTGGATAATGTAAAACTTCACTTAATATATTCTCTTTTTAGTGCTTCTCAAGTTGTCCCCATCATGTGTATCTGTATCCAAAAAAATTAAATGTATTTGATTTGTATATTTCATTTACAAGGGTGATTTTTGTATTTCATTTGTTAGTATATATAGTTTGAAGGCATAAAAAAGTAAAAAAATCCCTCAACCTAAACAACGCAACAGACAGGAAGCCTGTCTGGGCAAAAGTCGCCCTGTTTAGGTTGGGGGTCTTTTTGCCTTTGTAATCCTTCCTCTCCACCATGTGTATTAATATTTTTTTATATTAATATTATTTAGTTATAAATTTATTGGTGATAACAAAACTTACAATGTATGATAACTAGGTGATATCATGCCCAATGTGAAGACACCACATCTTTTATCATCTTAATACTATTTGAAAGGTAGTATATATCTTTAATTTTAAGTTCCTAATTTATAATAAGGTCTATATAAATGCTTATACATGACAAGGCTAAAACATGCAAATAGAGCCCTAACCTAAACAGAGCAACTTTTGCCCAGACAGCAAGCTTGTCTGGGCAAAAGTTGCCCTATTCAAGTTGGGGCTATTTCTCTATTTGGTGGGCCGTAGTTAGATATCGGGGTGGTTGCCAGCGTGGAGGTTTTTTCCAGCCACGCTCGCGTGGCCACGCTGGCAACCACCAGTAAAAAAAATGACCATAAGAGAACGCTTTGAATGCGCTGGAACCACCGCTTCCACCGCCGCACTTATTCCCTGCGCTGGGTAGAAGGTGTGGGCTTCCTGCGCCATCCCCAGCATCTTCAGGCGCGCAGCTCATTCTATGGCTCCAATGGGCTTCGCTGCAGCAATGGCCCTTCTGTCGCTTCTCATCGCTGCCATTTATTGAGCTAAACCAATTCTATGCGCTGGGTAGAAGGTGTGGGCTTTCTTCCATTAGGGCGTAAATACTGATGGTAGGCAAGTTCTGCGATTCGGAAGCCTGCAGCAGGGAGCAGCGATTCACTCACCGGTTTGTTGGTCACACGCTTGCTTTTTTTCTTGAAAACACGGCAGACCACCAAGGGGGCTCAGGCATGATAGTGGGCAAGGCTACCTGGAAGTTCTTGATGTAAGTCTGCCACACGGAGGATGCAGGATGGCTCACAGGGACTTTTAGCTCGTGGGTCTTGGCCATGTCGTCTACCTAACAAGCTCGACAGCACTCTACAGCTTAGACCTACAATCGATTACGCTCGTTGGAACACTGCGTGGTAAGGCCAGCCTGCTATAAATTATAATGTGCATGCTTCTCCTGGGAAGCACAATATAAATGTGCATGCTTCTCGTGGGAGCGCACCAGTCGCTATTGTTTTTAAGGCTCGTGACGAGAGTTCTCACTGTTCACGATGAAGCTCTTTCCTGTAATTAATAAATAAAACAATCATTGTACGATTTACTATGAAAATAAAGAGCATAGCCATTGTGGCCTGACAGTGAGTACTCTACCACTGAATTTCCATTTCTCAAGACGCTGTACACGTTGGAGGGCGTTTGAAGAGGGCTAACCCCATGCTCTCTGCAGCAAGCATCTCCACCGCAAGCTTTTGCAGCGTCTCACCACGTAAGATGCGCCAGGTGTATAAACCAACAGAGAAGAGCAGCATTCGATTTTTTGCACTTGTATGATGAGAACATTACATTGTAGATATTGTACTTAAGATCATTAACAGCTTGTTTAGCTTATACCTTTAATGTCTGGTGCTTTGATGTCTTTAGTCGATAATTCTGAAGGTGGTGGTTTTGTGCAGAAGAGCAGGAACTGCGAGACATTTTAGCTCATTTAGCAACAATCGATGGGCACCCCTGTTCCCACGCATGGTCTTTTTGATGTCTCCGGAATACAATGGAGACTGGTACACAATGAAAGGTCGAAGTACAAAGTGCAAAGAGAAGCTCGTATTCCATGGGCTCATGTTGGCGAGTTTGTGAACAGAGAAGCACAAAATCCTGACTTCCCTACAACGTTTACGAGGTACTCCCACCATCATCGCACACCAGGCTCGCTAATACGGCCATTCAAGAATTCATGGCTTGAGAGCACCATGTAAGTGTTTATTTTCCATTACCTTATTTAAATGATTAGCATGCAAGGCTTTAGACTTATACCCAATTATCATTGCCAATAGATATTGGTGTGCTTTTGGGACACGTTGTGCTTCCAAACGTGTATGCCATGTGCATGAACAATCGGGTGGAAAAGATGTAGAGTGCAAGAGTAATGTGCATGAAAATGAGCTTGACGATGGGGAGTTACATGGTTGTCCTACCATCAATGAAGACAGCGTAAAAGCCTCTACCAAATTAAATGCCAATTTGATCAAGAAAGAGACTAAGCCAAGGCGGCCACCCAAGGCAGCAGGACAGCGCATTCGAGGGTGTCAATGCCATTTCATGGTGAATCGTCTATACTTGGATCCTAGCATCGCAGTTATATCTTATATTAATCCCTTTCACACAAATAAAGAAGATATCATCTGCCATGGGGAGCCTTGTAGAAATGAGGGAAACACCCTTCTTCTCCTCTCTCCATGGATTTCATTGGAAAAAAAAGTTTGGGTTTCTAACTTGTTGTTCAAGGGCTTTACTCCACAACAAGTTTTCGATGCACACATTCAAAGTTTGCATATACGACAAAGCAAAGAGCCCAAATGTCCAATGGTGAGGGATGACTACTTATTGCTCCAAGATATACTCAATATTGAAAGGAAACGTGCTATGAAGACATATCAACTACATGATGATGATGCAGAGAGTACAAGGCGATGGTGTACACAAAATGCGGATATGATATTTGTTTACCAGGAGCAAAATCTTCAAGTACAGAAGGAATTCTTTTTAGGGATCCAAACCCCATGGCAAAGAGAGATTTGTGACAAGTTCGGAAATGGAAATTTGTTGGCTATGGACTCCACATTTGGAACGAACAAGTACAAGGTATGCTTCAATTCTTGTCTATTTTCTGCCGTGTTCAAGTCAAGGTACTTGTACTTACTATACCTAAAATGATGTAGTTCCATTTGTATACAATTCTCGTATTTGACACACATCGCAATGGCATCCCAATTGCGTGGGTTCTTGCCTCAAGTGCCACCTTTGAGGCTGTGCGATATTGGTTGACAAAGTTTCAAGATCGCATGCTTGATCACCATAAATCGTGGCAGCCAAATGCTTTCATGGTGGATGATGCGGAGAGGGAAATTGATGCACTGAGGTAATTTTCCTAACATAATGCATGGTGCTTGGACAATGCTTTATGACCATTGCTTGGATTTGTACCCTCAATACTTGGATTTGTACTCTCAGGGTCGTTTTCAATTTGCCGGTGTACTTGTGCTTATGGCATGTACGTAGGTGTTGGCTAAAACACCTCATTCGAAAGGTGAAAGATTGGCCAACACGTGCGGCCATGTTTCGGATGCTTGGTAACATCATGAATATGCGGGGAGGGTCCTCGTCTTCATATGAGCTCACCAAGGATGAAGCTAGGGAAATGATATGCAAGTTCAAGGAAGATTTTCAAAGTGAGAAGGAGTTCCTCCACTACTTTGAAATGCAGTGGCAGCCTAAAATAGGTGACTATGAGCTATTTTTCTTGCTTCAATGTGTTCCCAATGTGTTATGTTCTCTTATGGTCATATATGCTTACAAGTCTTCATCATGTTAGACATGTGGGTGCGTGCGACAAGGACATTGCCACATTCCAATCAAGACACGAATGGTGCAATCGAGGCGTACCATGGAGTTTTGAAGTACAGATTTCTAGGATCTTCTAAGAAAATGGTGGGGCGTCGAGTGGATTGGCTTCTTTACAAGCTAACCACAGCTTGTGTACCTCATTATTGGTACATACAAGTTGTGAAGGAAGGGGGATTTAAGAGAAACAATGCCATTGAGAAGGTAGTGGAGAGCTCGCATGAACGAGCTCTCAAAATTCCAGATGATTATGTGTCATTCATTGGTAGCAACATGAAGGCAGATGCTTATGTTCGAAGCCTCTCCAATCCAAACCAAGTGTACACCGTCTACAACTCAGATTGTCAATGGGCATGTTGTACATGCCATTGGTCCGAGCTTGGCAACATATGCAAGCATCAAATCAAGGTGATGCTCATGGCTGGTGTTCAGGAGCAAGGTATGGTGTCACATTGTGTGAGCATGTATGAAGATAGTGCCTTGGAGATGGTCCCGAGGAGACTACTTGAGATTAAGCCTGATGACCTCAACATCGGGGTGCCACTTGAGGATGATGCGAGCTTGGAGGAAGGGCACAATTGTGAGGATGTATCTTCAAAGTCTACACAGAGGTCAAGCTTGAATCATTTACATGACACTTTCCAACAACTTGTGGATTTTGTGCAGGATGATGCCGAGCTTATTCATGAGGCTACCACTAGCATGAAGAAGACACTTGGGCAACTACATACATTGAAAGCACAAAGAGAGGAGGGCATTGAGCTTGCAAAGTCTTTTGTACGAACTAGAGATGGCTTTGGGAATAGCTTGAAGAGAGCAAAGTCTTTCATTGAGAAAGGGATCAACAGGAAGAAGCGCAAAACAATGGATGACAATCAAGTTGGCACCTCCTTCATTGCTACAGTTAAGGGTAGACGCCCCTCCATGCAAGCCAAATTGGATGCACGTGCAGTTAAAGAGTCGATGCAAGCAACAATCGAGCTAGATGGCAATGACGCCCAGATTACATGATGGCATCTATATGTATGAATGTATAACCATTGTATCATGAAGCCCATATTACATGAAGGTGGATTTTCAAATCTATATTGGCTCTCTATTGTGATTTACAAATTGTTGTTCTAAGGTTTGGTAATGTACAATGTAGGCTCTCTCTCTCTGTATTAATATTTGTAACATGGCATCACCATGATATTAACATAATTTGGTGTGATGCAAAGGCAATCCAAGCATCCTCGAAATATCTAAGTGGGTAGAATACTCTTGAGAAGAAGGTTTAAAATACATTCTCATAATACGAAATAATTTCAATAAAAACAAGTTTCTTGTTAACAGCATTAGGATAAAAGGACCATTTTAAGACACCTCCAGAAAATAGAAATTTCTAATTTTGAAAGTTTTTATTAAATTTTAAGACTAAATATATAATTATCTTTGTTGAAGTGAGGCAAGGATTTTTACTTTTTAAATAAAGACATCTCCAAGGTGGAACCCTCAAAGGGCCAACTCATGAACATTGCAACTCCCCTATAACTACATTGCACGGCTAAGTTATCTCTACTTTTTTCATCCAACTAAAATATGGCACCTTAGATTTTGTGCATATTAAATGGTCTTGGGTGGGTGTGGTGAAAAGATAGTGTAGGGTATAAAAAATGGTCTTGGGTGGGTGTGGTGAAAATATAGTGTAGAGATATTGCACGGCTAAGTTATCTCTACTTTTTTCAGCCAACCAAAAGATGGCACCTTAGATTTTGTGCATATTAAATGGTCTTGGGTGGGTGTGATGAAAAGATAGTGTAGGGTATAAAAAATAGCCCATTTTATCCTATCCCTAATAACCTCAAAAATTAGGCTTAACGAGTTCGTGGGCGCTTGCTCAAGTGGTTAGCTCACTTCACTCCAGTTGGTAAAAAGCGACGTCATAAAGTCATAACCTTGACACTACTTGGGAGGAAGGAATAAGGGATAACAAAATGGGTAGTTATACATGTCTTTAAAAATACATCGAACTATATAAATCTTCCCTAAGGTATAAGATCCTAGGCTTTCATGACTAAGTTATGCCTTATTTTGTATTAAAAAATTTCTATATGTTCTTACATTTTGTGTAAACAAGAGGAGTAAAGAGAGTATTATATTTTCTTATTTCTTTCTAGATGGCTCAAGACATACATGCCAGAAGTGATAAAGGAACATGTATAAACTCTACAAATTTGAATACATATTTTCTAAAAGTGTATTGTTAAAGAATTCGAAACAAATATTGAATTGTGACCTTGACAAAAGTGCAATTTTAATTCCTTTAAACACTTTGATTGATAATGTGTTTCCAAATTTTGGAATTGAATCAAGCCATGAGTGTGGAAAAAGAGAGATGATCATAGAATAATTCATTTTTTAGAAATTGAATAGAAATTGAATCAATGATTGGAATCAGTCCCTTGCTCTCCCAGCTCAATATAGGTTACTCCTCCGTCTTCCAAATAGCCGGCGAGACCACTGGCGTAAGAGCCGGGCGAATACGAGGAGAAAGTACTGGCAAACGTAAAGAAATGCGCAAACATAATTACCAGCAAGCACAATGTGGAACTCAGCTGGGTCACAAGATTAAGAAGAAGAAGTGGCGGAACACTGAACCGAATCATAATGGCCTCCTACCCAGCGCAGGGAATAAGTGCGGCGGTGGAAGCGGTGGTTCCAGCGCATTCAAAGCGTTCTCTTATGGTCATTTTTTTTTACTGGTGGTTGCCAGCGTGGCCACGCGAGCGTGGCTGGAAAAAACCTCCACGCTGGCAACCACCCCGATATCTAACTACGGCCTATTTGGTGGCCTCTAATTGTCATGTACAAACATTTATATGTATTTGGTGTCTTTTATGATCATAATACTACTTTATAAGGCACTATACATCTTTAATTTTAAGCACCTAATTTATAGAAAATCTTATATGAATGGTTATACATGACAACTAAAGGCTAAAAAATACAAAACGAGCCCCAACCTGAATAGGGTGTCTTTTGCCCAGATAGCAAGCCTGTCTGGGCAAAAGTCACCCTATTCAGGTTGGGGCTATTTTTATATTTGGTGGCCTCCAATTGTCATGTACAAGCATTTACAAGTAGTCACATTCAAATACACAAAGGCCTTGATATCAATTAGAGCTAGGTGGTGTCGGCTAAATCAGCGGCTAAATCAGACAGAACTACACACTCATTGTGGTCACAGAGGATAGGGGGGACATCATGGGAAGTTGGCCCAAATTAATCATTATTGATACCACAAACTAAACATGCATGCAATCCAATGTTATCCACAATGGCTCTCTCTCTCTCTCTCCCTCTCTCTCTCATATCATGAAAACTTACATTATTCAAACTTTATGTAGACATTATGTATAAAAAAACCCACTTGTATTAATAAAAAGGATTTACATTGATTGTTGAACACAATATCTACGATAAATTTTCAAGCTAACTCATAATGTTTTTAAGACGCCTAGCTGTACAGTCTTGCACCTCTTCTTGCTAAGTGGAAGGGTCCCTTACAATATGGCATTGACGACACAATCTAGGTCCTTCTCATGAGAATACTATCTACAAATGCAGTGTGTGTGAGCACTTTAGAAGAGTAACCCCCTTGGAAGGTAGCGTACGCTGTAGCCTTGTTGATGAGCACTAACTTGTCAGCATTTCTTGGAATCGTTGACAAGCATAGGACCTTGTTAAGTACTTTGAGGGATAACATGTAGAGGCTTTCCAATGGGGGCTAATGCATTGTGCACCACAACAAGGTGTTGAGGTGCAATATGACCCATGTAATGGGCCAACGCAGCATCTCTTCCAAAACCCTCATGTAGTGAAGTATCCCTTTGGGGAAGCTAAGGACTAGGGGCTTTGGACTCCTCTCATGGTGGTGTGCTTCAGACAGAGCTATAGAGGTAGTGTTTTCGGAAGCCATCATTGTTTTGGTGCCTCCGTGGAGGAGGCTTTGAAAGTACCCTTCATCATATTGAAGTGTCAATTGTGGAGATGGCTGCAATGCTATCTTATCCTGTGTTTCATGGGAATAATAATGAGGATTCAGAGGACTTCTTGGTGAAGTTGGAGATGGAAGATTTTACATATGGTGGAAAGGACAAAGATGAAGACAAATTAACCTTGTTGTCTATGTTATTGAAAGGGGATTAAAAAATGTGGTTTCAGACATGTAGGAGTCAGCCATGGAGGAGGCAGACCCTACAAAGGTAGAAGCTTTGCTTCTTTTAGAGGTACTTTAGAATTTGAAACAAGAGATGACATTAACACATAAGGTTAGATATCTAGCTAGATTTATTCATCAACTTTCTCAAGCTTTATACCCCTTCAACAAGCATCCCAAAAGTGTCCTTTTGTGTGGTAAGCCAAGGAAGAGAAATCCTTTCTACAAGTTAAAGAAATCTTGAGCACTCTGCCAGTTGTGATGCCGTGAGATTGGAGTAAGGAACCCTTTGTAAATCCTAGTGTGTGAGAAGATGCCATAGGTGCAGTGCTGATGCAGCAAGGAAGAGAGCATTCTTACATGAGGCTAGTATATTTTGTGAATAGGACAAAGAGAGGTGGAGAAAGGACTTATTTTGAGGTAGAGCTTGTAATGATAGTTGTGTTTTTTTCCCTAAGAAAGTTTAGGTCTTAATTACTTCCTAAGCCATTCACCATATTGATACATTATTCTTTACTTCCCCATTTAATTCAATTTGATATTCCATCAAAGAGACTATCTAAATGGCTAGTTGAGCTGCAAGAGTTCCAATTCACTTGCATAGTGAAGGATAGTACAAGGGCCTTTGGCAGATATTTTGACTTACAGATAGAACCCTTTGGTATTGAGGGAAGAAACCATGAAGAAGAAGGTAGTACCCAAGTGGCAAGAACCTAAAGCAGATCTGTCCAATGCTTTTACTCTATTTTTTAATGGAGCTTGTAAGAGGATCTCAAGGGTAGCCAGTGGTGGGGTTGTTTTGTTAAATCCAGAAGGTACTGTAATATATCAAGAAGGAATCAAGTTATAGGTGCAGACCAGCAATGAAGCTTAGTATGCCACCTTAGAATACGGACTCCAACAGTGTTTGAAGAGAGGGATTAACAAATTGATTATTAAAGGAGATAGTTTACTAGTGATTAGACAACTTCAAAATGTCTGGAAGGCTAAGAATCCCAAATTGAAGGAGTGAAGCTTTCAAATAAGAAAGATGTTGCAGAGGTTTCAAGAAGTTCCAGTTCAATATGTGAAAAGAGCACACAACCAAGCTGTAGACACATCAGCAAAAGCGGGGGTTAGGCAAAGATTTTTGATACATATGCTATAGCTTTAAGACACCATAGTTATGCTGGAAGGGAGAGTTTACATGAAGTGGAAGAGTTTTTACATATAGGTATGGTACCTTCAATTTTATCAAGAAAACAAAAGTATGGTTTCATTAGAAGGGCTCTATAGTACAGTATTGTTAAAGATCAATTGTACATGAAAGGCAAGGTTATGGTTCTAAGAAGGGCTCCCAACTAGAGAAGAGATATTTTCCACAATGGCTACATGTCATGAGGGGGTTTGTGGAGGGCACCTTGCCCTGACTTTGAGGAAAATTATTACTCCAAATAATGTGTGACCCAGTGTGAGGAAATATGTCTACCATTGGTGCAGAAGTTATGCGCCATGTCAAAAGACTATTTCACCATGAGTTGAGGAAAACCATTATTTCATATGGAGATTTTGAGAAATGTGGTTTAGATGCCATTGGCCCTCTACCCCCACAAGTGCCAATGGTAAGACCTACATCTTAACTGCAATGGACTATCTTACTAGGTGGGCTAAGGCTAGATGTGTAAGAAGAATTACTCCTAAGGAAATAGCCAAGTTTGTCTTTGAGGATATTTGTGCCAGATTTGGTATGCCCGTGGAGTTATTAACAAATTAAGGACCTAGTTTTAGAGGCCAAATTGTTGAGGAGCTTATCCAAAAATTCAATAGTTATCTACCATGTTAACCAAATGTCTAGAAAATCATCCAAAGTAATGGGACTTACATGTAGCTGTAGCTATGTGTGCCTATAGGAAAACTATGAGAACAACTAGAGAGTTTTCACCATACCATCTAGATTTTGGGAAGGAAGCCGTGATTCCCATTGAAGTGGAAATCTCCAGTCTATAGTTTCTATTAAAGCATAAGGAGAAAGACATAGATGAGTATCAAGAGAGGTTATTAGACCTTCAGGAGTTATAGCTGGCAAGAGTGGAATCTTTGGATCATTACATCCAGATGAGCAACAAAAAAGCAGAGTTGTTCAATGAGATAGTGAAGGATAAAGGCATTAAGAAAGGGGATCTCATGCTTAGGTATAACAGCAAGTTAGATAACACTTTCCAAAAAAAATTCCAAATTAAATGGGAAGGTCCTTTAAAGAAGCTACTTCAGAGGAGAATGAAGAAGATTGTTGGGAGCTGAAGGTATTCTTTGCTAAAGATTATTTCGAAGAATCCATAGCAAGTGGCTAAGCATAAATGCTTCAACCATGGGGGGGTTTGGAAAAAGATAATGGCATTTTTTATGGCCAAGGGGGTTATTGCCCTATGAGGATGCTCATTCCAACCCCAAAAAGAATAAAATAATGTATTGGGTATAATTAAAAACCTTAGGAAGCTTAGGATCTTGCATGGGTAGCCGCATATTCATAACTCGATGTAATCACCTGCTATTCGATTTGTTACATGGTGGCTAGCCCACAGAATTAGATAGAGTAGGTGAAATCATGCATGGACATAGGGTTATTGTTGCGCATGAAGAAAAAAGGGTGATGGAGTCTTTTGGTGAGAGATTTGGTATGAGAGAGTTATGTGAGAGCCTTGGTGTTGTGTTGAGGGAGCTTGCTTTGGTCTTGTTTAGAAGTTGGTTATCTGAGGGATTCTTTTGTGTTGAAAGTGACGTGGGTTTGTGAGAGCAGACTAAGGTGTGTCAAGAGCAAGGAGTTTCAGGAGTGGGAGAGGATTCTTTATGGTGGATGGTGTCCACTATTATTAGAACTTGGACCAGTATTGAGGATTGCTCAAGCTATCCCCATTGTACTAGCCAGTGAAGCCTGTAGACACTTTAATTCTACAATTGAATGATTGATGAATATTTGAGAATACGTGTTTGGATTTCCTTTTGGTCATTTGAGAGAGTTTCTTTTGATCTGCTATTTGTTTCCTTCATCTGCTCAAGATTGAGGCTTATTATGTGTTACATAGTCTTCTTTGAATATCTAGAGGATCAAATTATGTGATATCAAGGTTTTCTTCTATGTTTTGGTTTAATTCTATTTTGTATGGAAGTATTTCTTTTGGTGATAAGGCTAACTCTAGTTAAGTTGGGCTTGGGATAATTAGCCTAAGTTACGGTTGATTTTTGAGTCATCCAAGCATTAAAATTATTAGCAAGTGGTATAGAAATGTTGTTCTAACTAGTATTAGTTGAGGGAAAGTGATTTTGCACATCAGCTATTACAATTTTGGACCTGTCTAAGGACAACAGACAAAAAACTTGTTATTTTGCACTGTTTTTGATGCAACAATCTGACACACTAGGTCAATTTAAATGCTTTTGAGGCTTGGAGCTGGTGTTGTTTAAGTGCTTTGAGGCTTGGAGCTGGTGTTGTTTAAGTGCTTTGAGGTCCCTGTGGGGTCAACTGATGCAAAGGAGTTAGAATCTCTGTCAGCTAGGCCAGCTTGGTTAGTTGGGTAGATTCTCCCCATACTGAGGCAATTATGAGTAGTAATCAACAAAGAACCTGGGAGGTGATATCTTGCTAGTAGAGAAGTCTTTGAGGGGTTATAGCTATGAGAGGACACTTTGGGAAGTGTCAAAATTGTTGATGACTTTGAAGCCAGAACAGCTCTGTAGCATAATTCAGAAGTAGAGGGTTGTAGGAGGAAGGTCAGAAGAGTGTGCATAATTCAGAAGTAGAGGGTTGTAGGAGGAAGTTCAGAAGAGTGTGTATATTAAGTCCACGGACACTGCAGAGTGGTAGAGGACATTGGAGAATCAAATCTATACTGGGAGAGCCATCCAATTTCAAAGACAGGTGATAGTAAGTGGTATGACTTGTGTGGGGAAGCTAAGAAAGTATATTGTTAGTCACAGGTCAGGAGAGGGCAGTTGCCTACATTTTAAAGGTTTTAAGATCTATTTGTGAGGCTATCAGATGGTGGAGGACACCTTGGGATTCTGAAGCATAGATTACAGACAGGATACAACGAGAGGGATTTGGAGGTAGGATCTGGGCATTTTTGTGTCCCCCCCTGAGAGTGTGTATGGCTAGCTAACAATCAGTTGTGGTCACGAGACAGTGTTAGGTGATAGATCAAAGACATTAGAGGTCAATGCTGGCCATAGAGAACAACTATGTTAGCAGCATAGAGAACAACTATGTTAGCAGCATTCTGAAGTCATTAGGGTGGCTGGGAGGGTAGTGAAGTATCCCTTTGGGGAAGCTGAGGACCAAGGGATAGAGGGTGGGTGCTCTGGTGCCTATAGGTGTTGTTTTTGTTGGGGTTTGGTGCTAGTGATAGACTCCTCTCACAGTGATGTGCTAGAGATAGAGCTATAGAGGAAGTGTTTCCTCAAGCCATCAACACGATTTATTTCTCTCTACCTACCTCTCTTTGTTACACATGCTAGGACGACGTATTCAGCAGAACTTCTTCCCACCTACTTCCTTCCACCTCTCCCTCCATGAAAATTCTCTCCCTCTCCAAGGTAAGTACTTTCCTCTTTCCTTTCTTCCTATCTCCCAAGATTTCATGGAAAGCTTCATTGCTTTCGGGTTTTCCAAGCTTTCATGAAAAGCTTCAACTATGCTCTCTATGTGGCCTTTTCTTTTGCTTCCCCTCTCTTTCCTTTCCATTTTCCCCCTCTTTTTGGCTTGCCCTAACCCTAGTTTGCACATAGAAGTACTAATAGAGAGCTCTCCATTAAAGCTCTCTATTATGCTTTCTATGTAAAATCTAGGATTAGGGCAACATAAATCACAAGCGTTCAATCATTTATGCATTAGGATTAGGATAAAGAAACTCAACTTGTTTTTCTCCTCTTCTTTCACTTCTCCTCTTGCTTGCTGACATGCTAATTTGAAGTATACTTACTAACTTTGTTATTTATTTTATTGATACTTTGTAGGCTTATTCAAGTCAGAACTCACAACTCTAGCTTCTTGAGGTAAGAGCTTATAACTTGTTTTTCTCCTCTTTCACTTCTCCTCTTGCTTGCTAAAATGATAAAATTAAGTATCTTGACTAACGTTTTGATTTTTCTTTTGCTATTTTGTAGGCTTATTCAAGTCAATAACTCACAACTCTAGCTTCTTGAGGTAAGAGCACTCTCTTTTCTATTATCTTTTTATGGATTTTCAGGGTTTAGGGATTTTAAGGTTTTGTGGTTTTTTTGGCTCTCTATGCATGTTGAGAGATATGTATGCATGCATAGAGCTCACAGTGCATGCATAGAACTTTTAGGGTTTTGTATTACTTGTTCATTAGTTTTTAATATTATGTTTAATCTACTAATTACTTTGTTTAATCTTTTATTTTATAGGTCTTTCACCAAGCTTATGCATAAGCCTAATGCAAGATTTATGCATAAGGCTTATGCATAGAGCTTATGCATAAGCCTTACAAGCATAGAGTCTCTGCATAAGCATTATGCAAGCTTATGCTTAAGGCTTGCAAGCCTTATGAAAGCTTTAAGCATAGTGCATAAGGCTTGTAGCTTATGCATAAGGCTTATGCATTGAGCTATATGCATAGAGCTTATGATAATACATATGGGATATTATTGTAGGCCATTTAGAATGTTGGTTAAGTCAAGTTAGGAGTGGTTCTCCTTAAGTAGGTGGCTATAGTGGAGGGGGAGCCCTCAATCTTCTCACTATCCTTCTCTTGTAAAAGATCTTGGATTGAAGTGTGGATGGAATGAATGAGATATGATGTGGATAGATGTGGACGTGATGTAATGTGGATGGAATGAATGTGATGTGATATGGATGGAATGAATGTGATGTGATAAGGATAGATGTGGATGAAATGTATGTGATGTGATGTGAATGCAATGAATGTGATGGATGGGAATGGGTGTGATGAGATGGGAATGGGTGTGATGAGATATGAATGGATGTGATGAGATCTGAATGGGTGTGATGAGATGGGAATGGGTGTGATGAGATATGAATGGATGTGATGAGATGTGAGTGGGTGTGATGAGATGTGAATGGATGCGATGAGATGTGAGTTGATGTGATAAGATATGAATGGATGTGATGAGATGTGAATGGATGTGATGATATCTGAATGGATGCAATGAGATGTAAATGGATGTGAATGTGATGTGATGGATATCTGAATGGATGCAATGAGATGTGAATCGATGTGAATGTGATGTGATGATATCTGAATGGATGTGATGTGATGTGAATATGATATGATAAGATATAAATGGATGTGATGTGATATGAACGGATGTGATGAGATGTGATGTGAATCCGGGAAGATGTGAATGGATGAGATGTGATGTGAATGGATGTGATGTGATGTGATATGGATCGGGGTAGATGTGAATGGATGAGATATGATGTAAATGGATGTGATGTGATGTGATGTAGATATGGATGTGATGAGAATGCATGTGATGTGATGTGATGAGATGTGATGAGAATGCATGTGATGTGATGTGATGAGGATATGAAAAGATGTAATTGGATGTGATGAGATATTATGTGGATGAATGAGATGTTATGTGGATGAATGTGATGTGATGTGAATAGATGTGATGAGATATAATATGATATGATTGGATGAGAATGGATGAAGGATGATGGGAATAGATATAACTAGATAAGGAATAAGCAAAGTGGATTGATTTAGAAGAATATGGAATAACGAGAAATGATGTGGAACAATCTGAAAATATGAGAGTTTGTTAGAAACTGTATTTATGACCTGTTTTTAAATGGTTGTTTATGTCAAGAATACTGGGGAAGCATTTTGACCATCTTGTGAATGAGGTCATGGACGACCTAAGTGATAAAGTTGCAACAGCTGATGGAGAGTCAACGGAGGACGTCTCGCGTAGCAAGGTCGACCGAGATCTTGACCAGCCTCGATTCAATTTAATTGATGAGCTTCCGGTATGGTGGATGAGGGACCAAGGAAGCGGCCTATAAGTGAAGTGCTAGGTGACCTGCGAAGAAGGAGCCTAGAGAGTGTTGACCATACGGTGCTTGGGCTCTGGGTCGCCAATACCCACGCATGCGTCGAGGAAGAAAATTGAAACAAGGAGTTAGAGTTGTTTTCTAAACTTGGGCATGGATCTAGTTGATTGGCCTTGCTGGTCCTCAACGGATGCGTCCATGGCTCTTTTATATGGATCTATTGGTTGATCTTGCTGATCTTCAAAACGGAGAGTCCATCTGGATTTTCTTATATGATTATATTGTTGGGTACTATGAGCTAATATCCAAAAGGGGAACTATCCACCCTGCTTGTCTAAACAGCATTCTAGAAGGACTTAATAAAGTTCTAATATCACATGTAAAGTATAAGAGTTCTAAAAGGGGAACTATCCACCCTGCTTGTCTAAACAGCTAATATCCAAAAGGGGAACTATCCACCCTGCTTGTCTAAACAGCATTCTAGAAGGACTTAATAAAGTTCTAATATCACATGTAAAGTATAAGAGTTCTAATGCTTTCCTGTGTTATTTAATCTTAGAGCATTCTTATGTTATTTACGCTTTAAGCATTCTTGTGTTAGAACAGAGAAAAATGTCTACGTCCTATCTACATAGAGCAACTCGAGTATCTCGGGCATCATTCCATCTCTTGAGGTAAACTCCAATGTTCTTATTCCTTTTGTTTATTTGGTTTGCACTCTTGGGTTCTCGGGTTTCAATTTTTTTATTCTCTTATGCTTTATTTGGACTGCAAGAGCTTATGGATTATGCATAGTGCTTATTCATAAGGTTTATGCATTGAGTGGTTGCTAAAGCTTATGCATAAGGCCTATACATAGATCTTATGCATAGAGATATGGGGAATTATTGTATGCCATTTATAATGTTGGTTAAGATAGGTTAGGAGTGTTTATCCACTTGAGTAGGTGGCTATAGTGGAGGGAGAGTCCTCGATCTTTTCACTATCCTTTTCTTATAAAAGGAAAGTTGCCTTTGGCTTTAATAGTGGGGAGCATGTGGAAAGTCCTCAGAAGCTACGATCCAAAGGGACATTATTCACCCTACTTGTCTAAGTAGTATTCTAGGAGGACTTAATTAGTGCATTGAAAATCCTTGGTTTTATCCCCCATGTATACACATTATATCTTTTTAATGCTTCCTACTCCATTATGAGTCCATTTTTAAAATGTAATGATACTGCTACTGGCAGGACTACTTATACTTTCATCAAGAATAGAGAAAAAAAATCTTTCGATAGATTGCGATGTAGTTTTCATAGCAAACAGAAAATTCATGGGGACTTGCATGTATAACACATTGAAAACTTTCCACATCCAAATCCTCTCAAGATTGACTAAAAGCATGTTGGGTTCTTTTATATTGTTACTAAGAGTTTCCTTGGGATTGGCCTGACCAACTTGTGGAGTGTAGCTTGTAGAGTGTAGAATATGCATCAAAAGCTTACACATCAATTTTCTTCCCTAGGCATTTCATACGTTTTTTTTTTGAAGGGGGACAATGGGGGAAGAGTGAAAAAAAGTCAAGAAGAAAATGTATGAAAATAATCTAAAGCCCTAAGCATGCCATTTGGAAGATAGGGCTTGAGAAGCTCACCTCAATCAATAGTTTTCTACCCCTACGCTCACGGCTCTCTGAGTAGGAAAGATGGAATTTAATTTGCCTGTGGTGGCAATAGCCGCAGCCGCAGCCGCAGAAAGTGAGTAAAAGTGAAGACGTGCCAGCATCTCGCATTGCGTTGTGTTTGCTGAGAGGCCACCCTCGCTCATTAAATAATGGCGACCCTCCCTGTCTCCTCGACTACTGCTCCCTTCTCATCTCCCACTATTTGAATGCCAGTCATTGCAGATAGATCTAACAGCTGCTATCTGCTCCTCCTTGGGCTGAACCGTAAGCAGCACCATCAGTACTATGGCTTCCAGGTCTTTCCTCTCCTCCCTTCTTTGCCGCCTTCACTGTAACAAGCGCCAGTCCTGCGTCTACACCGAGACTGCATCTGCCTCGCAAGCATTCGAGGCTGATCTGGCACACTGCTTCCAGGAGCTTCTTACACAGGCTGGCGACTCCAAGTCGTCCCTCCTCGGTCTGAGCTGGCTCTCCAGTGCTGTGGGTATGCTGCTCTCCACACAGGCGTCTGTGCAGGCCCTCGCTCCATGCTTGCAAACGTCCCTGCCCGTCCGAGACATGAAGCTGATCCAGCAGTACATGGATGACAGCGTGAAGCTACTAGATGTGTGCCAAGTGGTGAGGGATGTGATGGGTGGCGTGCACGGTTATGTCAAAGCCGTTCAGCTTGCCATCGGCTACCTGCGCTGCAAACCAGGTTTGAGAACTGAAAGGGGTGCATTGCTGCTAGCAAGAAATGCTCTGATCTCAGCAGAGCAGATGCGAGCAGACCTGCGAGAGCCTGCTACTCCTGGCCGCGCACACCTGCGGTGGACACACCATCGGCTGGCAGCCTGTAGCTCAATGCTTAGAAGAATAGGCCGGATGAGGATGTACAGAATACGCCCACCTGCTCCTCCTCCTTTGCGTTGCCCGCTGCTTTGTATGGAGGGGAAATGGCTACCCTCTTCGTCTTCAAACTGCTTGCAGCGGCGCTCCCTTCTGGGAGATCCTCCCCGATCTCAACTAGTTCCTCTGGACGTTTCGGGCCGGCCATTGTGGACAACTCCTCTTCTAGCACTCCAAGCTAAAGTCAACAAAGAGCTGCTGGAGAGAGTACACAAGAAGCCCCATGGATTTACCCTCTTACCCGACCTCGACATCCTAGATCTTTCTGTTACACAGATCAATGAGATGTTGAGACAAACTTTGGAACAGCCCAGTAAACCACAAGGAGTGTCTCAATGGGAAAAATTCATAACCCTACATTTCTCCTATATTTTTACACTTCACGAACACTGCCTCCACATTAACAAATGTGTTGGATCAGTAGCAAGCATTTTGAATGCCACAGGGAAAAAGCCTCAACATCGCCACAATCCAATGTTGTTCCCTCCACATTAACATCCACTTCACCACCAAAACGTTCATCATCTTCAAGCTTCACATCTGCATCTAACTTCATAAAGAACCAGCTACCACAGTAGCATTAGGGCATCAACAAGGAAAGTCACAATCTATCCTTAAGTAAATCCCTAAATCTTCTCCACCAACTCTCACTTGCCAACCTACTGTTAAGAAACCCTAAAGGCACCACGTGAAAAAATTAATGAAAACCATAGGTTACCTCTTGATGGATTCCAACTCATCTTCTTGAAGCTCAAGGCTACTATGGGGGTAATACGTGGATTTGGATGCCAAGAATGAAGTAAACACCCATAACCTCATCAATGAAAGTAACATCTACAGTTGACCCTCAATCTTGTCCACTTTCAGTGTCAAAATCAACAAAGAGAAGAACCAAATCAAAAGAAAACCTTTCTTACCAGTCTCTCAAGAGTTTTAGACTCCCAGGACTGTTAATGTAAGATTCCTCCCCCAACCCCTTTTTGATGTCTAGTATATTCCCCTGTAATCAATTCCTTTTCTGAAATATAAGAGATCTTGTTTGTGGCTGTTTTAACCTAGAGAGAGAAAATATTCTAGAGAGAGAATATTCAGATTATGAATATTTTTGGATAGAAAAATAACTCATCTTATTAAAATAAGTTCCCCTGAAACAGAAATTCAAAAAGAAATTTCCAATGTGCAATTGGAATTAATTGGAAATAGGTATAAAGAACCTTAGCCTAAGGATCTAGATTTTCAGAAATCTTTAGACTATGGTCCAATTAAGGTTCCTATGGGCCAATAGCATCAATCCATGTGTAGGGAGGAGATAAATCCAAATTGTAAAAGAAGATACCCAAAAATGAGTAAATGCTCACATAAGATGAAGAGTTGAAAATGTACAAGGTTTATTAGTAAATAAACACATATGTAAGGAAGGGGAGTTCTTTAAAGGAGGTGCATATTTCACATAAGATGAAGAGTTGAAAATGTACAAGGTTTATTAGTAAATAAACACATATGTAAGGAAGGGGAGTTCTTTAAAGGAGGTGCATATTTCACATAAGATGAAGAGTTGAAAATGTACAAGGCTTATTAGTAAAAAAACTATGACACATATGTAAGGAAGAGGAGTTCTTTAAAGGAGGTGCATATTTCACATAAGATGAAGAGTTGAAAATGTAAAGGAGGTGCATATTTCACATAAGATGAAGAGTTGAAAATGTACAAGGTTTATTAGTAAAAAACTATGAGCAATACAATTTTGACACATATGTAAGGAAGGGGAATTCTTTAAAGGAGGTGCATATTTCACATGCTTGAATGAATTTTAAACTCATAAAAATTGAGATATTTCATCTCTCCTCTCTCCTAATTCAAGTCTAGTTCCAAAAAGTTAGTTTAAGTGACCTAAAAATGGTCAAAAAGTGACCAAACTGACTTGGAAAAATTCTAGAATCAGTTTGTTTGGTTAGGAACTCAAATTTTCCTATAAATAGAAGCCTCCCCTTGTTGAAAAAAACATAGTCTCTTATGCTTTGTTACTCTACTCCACCTAAGCCAAAATATATAGTCTCTTATGCTTTGTTACTCTACTCCACCTAAGCCAAAATAGATAGTCTCTTATGCTTTGTTACTCTACTCCACCTAAGCCAAAATAGATAGTCTCTTATGCTTTGTTACTCTACTCCACCTAAGCCAAAATATATAGTCTCTTATGCTTTGTTACTCTACTCCACCTAAGCCAAAATATATAGTCTCTTATGCTTTGTTACTCTACTCCACCTAAGCCAAAATATATAGTCTCTTATGCTTTGTTACTCTACTCCACCTAAGCTAAAATATATAGTGTCTTATGCCTTGTTACTCTACTCTACCTAAGCCAAAAACTGTGAATTCTTTAATAATTCACTAGTTTTTGATACCTCTCTCTTTCTTCAATCTCCATTGGTGGCTCCATCAACATACTAAACCAATTGATTGGTTGGGGGCCTCTACCGTGAATAAAGAATCAAGCAAATCATAAGGTAAGTATATTGAATTTCGATCTTTTCTATGATTTCTCAATGATTCTCTCTTCTCAACCCCTCTCAAGCTTGAGAAGTTTAATTGGTATGGTTTTTTAAATGCTATTGAAGTTAATTGGTGAATAGTAGTGAAGAGTTACATAATTTAATAAATGCTATAGAAGTTAATTTCCATTTATGTTTAAATTCTAATGGTTTTTATGTAATTTCTCTCTCTCACTCAAGAAATGGTCATACTCATGACCCATTCTCAATCCAAATGAAGCTTTTCATAAAGTCTTTCCTTAATCCAAGATTAAGCTATGCTTGAGGCCAAATTAATGGCTTTTTGCTATACTTTTAGTTTATGCACATTGATGATTCAATCCATTATGGATTGATGACCCAATTAGAGACCATTCTAATTGTTTTCTTAATGATCCAATTAGAGACCATTATGGATTGATGATCCAATTAGAGACCATTCTAATTATTTCTTTAATAATGAGCTTTATCCCTTAGAAAAAAATTGAGATTTATCAGTCATAGTAGCGGAGCTATGGCAAAATTTTTATAGAAATTACGCATAAAATAAATTCATTCAAAGCATAAAAAGAGGACTTCCTACCATATTCTAGGATCTATCATCCTAGATTAATTAAAAGAATTTTATTATGCATGGAGATGTGGATGTTTCCATGTAGATGTAGATGTATAGATGTAGATGTGGATGTGGATGTGGAGGTGGATGGATGCATGTAGATGTAGATGTATAGATATAGATGTGAATGGAGATGTGGATGTATGCATGTAGATGTAGATGTATAGATATGGATGTGGATGTATACATGTAGATGTAGATGTATAGATGTAGATGTGGATGTGGAGGTAGATGGATGCATGTAGATGTAGATGTATAGATGTAGATGGGAATGGAGATATGGATGTATGCATGTAGATGTAGATGTATAGATGTAGATGTGGATGTGGAGGTGGATGGATGCATGTAGATGTAGATGTATAGATGTAGATGTGAATGGAGATGTGGATGTATACATGTAGATGTAGATGTATGGAGGTGAATGTGAACGTGGATGTGGATGTATGCATAGAGATGTAGATGTATGCATGTAGATGAGAATGTACGCATATAGATGTGGATGTATGGATGTGAATATACGATATGCGATGTGAGGGAATATGAAGTGATGAGATAGAAATGATGTGATGGGATGAGTATACATATAAATGGAATATGGAATAAGTAATGTAGATTGATAAAGGATAATGTGGAAAAATGAAAGTTAAAATAGAAATTGTGTTGTAAACTGTTGTAAAATACTGTTTGTAAATACTGTTTGTAAATACTGTTTGTAAATGGTGTTTGTAAATGATTGTTTTATGTCAAGAATGCTGGGGGGAGCATTTTGACCGTCTTGTGATTAAAGTCGTGATGGTAAAGTTGCAACTGCTGACGGGGAGTCAATGAAGGACGTCTCGCGTAGCAAGGTCGGCCGAGGTCTTGACCAGCCTCGGTGCGATTAAAATGGTGAGCTTCCGGTACGGTGGATGAGGGGCCAAGGAAGCAGCCTATGCGTGAAGCGCTAGGTTACCTGCGAAGGATCCTAGAGGGTGCTGACCATACGGTGCTCGGGCTCTGGGTTGCCTAGGATACCCACGCGTGCGTCGAGGAAGATATTGGAACAGAGTTGGAGTTGTTTTCTGAAATCGAGCATGGATCTGGTTGATTGACCTTGCTGGTCTTCAATGGATGAGTCCATGGCTCCTTATATGGATCTGTTGGTTGATCTTGCTGATCTTCAACGAGAGTCCATCTTGTTAAGTGATTATATTGCCAAGTATTATGGGCTAGGAACTATCGAAACGGCTCCTGAGCGTTCTAGTTACCAATGATGCCATATATACTCTGATGAAGGAATGATGGAAAATTAAGAATCAATGGGATAAATTGGAAGATTGTGATCAGTGATACTATGGTTTTATTAAAGGATTGTTTTAAACTGGTTGAATCTAGTTGAAAAAGGCAATTTCATATTGGGTGTGTGAGTGGTGTGACTAGTTTTATTTTGCATGAACCTCCGGCTAGGGGGCCTTGGAACTCTTTTCCCTGGTACCCGGGACAAAACCTAACCAAATTTTTAATTGGATCCCATCACTACAGTGGTTGGGCGGTTGGCTAACCCATGGGATTGGATGGGGTTAGGCTGGACTGATGGATCCGTAAATCGAGACTCAAACTTTTGTTTTTACGATAGAAAAAATAAATAAATCCCGGACAGAAACTGTTCTATGGATAGGAATCAACGGCTGTGCCTCTTGAATGGGGAAAAAAGCGTTGATCCCAATGATCCAAGTGCAAGTTTCTTCCTTGAACTGACTAAGTATCTTATAGATGTAATCGGATCATCTCGATCAGAAATGATCTTGACTACGTTAGAGTAAAAAGTTATCCTGGTGGAATCGCCCGTGCTTTCCGGTAAAGGAATTTTTTCCGGGTTCGGTTTTGGAACAACCGACGGATTAGTCTCTTATCCGGATATCCGTGGGCGAGGCCCCGAGTGTGGGACCCCTGTCCCGCGCGAGAAGCGCTACTTCCGCTGCCAGTACTCCGAATCCGTTGCTCGGTGGGAACAGGGATCTTACAGTTGGTATCAGAGCAATTGGTTAATAAAGATCAACTGAGAAGACAAATATGTCAAAAATTTATCAAGAAACACAAAAAGGTTATAATTGTGTGATATAACTCATACAATTTGATATTCAAACTGAAATTCATAATTTGGTAATTGGTTCTTCAGATGGAAGTACCGCAATTATATAGAAACCCTGACTTGCTTGAGGCCTAGACATGATAGTATTTACCTTATAATTCCAAGGGCCGTGACTACCCGTATATACCGAGAGTATACTGCAGCTCTTTACTGACAGTATATACGAGTAAATCTAAGACTTGAAATTATAAGCGTTAATGCTATCTAGATGATGATTTCGAATGTGATTGATATGATTTTTAATTCTGTTTGAGAATGAATGAATTGATTTGGATTCTGATTGAAAATGCTGATTGAAAAATGTTGATTTTTAAAAATTAGTTGAAATATAATGAAACCACAATGAGGGGGAATGGGACGAGTCCCTGTGATGATATTCGTAACTAGAATGATGATAACGAATTCAGCAAATCACTATGAGATTAGTGGGTTGTGCTGTCAGATTGCTATTGTTAATACTTGACCGGTAGATCAAGTTAAGGGATGTCAAATTGAGAACTTGCTTGACTGAAATTTTCGTAGAGGAATGTTCGGAAGGAAACTTTTCGGTCTAATGGACCATTATCATGTTAAAGATATGAATGATATAATCTGAATGAATTGTTATTTAATGATGAGTTCTATATAAGGGATATTTATCCCAGTGTTCTGTTGGGTTGACCAGAATATAAGCAACCCCAGAATAAAAATTGGATCTTAAGAATAAGAGCTGTCCTCTACCTTGCGAGATGAGGACATCTCGCACTTTTTAAGTGGGGTAGGATGTAAGATTCCTCCCCAGCCTTCGAGGTATACAGGAGTAAGAATCTCCCTTTCTGATCTTATAATTATTCCCTCTCTAAATAAAAGAAAGTTTCTGTTTAAAAAAAAAGAAGACCCTTTCCCTAGAATACTCTCAGGAGTCCCACCTGTTTTAAGGATTTAGAACAATGAGTTCAGAAGTGAGAATCGGTGTTTTGGATACCAAGGTTTTTGGTTTTCATTCGAGTACGGCCCAAAAGAAGTTCTTTATCTCTTGGGGAGTATAAGAAGTTATCCCCCAGATATTGTAACCCTTATATCTGAATTCAATGAAAGTAGGTGACTTAGCCTACAAGTTTCTTTTATCTCCTCATCTCAAAATTCTTAATGCCTTCTATAGAAAAATGTGTCAAACTCAAATCATGGAAAGACGGTAAAACTTCAGTGGCAAGTTACCGTTGGCTTCTAGGTTACGCTAGCTCCTTCCTTTATATAAGTCGTAACTTTTACTTGCCGCTCACAGTAATCTTACTCCCATCAATCTCCTTTCTTTCTTAATCTCCTTCATGGCTTGGCAACAGGAATTAGTTTTATCCCTGATGATTTCTCACCTTCAAGACGCAAGAGAGTCTGTGAAGAAAGACTTTATAGAACAGTATGAGCGCTCACTTTTTCCTCACCTAGGAACTTCTGTAGCGCAGACCAAATGGCGGACCTATCAAAACATAACTAGGGTAACACCCTGGGGTCAGCAGCACTTTCGTAACAATGTCCGCTTGGCCATGGTTATTGAAGCTTTGGGTTTGGGTCCCCGATACTACTGCGTCATGAGATCAAGGCATCTTGGGTTTTCTGAGCGGGTCTTCTTACTGGCGTGTTTTCTTCCTCATGAGAAGATATGCCTTTACCCCGTTTTTGGCTTGCCTCTTAGAGGTCCTTTTGTTAGATCACCTCATACCACTGAGATAGGTGCGGCAATAACCAGCAGAATCATTCCCATAGATGAGTTACCCTATACTTGTGCAGCTTGTGAGGACTGCTTCTGTGACCATATGATGGACGGGCTTATGGAAGTGTAAAGAGTTCTTCTATCTTTACTGTGTATAAGTCCCGTGAATGAATAAAGTTTAAATCTTGTTCTTATTTTGAATCTTGCTCTCTTTAAGACTTTTCTTGGTGGTTAATCGTGATTAAAAATTTTCTCTAAGTCTCATATTCGTGCATCTTGCGAAATTATTCCAAGTTGCGAGATGAGGACATCTCGCATTTTTTAAGTGGGGTAGAATGTAAGATTCCTCCCCCAACCCCTTTTTGATGTCTAGTATATTCCCCTGTAATCAATTCCTTTTCTGAAATATAAGAGATCTTGTTTGTGGCTGTTTTAACCTAGAGAGAGAAAATATTCTAGAGAGAGAATATTCAGATTATGAATATTTTTGGATAGAAAAATAACTCATCTTATTAAAATAAGTTCCCCTGAAACAGAAATTCAAAAAGAAATTTCCAATGTGCAATTGGAATTAATTGGAAATAGGTATAAAGAACCTTAGCCTAAGGATCTAGATTTTCAGAAATCTTTAGACTATGGTCCAATTAAGGTTCCTATGGGCCAATAGCATCAATCCATGTGTAGGGAGGAGATAAATCCAAATTGTAAAAGAAGATACCCAAAAATGAGTAAATGCTCACATAAGATGAAGAGTTGAAAATGTACAAGGTTTATTAGTAAATAAACACATATATAAGGAAGGGGAGTTCTTTAAAGGAGGTGCATATTTCACATAAGATGAAGAGTTGAAAATGTACAAGGTTTATTAGTAAATAAACACATATGTTAGGAAGGGGAGTTCTTTAAAGGAGGTGCATATTTCACATAAGATGAAGAGTTGAAAATGTACAAGGCTTATTAGTAAAAAAACTATGACACATATGTAAGGAAGAGGAGTTCTTTAAAGGAGGTGCATATTTCACATAAGATGAAGAGTTGAAAATGTACAAGGTTTATTAGTAAAAAACTATGAGCAATACAATTTTGACACATATGTAAGGAAGGGGAATTCTTTAAAGGAGGTGCATATTTCACATGCTTGAATGAATTTTAAACTCATAAAAATTGAGATATTTCATCTCTCCTCTCTCCTAATTCAAGTCTAGTTCCAAAAAGTTAGTTTAAGTGACCTAAAAATGGTCAAAAAGTGACCAAACTGACTTGGAAAATTCTAGAATCAGTTTGTTTGGTTAGGAGCTCAAATTTTCCTATAAATAGAAGCCTCCCCTTGTTGAAAAAAACATAGTCTCTTATGCTTTGTTACTCTACTCCACCTAAGCCAAAATATATAGTCTCTTATGCTTTGTTACTCTACTCCACCTAAGCCAAAATAGATAGTCTCTTATGCTTTGTTACTCTACTCCACCTAAGCCAAAATAGATAGTCTCTTATGCTTTGTTACTCTACTCCACCTAAGCCAAAATATATAGTCTCTTATGCTTTGTTACTCTACTCCACCTAAGCCAAAATATATAGTCTCTTATGCTTTGTTACTCTACTCCACCTAAGCCAAAATATATAGTCTCTTATGATTTGTTACTCTACTCCACCTAAGCCAAATTAGATAGAGTCTTATGCTTTGTTACTCTACTCCACCTAAGCTAAAATATATAGTGTCTTATGCCTTGTTACTCTACTCTACCTAAGCCAAGAACTGTGAATTCTTTAATAATTCACTAGTTTTTGATACCTCTCTCTTTCTTCAATCTCCATTGGTGGCTCCATCAACATACTAAACCAATTGATTGGTTGGGGGCCTCTACCGTGAATAAAGAATCAAGCAAATCATAAGGTAAGTATATTGAATTTCGATCTTTTCTATGATTTCTCAATGATTCTCTCTTCTCAACCCCTCTCAAGCTTGAGAAGTTTAATTGGTATGGTTTTTTAAATGCTATTGAAGTTAATTGGTGAATAGTAGTGAAGAGTTACATAATTTAATAAATGCTATAGAAGTTAATTTCCATTTATGTTTAAATTCTAATGGTTTTTATGTAATTTCTCTCTCTCACTCAAGAAATGGTCATACTCATGACCCATTCTCAATCCAAATGAAGCTTTTCATAAAGTCTTTCCTTAATCCAAGATTAAGCTATGCTTGAGGCCAAATTAATGGCTTTTTGCTATACTTTTAGTTTATGCACATTGATGATTCAATCCATTATGGATTGATGACCCAATTAGAGACCATTCTAATTGTTTTCTTAATGATCCAATTAGAGACCATTATGGATTGATGATCCAATTAGAGACCATTCTAATTATTTCTTTAATAATGAGATTTATCCCTTAGAAAAAAATTGAGATTTATCAGTCATAGTAGCGGAGCTATGGCAAAATTTTTATAGAAATTACGCATAAAATAAATTCATTCAAAGCATAAAAAGAGGACTTCCTACCATATTCTAGGATCTATCATCCTAGATTAATTAAAAGAATTTTATTATGCATGGAGATGTGGATGTTTCCATGTAGATGTAGATGTATAGATGTAGATGTGGATGTGGATGTGGAGGTGGATGGATGCATGTAGATGTAGATGTATAGATATAGATGTGAATGGAGATGTGGATGTATGCATGTAGATGTAGATGTATAGATATGGATGTGGATGTATACATGTAGATGTAGATGTATAGATGTAGATGTGGATGTGGAGGTAGATGGATGCATGTAGATGTAGATGTATAGATGTAGATGGGAATGGAGATATGGATGTATGCATGTAGATGTAGATGTATAGATGTAGATGTGGATGTGGAGGTGGATGGATGCATGTAGATGTAGATGTATAGATGTAGATGTGAATGGAGATGTGGATGTATACATGTAGATGTAGATGTATGGAGGTGAATGTGAACGTGGATATGGATGTATGCATAGAGATGTAGATGTATGCATGTAGATGAGAATGTACGCATATAGATGTGGATGTATGGATGTGAATATACGATATGCGATGTGAGGGAATCTGAAGTGATGAGATAGAAATGATGTGATGGGATGAGTATACATATAAATGGAATATGGAATAAGTAATGTAGATTGATAAAGGATAATGTGGAAAAATGAAAGTTAAAATAGAAATTGTGTTGTAAACTGTTGTAAAATACTGTTTGTAAATACTGTTTGTAAATGCTGTTTGTAAATGATTGTTTTATGTCAAGAATGCTGGGGGGAGCATTTTGACCGTCTTGTGATTAAAGTCGTGATGGTAAAGTTGCAACTGCTGACGGGGAGTCAATGAAGGACGTCTCGCGTAGCAAGGTCGGCCGAGGTCTTGACCAGCCTCGGTGCGATTAAAATGGTGAGCTTCCGGTACGGTGGATGAGGGGCCAAGGAAGCGGCCTATGCGTGAAGCGCTAGGTTACCTGCGAAGGATCCTAGAGGGTGCTGACCATACGGTGCTCGGGCTCTGGGTTGCCTAGGATACCCACGCGTGCGTCGAGGAAGATATTGGAACAGAGTTGGAGTTGTTTTCTGAAATCGAGCATGGATCTGGTTGATTGACCTTGCTGGTCTTCAATGGATGAGTCCATGGCTCCTTATATGGATCTGTTGGTTGATCTTGCTGATCTTCAACGAGAGTCCATCTTGTTAAGTGATTATATTGCCAAGTATTATGGGCTAGGAACTATCGAAACGGCTCCTGAGCGTTCTAGTTACCAATGATGCCATATATACTCTGATGAAGGAATGATGGAAAATTAAGAATCAATGGGATAAATTGGAAGATTGTGATCAGTGATACTATGGTTTTATTAAAGGATTGTTTTAAACTGGTTGAATCTGGTTGAAAAAGGCAATTTCATATTGGGTGTGTGAGTGGTGTGACTAGTTTTATTTTGCATGAACCTCCGGCTAGGGGGCCTTGGAACTCTTTTCCCTGGTACCCGGGACAAAACCTAACCAAATTTTTAATTGGATCCCATCACTACAGTGGTTGGGCGGTTGGCTAACCCATGGGATTGGATGGGGTTAGGCTGGACTGATGGATCCGTAAATCGAGACTCAAACTTTTGTTTTTACGATAGAAAAAATAAATAAATCCCGGACAGAAACTGTTCTATGGATAGGAATCAACGGCTGTGCCTCTTGAATGGGGAAAAAAGCGTTGATCCCAATGATCCAAGTGCAAGTTTCTTCCTTGAACTGACTAAGTATCTTATAGATGTAATCGGATCATCTCGATCAGAAATGATCTTGACTACGTTAGAGTAAAAAGTTATCCTGGTGGAATCGCCCGTGCTTTCCGGTAAAGGAATTTTTTCCGGGTTCGGTTTTGGAACAACCGACGGATTAGTCTCTTATCCGGATATCCGTGGGCGAGGCCCCGAGTGTGGGACCCCTGTCCCGCGCGAGAAGCGCTACTTCCGCTGCCAGTACTCCGAATCCGTTGCTCGGTGGGAACAGGGATCTTACAGTTAACATAACAGAATGCACCTTAGGAAGGGGGGAGTTTGACAAAACCTACAACTCCAAAAATCATCTACAAGTGCCTCAACATGAAGCCAAGATCCATGTACAAAAATACCTCTAGAAAACCCACCACCCAAGGAAAGGACCATTGATCAACAAAATCTTCCATCAATGTCGCCACCTTTCCAAGAACTTGACAGTCCAATCCCTTCCTATTAAAGTCCCTTTCCATCTTTAGTTCTTGACTGTCAACTACCATCAGTAAGTTAAGTGCACTCCTAAGCAAGAATCCCACATGGAAAAATGCTGAAAGGATGGCTACAAAAGGTGTACACAAGTCTTTGTGAATTCCAAGGATAACATGTCACATGTGGAGAGATCTTGTTGAAAATTGTTGACACCACAAAATAAGGACTTGTATCGCTATACATACTTATAAGATATATACACACAAACTAACGTACATAACAAATATTTTTTTAAAATGAGATAAGAAAGGAGCATAAAAACTAGCAATTATAAAGATAATGCTTAACCTCTAGAGAATCCACTTTTTATAGGATCTTTGAATGTTGCCTTTTGAGGTCTTAAGAAATGGATTTCTCTTGGTGGCAACATATTTTGGATGACAATAGTATAGAATGGTACTTGCAAGGGGGAGTTAAGTATTCCTTACTTCCAAACCCACTCACAATAGTTTTATGCATACTTGGGTGAGGTTTGTTGTGAAAATGCATTTATTGACCTATTTTGTTTACAATTCCACCCCCTTGAGCCATTTCATGATTGTGAGCATTGCATGTTCGCAGTTGCATCCTACCTTTGTTGGAAGTTTATAACCTACTTTGGAAAGTATGAGACAAGACTTCTTCGATTCCTTGTAGGAGTGACTCCATTGTGGCATGATGATCAGAGTGTTCTCTATTCACTTTTCCTTGCACCGCCTTGCACCAAAAGATTTTGAATATTAGAAATCTTTCATTTATGCTCACATGCACCAATTGGTGTGTGCTTCAACCTCATTTTTCTTTGTAACCTAGACAATTTATCTCTTTGATTACTTATGAGTGCTTCTTGTTTTGTATTTTTCATGTCTAGGTCATGTGAATGTTTTTTCAAATCTTCAATACTTGATTAAAGACTTGAATTAATTGAGTATAAGTATTGGTTATGAAGACCACCACTAACAGAAAGTCTTTTATAATAACCTAAGAGCCCATTTTTCCCATCACCTACATATCAAACAAAACTAGTCAAATCACAAAAGGGTGGACTGCACAAGGTCAAAGGATTATAGGGGAAGAGATTCCCATCCACCCAAAGATCAACATTCTTCTTTCCCTCATTTCTTAGTGTGGACATGTTTGCATTAGGTAATGGTTTCCTAACATATGGACATTTTGATAGTGCATAATCTTCATCTATATGAATGTGAATGTCTACTTTACGCTTTCTACCATTCTTAATATCATCTAAAGAAGATGACAGGAAAATAAGATTAATAGAAGATTAGAAAAGAGATTTATATTAGATCATAATATTCTAACCTGTCATCTAAAGAAGATGACAGGAAAATAAGATTAATAGAATATTAGAAAAGAGATTTACATTAGATCATAATATTCTAACATTTGGAATGATCCTAGAGAAATATATATTAAGAATATATCTCTCTAAAAAAGCCATTTTTGATATTTTAAAAAATAAAGATTTTAGTCATGGTTAAGAGAGATCATAAGAATGAAAGGAGTGGGGTGGCATTAAATGAAATTAAAAATTTACATTAAATAAGATAAGGGTTTGAAAATGATATTAAAAAATAAACTTTTCAATATATATATATTTGGGAGGAAAGTTTTAAATGAATATACACTAAAATATGAAAAGTATCAAAAAGTCATTATTTTAGTGGCCTCAAAAAATGCCCTTCTATTTTGGGATATAAAATATTAGAATGCATCTTGTAATCATTAGATAGCATAGCAGTTAGGAAGATATGACAAGAGTGAAGATTCTGAGGAAGTTATGAAGATATGAGAAGATTGTTATGAGGTAGTTGATTAAGAAATGATATACAAAATTCACTTTTTGGGTTTATATATAAGGAAAGTTTTTTTGATGGAAAAACTCAAAAAAAATAAAAATTTAAAAAAAAACAAATTTGGGGCCCCCCTTATGGGCATGGTGATGCAACTTGCATTCTATTTTTGGTATAAAATATTAGAATGCAGCTTGCAATCATTAGATATCATAGAAGTTAGAAAGATATGACAAGATTATTCTGAGGTAGTTACGACTAAGAAATGATATAAAAAACACTTTTTTGGGTTTATATATTTATAAGGAAAGTTTTTTTGATGAAAAAACTCAATTTTTTTTTTGAAAAAGTCAATTTTTGGGCCCCCCTTATGGCCGAAAAGTGAAACCTTGGGAATGGTGATGCAACTTGCATCTAAAAGTAATGGGTTAAAATATTCCAAAACTATAGACTATAAAAGTACTAAAAGCTAGTGAGAGAGTGGATAAAATGTAGATGGTAGGACCTAAAAAGTCTATAAAAAATAGGGAATCATTTGCTTTGTCTCCCACTATGGGGTGAAAATTAGCATTTTTAATCAAAAGATAACTAAAAATTAGGATTTATTAAAGGGCCCATTTCATAGTCCAAATTTCCCCTAATGCAACAATTGCCTTCTCAAATGGACAGAATCTACCCAACTAACCAAGCTGACCTAGTTGACATAGATTCTAACTCATGTGTGCTAGTTGACCCCATAGGGACCTCAAAGAACTTAAATAACACTATCTATAAGCCTCAGAAGAAATCAGTTGACCTGTTATGTCAGACTCCTACCTCAGAAACACTATAAAATAATAAGCTTTCTGTCTACTGTCCTTAGAAAGACCTAGAACTGTAAGAGCTAATGTAAAAAATCACTTCCCCTCAACTAATACTAACTTAGGCTAACTTTCCCAAGCCCAACTCAAACGAGAGTTACCTCTCACCTACAGCCTTATCACCAAAGAACGCCTTTCGTACAAAATATAATTGAACCAAAACACAAAAGAAATCCTTTATATCACATAATTCCATTCTCTGGATATTTAAACAAGACTATGTAACACGTAATAAGCCTCAATCTTGAGCAAAAAATGAACAACAAATCAAAAGAAACTCTCTCAAGTGACCACAAGAAAATATTCACAAGATCAATCATTCAATTGCAGAAACTATATGCATGCTTCACTCGCTGGCTTGACAAATCCTCAAGATTGGTCTAGGTTCTAATAGTAGTGCTCCCTGGGGGGACACCATCCACCACAAAGAACCCTCTCCCACTATGGCAACTCCTTGCTCTAGACACACCTTAGTCTTCTCTCACAAACCCACGTTGCTATCAACACATAAGAATCCCTTGGATAAGAAAATTGAAATCAAACTCACAAGACCTGTGCAAGCTCCCTCAGCACAACACCAAGGATCTCACATAGAGTTCTCATACAAAATATCTCACCAAAAAAACTCCATCCCCCAGAGTTAGCTCTCACATGTAGTCTTATCACCAAAAGAACTCCTTCCATACAAAATAAAATTGAGCCAAAACATAGAAGAAAACCTTGATATCACACAATTTGATTCTCTAGATATTCAAAGAAGACTGTGTAACATGTAATAAGCCTCAATCTTGAGCAGATGAAGGAAACAAACAATAGATCAAAAGAAATTCTCTGAAATGATGAGAAGGAAATCAAACATGTATTCTCAAATATTGACAAGATTGTCATTAATCATTCAATTGCAAAAAATGTCTACAGGCTTCTGTGGCTAGTACAACGGGGATAGCTTGAGCAATCCTCAAGACTGGTCCAAGTTCCAATAGTAGTTCTCCTTGGGAGATTTTGGGATGCCATCCACCATAAGGAACCCTCTCCCACTCTTGTAACTCCCTACTCTAGACACACCTTAAGGAACCCTCTCCCACTCTTGTAACTCCCTACTCTAGACACACCTTAGTCTTCTCTCACAAACCCACATTACTTTCAACACAGAAGAATCCCTCAGATAACTAACCTCAAAACAAACTCACAAGACCAGGGCAAGCTCCCTTAACAGAACACCAAGGCTCTCACACAGCTCTCTCATACCAAAGTTCTCACAAAGAAAACTCCATTCTCCTTTTTTCTTTGTGCGCAACAATACCCTTATCTCCATGCATGCTTTCAGCTACTCTATCTAATTGTGTCAGAAGCTAACCACCATGCAACAAATCTAATAGCAGCTGATTACATTAAGTTATGAGAATACACACCTACTCATGCAAGATCCTAAGCTTCGTAAGGTTTTTAATTATACCCAATACATTATTTTATTCTTCTTGGGGTTGGGATGAGCACTCTCATGGGGCATATCCCCTTGGCCATAGAAAATTCCATCAACGTTGTTGATGGAAAATTAGGCAAATGTCTCAGTTTCTAGGTCGTCATTGATGGGGGCAGTAAAATTTTGCTACTATGAACACTGCTTAGAAGCAGAACCCTATGCAATGTTCTGTCCACCAATTCTTGATAGCTCATGTGTTTTTTTACTAATACATAATCTTTTTTGGCTTCGTTTCAAATGTTTGACAGTGATCAAGGGCTAGAATTTGGCTCCAAATCTTAGTTGAGAGAAAACATTCATTTTGTATATGTGATCAATGCAAGGGCCAATACATACGATAACCTCATATAACAATTGAGCATGTTCGAACATATGGGCTTTATAAGCAAGTGGCATGACCAAGTGTGGAGGGATGATGGCATGGAGGAGAACCATAGGAGAGTGTTACACAACATGCCACACTATAGTTTTAATGGGTAAAAGGGACTCTCATTTTCATTAAGCTTAATGCATTGAACCTCTGGGCATTGAGCTTTATGCATAGAGGCATAGATCTTGTATGTATGTTCATGAACTAAAAGAGAGCTCTCATTTGCATTGAGATATCCTAAACTTAATTGTTTTTTTGTTTCTCTTAATACTTTTATCTCCTAAACCTTATCTTTTCTTGTCTTGAGGTAAGAGTGAACTCTTCCTTTTTTTTTCATGCTTATGGTGCGTCAGTGGGTGCTTATTAAGAGCTTTTCTTGTTTCTACTAGAGATCTATGTTGTACTTTGTAATGGCTGCAAGACCTCTATGATCATTATTATATACATAGAGCTCTTAGCATGTAACATGTTGGTGTATATGCAAACACAAATCTCTATGATCTATGCGTACATAAAGCTCTATGCTCTATGCATACAAGTTCTCTATGTTAAGGTTGTTCTCATGCATTATGCATAGCTCGATGCATAATGAATTTAGATAATGCATAGTTCTATGTATTATGCATGACTCTATGAATATGTATTGAAGTAATGCATAGCTAATGCATAGCTCTATGCATAGAGGCATAGCTTGCATATGCATGGAGTCATAGAGCTATGCATAGCATTGTGTGCATTGAGCTAGTCATATCTTCAATCCACATAGAGCTAAGTCCACATAGAGCTAAGTCTTACATAATTCTTCTCAAGGTATGTGTTGTACAAGCTAATTAAAGTTTTATTATTGGACCTAATGTTGATTTGTATGTCCTTCCTTAATGTGAAAAGTTTATGTGCTCATTACATAAGATTGCCAATACACCTCCTAATTTATTAGATGTTAAGAAGCCTCCATCAATGTGCATTATTCAGCTTCTAGTAAAGCCCTCCTCTTGCCTCCCCCTGTGGCCAATAAAGTGCAGTGAGGAGCGATTCATGTTGTCCATAGGACATTCATCATTATTTGTCATGATCTTGGCCAAAGATGCCCTCACAAATTTATTTATATAAAAAGAGAACAAACTGGGCATACTCCATCACAACCCATCATGGTGAGCCATACATCCATCACAACCACCATCATGGTGAGCTAGTGAGATAGACATCCATAACAACCATCATGGTCATACATATGACCACTAGATTTTGGTGGGTACTTGTGGAGCATTTCAGAAAATGGAAAAGTTTTTAAGAAAATGAAGGGTCTATAAAGAGATTAGTCCTTAGCAAGTGAACCGTGTAATAAATCCAATCCATGTTTCTCTATAGATTTAATTTTGTTATTCAAGCTCTACAAGTTGCCTACTTGCATATATTATATAGGTTGCATAAAGCCACCTTAACCTCTTTGTTTCAAGATCTCCTCCCTTAAAACATAGAAAAACTCCTCCTAATTAGGAGGCAAGCTTGAATAAAATCATGTTGATGATAATGAATTTCAAGGTCGTAAAGGCCTCTTCTTGCTCTTCTTGCTCTTCTTCCCAAACGAATATATGATTGTATCTAAGTAGAAGCTTAATTGTGTAAGTAAAATTCACAAAATAATAAATGATTGTATCTAAGTAGAAACTTAATGGTGTAAGCTTAATGGGTGATTATATCTAAGCAAAATCTTAATGTATGATTGTATCTAAGTAGAAGCTTGATGAATGATCGTATCTAAGTAGAATCTTAATGTTATGAAGGCCTCGTCTTGCTCTTCTTCCTAAGAGGAAGGATGATTATGTGTAAGTAAAACTTTATGTGTATGCAAATTCACTAAATGTTTCAACAAACTTGAGATATACTTGATCTTATCCGGTGGTCTTTCTACAATGCTCACAAAAGTAGATGAAGGCAATGTAGAAATGTCACCCACCTCAAAAACAATTAGGTGCTTTCTTTACCCCAATGGCTATCTTATGAGGGGTCTTTGAGAGTGCCATGCTATTCAACCAAAAATAATTATTAAGAAAATCTACAAAATTTAATGAGTTTTGAGTGATTTATGGATATAAATTTACCAAAAGTACACTACGTGTTCATAAAAGATACAAAATTCAAAAGATTCATCCATGTTGTCTTTATTTTTAGGAAAATACATTCACTAACCTATTTAAACTTACACCATTAAACTAGTCTCTTATTTTTACCATGCCCTCCACCTTAGCGGAATCCATCTCCAAACCATCACCAACAAAAACCTGTTTTTCTTCCCCCAACCTAAACTTGTATAGATATGAGCAACCATTTGCTTTATATACCCTTTCTAAGGCCGACTCCAGTTATGTCAAAGTCAAGAACAAAATGTGCAAAAAATGTCTAAATCACTAAAAATCTTCGAAGATAGCGCTTGAGAAATTCACATGAGTTACTATTGTACCATCACACTTATGGCTACTATAGTGCACATGTTCCCCCATGATTTCCTCTAAGAGGAAACTTGACCAAGTGGATGAAATCTTCATCATGCTTGCAAAATTAAGGCTTCTTAGAGGTTGTAATTAGTAAAACATCCATGAGAAAACGTTCACATTAGGCATTGGAAATCCTTAGTTCTATCCCCCATGTATATACATTATATCTTTTTAATGATCACACTAAAATAGATCTATTATGTCTTTCATTTTCAAACTTCTTATTGCTAGCACCTCTGTTAGAATATAGAGCTTTCTACTCCATGAAATCTTCATCATGCTTGCAAAATTAAGGCTTCTTAGAGGTTGTAATTAGTAAAACATCCATGAGAAAACGTTCACATTAGGCATTGGAAATCCTTAGTTCTATCCCCCATGTATATACATTATATCTTTTTAATGATCACACTAAAATAGATCTATTATGTCTTTCATTTTCAAACTTCTTATTGCTAGCACCTCTGTTAGAATATAGAGATTTCTACTCCATTATGAGTCCATTAAAAAAATGTAAGGATACTACTATTCACTAGACTACTTATACTTCCATCAAGGTTAGAAAAAAAAAGGACTTCGAATAGATTGAGATGTAGTTTTTATGGCCAACAAAACGTTCATGGGTGGGGACTTGCATGTATAGCACATTTAGAACTTTCTGCACTAAATTGATCTTATCCGATGGGTGGGGACTTGCATGTATAGCACATTTAAAACTTTCTGCACTAAATTGTGCATAATACTTGATCTTATCCGATGATCTTTTTACAATGCTCACAAAAGTAGATGAAGGCAATGTAGAAATGTCACCCACCTCAAAAATAAGTAGGTGCTTTCTTTAGCCCAATGGCTATTATGAGGGGTTGAGAATGCCATGCTATTTAACCAAAATTCATTATTAAGAGAATTTACCAAATTTAATTAGTTTTGGGTGACTTATGGATATAGATTTACCAAATGTACACTATGCAATGTTACATAAAAGATAGAGAATTCAAAAGATTCATCTAGGTCATCTTTATTTTTAGGAAAATACATTCACCCCACAACCTATCTAAGCTCAGATTATGATATTGGTCTCTCTTTTTTTACCATTCCCTCCACCTTAAGGGGATCCATATCCAAACCATCACCAAGAAAAATAGCTTGTTTCTCTTCCCCCAACCTCAACCTGTATAGATATGAGCAACCGACTCCAGTTATGTCAAAGTCAAGAACAAAATGTGCAAAAATGTCTAAATCACTAAAATTCTTCAAAGATAGGGCTTGAGAAATTCACCTCGGTAACTATCGTACCATCACCCTTACGACTACTATAGTGCACGTGTTTCCCCACAATTTTCTCTAAGAGGAAACTTGACCAAGTGGATGAAGTCCCCATTGTGCTTTCGAAATTATAGCTTCTTAGAGGTTGCGATTCGGAAAGAGTCCATGAGAAAATGCACACATTAGTGCATTGGAAGTTCTTGGTTTTATCCCCCATGCATACACATTATAACTTTTTAATGAGCACACTAAAACAGATCTATTATATGTCTTTGATTTTCAAATCTTCTTACTGCTAGCACCTTCATTAGAAATTAGGCTTCCTACTCCATTTATGAGTCCATTTTTAAAATGTAATGATATTGCTATTGGCTGGACTACTTATACTTTCATCAGGGTTAGAGAAAAAATGTCTTTCGATAGATTGCGATGTAGTTTTCATAGCGAACAGAAAATTCACGGGGACTTGCATGCATAACACATTTCAAACTTTCCACATCCAAATCCTCTCAAGATTAACTAAGAGCAGAAAAAAATGTATGAAAATAATCTAAAGCCCTAATCATGCCATTTGGAAGATAGGGCTTGAGAAATTCACCTCAATCAATAGTTTTCTACCCCGACGCTCACGGGGCCAATATGAGCGGAATATTCAAATGTGCCCGAGGGGACGAGTGCACGTGTGGAACTTTTCTTTATCACATGCAAAACCCGTAAGTCTCCATGTGGATGTTGGAAAGAAAGCTTATCAAATGCATCATGAGACTTGCATGGATCTCTTTCCTGGAAGCGACGTACACCTTTTGTCGTCAAGTAGGGTAGCATGAGCATCAACATTGTGTCATGCAAGATGATCTCTGAGTACGAAAGATGTAATTTAATTTGCCTGTGGTGGCAATACCCACAGCCGTAGAGAGCACCTTTTCATGGTATCAGAGCCTGGATAGCTCTCATTAGGGTTTCTTGAAAGAGTAAGAAAGAGGGAAAATTATGGTTTTTGGAGCTATGGAGTACACTCAAATGAAGCAGTTCTGAAGCTTGGCCTAACCAGTGGCTAATCCTAGACACTCTACTGTGGACATTAGGTATTTTCTGAGAGATTGAAAAACACAAGTAGCTACCCCAAGCAACAAAAATTTCATGTTTTCAAGCTCTCCATGGAAGTTGTGAGAAGGCTTGTGTGAATGTATGGCATTGTGGAGCCTTGTGGGATTGATGTAATTGATGAATGTTTTAATTATTGGACAAGAGAAGAGATGTACTGACAAGCTATTGAGACAACTTTTGAGCAAGTGAAATAGATTTCCAAGAAACTTCTACATTACATTGAGAGTATGGAAGGTCATATGTATGGAACTTGTAATTGTTTATTCTTTGAATCTATATTGAGGTTTTTGGTGTGTGGCTAAGGCACATATATCACACCCTAATGATTACCTAATCTTAACCCAAGATCTTTGAAAGTGTTACAACAATAGTCAATAGCCTAAAAATCAATGTAGAATTCAACTTAGCTTCCTAGAGCATAAAAGATATCAAATGAAGGCATACATGGTCAAAGTAGCTCATAATTGATTTCCCCAAGCTTGTACTACATGAAAATGATGACTTTGGAGCTCCTCAGATGCACACTAAGAAAGAACGAGTTGGATTAAGACAGATGAATAGTGTAGTAAACTATAATTTGTAAAAAAGAGTCATTAATCATAGAATTACTCACCCATTTGGTCAAAATTAGTAAAATTAGGCCTATTAATAGTTAAAGAAACTTGATATGAAGCCAATGAATTCCTGGACCTTGGATTTGGATGTGATTTGAGTAATTTGGAAGCGGATTAGTGTTCTTATATAACTATTTATAGGTTCTCGACCAAAACAGAGAGCTATGTTTGGCATGTATTGGGCACTTGGTGACCTTGCATGATACTTATATGCAACATGGAGCATGTATGGATTTAAAGGCATATGGTATACACTTGATTGGATCATTTCTCGATGATTTGGTACATTAAAGAGCTTAGTATTTACTTACGTGGCTCATGCATAATAAGGATCTTAGCACGTGGCTCATGCATAAGGCTTATGTCTCATATGCATAAGGCTGTTGCATAAGCTCTATGCATATATGCCTAATTAGAGTCCTAATGGATGTTACATAGAGTCTTATTCCAAACAATCTATGTATAATACTATTGCATAGAGCTGTATGCATACATAGATAGATCATATGCATGTATAGCTAAGTGTCGTAATGTATGTTGCATGAGTATGGTCTGTTTTAAGACTAACGTATGTTTTGTTTTGAATCTTCCATGGATTGTAATCTATGGGACTACATGTATGAGGTTGAGATCCAAAATGTCTTCCAGATGCTCGTCCCTTTGAGCAGTGTGAGATAACTAAGGTTGGTGCTCACCTCACCCACTCCCAGCTCATCAACTCCCATCACCCCCACTGATTGGAGTGACCTAGGGATGCATAGAGTTCACAACATAGGTCTCATAGTACCAACTACCATAGTGGTAGTCCCATCAACATAGCTGTGGTAATAGTGGTTATAGCACTGGTATATGTGGTAGCTGTGGCATGGTAGTGGTGGTGGTAGTAGTAATGGTGGTGGTGGTAATGGTGGTAGTGGTGGTGGTGGTAGTAGTAATGGTGGTAGTAGTAATGGTGGTAGCTGTGGCATGGTAGTGGTGGTGGTAGTGGTGGTTATAGCACTGGTATATGTGGTAGCTGTGGCATGGTAGTGGTGGTGGTAGTAGTAATGGTGGTGGTGGTAGTAGTAATGGTGGTGGTGGTAATGGTGGTAGTAGTGGTGGTGGTAGTAGTAATGGTGGTAGTAGTAATGGTGGTAGCTGTGGCATGGTAGTGGTGGTGGTAGTAGTAATGGTGGTGGTGGTGGTGGTAGTGGTAGTGGTAGTGGTGGTGGCTCGATGCATTAACTCAGAGTCTAAGCTCAAAACAATTTTATGGGCCTATTGCACATCATACAATGTTGTAATTGGTTGCATGTCCTTTAAGATGGTTTACAGACTTAAGGTAGTAATGCCTTGGGAGTTCATGATCCCCCAGCTTAAGGGTAGCTATAGCTTAAAACCTTGATGTGGAATGATCCCCCAGCTTAAGGGTAGCTATAGCTTAAAACCTTGATGTTAATGAATCAGCTGATTGGTTATTTTTTTTGGAACAACTTGAGGAGGAAAGATAACTCGCCATGTAGAATATGCTCACAAATAAGAACCGTAAATATTGGATCAAACAAAATCTCAAAGACAAACTGATCAAGGTAAGAGATCTTGTACTTATGTGTGGGGGGCATTGTGACAAGAAGAATCTCAAATACACTAGAAAAAGACCATTTAGGGTTTGTGAATTTATGCTACTATACGTGTTGAGACTCTTGCGATGGAGTTGAGACTACCGGTTTCCTTACTGGTAGTAAGTTTAAGAAATACTATGGACCCCTTATTAAAGAATCCTTAGGTGCTTCTCATGACAAACAAACTATCAAGTAAAGGGCCATTCAAAGGAAGATCCAAGTCCAAGAGGAGGCAAGGAAAATATGGGAAAAACTTCTACAATGTCGAGAAATAAATCTTGGAATTGTTGCACTCAACAAAATCTTCCATCAATGTCACCACCTTTCCAAGAACTTGAAAATCCAATCCCTTCCTATGAAAGTCCCTTTCCTACTGCCAACTACCATTAGTAGTTAAGTGCACTCCTAAGTGGGAATCCCACATAGAAAAATGCTAAAAGGATGGCTACAAAAGGTGTACACAAGTTTTTGTGAAGTCCAAGGATAACATGAGACAAGAAGGGAAGCATTTCTATCAACTACTATATCTATGCCCCTTAGAATCTTTACTCCCCGTCGACAATTCTTCATGCTCATATGCGAAGAGAGCTTGTTGGAAAATGTTGACACCACAAAATAAGGACTTGTATCTCTATACAGACCTATATGATATATACACACAAACTAACCCACACAACAAATATTTTTTTAAAAATGAGATAAGAAAGAAGCATAAAAACTAACAATTATAAATATTATATTTAACCTCTAGAGAATCCCCCTTTTCTAGGATCTTTGAATGTTGCCTTTTGAGGTCTTGAGAAATGGATTTGTCTTGGTGCAACACATTTTGGATGACGATAGTATATAAAGATACTTATAGGGGCGAGTTAAGTATTCCTTACTTCCAAACCCACTCGTGATATTTTTATGCATCCTTGCGTGAGGTTTGTTGTGAAAATGCATTTGTTGACCTATTATGTTTACAATTCCACCCCCTTGAGCCATGTCATGATTGTGAGCATTGCATGTTCATAGTTGCGTCCTACCTTTCTTGGAAGTGTAGAACCTACTTTAGAAAGTATGAGACAAAACTTCTTCAATTCCTTGTAGGAGTGACCCCACAGTGGCATGATGATGAGAGTGTTCTCTATTCTTTTGTCTCTATTCCTTGTAGGAAAGACTCTTTTCTTCTCTTCCTTGTTCACCCTCTTCTCTTGTGTGCTTGGAGATGATTGTGTAAGCATGGAGATAATTGTGGGTGCTGGAAGATAAGTGTGGATGCTAGGCTGTGAATCTGTTAATAGCAAAGCAAGCCCGTTAAAAGTATGTGAAGAAAAGCAAGCACGCTAAAAGTAGGTTTGAAAATGAAAATCACGTCTACATAAGCATCTAATGTCGCGTCTAATATCGCGTCTACTATAGCATCTAAAATCGCGTGTAAATGTGCGTATAGACGTGTACTACACAAAACACACGTGCCACAGAGTTTTTAGATTAAATATTTGATACAAGAGCAAATTTTTTGGGTTGTTTATTTGTAGGATGTCTTCATCTTCAACAAGTAGCTCCAGTGAGGATGAATCCCTCCGTATCCACCATCGCAAAATGTGGTTGGAGTAAAAAATCAAATGTATGTGTGATCGATGTCAAGGAAACATATATCGTGCACACACGTTTACACTCAATCACATCTCAAAGTATGGAGAATGGGATGCGACCGTAAACATGGTAAGTGTTAAAGAGTTAAGGTTGATTGAGATACCTATGGGTGTTCATATGTTTGAGTCATGATCCCGTTTTGATATGATACAGGATGCAGTGCCACACCCGCATATGTTTGAGTTATGATCCTGTTTTAATTTGATACAGGATGCAGTGCCTTATGCTTGTCTCATGAGGAGGCAAAGCGTCGGCGATATGAGGTGAGATCTTCAGGAGAGATCGTTACGGATGCATGGAGTGATGGTGATAGTAGCCCTCCACCATTACCTCATGAAGCCGTGGAGGAGGAGGTGTTTGATGATATGGTGCGGGATTTATATGTCCATCAATCCGAAGGGAGGGATGATAGCATGGAGCAGGACGATCTTTTTACCGCATCATCGACTCCACTGTTTGAGGGATGCACATTCTCTGTTCTACGTGCCTCCCTTGAGTTACTAAACTTGCAAACCACCACTCAAGGGATGCACATTCTCTGTTCTACGTGCCTCCCTTGAGTTACTAAACTTGCAAACCATCTATGGATGGAGCAATACAAGTTTGAATGCATTACTCAAGTAAGCTTTAAAGTCTATTTTGCAAACATGGTGAATTATGCTAGTGGGTCAATTACTCGAATGCTTTTCCTCATTTATGGTCTTCACGTGCAAGCTATTGTGTAAAATGCTTCCAAGGGAGAATAAATTACCGACCTCAAGAGACATAGCAAGAAGGCAACATGTGACCTCTCTTGGAGGATTACATTACAAGCGTATCCATGCATGCGTCAACGATTGTGTTTTGTTTCGTGGACTACATAAGGATGCAAGAGAGTGTCCTACTTGTGGAGAGGCAAGATATAGAGCAGATCTCAAAACTTTGGACGTGCCTCGTAAGTTCTGACATTTTTCCATAATCCCTCGCATCCAACATATGTTCAAGTGCAAATCCATTGCAGAGCTCATGTCATGGCATTCCTCCCATCAATCAACCGATGGCAAGTGGAGAACTCCCGCAGACACTCTTGCGTGGAAGCATATTGAAGACACATGGCCAAGTTTCAAGGAAGAACCTAGGAGCTTGAGACTTGGATTGGGTATGGATGGTGTGAACCCATTTGGTCTCAAAAGCACCTCTTACAATGTATGGCCAACAATGTACCAGTGATATTGGTGAATTATAATCTTCCACTCTCTATGGCGATTAAGAAAGGACATGTTATATTATCCCTTCTAATTTCAGGGAAACATAAAGTCAAAAATCCTGATGTTTATTTGGAGCCTTTGATTGACGAGCTAGAGATACTTTAGAGAGGTATCGAGGTGCATGATGTGAGCAGGCCTCCCTCGTCACATGAGACTTCAACTGCAAAGCAATCTTAATGTGGACAATGCATGACTTCCCAGGCTATGGCGAGTGTTCAGGTAAGCATTGCACTTCTAATTATGAGTAGGCAAAGGATGTGGCACCCTAAACCCACCTTGAACTCTTAATTGCGTCTATTGTTCAAGTCTCACTACATCGGGTTACCATGCATGTCTTGTTTGTGGTCCTTCGCTTGTTGCCTCCGCTTGTTGCCTCACGGCGGGAAGACGCATTGAATAAGGTCATCTATGAGAATCACCATCGATTTCTCCCACCTCATCATCCTAGATATGTTGCCCCTTGGAATGAAGTCCTCCCACAATCACTCACAGCGGGAGATTGGATGAGAATTTGGGATGGTTCCACGACTCCTCCACCACTTGGCATGAGCCGGTAAGGGTTTTAACTATTGTGTGCTATATTGGCTGGAAATAAAGATTGCCCACTAACACCAGCTTTTGTTTAGATACTACATCTTTTATGGTTTACCATATTGGTCCCACCTCAAGATCAATCACCTGCTTGATCCCATCATGCATATCTTCAAGAATGTCGCATCTACCATTTGGGAACATTTGAATGGGACACGAGATTCCGTAGGCATAAGGGAGGATCTACGTACCACAGGGAGGATGCGTGAAGCTTAGCCACAAGAGAGACCAAATGGGCATGTTTTTTTACCTCGTGCATCGTTGTGGAGGTTATCAAAGCTAGAGATGGTGGCGGTGAAGCGTGCTATTACTACAATTCGTACTGGATGCATGAGGTGTTTGAAGGGGGCCTTTACAAAGAGCAAGAAAAGAGGTGTAGAGCAATTATATGGCTTGAAATCTCATGATTGGCACAAGATGCTCCAAGTAAGTATTAGAAGCAACTAATCAACCATTCCTCGTGTGTTTAGTTCATACTACCTACTAGCATTTCTCATAGTGCATATCGAAGGACGTGAAAGATTGTATTTACAAGATGGGCGAGCTTGTGAGGTACTTTACATGATACAAAATGTGATGCGTATCAATGCTCCATGCAAGGTGTTCATATTGCTAATATGGTGTACTTTTTCATTTCTAGGTATGTGAGCTCAAAGGAAATAGATCCCACCATGCTTGAGAATGCTCGAGTTATGTCAGTGGAGGTGGTTTGTTTAGTGGAGGAGACATTTCCACATTCTATTCTCATAAGCCAACTACATCTCATAGTGCATTTGGTGGATGAGATTGCTATATGCGGTACTATACATGCACAATGGTTGTTCTTCCTCGAGCGCTTCATGAAGACCTTGAAGGGTTTTGTGGGACAAAATGCAAGACACGAAGGTAGCATGGCCGAGGGTTGGTTGGTACAAGAGTCACTTGTATATATTTTTGAGTTTCTTGTTGATGTGGATAGCTCTCTCCCACGGCTATGGAGAGATGATGAAGACCTAAGGATGACCTCTATTGTGCCTCAAGGGAAAGGACGCAACAAAGTAATAGACACGGAGTTAATAATATCAACCCCTATTGCATGCTTAATAGTGATGTGATGAAAAGATGCGTGACAAGATACGAGGATGCGAAGGCAAGAAGACAAGAAGAAAGGGACCTCTTTCGTACACACCACGGATCTCGTGTGCCATACCCTCAGTATCTAAGAGCACTTCCAAAGGATATTCATGTGGATTGGCTACTTGACGAAATGGAGAAAGCAGAGAAAGACGAGGGGATGCATATCACAATGGAAGAATGGGAGTATGCTAGGGGATGCATGAGCAAGGTCGGTATATAGAATGTTATGCATAAGTTAGGAGCTTTTAATAATTTAGATTGCTTATTTAATTGATTTTGTCTTGGTGTAGTGCACTATGTTCAATGCTATATGGTGTCAAGGCAAGCATTTTCGAACACAACGGATTGATGATAAGAGAAACACACAAGATTGTGGCGTCATTGCTAGCTTTGAGGGAGCCAATGGAGCCATGGATGATTATTGTGGCATAATCCAAGATATTATTAAGCTTGACTTTCGACGCTTCTTTGTGTATGTTTTGGATGTAAAGTGGTTTAAGGACATGGTGGAAAGAGGCCCTAATGCAACAATCAAATGCCATGCAAGTGGCTTTGTAACTATTGACTCCACAAAGTTTTGGCAAAGTAAGAAGGACACACTAGTACTACCGCAACAATGTGAACAGGTACTGTACACACATATAAAAGTACTCACTTTTAAATATTTGATACCTTCGATGCAAGGAAAATAACATGATTGTATTTGTGTTTGAATTAGATTGTCTATCAACCAATGGTGGATAATAACAGATGGTGGCATGTCATACCTATTATGCCACGTTCCAAAGTGATGTATAGTACATTTACGAATATGGAGCGTATGGAGGATGATCATGGCCATGGAGGTGATGATGATCGTGATACGAGAGAGGAGGATGATCATGAGATAAGAGATACAAATATTGAGGCCATTACCCGTGAGGACGAGCCTACCATTGGTGATGCTGATTTCGATGAGCACATGAGTAGCACAAGTAGTAGTGGGTTGAATGTATTTGTAGATCTAAACACTTGTTTGGATTTTGAAGTAGATAGTTTGGCAAGGGTTGATCTCATTGAGAATGAGATTGAACCGTCCATCATTGATATTGGCTAAACTATTTTACATATTGTCTCATTCTCCTCACCTCACTTATTTTTTGTATATGTGGGTTTGCAAAAAAGCATTGATGTTTTTGTTAAAATTATGTGCTTTGGTAATCATGGGCAATTTTTGAAAAGCAGTGATGTACATTTACCAGCCTACACCAAAATCTCACTTTTTGTACTCTCTGTTTTGTGTCTAAATACGCGTCTAATTCTCAGTGTAGACGCACTAATAGACGCCCTAATAAACACGTTAAAATAGACGCCCTAATACACGCGTAAATAGACGTAATGTTAGATTCTCAGTGTAGATGCCCTAATAGATGCGTCAATACACGCACAAATATACGTGCTATTAGACGCAGCTATAGATGCGCCCGTAATTTCTCTATTCAAGCAACGCCTATAGATGCGCCCGTTATTTTGCACGTCTATCAAGCGCGTCTATAGTTGCTTTGTGTTGTTGTGAAGTCATAACACTTACTGTCACTTGTCTTTGAATTTGGATGGCTCTCCCAGTATAGATTTAATTCTCCAATGTCCTCTACGACTCTGCGGTGTCGCGGACTTAATATACACACTCTTCTGACCTTCCTTCTATAGCCCTCTACTTGTGAATTATGCTATAGAGCTGTTATGGCTTCAAAGTCATAAACAATTCTGACACTTCCCAAAGTGTCCTCTGATAGCTATAGCCCCTCAAATACTTCTTGACTAGGCAAGATATCACCTCCCAGGTTCTCTATTGATTACTACTCACAGTTGCCTCCATATGGGGAGAATCTACCCAACTAACCACGTTGGCCTAACAGACACAAATTCTAATTCCTTTGAGTCAGCTGACCCCACAGGGACCTCAAAGCACCTAAACAACACTAGCTCCAAGCCTCAGAAGCAATTAAATTGACCTGGTGTGTCAGGCTCTTGCATAAAAAATAGTGTAAAATAACAAGATTTTTGTTTGTTATCCTCAAACAGGTCCAAAACTGTACGAGCTAATGTGCAGAATCACTTTCCCTCAACTAATACTAGTTAGAACAACATCTCTATACCACTTGCTAATAATTCTAATGCTTGGACGACTCAGAATCAGTCGTAACTCCGTCTAATTTTCCCAAGTCCAACTCAACCAGAGTTAGCCTTATCACCAAAATAACCCCTTCCATACAAAATAGAATTAAACCAAAACACAGAACAAAACCTTAATATCACATAATTTGATATTCAAGGAAGACTATGTAACACATAATAAGACTCAATCTTGAGCAAATGAAGGAAACAAATAGCAGATCAAAAGAAACTCTCTTAAATGACCAAAGGAAAATCCAAACACGTATTCTCAAATATTCATCAATCATTCAATTGTAGAAACTGTCTACAGGCTTCACTGGCTAGTACAACGAGGATAGCTTGAGCAATCCTAAAGACTGGTCCAAGTTCTAATGACAGTTCTCCTTGGGAGGTTCTCGGACATCATCCACCATAAAGAACCCTCTCCCACTCCTGAAACTCCTTGGGAGGTTCTCGGACATCATCGACCATAAAGAACCCTCTCCCACTCCTGAAACTCCTTGCTCTTGACACACCTTAGTCTTCTCTAACAAACACACGTCACTTTCACACAAAAGAATCCCTCAGATAACCAACTTCTAAACAAACTCACAAGACCAGGGCAAGCTCCCTTAGCACAACACCAAGGCTCTCACACAAAACTCTCAATATACCAAATCTCTCACCAAAAGACTCCATCGCTCTTTTTTCTTCATGCGCAACAATAACCCTATGTCCATGCATGATTTCACCTACTTTGTCTAATCTTGTGGGCTAGCCACCATGCAACAAATCTAATAGCAGGTCATTACTCGAGTTATGAATATGTGGCTGCTCTTGCAAAATCCTAAGCTTCCTAAGGTTTTTAATTATACCCAATACAACTTCAACAAAAAAACATCCATTAGTACCCTTGGAGCCATGTTTCCACAATGTCAAGATAATGAATCTATCCTATCTTGTAGTACATCCATATGTGTTACTTCATCAATTTCTATATGTAATGGAAGCTCAATGAATAGATGGGTTTCCATATCAATATCAATACCATAGCTATCATGATCCAATGATGATTGATAGGTGACTCATCATCTTCTTTGGATTGATGTTCCTCATGCTCTTGATTGGCCCCCTCCAAAATGTTTTCTTCATCGTCTTCTTCCAATGAGCCGATTTGAGGTAGTACTTACACCTCATCCAGAGATTTGGCCTCCACATCTTGATCTTAAAAGATATGTTTTGAATGAGGGGAAACTTATAGAACATACCATCACTTTGGATAAATTTGATCGGTGTGAAACACAACCTAATATCACAATGCAAAGAGGTCACACTTTTATCATACTATATCTTGATTTAATTTGGGATTGGTTGGGTTACTAACCTGTTCACAGTGCATTAATCACAGTGCATTAAACAAGGTATAGACATGAGATAGAGATGAAGAATGTACTTACTCGAGGGTCACATCCTCTCGCATACTCATGCTCTTCTCTTATGATCATCTCTCCGTTTTGGGTTGCCATCGATATTTCCATATGAAGCCATTCTATATTGATCACATTTGGTAGAGGTTCCAAGCTAGGCAGAAATGTCAAGCATCTATTTGCTCTTCTGAAAGCTCTTCTCTCATCCTTTCATCTATTTATTGCATCCTTGTCTCTCTCAATCCAATTCTCCATGATGGGACTATTTAGAATGCAAAATTGTGATGTACCCATATTCTGTTCCATGATCTAAAACAAAATTTATCAAAACATACAGAAAAATCACACATACTTCAAAAAACAAATAGATTTTCAATAAACCATAATTATTTACAAATCCAAAGTAACAATAATATTCATCAATATGAAATCTCAAAATAAGAGAGAGAATCACCAACAAAAGATCTAGCCAATAGGGCCTTTCTCCGGCCAACCACCACACTGGACGTCGCGGCTATCCCAGGTATGCCTCTAGTAAATCTTGCCCACTCTAGGTTCTACCAAATAGCTCCTAGAGGGCATAAATCACATTCTTTTTCCGTCATTCCCTATCTAAGGACGGTCAGCCCAAATCTCAAAATCTCATGTTGAGTCTCATCATACACATGCATATCAATCAGTCATACACATGCATATCAATCATTCATCTCAAAATAAAGCAATCATCTCACACTCATCTCTAGTCCATAATCTTTCAAGGCATGCATATTCAAATCAATCACAATCAATTTCAAGTATAAAACTAGCTTTTAATTTAAACAATCTTTAACTTGTCTTTATCTTTTAAGTCACATGATGGGAATCCTTGTTTTTAACATAATCAATTATCATGTTCTAACGAGCGAGGTCATCTCTAGTCACTATAGATAAGTCTTAACTATGCTTATACGTTACTCCATTCTAGTCTATATAGATAAGATAGTCAATCTAGATAGCAATTTCTAAGACAAAGACTAATAAGTAGTCTCTTTGCGAGAGTAATATCTTCCAATCTATTTAGAACTAGAGAAAAGTCAAAACTATAGAGTTTTAGGACTTTTAATGCTCTATAAAGCACGTCTCAATGATGGCTCTCTAAAAATGAGTTCTAAGGTCTCTTTGAGAGCATTCAAAATAGCCAAAGTTGTGTTTTTAGCATAAACTACCAAAAACAGCTAAGTGCCCCCCACTTTGCACTCGAATAACTTAAAAATAAAAGGGATTTGGCTTTCTATAGTCTCATACACTCTTGTACAATTTCTTGTCCTCTAAAACTTTTGTCTTTATGTAAATATTGATTCTAAACACATGGAAAGATAAATGCTTCATAAAACAGTCCCCTAATGAAGTTTATACCTAAAATCTAGTCACAAACTAGTCAAATATTCTATCTTCTAATTCTTTAACTCCAAAAGTGTTTATTCTATGAGTCGAACTAAGACAATCAACAATAGCTCTTGGCGGGAAACCCTCCCCTCTCCTCTTTTCATGGTGTTTCCCCATCGTTGCCATGGTTAAGCATATCGTACATCGACTCAGATTCTCCCATATACATGCTTGTCAATTTATTTATTTAATCTCAAAAGAATTTAAAGAAAAATAATAGGAGTGTTTGTGTACTTCCCCGATATATTTGCTGATGTCTTGATTGATTGGGAATCCATGTCTACTCTCCGAAAGAGTTGTTTGTAGATTTGGCAAGCTTCTCAGATCCGCTATCTTCACAGGACTGCAACCTGCAGGTATAACTTCGTGCACAATTATGAGAAACTTGTCATGTGGGTAATTAAAATTACCAAAACATGTTTGGTCTAGAACCCAACGAGGGAGGAATTGCCAAAATGAGCTACATGTGAAAGTCGACTCCAAAAATAGGCCACGTTTTACATTTTTATCAAATTTTGATTTGCATGTCTATCTACACACTTAAAGGCTTCCTTTGAGCATACTAACTAATTGAAAACTCAATCTTGAATTCACTTAATTTTAACACTTAGAATCTTTACTGCTGTGAAAAACCACTGAAAACTAGTTGGAATTCATTATTGAAATCTGTAGCATCCAAAACTTAAGATTATCTTTAATCATAACTTGGTTAATCTTGGAGGTATGTTACATTCTCTCCCCGTTAATAAATCATCGTCCTCGACAGTAAAAACATCTTATCCTCAATCATTAGGCCTTGAGAAATAGTTTTTTCTTATTCAACTATTATACTTGAGAAGTCGTATACCTTTGACTTTCAATAAAACTATAAATATCCATATGTATTCGTCTTGATATTTCTTCAAGAAAAATCACATGCTTTTGATGGGGTAAGACTTTTAATGAAGTACTTTTGGATGGGGGATCAGGGGGTTAACATCATCCCTAAGTTAATTTATTTAAGTATGAAGTTCAAGAGGCTGGAGCCTGCACCATTTCAAGTGAAGATTGCAAATTAGAGAAGCCTTACATCCTTTGGGAATATTAAAGGAAGATTACAAATTAAATTTATTTAAGTATGAAGTTCAAGAGGCTGGAGCCTGCACCATTTCAAGTGAAGATTGCAAATTAGAGAAGCCTTACATCCTTTGGGAATATTAAAGGAACAGGAGATCAAAGTAGCAAGATTAGTCTTTAAGGTTAATTTTATGGTGTTGAGGATGGAATAGAAGCAGAAATCTTATGATATGTTATTGGGAATACCTTGGTTCATGGTGGTAAAAATTAAGCAGGATTGGGGTCCTGATACCATAACTATCATACAGGGCAAAAAGACGGTGCAGTTACCCTTGTTATCTAGGATATTAGCAGTAGTAGTGTAAGCCATTATGTGCTCAGGAAATTAATTTAGACTCAAAAGTGGAAGATGATGAGCAGGAAGAGTATTTGATGGTAAATACATCCATTATCCCTATTTTTTATATTGATGTGGAAGGGATACTTGATAGATATCAAAATGGTTTTAGGCAAGAAAACAGGCAGGATGAGATGAATCTTGAATTGTTAGAAGTGGAACCTATGGTGTCTAAGAGCACAAGCATGGGATTATTAACTGATAGGGAGAAACCAGAGGAGTTGGTCGATAGTAGTTGGATAGGAGATCCAGGGAGTGACATTGACAGAGCTGATGGATCAGGCTATGCAGGTTTTAAAAAAAGACAAAGGTGGATATACATGATGCTATTGTGGCTGTAGAATAGCGGTATGTATAAGTCAACCAAGGTAGTAGAGGGTGAGCTTCAAGAGCTTAATCTAAGGACAAAGGAGTATCCCAAGATAGTGAAGGTTAGTATTCATGTAGAAGGGGAGTTTAAGGAGTACTTAAAGTAGTTGTTGATAGAGTTTAGGGATATATTTGCTTGGGATTATTCAAATATGAAAGGGATAGATCCAACACAATGCCTGTAGTATAGTAGATATATAGCAAGTTAAAGAGGATTTGGATAATTTACTACAAATGGGTTTTATAAAACCTATCAGTGAGGTGACATGGTTGTCTCCTATAGTGGTGGTTCCAAAGAAAAATGGTAAAATCAAGGTATGTGTGAATTATAAGAAGCTTAATGCAGCTACTATCCACTGATCCTTTCTTGTTACCTTTTTGTGATACTCTTCTTGATGCAGTAGTAGGGCAGAAGATGTACAACTTTCTGGATGGTTTCTTAGGGTATAATCAGATCAATATGGCCCCTGAAGACATGGGCAAAACTAATTTTATCATTGAGTGGGGCGCTTTTCCATTGCATGTTTTTGTAGATGCTTTTGACATGGCCATTAGAGCTCTACTAATGCAAGAAAAAGTAAAAGGGTGGTTCAGACCTATTTACTATGCTAGTAGGATGATGACCAGTGTAGAGAAAAATTACTCTATAACTGAGAGAGAAGCATTAGGGATGGTCTATGCTCTTAACAAGTTAAGTCATTACTTGTTGGAGTAATAAAGTCTTGTTCCATATGGGATCATCAGGCACTTTTGTACCTGATTAAGAAGTTTGACTTGGAGATTAGTGAAATGGATGCTTCTATTATAGGAATTTGATTCTGCTATTATTCACACACCAGGTAAGGATCATGCTATTAAATTATTCAAGAAGGTTTGAAATAGGTGAAGCTACAAATGGGAGTGGATGATCAGTTACCTGATGTAGATTTGTTCCAAGTTAGGCATGTTTCTATAGATTCTTGGTATGATCAAATGCTTACTTTTTTGGTTGATAACACAATGCCAAATACTTTTACTATAGTTTAGAAGAGAAAGTTTGCTTTGAAGAGTAAGCCATTTTTAGTGATTGCATTGCTAGAGCAATGTACAAGAAAGGGATTGATCAGATCATTAGGAGATGTGTCCTAGATTATGAGCAAATTGCTATTCTTCAGGAGGCACATGGGGGAGTGGCATGTGGGCATTTTTTGGGGACATTATATGTAAGAAGATAATGTAAGTAGGCTTATGGTGTGGACTACAGTGCTAAAGGATTCACATCAGCATGCTAGACGTTGTTTGGTGTGTCAACAGTTGGGTCAACCTAATTCTATTGATAGGATGCCTGATCATCCGATTCTGCCTTTGGATCCATTTCAGAAGTGGGGAATTGCTTTTTTGGGACCTATTAAACCAAGGGGAAAGTTGATAGGGAACATGTATATTCTTGTAGCAAACAACAAATTATTGTACTAAGTGGGTTAAAGTTATTGGCATTGAGATAACAAGGCCAGGAGTGTAGCAAAATTGTATAGCAATATCATAACTAGGTTTGGGTGTCATGTGGAGTTGGTAAGTGACCAGGGACCTCATTTTTTGAATGATGTGGTTTTTAAGTTGACCACTAGTATACATCTACACCTTATCATCCTCATGCTAATGGCCAAGTAGAAAGCTCTAATAAGATTCTGTGAATATTTTGAAGAAAATAGTTTTAGAAAATAGGAGTGACTGGGATAGAAAATTGGATTCTACTTTGTGGTCATTTAGGAAAGCATTTAAAGTGTCCACTAGCATGACATCATTCAAGTTAGTGTATGGATTGGGAGGCGGTAGTAGTCGCTATGGAATATGTGGTACCAAGCCTCAGAATTGCAATTCAGCTAAACTTACACCTGGAGAGCCAATCACAAGAGCAAGCAGCAACAATTATTACAATTGGAGGAGGATAGGATTGTGAGTACCTACATTTCAGAAATAGTCCAAAAGAGGAGGCATGCTTGGGTTAATAGAAATATCAAGTTGACAATTTTTCAGGTTGGGGATTGGGTGATGCTTTATAACTCTAACTTGGGTACTCATCCTAGAAAATTGAAGCTTAGGTATATTGGCCCTTATAAGATTTTGGAAGATTTGGATCAAGGGACATTTTGATTAGAAGACATGTTTGGAACTCAAGTGGATAAACCGACTAATGGGTTTAAGTTAAAAAAATTATTAGTAATCCACGTAGAGTCAAAGTTTCAAGAAATATGGATGTTATGATTATTCAAGTAGTAGGTGGTACATGTGTTGATGAAAAACGCATGCCAAGTGGGAGATTTTATTCCAAAAAAACGCAGTTCAAATGTGGGAGATCTTATCAAACTTTTAAGAGATTTCCGTGTGAAGAGACAGCCAGTCGACTTTCAAGGACAGCTGATTATGGTGGCAAACATGAAGTGGTCTTGTGATTTGGAAAAGCTTAATGCTTTGTGCAACAACAACTGGCGAGCATGGAGCAGGTAAGGGGAAGATCATTTGTTATGCCAAAGGAGCAGATTGATATGATGCCACCAAGATGATCTCCTTGACAAGTGACCTCCTTGACAAGTGACACCATTGTTATACAAGGAGCTAGATGATAGCCTACTCATACAAGAGGCTGTAGGAGCAGAAGGTGAGCCACGTATGAGCAATCAAACTGATCTTTCGGATTCTTTAGCTGCATTAATAAATCCTTTTATTGATTTCAAAGTGCACCTAAATTTAAATGTTAAGGAGAATGAAGCATGGTTGAGGAAAACAAGTTTATGGGATTTTGCTAACTTTACATGGGATAGTTGCAGATGAAATTTCTATGCCAAAGTGTAGTTGGAGGTCTTGAGGAAAACAAAGGGAAATCTATTGCAATGTCATTGATATAAGGTTTACTCCACAGTTTATAAAGGAGGTGTTTAAGTTGTATGTTTCAAAGAATGTGACCAAGTTCTCAGATGCTATTATAAAGAAAGAATTTGGTGCTCCAAGGGGTACTAGAGGTTACTATATGCTGAGGAATGCTGAGGAGTCCCGTAAGTCACAGATGAAATGGTATTTGGAGAGGGTGTTTGAGCTTATGAAGTTTGATTATATGAGCAAAGAGACTCCTTTGCACTATGCTGAGAAAGGTGGATTAGTTAGCTGGGCTACTATCATTTTTACTCATATTATGCAAGAATTTGAGGTGAATGATAGGAGAAAATCCCAAACTAAATCTAAATTAGAAGCATTTTTGGTTGCATTATTTGCAAAAAGGCAGCATATGCTGAATGTCAGGCAAGTTGGAGTGGATTCACTAGCTCAATCTATTCAGGAGGATAGGAAGAAGCAGTTGATTCCGATTGGTGGCAAAGATAAGAAGCAGTTGATTCCAAGCGCATCATGTGGATGCCTACTTGATGCCTCTAGACATAAGACATGGTGGAGACTACATTTTGGACAAGCTATCAACTCTTCCATTGAGCACCCCCTACTCCTACCTCGCGTGTGAATTTATTTGTACCTATTCAATCTACTACCGCTAAATCTGGCTAGCTCTGAGGATAGACCTGAATTAGGGAGGGGGTTATGTTAACCACTTTGGTGGTTAACATTACTTTTCAAGCGTGGCTATGCTCATTGTAACTCATCTTTTGTAACTACGCAAAGCACTTAATGTAAAAAGAGACATGGGATGACTGAGCTTACGACTTGTGTAATGCCAGCCATAGGAAGAAAGAGTTGTACATAGAGCTAGGAAGACTAGTTTTGGGCCCCAAATTGTAAACTATGAGCTCTTGTATATAAGACATTTCATGAAATATGAAAAGGGAAAATCCCATTAGTCTCATTGGAGTTTTGCCTCTCTCTCTCTCTCTCTCTCTCTCATGAGCTTTTTGATGTATGCTTGCTTGTGGTTTGCTTGCATGCTTGATTTTTGTTGTGTGTGTGCTTGTAGGGATGGTGATGATATAGCTTCTCCTCTCCTCTCCCCTCTCTTTGCTCTCTACCAAGATCCTTATTGCATGCATGTGGCATGTAGTGACGGTTGAGCTTTCTATAGCTTCCTCCTTCTTGCTCTCTACCTAGCTCTTGAATCTCTATTTGGGTGACATAAGTAAAGGTGGAGTGAGCCTTCCCTAGCAGCTTCACATCGAGGAGTTAACCCCCATTAGGGTTGGCTAAGTGCACATCTCTGAAATTGGCCCTTGCATGTTGTTTCTCTTCTTCTCTCCCTCTCTCTTCTTCTCTCCCTCTCTCTTGTGTGCAAGGTAGTATGTTAGGATTAACAACCTTGTACTTGCATAACGAAACTAGAACAGCCATGCTAATTTGACAAAATCAGATAAACTTATCATAGTGATGAATATACCTACAACATAAACCACTTCTTCATCAAGAACACACCAATATTGAATAACTTTAGACAAAACATCACTCTTGCATTACAAAGAAATAAGTAAATCAAGAAAGATCTGATATGTAGACACAAATACATCATGAACACAATACAACCCAAGTTTTCAGAATAGAAAACTCTTGAACTTGAAATTGAAAGACTACATCTTCTTGCATTAATAAGAAAGACAAACTGAAACAGAACATAAGAAAAAATGTAAGTGCTCTAAACATCAGGCGTCACTTGGTTATATATCCTAATCTACCTTCTAACTACCCTTTCCTATGACATTTATCAGATATGATCTAGTTTCAAAACTATCAAGGATTTCCCATGAACTTACACATCGAATCAGATATTCCACCTAATCTATTAATGTAGCTTATTCTAGATTAAGGTTCAACACCTGGCACAACCCGATGGTTGCATTCAAAGAATCTTGACCTGGACCCACTTATTTCCCTTGATCATTCTTATAAAGATCGATAGACCCTCACAGTTTGTCTACCAAATCCATAAAAAGATTTAAAGCTTCCAAAATTTAAATAGCGAACAATGTCTTCCCCTTGCAACGGGTTGAGGTGCCAGATGGGAGTGGTTGTGGTGGTGGGTGCTTGGATGAGAGGGATTGGGGGGTGGAGATTAATGTGGGGGAGATGAGGGTGGTGGGGGTGGAGGCGGTTGTGCCCCTTGGTTATCGTCTCCTCCATCATGGTCATCGTTGGTCGCTATCGTGAGCTTTGTCTTTGGAGTCTTTTGGGCCATGCAATTTGAAAAATGCCTTTGCCTCCGCAGTTTCCTTAGGTGTAAAGTCCATTGGGAAGGCCACGTGCAAGTTATCGAACTAGATGATGCACGTGGCTTCCATTACTTCCATCTATACATGAAAACTTTGGTAGAGGATAAGAAGCCCTATTACAGAGTATGGAGGGAGTTCGTCACATAGTGGAGGGAGTGGTATGTAGCATCAACTATGTGCCAAACCCTATGGTGGATATGGTGAAGAGCGTTAACTATCCTTTGCGAGGAGTAGGGGTATGGACATAAGCCATCAAGGATTGAGAGGTCAATGAGATCAGCTGGTTCTGTTGGTGGATATGGTGAAGAGCGTTAACTATCCTTTGCGAGGAGTAGGGGTATGGACATAAGCCATCAGGGATTGAGAGGTCAATGAGATCAACTGGTTCTGTTGGTTGGCCAAAGCAGAGTAGGTGACACCAGTTGGTTGGCCAAAGCAAAGTAGGTGACACCAGTTGTTTGACAGAGGTAGGAGGGTGATGCTGGCGAGGGGAGCTAGGGACCAAGAACTCCATTAGCATGACGGCTTCCGTACCATAAGTCAAACTAAAGGGGGTGGCATTGGTAGCTACCTTGTAGGATGTTCTAGATGCCTAGAGTGCTGCCAAAAACTCTTGTTCCCAATCATTACGGTTGGCTCCATAGTTTTAGTTAGAATGGCTCACAAAACCTTGTTTGTGCTTTCATCATGGGCATTCACTTGGAGTAATAGGGGGAGGACTTTCTATAGGTGTGACAAGGAACTCTTGTAAGAGGCATTGGATTACCTCGTTTAATGAAATATGTTCCATTGTCATTGACGAGCTCTAGGGGGCAACGAAAGCGTGTGATGAGATGACTGATTCATAAAGAAATTTTGTAGAAGCATCAGCATTATGGGTAGGTCGAGCTTCAACCCACTTAGTGCAATAGTATGTATAGCAACGATTATATATCTAGCTTGAGTGTATTTGGCTGCTAGACTGATGGGCCTAATGAAATCAATGCCCCAGTTTTCCAAATGGTTGCAAGGACACCCATAAGTCAAACTAAAGGGGGTGGCATTGGTAGCTACCTTGTAGGATGTTCTATAGGCCTAGAGTGCTGCCAGAAACTCTTGTTCCCAATCATTACGGTTGGCTCCATAGTTTTAGTTAGAATGGCTCACAAAACCTTCTTTGTGCTTTCATCATGGGCATTCGATTGGAGTAATAGGGGGAGGACTTTCTATAGGTGTGACAAGGAACTCTTGTAAGAGGAATTGGATTACCTCGTTAATGAAATATGTTCCATTGTCATTGACGAGCTCTAGGGGGCAACCAAAGCATGTGATGAGATGACTGATTCATAAAGAAATTTTGTAGTCGATCGCGCATCAGCTTTATGGGTAGGTTGACCCACTTAGTGCAATAGTCCGTATAGCAATGATTATATATGTGGCTTGAGTGTATTTGGCTGCTAGACTGATGGGCCTAATGAAATCAATGCCCCAATTTTCCAAATGGTTGCAAGGACACTACTGGGTTCAAGGGCATGTTCTCTTTAAAGCGGTGAATCGCCGTTGCATGTTGGCATTCATCGCACCACTTAACATATTTTGCTACATCTGCCATTAAGGTGGGCCACAATAACCCAGCTATGAGGACTTTGCGTGCAGTGATATCTGCTGCAAAGTGCCCCCCACAGGCAGAGTGATCCTGTTCTAGAAGGAAGACATATTCGTCTTCGCGGACACATCTAAGAATCTTGTCTTTCCCTTGCCTATAGAGTTGACCTCTGCAATGAGTTGGTAGAGGGCTACCTATTTAATTAGGTGCCGTGCCCGGTCCTTGTTTAAAAGGGGGTCCACTGGTAAGCCATTGGCTAGAAAGTGTGCTACCTCCTCACCCCACTCATGAATTAAGCATAGTTGGAATAGAGCGGCATCTGGTAAATCATCGTTCACTCCCACTGGCGGCTCGTCGTTAGGGATCCTTGACATGTCTGCCAAGACATGCTGTGAGCCTTTCCTCACTTTAATAGCAAAGTCAAACTCAAGCAAGATAAGCAGCCACCTAGTGATCCTTCCTATTATACAGGGCTTGTTGTGACCAGATATAGAAGAGCTTGATGGTCTACGAAGAAAATGAATTTGGTCGCAGAAGATAATGGAGAATCTTCTTAACGGTGTAGACCATGGCCAACCCTTCTTTTTTGGTCAACCCTTCTTGTTAAGTTGGCAGTTGGAAAAGTTGATGGGGAAATCCATCTTGTGTTCACTTGTTGATTGGGCTAGCACACATCCAACAGCAAAAGCAGAGGCACCAAGGTGGACATGAAAGATAATGTCCCAGATGGGGGACGTGAGAATAGGAGCACTAGGCCAAGGCTTTCTTGAGGGTCCTATAGGCTTGTTAGCATTCCTCTATCCACTCAAAAACAATCAATAGTCCATAAAGAGATTGAGCTATATCTGCATACATAAAACTAAATCGCCACCGATAGTAGTAGCCAACATGTCTCATGAAGCGTTGGACTCCCTTAAAGTTGGTGGGTGGGAGTAGCTCAAGGTTGAGTCACACTTTGCTATCATCCATGGAGATTCCCTGTTTGGAGACAATGTGTCCCAAGATTACTCCATGCCTAACCCAAAATTGACATTTGAGTGGGTTCAATGATATGGGATACAGCCTGCATCTTTCTGACACCTTACGCAAATAGTCAAGGTGGGCTTTCCATGAGGAGTTGACACAAAGGTCATCCATAAAGACCTCAAGGAATTTCCAAAGATATTTCTTATAGACCATGCACATTAGATTATGGAAGATGTCGGGGACATCAGTGAGCCGGAAGGGCATGACACGGTATGCGTAAGTTCCCCATTTAGTTCCGGTATGCGTAAGTTCCCCATTTAGTTCCCCATTCAGTGGGCAAAGGCTGTTTTGTGATGATCCTTAGGGTCGATCAACACCAAGTTGTGACTAGAGAATCCATCAAGGAAGTTGTAGGCTTCCTTTCCTGACACTCATTCTAGCACATGTTTTAGTGAAGGGTAGGGGTAATGATCCCTTATGGTGGTAGCATTGACCTTTCTAAGGTCTACGCACTCTTACCTTTCTGCTCTTTTTGGGCACTATCACAATGGGGATACCCATTCCGTATACTCTATTTCATAGATTAAGCTGACATCAATGAGTCTGTCGATCTCTTCTCATACCATCTTGCAATATTTAGGGTTCATAGAATAAGCCCTTTGTTTGACTGGCCTTGCTCCATCAACCATCAGAATGGTGTGCTTGACTACTTCGAGAGGTATACCTTTTATATCTATGTACTTCTAGGCAAAGAAATATTGGAATTCTGGAAGCAGAGCGATGAGCTCGGTCTCTTTCTCTATAGAGAGGTCTTCTCCAATGTATACTGGCTTCGGGTCTTCACCTAAGCCTACCAGGTTGATTTGTTTTACCTTGGTTGGACCATCATATGTGGTCCCAAGTTTTTTATTATGGGACCTTTGGGCCAAGTCATATTGCATGAATTTGTCAACCATCTTTGTCAACCATCTAAAAGGTCTTGAAGTGTTTGGGAACCTATTTGGTCTCTTCAGCCCTAGAGCTTTCTTCTTCTACTAGCCTTTTGGCTTCTTTTTCTACCAGCACTAAATTCTTATTGCATACTCTGCGAGTAGAGTGGCAAAGCTTTTCCAGTTCTGGTCTAGGATCAATAGATTTCATTGGCTTTGGAAGGTCATGTGGACTAGAAGGGAGCTATTGGCGAACTCCTTTTTCCATATTTGGTTGAAGTGGTTATGTGCTTCAATTGCTTCAACATACTTTAGCCAATAGGTGTCTGAATTGTCACACGGAAGACATATTATACTAGCCCAGGGAATCCATAAGGCTTGCGAGTCCTATAGGAGTGTGTTTCCCTTGATGGTTCCTCTTTAATAGCATGTTCAAGTTCTTGGATGGCAACGTTAAGCAGCTATGCTGAGCTAAGCATGTATAGAGATATGATCTCTTGCCCCTCTACCATAGCAAACCTTGTTCTGGTGCATCTAGGGAAGAGGTGCACATTCCTCACTATCCTTTTCACAATCTAGTGCCTTGTGGCACATTTGACACAAATGGACTACAGTGGATCTAGTTGTTACTATAATGAAACCTGTGTGCGAAGGGTACCTTCCACATGCGTAGGTTGTTCTTTACTGTTTGATCTTTCCTTCGAATGTAAATGTGGTCGGTATCCCAATTGTGGATCATTTTGGATTCCCTCATGAATGGGTAGAGCCTCTCACTCGGGGCCTCACCCACCACGGATATCCGGACAAGAGATTAATCCCTCGGTTCTTCTAAAACCGAACCTGAAAAAACTTCCCTCGCCCAAAAAGCACGTGCGATTCCTCCAGGATATTTTTATTCTAACGTAGTCAAGGTCATCACTAACCAAACTGATCCGACCGAACCCGTAAGTCACATGGTCAGATCAAGGAAAAGACTTGCACTTGGATCATAGAGACCAACGCTTTTTTCCTCATCGAGAGGCACAGCCGTTAATTCTTTTCCATAGAACAAGGATTCTCCAAGATTTACCATAACAAGGATTCTCCAAGATTTACTTCATCTATCGTACCATAACATAATTGAGTCTCATTTTAGGGATCCATCGGCGGTCCAGTAGCCTAACCCCATCCAGTCCCATGGGTTAGCCACCATTTAAATCGAACCGAGGCTGGTCAAGACCTCGGTCGACCTTGCTACGCGAGACGTCCTACGTTGACTCTCCATCAACTGTTGCAACTTTACCACTTAAGTCTTCACGACCTCATTCACAAGACGGTCAAAATGCTTCCCCAGCATTCTTGACATAAAACAGTCATTTAAAAACAAGTCATAAATACAGTTTCTATAACGAACTCTCGTCTTTCCACCTTGTTCCACATCAATCCACATTACTTAATCCAAGTCCAATCATATGTATTCCCATCGTCCTTCATCCAATCACATCATTTTCCATCTCATCACATCTTTCCACATTTATACTCATCCCCTCGCATCTACCCATATCCACATCTCATCATATCACATATTCATTCACATCTCATCATATCACATATTCATTCACATCTCATCCATTCATATCTGCCCCGATCCACATCACATCACATCACATCCATTTCACATCTCATCTCATTCATTCACATCTATCCCGATTCACATCCCATCACATCTCATCCATTCACATCACATCTCATTCATTCATATCTATCCTGATTTCACATCACATCCATTCACATCACATATCATCCATTCACATATATCCCAATTTACATTATATCACATCACATCCATTTCACATCACCTCATTCATTCACATCTATCCCGATTCACATCACATCCATTCACATCACATATCATCCATTCATATCTATCCCAATTTACATCACATCCATTTCACATCACATCTCATTCATTCACATCTATCCCGATTCACATCACATCACATCCATTTCACATCACATCTCATTCATTCACATCTATCCCGATTCACATCACATCACATCCATTCACATCACATCACATCACATCCATTCACATCTATCCCAATTTACATTATATCACATCACATCCATTTCACATCACATCTCACCCATTCACACTTATCCCGACTCACATCACATCACATCCATTCACATTCATCACATTCAGTGTGTCCCCATTCCATCACATACATTCTATCCACATTACATCACGTCCACATCTATCCACATCATATCTCATTCATTCCATCCAGTTTACATCACATCCACATCATATCTCATTCATACACATCATATCTCGTTCATTCCATCCAGTTTACATCACATCCACATCATATCTCATTCATACACATCATATCTCATTCATACACATCCCATCTTATTCATCCACATCCCATCTTATTCATCCACATCCATCCAATCATTCATTTTATCATTTAAATATTTCTCATAAAATAAATTTATCTAAAATAAAATATCCATTGTAGTGCCACATCCATCCAATCATTCATTTTATCATTTAAATATTTCTCATAAAATAAATTTATCTAAAATAAAATATCCATTGTAGTGATAGAATCCATTTAGGATTTTGGTTATGTTTTGTCCCGAGTACCAGGGAAAAGATTTCCCTGGCCCCCTAGCCCCGGTGCTTCATGCAAACTGCAAGATAGTCACACCACTTACACACCCAATATGAAATTTCTTGTTTCACATATTCAACTAACTTTAAAACAATCAGCACCCTCTAGGATCCTTTCCAGGTCACCTAGCGCTTCACTCATAGGCTGCTTCCTCGGTCCCTCACCATACCGGAAGCTCACCATTTAAATCAAACCGAGGCTGATCAAGACCTCGGCCAACCTTGCTACGCAAGACATCCTCCGTTGACTCTCCGTTAGCTATTGCAACTTTATCACTTAGGTCCCCACGACCTCATTCACTCACAAGACGGTCAAAATGCTTCCCTAGCATTCTTGACATAAAACAGTCATTTAAAAATAGGTCATAAATACAGTTTCTATAACGAACTCTCGTCTTTCCACATTGTTCCACATCAATCCACATTACTTAATCCAAGTCCAATCATATTTATTCCCATCGTCCTTTATCCATTCTCATCCAATCACATCATTTTCCATCTCATCACATCTTTCCACATTTATACTCCACATCTTATCCACTCGCATCTACCCATTTCCACATCACATATTCATTCACATCTCATCCATTCATATCTACCTCGATCCACATCACATCCATTTCACCTCTCATCTCATTCCTTCACATCTATCATCCCGATTCACATCCCATCACATCTCATCCGTTCACATCCATTCACATCACATCTCATTCATTCACATCTATCCCGATTTACATCACATCCATTCACATCTATCCCAATTTACATTATATCACATCACATCTCATTCATTCACATCTATCCCGATTCACCACATCCATTCACATCACATATCATCCATTCATATCTATCCTAGTTTACATCATATCACATCACATCCATTTCACATCACATCTCATTCATTCACATCACATCTATCCCGATTCACATCACATCACATCCATTCACATCACATATCATCCATTCACACCTATCCCAATTTAGATCATATCACATCACATCACATCTCACCCATTCACACTTATCCCAACTCACATCACATCACATCCATTCACATTCATCACATTCATTCCATCCACTTTACATCACATCCACATCATATCCATTCATACACATCCCGTCTCATTCATCCACATCCATCCAATCATTCACATCATGTTCGACTATCCACATCTATCCATACATTCACATCTATCACTTCACATCCACATATATTCACATCAGATCATATCTCATCCACATCCACATCTCTTTACATTACATCACATCTCATCCACATCCACATCACTTTCAGATCCACATCTCTTTTCAACACATCACATCTCATCCACATCCACATCTTTTTCACATCTACATCCCTTTACATTACATTCATTCACATACACATCCACATCCATTTACATCACATTCTTTCACATACACATCCACATCCATTTACATCACATTCTTTTCACATTCATTTTCATCACACCACATCCTATCACATCTCATTCACATCTTATCACATCCTATCGCATCCCATTTACATCCTATCACATCTTATCACATCCATTTACATCCTATCACATCCATTCACATCATTATCACATCCCATTCACCTCCTATCACATCCATTTACATCCTATCACATCCCATTCACATCTTATCACATCTATTCACATCCCATTCACATCTTATCGCATCTCATTTACATCTTATCACATCCCATTTATATCTTTTCACATCCATTCACATCTTATTGCATCCCATTCACATCTTATTCCCATTTAGTAGCTTTTTCTACTTCGATACCGATAATGGGACTTTTTTTAAATTTCTGCCAATTGTTTGGCTTAGATAAAGGTTCTTTTTCTCGACGACTATTTTCATATTCTTTCTCAATTTCTCAAATGAATTATATTCAAGATTCCTCTTTTGAATAAAGGAATTCATGGGAATTACAAAAACCAATTCTACCCATATTTCCACTTTTGATAAATATTCATAAATTGAATTATACTAAAAATTTCTCTTTTTTTCATTTAATTTCTTGAATTTCAAATATCATGGGAATTCCTCTTTTTACATTTAATTGCTTGAATTCTAAATGTCATAGCGATTCCTCTTTTATCATCAAATAAATTTATCCAAAATTCCTCTCTTCTTTAATAAAAATATCCATTAATTCAATATGCCAAGAATTTCACTCTTACTATTTAAATGATTGGATTCCAAATATCATGGGGATTCCTCTTTTATCATTTAAATATTTCTCATAAAATAAATTTATCTAAAATAAAATATCCATTGTAGTTATAGAATCTATTTAGGAATTTGGTTATGTTTTGTCTCAGGTACTAGGGAAAAGAGTTCCGTGGCCCCCTAGCCGGCGCTTCATGCAAACTTCAAGATAGTTACACCACTTACACACCCAATATGAAATTGCCTGTTTCACATATTCAGCTAACTTTAAAATAATCTTAATGAGATCATAGTATCACTGATCATAATCCTCCAAAATATCCGGTTGAAGTCTAGTTTCCAATCATTCTTTCATCAGTGTACCTATGGCATCATTGGCAACCAGAACGTTCGCCACCTATCCACTTAGGGGCCTTTTCAATAGTTCCCAGCTCATAGTACCCGAAAATATATTCACTTATAAAAATCCAAATGGACTCTCCGTTAAAGATAAGCAAGATCAACCAATAGATCCATATAAAAAGAGCCATGGACTCATCCGTTGAGGACCAGCAAGGTCAATCAACCAGATCTATGCCCGGTTTCAGAAAACAACTCTAACTCCTTGTTCCATTTTCTTCCTCGACGCATGTATGGGTATCTTCGGGCGACCCAGAGCCCAAGCACCGTATGGTCAGCACCCTCTAGGATCCTTCGCAGGTCACCTAGCACTTCACTCATAGGCCGCTTCCTTGGTCCCTCATCTACCATACCGGAAGCTCACCATTTAAATCAAACCGAGGGTGGTTAAGACCTCGGCCGACCTTGCTACGTAAGACGTCCTCCGTTGACTCTCCATCAGCTGTTGTAACTTTATCACTTAGGTCTCCACAACCTTATTATCGAGAGAGATGGTCAAAATGCTTCCCCAGCATTCTTGACATAAAACAGTCATTTAAAAACAGGTCATAAATACAATTTCTATAACGAACTCTTGTCTTTCCACATTGTTCCACATCAATCCACATTACTTAATCCAAGTCCAATCATATGTATTCCCATCGTCCTTCATCCATTCTCATCCAATCACATCATTTTTCATCTCATCACATCTTTCCACATTTATACTCATCACATCTCATCCACTCGCATCTACCCATTTCCACATCTCATCACATCACATATTCATTCACATCTCATCCATTCATATCTACCCTGATCCACATCACATCCATTTCACCTCTCATCTCATTCCTTCACATCTATCATCCCGATTCACATCCCATCATATCTCATCCATTCTCATCACATCTCATTCATTCACATCTATCCCGATTCACATCACATCTATCCCAATTTACATTATATCACATCACATCTCGTTCATTCACATCTATCCTGATTCACATCACATATCATCCATTCATATCTATCCCAATTTACATCATATCATATCACATCCATTTCACATCACATCTCACCCATTCACACTTATCCGTAGTACTCGAAAATATATTCACTTATAAAAATCCAGATTGACTCTCCATTGAAGATTAGCAAGATCAACCAACAGATCCATATAAAAAGAGCCATGGACTCATCCGTTGAGAGGACCAGCAAGGTCAATCCTCCCTGAGGGGTGCACTTGGTCGGATGTGTAAGGTACTGCGTGAGTTCAAAATAAGGGGTATTTTTAGTCCATTGCCTTACAATTTTCCACAAACAGTAGGGGTAAATCTATGTAGTATATGTAGATTTACATTATGGGTATTTTTATTCAAAAAATTTCAGAAACCCAGTACATTACAGTGGTCTTGTAACGCCTAGCTTCTGTCGGTTCTTGTTTACATGTCCTTCTCACTACTATGAGTGTAGGTTTGTGGGCTTTATATAATTGGTTCACATGATGGGCTATCCTACTTATGCTTGAGGCTCAGTGTCTCTGCAAAAAAGTTTTCAAGGAGGCTGAAGGGCGTGTTTGCCATGGGGATCTAAAACTAACAAAGAATCTTGGCATTTGGCATTTGTAGACACACTTCATCTCTAACTATGTGTGCATGTGCGTGTGTACGCGCGTGTGTTTTTTACACCAATCGTGAGATCTCTGCAAGCAATGAAAATTACAATATCGGCTTGAAGTAGTGCACAAGGCATTAAAAATCCTTATAGATAAAGATCTCCTTTAAAGTCACAAAGAGAAATGCAATGACAAGCCTCACCCAATCTGCTCTACTGGGAAGATTATTGTGCACTAAAGATCTGCTTTTTAAAGTCACAAAAAAAATGCCATGACAAGCATCACCCAATCTGCTATTAGGAAGATTATTATGAAAAAAAAATTCATTAGTGCTTTGGCTGGGTTCAGACGGAGCAGCGGTAGTGGAGAGCAGGTGCGTGCGTCTGTTGTGGCGTGTAGGGATTGGCCAAAGCAAAAGGGTTTTTTCTCCAGACCCACAGAGAGTTGGGCGAGCCCCCCCCCCCTTCGGAACAAAAATCTACCGGGTTACTTTTCAGTGCCAAATGCAGAGAGCGCACGTCAAGCTCAAATCTGGCGGCATGCGCAGCGCCTCGCCAAACCGCTCGGCTATTGATTATTGGCTGACAATTGTTATTGCCGTTTTAAATTTTTGAAGTACCGCCATCCTATGTGACAAGACGGGCGGCAGCAGACCGCAGAGCGTGAGTGTGTCGCCGGGCTCGTCTAAACCCGGCCTTTCTGTGAGGTATTGTCATTTCAGTGTGCATGGTACAAAAGATCTTAATGGTTGTGCTTTGGTTCAGATTTGGTGCCAAGAATGTGGAACCTTCAGGATTCCTTGGAAAGCAATCACCTTACTCATGTCTCTCTAATTTCATGCGAACACATGTGTTAGAAAGTCAAGCTCACCAAAGAAGATATCTGGCTCATCGAGGCTTGAAGCTGGAAGCAGCAACTAGCTTCAAACAGTAGAAGAAAGTGGTGGAGATGATATGGCTGCAATTTTAGCGGCGGTTGAGGACATGAATGCTTTCAATAACACTCATGAAGGCAAGTTCGTCTCTTTTGAACAATAAACCTTCAATAGCACATTCTATGATGCTTGAAACTTTTTATAGTTGTTGAACTACATTTTATTTGAGTGTTATGCTACTTTCTAACAAGGTTTTTTGAATGCATGTCAAAGTTCATTGCTAGTTGATTGTGAAGACTAACATGTATGTGTTTTGGTTTAAAATACCACAGGATCTTATTTTGAGCTGATTGAGGCAACTTTACATGATTATAAGGATAAAGGTAGGGTAAGAGTTGTATGCAAGTATGATCAAAAATGGTTGCACTTGTGCCCCCACGAAGACCATATTCACAAACTCTTCTTACCGAGCACATCAAGTCAAAGTCTCATATTATGGCTATGAACAAAGCATCACCGAGCGAATCATCTTTTGGATTAGCAAGGACACGTGGGCGGCCAAAGAAGCTTTTTGATGCAGACCCAGGACAAAAATCATTGGCTGCTTTTCTCAAGACAGTTGGAAGTGGCACACAATCCCATTCAAAAACACTTTCTACTAATAAAGGTAACTCGTACATGCCTTCTTCATGCAAATCAAATCTTTTGTGTTGGGGGTTATGGCAAAGTACTGTGGCTTGTAAAGGGATCGAGATCAACATAAAACCTATGCTACATGATTTAAAAATAGGAAGTGAGTGGTATCCAGAGTCATATACAAAAGCTACCCTCTATGATAGATGCAATGAATTTAAAGTAGATGGGTGCTATAGACACAAAGATTGCTTTCGTATTTCAAACTGTGGCAAGCCATTTGAGTGTTTTACATGTGAAAGTTGCAAACAAATTCTCACTTGTGATGATTTTTGCATGAGGGTTCAACGAGAGAGTGCTGCAAAAGAGAAGAGAGGGGCCAGGCAAATAGGTGGTGGAAGAAGATTAGATTATCTCAGCGGTGGAGAGCTAAAGAATGTTGCATTGGAGTCAAAGAAAAACTTGAAAGAAGCCAAACAAAAGTTGTGGTGGTTGAAAGCAAGGCTTGTTGTGCTTTCTGTGCAGATCAGGTCTCTAAAAGCAACAAATTTTGAAGTGCGTCAATCGGAAGGATGTACGACGCTTTTGCAATAACATAATTGAGGCCCATATGCGAGGTAAATTTGGAGGTAAACCTGCCTTGTGGGACTTTTTTCAAGATGTAGCAAAGAATGCTCTAAAAGCTAAGCAAGCACAAAGGTTCTTTGAGTCCACAAAGACAATTTTTGAGGTCGTCAAACTATGGGGTGGGCCACGCTTACATGACTTTCTAAGTAGTACTAACCTTGGAGGGCCATCCATGTCCACTACAAAAAGACAAGGTAAAAAGGCAACCCAATTCATTTTTGGAGAGCACGAATACATATTCAATGCCGTGGGCAAGATATATATGGATGCAAAAAGAAAACATGGAATAACATCGTTGGTTCCAGTCATCATTGTTGAGGATGAGACAACCATAAAATGTCGCATATGGAATTTTTCTTTCTTTTTGTCACCTAGATAAAACATGCAAAACAAAAAGTGGGTTTGCTTTTATGTAGATGGAATGCCAAGGACGATACTCTGATTGGATTCTACGGGGAAAAAGGAGAGCATCATCAATGTTCTTCAAATGACACAATCATTGTGGGAGAGGGATCACAAGGCTATGACAAGATAGTGGATGCTTTTCAGAACCATGTGGTGGGGAGCTATGCCAGGCTTCTCATAGTAAACCCTCTTCATGAGAGTCTTCCACAGCTTTAATGGTGCAAGTCACATGTAATCACTTTGATAGTGTTTTTGTTAGGAACCAATGGAATCTTGTGGAGAATCTCTGGAATGCAAAGCTAAAGGATGTGATAAGGCCGATAATTGGACACGCTTCAGATGGAGACAATAGACGTCGCAAGCTCATGCTTGATGATTACCTTGGAAAGAGCCATAACTAGTTCTTTATTGATTGGTATGGGTGGAAGCTAAGAGGGAGAATAGTAGATGGCCATGTGTATGGTCTACACGATCAAGACTTTGTACATGGTGGAAAGAAGCTTGTTAGTCTGCTTGATAGCCCTACTCGACAACTTGCCATAGGAAAGGTTTGGATTACACTCAATCATGCTGCAATGGCCTACCAGGCATTTTCAATCGATCAACACAAACTACACGAGGGGGATATACAGAGAAATGATCGCCAAAATTGGGGGGCAGCTCAAAGGATTGCAAGCAGACAAGTGCAGAACTGTTTAATGAAGCTTCAGAAGAAGGAGAGAAGCATGCAAGGGACTAGGGCATATTTGCAAATTGTGGCTGATTACATTGATATTTTTTTGTCGCCGTACTTAGACTTGAGGGAGCGCATGGCAATGGCAGCCAAGGTTACTTTCTTTTTCAAGCTTTGGAGGTTATGAATTCATTAGCATTCAACATATAGCTTGAAGAAAAATTTCATCAGTAAAGAGGCCTATATGGATATTCAGCTTTCATGCCATTTTGTCGTGCTTCTCATAAGAATGTTTCGAGACTTCTATCCTACTCTCAAGTGTCCATTACATCTCACAGGGTCAGATGCAGCTGAAATTTATTTTAGTAAGATTGGAGGTATGATAGGACAAGAGAGAGCCTTCGACTTTGGAGACCTCTTGCATAGTATCGGTAGTTTGAACAAGATTGCCATGCATGAATGCGGTTTAGATGGGCTGACTTTTTCACAAGCTCATAAGAAACAAGAGCACATCTGGAAGAGTCTGAATAGCCAAGAAGGAATTCTAGAAGCTGATTTAAGTAACTATGAAGTAGTTTCCTCTGATGAAAGAATAGTCGATGCATTGAAAGAGGGCCTACAGCAAGCTCAAAACTTGTGTGTCATTGGGATTGAAACCCAGCAAAGCAGAGAGCTTGAAGTGGTGGTCACAACCTTGGGTGGATACAGATTCTACATGGTCAAAATTAGATGCTGAAATGGGAGAGGCAGATGAACATGACGATTTTCAGTAGCCACTTAGCGATGACCAGCAATTAGAAGAAGGTCCAGATGGAGATGATGAGGTCATTGCATTGAGTGAGATACGACATGAAATTGATGGCATCTTAGATGAGAATCATGAGCTAAATACAGTCCCTAGAAGACCAAAGATCAACCCAACCGTAGAAGTTGATGGAAAGTACATCTTCAAGTCTACATTAGTCAGTCAACTAAATGGGAATTCAACATTGTCAAAGGATTGATTAACAAGAGTAAGACAAGGTGTATATTTTTTCCATAAACCAAAACAAGAATTTTCAAGCGATGCAAATTTCTTTGGGATAGGTAGTGATTGTGCTGTCTATTTTGTGGATGACACACAAGGGCAAGAATGCAACAAGCATCAGAAGCGTAATGGAAAGGCCACAAGCTTGAACCAAATGGATATATCTCATGGCACTTGGTACTTGGGAAGAGTCCAAAAGATGAAGAAAGTGGGAGGCAGGTATGTGGACTATAAACGAGGCTTTGATTTGACAAATCGGCCCCAAGGCATAGAAGTGCAGCTTGGCTAGTATCAAAGGGTTAAAGGATCACGGATGTTTACATATGACCTAACGGACTTAAATATGGTTGCCATAGAGTCGATCATAGCATTGGCAAACTTGATATATAATGTGTCCAACGAAAAATATCAACTCGATGAGACTGACTACAAACTTTTCACAATGATTTTCTTAAATCCTCTGACTAGCAGTTAAACTACAGAATTTTCAGCATCATTTTTGAAGTAAGTAGATCTTTATCTACAACAAGATTTGTATTGTTTGTTGGATAAGCTCAGCATTATTTACGATTTTTCTTCTTGCAGGCTTTGGATCTTCAAGGTAGAACTTGGCAGGAGATTTGGTTATCCTAGTTTGCTTCAGTGTTGAAACTGAAGGCTCTTTTGCTATCTCTACAATATCAGTCGTATGCAAGTGCTAGGTTGCTAACAAACATGTGGTATGGCTGAAGTACAAAAGCAAATCTAACAAGGTTGCAAGTTAATGCACCGTAGCTAAAGCATAAATATTGAAGGTAGAAACTGACCATTTTCTCTAATGTTCACTTGTGCTCCTATTGTAAATGTATGCTCTTGTTGAGTAAGTCGTTGACAAGAGTAAATTATGATATCAAGTAGTTCTGTGAGTAGAATATGGTGGCTGTGAATTGTTGTCTTCTTTTGTCGATGTGAGATGCTGGTATGATGTGCTAGTGTGGAATGGTCCTACAGTGTCATCAAGGGACCAGACCTTGCAAAACCATGTTTGGTTTGGCGATGCTTTGGTCATGTATGCCGAGTGTGATCGCATGATCTCATTGAGAGCTAGTTCATCAGCCTTTGCTGGACTGTTATGCACATGGTTGAGGGCTAAAATCGCCCCAACTCATCAGTTGTTTTCTGGACTGTTATTCACGCAGGAGTGGATATGATCTCGGGCTGATTTGAAGCCCCGTTTGAGCTAAAAAGTTAGTTTTATTTTTAGCCATTTGCAGGTTCTTTCGGGCTGAAAACTCGGCCTCGCATTGTAGCCAGTTGCAGGCTTGCTTGGGACAGCCATTGTGACCAGATTGAATCAGGGAGATAGCATATGGGGGGACATCCTCACGGACTTCACACATGTATAGCAGTTACTCGACGAGGCAGATGCGGTTTGGGTGGACCTTTTTGACACACATGTAGCGAGTCATGAGACCTATCAGCAGGATCACGACGAGATGGAGATGAGGGGACTCACAAGATATCTTGATAGAGCTTGGCGACAGATGTGTGACCGCATTGAGGTCAAAGGAGACTTGTGCACTCTTACGGAGTCGCATAGGGAGTTATCGGGCAGATTTTGAGAATTTGGAGCGGGGTGACATGCATGAGTCCGAGCACGGTATGCCGGATCAGATGTTGCCACTTGAGGACGCGCATCAGATGTCGTTGTTGCTGGATCAGCCAGCACCATTGACATATGAGGATGGGGATGTGGATGACGTAGCTACCAGAGATGACAGTATGTATGCAGGCCGAGGGTCTTTTGATCGACGCAGATTTCGGTCATTTTCGGTATACGAGTGATTGCCCCGAAATGGGCCACTTTGAGGACATCTTGCGCGCAGTGGATGCACTTAGTAGTGGGCTGAAATAGCCCTAGTTCATCAGCCTTTGCTGGACTATTATGCACATGGTTGAGGGCTAAAATCACCCCAACTCATTAGTTGTTTTTTGGACTGTTATGCACGCAGGAGTGGATATGATTTCGGGCTGATTTGGAGCCCCGTTTGAGCTGAAAATTTAGTTTTAATTTTAGCCATTTGCAGGTTCTTTCGGGCTGAAAACTTAGCCTTGCATTGTAGCCAGTTGCAGGCTTGCTTGGGACAACCATTGTGGCCAGATTGAATCAGGGAGATAGCATATGCGAGGACATCCTCACACGGACTTCACACATGATAGCAGTTACTTGATGAGGCAGATGCGGTTTGGGTGGACCTTTTTGACACACATGTAGCGAGTCATGAGACCTACCAGCAGGATCGCGACGAGATGGAGATGAGGGGACTCACGAGATATCTTGATAGAGCTTGAAGACGAATGTGTAACTGCATTGAGTTCACAGAGGAGATTTGCGCATTCTTACGGAGTCGCATAGGGAGTTATCGGGCAGATTTTGAGAGTTTGGAGCGGGGTGACATGCATGAGTCCAAGCACGGTATGCCGGATCAGATGTTGCCACTTGAGGACGCACATCAAATGTCGTTGCTGGATCAGCACCATTGACATATGAGGATGGGGATGTGGATGATGTAGCTACCAGAGATGACATGGACAGAGATTTATGCGAGGAGCATGGTATGGTGGCTGTTATGGATCGGGATCATGGTTCTCACCTTTTGGTAGGGGTTCTCCTAAGTTGCCGAGATCATGGCTAAGTCTAGTGCTGGACACTCTGTGGAGCCTTATGTACACAAGGGTGAGGTAGACTCAGAGTATGGGTCAGACAAGGAGTACGAATCTGAGTTGGAGGATGAGTATGACTCAGAGGATGCGGACATAGACGAGGAGATAGTATGCAATGACTTGAGCAGGTCAGAGGTTACATTTGGCCAGCGTGAGCCTCTGTCGGATGAGTTGTCAGAGAGAGATATGGAGCACAGTGATGCACCCAATTTGGACCAAGGGATGCACGTTGCGGTTGTCGGATCTCAGATTCTTTTGGAGGATTATGTGGACCTTGTCAAGCCCGAGAGGGAGTTAGACACAAATCAGCCCTCTCTATCTTTGCAGCCTAGTATGGACAAAACACTACTAGACACAGGAGGTTTTATGTTCCATCGTGAGGACCAGCCCCACCAGGTCCAGACAGCAGGGAGGAGCACATGACTTACGTAGAGCACCATGAGGAGTCTCGGGACACAGGTTATGGCTATGACGGGCCTTCAGGCATGTTGTATCAGGATGCGGGGATGTGTATGTTTGGACAGCAGTGGCTCTCCATGTATACGGGGATGTTGGGTTAGGGCAGAGTCAGATAGACTCTTGGGCCCGGGTTGATTTGAGGACCGTCTCAAATAAGCCCCGTAGTGGGATGCCATACAGGAGTTTTGCTCACTTGGACACATCACAGGCCATGTATGTTTCTACTGTCGGGGATACAGAGTTTGAGGAGATTTTTGGTCCCTCACCACGAGACACCTTGCCCCATGTCTATGCGCAGCTAGTGATGTACACATATTTGGTTATTTCACTAACACCACAGAAGAGTTTACCCCGCATGTATGCCATGCCTGAGTCTCCGTCATCAGGAGATTTTGATGCAGCAGTGCCTCGACTTTTATACACTTTATGTCGCCAAGGATGTCACTGTGGGTTGACTTCGTATCTTGGATTACGCCCATCTAGAGAGCTATATATTGCCGTAGTCACACATCAGCCAGATGTAGTTTGGGCGTGCACCTTGGGAGATGGAGATAGTCTCCCAAGGTGCACGCAGATGTAGTTTGGGTGTGCACCTTGGGAGATGGAGATAGTCTCGACTCATTGGTTTGCTTATGGGGGATATCAGCGAGGACTCTTCCGCCGCCAGGATTGATTAGGACCACTCATGTCCATCAGCTCTATGCCCAGTGGAGGTGCACAAATTCCCATTGCTTACTTCGAGTTAGTGGTACACCATGCGGACTCTCGTTTGCGAGAGCTTCTTCTGCATATGTTTGCAATTCCGGACCAGCCGGACTACCACGAGTATGGGCTAAGGTGGGGTTTCTCCTCACCCACTAGATGCATGGTTGCGTAGTACTTCGGGCCAGGATGGGGAGGTTCATCAGATATCGAGAGTCAGCCATACCAGCTCTCGTCGAGACAGGCCTTACCTTCACTATATGTGATTCTAGAGGGGTAACACTTTCACAAGATTAGGCGCACATGGTGCACGGATGTGCAACCATTGGAGCCAAGAGATGTACTCTCATTGGTTTTCAAGAGTCAGCCATATCTGCAATCCATTTTGTAAGTGAGCTCAATGTTTGTACTCACTTAGGTCTACTGGATGAGGCTCAAATGCTTGTTCATAGCATTAGGGGGAAAATCTCCTACAAAGACTACGGTTGATCTTTTCTAGCGTGTAAGCCATTTTGATGAAGCTATGAGAGTACTACCATTTTGATGAAGCTATGAGAGTACTAATGATAAACGCCATCATCTGATTCTAGAGTTTGATATAATCTTCTTGGTCCGTGTCAAAAATGGGGAAGTTTGGAGTTTAGAATATTTGGCTTTAAGTGGGCAGTAGAAATAGGCAAATATAATGCTACAGGATTTGTCTCCATAAGTAACATATATGCAGATGCTTGCATACTCAAAGGACAAAGTATTGAAATGCATGAGTTAGGAATTGTGTCCATAAGCAGGTAGTGGACTTATACATGTGGAAAAGTTCATGGATTTGTTGTTGAGAACATCGAGCATACATTAAAGCAGACAAATTTTCTGTCAACTTAAGAACTCCACTTGAAAATTAGAACTGGTGGTTAGAGGTAGGCAGAACCAAGCACCCAGATTAATGCTGGTGGATACATTTCTAAACATAGTTGGAAACATTGATGTAGTCTAACCTATTACAAATTCAAAGATAATAGCTTTAACTTGTACATATGACGGTATGTCCAAAATTTCCCTTAGCATCAGAAAGAACATATGGGTATGCCAAGATTGACGATTTTTAGTGCTCACACAGGTGCAAATTAGCTGTAATCTTTTTAGAAGTTGAAAATGCATGATTATTAGCAAAGAAGGGTAAAAGAAGCGTCAACTTTTGGTCCTTCTTGTGTTGTTGATGGCAATTGCATACTTAGTGAAAGAAATGTATTTTAAGTAAAGATTTCTTTGCTTTGAGGTCTCTCTCTCTCTCTCTCTCTCTCTCTCTCTCTCTCTCTCTCTAGACATATTGACAACTTGTTGTGAATAAGCGTAGTCAAAGTGCATCCATGCGAAAAGCACCCTAGCATTGATTTATGTGATAGTTTTTTTGTCAAATGTCTTTCAGTTATGCCAAAATCTTGTGTCCATAAGTATCCTTGTTGTGCACAACACAATTCTAGTTGTTTGATGAATTTTGAGCATGAATTTTAAACGCACATGCTCTCTCTCTCTCTCTCTCTCGCTCTCTCTCTCTCTCTCTCTCTCTCTTCAATAAGGCAAAAGACTCCACCACCCCAATGAGATGTATTGTCTTGGCAAGGAGGTCTTGAGTCCACCGTCCCTAAGTAGGTCCTCTTGTATGGTTTGTTAAGTTGATATCTATGTAAGTAGTGTGCTTGTCTTGGCTATTGCATGGTTGGCAAGTGTTGTAATCACATGCTTTGTAGGTCATGATTTGGCACGGGCTTCAAAGTTCTGACTTGAGAGACAACATTTCATGTCACCGTGGGATTTGTGATAGCCATCGTGTCTAGAGTGTAATGAAACTGTAGCTATAAATTGCATGGTGCACCACCTTTATTCTATGTTCAATTTTGAAAAGTACAAGAGGGGGCTTAAAAAGACGTGACTTCATAAATTTTAAATTCACAAAAAGGATATATATATTTCCTCCAAAACTTACAAAAGGGGTACATAAAATGTAAGAAAATTTTAAAAAAAGGGGGTTTTTCTAATATCCTGCAACGCACGTTCTACACAAGGTTTGTACTAAGTGCACCCTCCAAGGGTCAATCAACCAGATCCATGCCCGGTTTCAGAAAACAACTCTAACTCCTTGTTCCATTTTCTTCCTCGAGGCACGCGTGGGTATCTTCGGGCGACCCAGAGCCCAAGCACTGATGGTCAGCACCCTCTAGGATCCTTCGTAGGTCACCTAGCACTTCACTTATAGGCCGCTTCCTTGGTCCCTCATCCACCATATCGGAAGCTCACCATTTAAATCAAACCGAAGGCTGGTCAAGACCTCGGCCGACCTTGCTACGCAAGACGTCCTCCGTTGACTCTTCGTCGCTGTTGCAACTTTATCACTTAGGTCTCCACGGCCTCATTCATAAGACGGTCAAAATGTTTCCCCAGCATTCTTGACATAAAACAGTCATTTAAAAACAGGTCATAAATACAATTTCTATAACGAACTCTCGTCTTTCCACATTGTTCTACATCAATCCATATTACTTAATCCAAGTCCAATCATACGTATTCCCATCGTCCTTCATCCATTCTCATCTTCTCATCCAATCACATCATTTTCTATCTCATCACATCTTTCCATATTTATAATCATCACATCTCATCTACTCGTATCTACCCATTTCCACATCTCATCACATCACATATTCATTCACATCTCATCCATTCATATCTATCCCAATCCACATCACATCCATTTCACCTCTCATCTCATTCCTTCACATTTATCATCCCGATTCACACCCCATCACATCTCATTCATTCACATCACATCTCATTCATTCACATCTATTCCGATTCACATCACATCCATTCACATCACATATCATCCATTCACATCTATCCCAATTTACATTATATCACATCACATCCATTTCACATCACATCTCATTCATTCACATCTATCCTGATTCACATCACATATCATCCATTCATATCTATCCCAATTTACATCATATCACATCACATCCATTTCACATTACATCTCATTCATTCACATCTATCCCGATTCACATCACATTACATCCATTCACATCACATATCATCCATTCACATCTATCCCAATTTACATCATATCACATCATATCCATTTCACATCACATCTCACCCATTCACACTTATCCCGACTCACATCACATCCATTCACATTCATCACATTCATATCCCCATTCCATCTCACCCATTCACACTTATCCCGACTCACATCACATCACATCCATTCACATTCATCACATTCATTGTATCCCCATTCCATCACATATATTCTATCCACATTACATCACGTCCACATCTATCCACATCATATCTCATTCATTCCATCCACTTTACATCACAGCCACATCATATCTCATTCATACACATCCTATCTCATTCATCCACATCCATCCAATCATTCACATACACGACTATTCATATCTATCCATACATTCACGTCTATCACCTCATATCCACATATATTCACATCACATCACATTTCATCCACATCTCTTTACATCACATCACATCTCATCCACATCCACATCACATTCACATCCACATCTCTTTACATTGCATCACATCTCATCCACATCCACATCTCTTTTCAACACATCACATCTCATCCACATCCACATCTCTTTCATATCTACATCCCTTTACATTACATTCATTCACATACACATCCACGTCCATTTACATCACATTCTTTCACATACACATCCACATCTATTTACATCACATTCATTTTTATCAAACCACATCCTATCAAATCTCATTCACATCTTATCACTTCACATCCTATCGCATCCCATTTACATCTTATCACATCCTACCACATCCCATTTACATCTTATCACATCTATTCACATCCTATCACATTCCATTCACATCTCCCATTTACATCTTATCACATCTATTCACATCCTATCACAACCCATTTACATCTTATCACATCATTCACATCTTATCGCATCCCATTCACATCTTATTCCCATTTAGTAGCTTTTCCTACTTCGATATCGATAATGGGACTTTTTCTTAATTTCTGCCAATTGTTTGGCTTAGATAAAGGTTCTTTTTCTCGACGACTATTTTCATATTCTTTCTCAATTTCTCAAATGAATTATATTCAATATTCCTCTTTTGAATAAAGGAATTCATGGGATTTAAAAAAATCAATTCTACCCATATTTTCACTTTTGATAAATATTCATAAATTGAATTATACTAAAAATTTCTCTTTTTTCCATTTAATTTCTTGGATCTCAAATATAATGGGAATTCCTCTTTTTACATTTAATTGCTTGAATTCTAAATGTCATGGGGATTCCTCTTTTAACATCAAATAAATTTATCCAAAATTTCTCTTTTCTTTAATAAAAATATCCATTAATTCAATATGCCAAGAATTTCACTCTTACTTTTAATGAAATCATAGTATCACTGATCATAATCCTCCAAAATATCCGGTTGAATTCTAGTTTTCAATCATTCCTTCATCAGTGTACATATGGCATTGGCAAAACCAGAACGCTCACCACCTGTCCACTCAGAGGCCTTTTCAATAGTTCCTAGCTCATAGTACCCGAAAATATATTCACTTATAAAAATCCAAATGGACTCTCCATTGAAGATCAGCGAGATCAACCAACAGATCCATATAAAAAGAGCCATGGACTCATCAGCAAGGTCAATCAATCAGATCCATGCCCGGTTTCAGAAAACAACTCTAAGTCCTTGTTCCATTTTCTTTCTCGCACACGCTTGGGTATCTTCGGGCGACCGAGAGCCCAAGCACCGTATGGTCAGCACCCTCTAGGATCCTTCGCAGGTCACCTAGCGCTTCACTCATAGACCGCTTCCTTGGTCCCTCATCCACCATATCGAAAGCTCACCATTTAAATCGAACCGAGGCTGGTCAAGACGGACCTTGCTACGCAAGACCTCCTCCGTTGACTGTCTTTCAGTTGTTGCAACTTTATCACTTAGGTCTCCACGACCTCATTTATAAGACGGTCAAAATGCTTCCCCAGCATTTTGACATAAAACAGTCATTTAAAAATATGTCATAAATACAGTTTCTATAACGAACTCTCGTCTTTCCACATTGTTCCACATCAATCCACATTACTTAATCATATGTATTCCCATCGTCCTTCATCCAGTCTCATCCAATCATATCATTTTCTATCTCATCACATCTTTCTACATTTATACTCATCACATCTCATCCACTCGCATCTGCCCATTTTCACATCTCATCACATCACATATTCATTCACATCTCATCCATTCATATCTACCCCGATCCACATCACATCCATTTCACCTCTCATCTCATTGCTTCACATCTATCATCCTGATTCACATCTCATCCATTCACATCACATCTCATTCATTCACATCTATCCCGATTCACATCACACCATTCACATCACATCCATTCACATCACATATCATCCATTCACATCTATCCCAATTTACATTATATCACATCACATCCATTTCACATCACATCTCATTCATTCACATCTATCCCAATTCACATCACATCCATTCACATCACATATCATCCATTCATATCTATCCCAATTTACATCATATCACATCACATCCATTTCACATCACATCTCATTCATTCACATCTATCCCGATTCACATCACATCACATCCATTCACATCACATATCATCCATTCACATCTATCCCAATTTACATCATATCACATCACATCCATTTCACATCACATCTCACCCATTCACACTTATCCTGACTCAAATCACATCACATCCATTCACATTCATCACATTCATTGTATCCCCATTCCATAACATACATTCTATCTACATTACATCACGTCCACATCTATCCACATCATCTCATTCATTCCCTCCACTTTACATCACGTCCACATCTATCCACATCATCTCATTCATTCCCTCCACTTTACATCACATCCACATCATATCTCATTCATACACATCCCATCTCATTCATCCACATCCATCCAACCAATCATTCACATGCACGACTATCCACATCTATCCATACTATACACATCCCATCTCATTCATCCACATCCATCCAACCAATCATTCACATGCACGACTATCCACATCTATCCATACATTCACATCTATCACTTCACATTCACATATATTCACATCACATCACATTTCATCCACATCTCTTTACATCACATCACATCTCATCCACATCCACATCACATTCACATCCACATCTCTTTACATTACATCACATCTCATCCACATCCACATCGCATTCACATCCACATCTCTTTTCAACACATCTTATCTCATTTACATCCACATCTCTTTCACATCCACATCCATTTACATCACATTATTTCACATACACATCCACATCCATTTACATCACATTCATTTTCATAACACCACATCCTATCACATCCCATTCACATCTTATCACATCCATTCACATCCTATCGCATCCCATTTACATTTTATCATATCTATTTACATCCCATTCACATTTTATCAAATCCTATCACATCCCATTCACATATTATCACATCTATTTACATCCCATTCACATTTTATCAAATCCTATCACATCCTATTCACATATTATCACATCCATTCACATCCTATCGCATCCCATTTACATTTTATCACATCTATTTACATCCCATTTATATTTTATCAAATCCTATCACATCCAATTTACATCTTATCACATCTATTTACATCCCATTCACATCTTATCGCATCCCATTTATATCTTATCACATCTATTCAGGTCTCCACGACCTCATTCACAACACAAGACGGTCAAAATGCTTCCCCAGCATTCTTGACATAAAACAGTCATTTAAAAATAGGTCATAAATACAATTTCTATAACGAACTCATTCACAAGACGGTCAAAATGCTTCCCCAGCATTCTTGACATAAAACAGTCATTTAAAAATAGGTCATAAATACACTTTCTATAACGAACTCTTGTCGTTCCACATTGTTCGTCATCAATCCACATTACTAATCCAAGTCCAATCATATGTATTCCAATCATCCTTCATCCATTCTCATCCAATTACATTATTTTTCATCTCATCACATCTTTCCACATTTAAACTCATCACATCTCATCTACTCGCATCTATCCATTCCCACATCTCATCATCACATATTCATTCATATCTCATCCATTCATATCTATCCATTTAAACTCATCACATCTCATCCACTCGCATCTATCCATTCCCACATCTCATCATCACATTTCATTCATATCTTATCCATTCATATCTACCCCGATCCACATCACATCCATTTCACCTCTCATCTCATTCCTTCACATCTATCATCCCGATTCATATCCCATCACATCTCATCCCTTCACATCACATCTCATTCATTCACATCTATCCCGATTCACATCACATCCATTCACATCACATATCATCCATTCACATCTATCCCAATTTACATCATATCACATCACATCCATTTCACATCACATCTCATTCATTCACATCTATCCCGATTCACATCACATCCATTCACATCACATATCATCCATTCATATCTATCCCAATTTACATCATATCACATCATATCTCATTCATTCACATCTATCTCGATTCACATCACATCACATCCATTCACATCACATCACATCCATTCACATCACATATCATCCATTCAGATCTATCCCAATTTACATCATATCACATCACATCCATTTCACATCACATCTCACCCATTCACACTTATCCTGATTCACATCACATCACATCCATTCACATTCATCACATTCATTGTATCCCCATTCCATCACATACATTCTATCCACATTACATCACGTCCACATCTATCCATATCATATCTCATTCATTCCATCCACATCATATCTCATTCATTCCATCCACTTTACATCACATCCACATCATATCTCATTCATACACATCCCATCTCATTCATCCATATCCATCCAGCCATCCACATGCACAACTATCCACATCTATCCATACATTCACATCTATCACTTCACATCCACATATATTCACATGACATCACATTTCATCCACATCTCTTTACATCACGTCACATCTAATCCACATCCAATTCGCATTCACATCCACATCTCTTTACATTACATCACATCTCATCCACATCCACATCACATTCACATCCACATCTCTTTTGAACACATCACATCTCATCCACATCCACATCTCTTTCACATCTATATCCCTTTACAATACATTCATTCACATACACATCCACATCCATTTGTAACACATTCTTTCACATACACATCCACATCCATTCACATACACATCCACGTCCATTTGTAACACATTCTTTCACATACACATCCACATCCATTTACATCACATTCTTTCACATTCATTTTCATCACACCACATCCTATCACATCCCATTCACATCTTATCACATCTATTCACATCCTATCGCATCCCATTTACATCTTATCACATCCTATCACATCCCATTTACATCTTAACACATCTATTCACATCTTATCGCATCTATTCACATCTTATCGCATCTATTCACATCTTATCACATCCCATTTACATCTTTTCACATCCTATCACATCCCATTTACATCTTAACACATCTATTCACATATTATCGCATCCCATTCATATCTTATCGCATCCCATTCACATCTTATCGCATTCCATTTACATCTTTTCACATCCTATCACATCCCATTTACATCTTATCATATCCATTCACATCTTATCGCATCCCAATAACATCTTATTCCCATTTAGTAGCTTTTCTTACTTTGATACCGATAATGGGACTTTTTTTAAATTTTTGCCAATTGTTTGGCTTAGATAAAGGTTCTTTTTCTCGGACTATTTTCATATTCTTTCTCAATTTCTCAAATGAATTATATTCAATATTCCTCTTTTGAATAAAGGAATTCATGGGATTTACAAAAATTAATTTTACCCATATTTTCACTTTTGATAAATATTCATAAATTGAATTATACTAAAAATTCCTCTTTTCTCCATTTAATTTCTTGCATCTCAAATATCATGGGAATTCCTCTTTTTACATTTAATTGCTTGAATTCTAAATGTCATGGAGATTCCTCTTTTTTCATCAAATAAATTTATCCAAAATTTCTCTTTTCTTTAATAAAAATATCCATTAATTTAATATGCCAAGTTTCACTCTTACTATTTAAATGATTGAATTCCAAATATCAATTGTAGTGATAGACTCCAGTTAGGAATTTGGTTATGTTTTGTCCCCGGGTACCAGGGAAAGAGTTCCCTGGTCCCCTAGCCGACGCTTCATGCAAACTTCAAGATAGTCACACCACTTACACACCCAATAAGAAATTGCCTGTTTCACATATTCAGCTAACTTTAAAACAATCTTTTAATGAAATCATAGTATCACTGATTATAATCCTCCAAAATATTCGGTTGAATTCTAGTTTCCAATCATTCCTTCATCAGTGTACCTAGGGCATCATTGGCAACCAGAACGCTCACCACCAGTCCACTCAGGGGCCTTTTCAATAGTTCCTAGCTCATAGTACCCGAAAATATATTCACTTATAAAAATCCAGATAAACTCTCCGTTGAAGATCAGCAAGATCAACCAACAGATCTATATAAAAAGAGCCATGGACTCATCCGTTGGAGGACCAGCAAGGTCAATCAACCAGATCCATGCCCGGTTTCAAAAAACAACTCTAACTCCTTGTTCCATTTTCTTCCACGATGCACGTGTGGGTATCTTCGGCCGAGACCCAGAGCCCAAGCACTATATGGTCAGCACCCTCTAGGATCCTTCGCAGGTCACCTAGCGCTTCACTCATAGGCCGCTTCCTTGGACCCTCATCCACCATACCGGAAGCTCACCATTTAAATCGAACCGAGGCTGGTCAAGACCTCGGCTGACCTTGCTATGCAAGACGTCCTCCGTTGACTCTCCGTCAAGTGTTGCAACTTTATCACTTAGGTCTTCGCGACCTCATTCACAAGATAGTCAAAATGCTTCCCCAGCATTCTTGACATAAAATAGTCATTTAAAAACAGGTCATAAATACAATTTCTATAACGAACTCTCATCTTTCCAAATTGTTCCACATCAATCACATTACTTAATCCAAGTCCAATCATATGTATTCCCATTGTCCTTCATCCATTCTCATCCAATCACATCATTTTCCATCTCATCACATCTTTCAACATTTATGCTCATCACATCTCATCCACTCGCATCTACCCATTTCCACATCTCATCACATCACATATTCATTCACATCTCATCCATTCATATCTACCCCGATCCACATCACATCCATTGCACCTCTCATCTCATTCCTTCACATCTTCCATCCCTATTCACATCCCATCACATCTCATCCATTCACATCTCATCCATTCACATCACATCTCATTCATTCACATCTATCCCGATTCACATCACATATCATCCATTCACATCTATCCCAATTTACATTATATCACATCACATCACATCTCATTCATTCACATCTATCCCGATTCACATCACATCTCATTCATTCACATCTATCCCGATTCACATCACATCCTTTCACATCACATATCATCCATTCATATCTATCCCAATTTACATCATATCACATCACATCCATTTCACATCACATCTCATTTACTCACATCTATCCCGATTCACATCACATCACATCCATTCACATCACATATCATCCATTCACATCTATCCCAATTTACATCATATCACATCACATCCATTTCACATCACATCTCACCCATTAACACTTATCCCGACTCATATCACATCACATCCATTCACATTCATCACATTCATTGTATCCCCATTCCATCACATACATTCTATCCACATTACATCACGTCCACATTCATCACATTCATTGTATCCCCATTCCATCACATACATTCTATCCACATTCACATCACATCCATTCACATTCATCACATTCATTGTATCCCCATTCCATCACATACATTCTATCCACATCACATCTCATTCATTCATCCACTTTACATCACATCCACATCATATCTCATTCATACACATTCCATCTCATTCATCCACATCCATCTAGTCATTCACATGCACGACTATCCACATCTATCCATACATTCACGTCTATCACTTTACATCCACATATATTCACATCACATCACATTTCATCCACATCTCTTTACATCACATCACATCTCATCCACATCCACGTCACATTCACATCAACATCTCTTTACATCCACATCTCATCCACATCCACATCACATTCTTATCCACATCTCTTTACATTACATCACATCTCATCCACATCCACATCACATTCACATCCACATCTCTTTTTAACACATCACATCTCATCCACATCCACATCCACATCTCTTTCACATCTACATCCACATCCACATCCCTTTACATTACATTCATCCACATCCACATCTCTTTCACATCTACATCCCTTTACATTACATTCATTCACATACACATCCATATCCATTTACATCACATTCTTTCACATCCACATCCACATCTATTTACATTTTATTCTTTCACATTCATTTTCATTACATCACATCCTATCACGTCTCATTCACATCTTATCACATCCTATCGCATCTCATTTACATCTTATCACATCCTATCACATCCCATTTACATCTTATTACATCTATTCACATCCCATTCACATCTTATCGCATCCCATTTACATTTTATCACATCTATTCACATCCTATCACATCCCATTTACATCTTATCACATCCATTCACATCTTATCGCATCCCATTCGCATCTTATTCCCATTTAGTAGCTTTTCCTACTTCGATACCGATAATGGGACTTTTTCTAAATTTCTGCCAATTGTTTGGCTTAGATAAAGGTTTTTTTTCTCCACGACTATTTTCATATTCTTTCTCAATTTCTGAAATGAATTATATTCAATATTCCTCTTTTGAATAAAGGAACTCATGGGATCTACAAAAATCAATTCTACCCATATTTTCACTTTTGATAAATATTCATAAATTGAATTATACTAAAAATTTCTCTTTTTTCCATTTAATTTCTTGGATCTCGAATATCATGGGAATTCCTCTTTTTACATTTATATGTTTAAATTCTAAATGTCATGGGGGTTCCTCTTTTATCATCAAATAAGTTTATCCAAAATTCCTCTTTTTTTTAATAAAAATATCCATTAATTCAATATGCCAAGAATTTCACTCTTACTATTTAAATGATTGAATTCCAAATGTCATGGGAAATCTCTTTTATCTTTTAAATATTTCTCATAAAAAAAATTTATCTAAAATAAAATATCCATTGTACTGATAGAATCCGTTTAGGAATTTGGTTATGTTTTGTCCCGGTACAAGGGAAAAGAGTGCCTTGGCTCCCTAGCCAGCGCTTCATGCAAACTTCAAGATAGTCACACCACTTACACACCCATAATAAAATTTCCTGTTTCACATATTCAGCTAACTTTAAAATAATATTTTAATGAAATCATAGTATCACTGATCATAATCCTGCAAAATATCTAATAGAATTCTAGTTTCCAATCATTCCTTCATCAGTGTACCTATGGCATCATTGGCAAAACCAAAACGCTCACCACCTGTCCACTCAGGGGCCTTTTCAATAGTTCCTAGCTCATTGTACCCAGAAATATATTCACTTATAAAAATCCAGATGGACTCTCCGTTGAAGATCAACAAGATCAACCAACAGATCCATATAAAAAGAGCCATGGACTCACCGTTGAGGACGAGCAAGGTCAATCAACCAGATACATGCTCGGTTTCAGAAAACAACTCTAACTCCTTGTTCCATTTTCTTCCTCGATGCACGCGTGGGTATCTTCGGGCGACCCAGAGCCCAAGCACCATTTGGGCAACACCCTCTAGGATCCTTCGCAGGTCACCTAGCTCTTCACGCATAGGCCGCTTCCTTGGTCCCTCATCCACCATAGCGGAAGCTCACCATTTAAATCGAACCGAGGCTGGTCAAGACGTCCTCCGTTGACTCTCAGTCAGCTGTTGTAACTTTATCACTTAGGTCTCCCACGACCTTATTCACAAGACGGTCAAAATGCTTCCCCAGCATTCTTGACATAAAACAGTCATTTAAAAATAGGTCATAAATACAGTTTCTATAACGAACTCTCGTCTTTCCACATTGTTCCACATCAATCCACATTACTTAATCCAAGTCCAATCATATGTACGTCCTTCATCCAATCCCATCATTTTCCATCTCATCACATCTTTCCACATTTATACTCATCACATCTCATCCACTCGCATCTACCCATTTCCACATCTCATCACATCACATATTCATTCACATCTCATCCATTCATATCTACCCCGATCCACATCACATCCATTTCATCTTTCATCCTTCACATCTATCATCCCGATTCACATCCATTCACATCACATCTCATTCATTCACATCACATATCATTCATTCACATCTATCCCAATTTACATATATCACATCACATCTATTTCAGATCACATCTCATTTATTCACATCTATCCCGATTCACATCACACCCATTTACATCACATATCATCCATTCATATTTATCCCAATTTACATCATATCACATCACATCCATTTCACATCACATCTCATTCATTCACATCTATCCCGATTCACATAACATCACATCCATTCACATCACATATCATCCTTTCACATCTATCCCATTTTACATCATATCACATCACATCCATTTCACATCACATCTCACCCATTCGCACTTATCCCGACTCACATCACATCACATCCATTCACATTCATCACATTCATTGTATCCCCATTCCATCACATACATTCTATCCACAATACATCACGTCCACATATATCCACATCATATCTCATTCATTCCATCCACTTTACATCACATCCACATCATATCTCATTCATACACATCCCACCTCATTCATCCACATCCACCCAGTCATTCACATGCACGACTATCCACATCCATCCATACATTCACGTCTATCACTTCACATCCATACATTCACGTCTATCACTTCACATCCATACATTCACGTCTATCACTTCACATCCACATATTCGGATTCCTCTTTTTTCTTCAAATAAATTTATCCAAAATTTCTCTTTTCTTTAATAAAAATATCCATTAATTCAATATGCCAAAAATTTCACTCTTACTATTGAAATGATTGAATTCCAAATATCATGGGAATTCCTCTTTTATCATTTAAATATTTCTCATAAAATAAATTTATCTAAAATAAAATATCAATTGTAGTGATAGACTCCGTTTAGGAATTTGGTTATGTTTTGTCGCGGGTGCCAAGGCAAAGAGTTCCCTAGCCCCCTAGCCGACGGTTCATGCAAACTTCAAGATAATCACACCACTTACACACCCAATATGAAATTGCCTGTTTCATATATTCAGCTAACTTTAAAACAATCTTTTAATGAAATCATAGTATCACTAATCACAATCCTCCAAAATATCCGATTGAATTCTAGTTTCCAATCATTCCTTCATCAGTGTACCTATGGCATCATTGGCAACCAGAACGCTCACCACCTGTCCACTCAAGGGCCTTTTCAATAGTTCCTAGCTCATAGTACCCGGAAATATATTCACTTATAAAAATCCATATGGACTCTCCGTTAAAGATCAGCAAGATCAACCAACAGATCCATATAAAAAGAGCCATGAACTCATCCGTTGAGGACTAGCAAGGTCAATCAACGAGATCCATGCTCGGTTTCAGAAAACAACTCTAACTCCTTGTTCCCTTTTCTTCCTCGACACATGCGTGGGTATCTTCGGGCCACCCAAAGCCCAAGCACCGTATGGTCAGCACCCTCTAGGATCCTTCGCAGGTCACCTAGCGCTTCACTCATAGGCCGTTTCCTTGGTCCCTCATCCACCATACCGGAAGCTCACCATTTAAATCAAACCGAGGCTGGTCAAGACCTCGGCTGACCTTGCTATGCAAGACATCCTCCGTTGAATCTCCGTTAGCTGTTGTAACTTTATCACTTAGGTCTCCGCAACCTCATTCACAAGACGGTCAAAATGCTTCCCCAGCATTCTTGACACAAGACAGTCATTTAAAAATAGGTCATAAATACAGTTTCTATAACAAACTCTCGTCTTTCCACATTGTTCCTTATCAATCCACATTACTTAATCCAAGTCTAATCATATGTATTCCTATCGTCCTTCATCCAATCACATCATTTTCCATCTCATCACATCATTCCACATTTATACTCATCACATCTCATCCACTCGCATCTACCCATTTCCACATCTCATCACATCACATATTCATTCACATCTCATCCATTCATATCTACCCCAATCCATATCACATCCATTTCACCTCTCATCTCATTCCTTCACATCTATCATCCCGATTCACATCCCATTTCATCTCATCCATTCACATCACATCTCATTCATTCACATCACATATCATCCATTCACATCTATCCCAATTTACATATATCACGTCACATCCATTTCACATCACATCTCATCCATTCACATCTCATCTCATTCATTCACATCACATATCATCTCATCCATTCACACCACATCTCATTCATTCACATCACATATCATCCATTCACATCTATCCCAATTTACATATATCACATCACATCCATTTCACATCACATCTCATTCATTCACATCTATCCCGATTCACATCACATCCATTCACATCACATATCATCCATTCATATCTATCCCAATTTACATCATATCACATCACATCCATTTCACATCACATCTCATTCATTCACATCTATCTCGATTCACATCACATCTATTCACATCACATCTATTCACATCACATATCATCCATTCACATCTATCCCCATTCACATTACATATCATCCATTCATATCTATCCCAATTTACATCATATCACATCACATCCATTTCACATCACATCTCATTCATTCACATCTATCCCGATTCACATCACATCACATCCATTCACATCACATATCATCCATTCACATCTATCCCAATTTACATCATATCACATCACATCCATTTCACATCACATCTCACCCATTCACACTTATCCCAACTCACATCTCACCCACTCACACTTATCCCGACTCACATCACATCACATCCATTCACATTCATCACATTCATTGTATCCCCATTCCATCACATACATTCTATCCACATTACATCACGTCCACATCTATCCACATCATATCTCATTCATTCCATCCACTTTACATTACATCCACATCATATCTCATTCATACACATCCCATCTCATTCATCCACATCCATCTAGTCATTCACATGCATGACTATCCACATCTATCCATACATTCATGTCTATCACTTCACATCCACATATATTCACATCACATCACATTTCATCCACATCTCTTTACATCACATCACATCTCATTCACATCCACATCACATTCACATCCACATCTCTTTACATTACATCACATCTCATCCACATCCACATCACATTCACATCCACATCTCTTTTCAACACATAATATCTCATCCACATCCACATCTCTTTTCACATCTACATCCCTTTACATTACATTCATTCACATACACATCCACATCCATTTGCATCACATTCTTTCACATACACATCCACATCCATTTACATCACATTCTCTCACATTCATTTTCATCACACCACATCCTATCACATCCCATTCTCATCATATCACATCCTATCGCATCCCATTTACATCTTATCACATCCCTTTTACATCTTATCACATCTATTCACAACCCATTCACATCTTATCGCATCCCATTTACATCTTATCACATCTATTCACATGCTATCATATCCCATTTACATCTTATCACATCCATTCACATCTTATCACATTTCATTCACATCTTATTCCCATTTAGCAGCTTTTTCTACTTCGATACCGAAAGGGACTTTTTTTAAATTTTTGCCAATTGTTTGGCTTAGATAAAGGTTCTTTTTCTCGACGACTATTTTCATATTCTTTCTCAATTTCTCAAATGAATTATATTCAATATTCCTCTCTTGAAGAATGGAATTCATGGGATTTACAAAAATTCATTTTACCCATATTTTCACTTTTGATAAATATTCATAAATTGAATAATACTAAAAATTCTCTTTTTCCCATTTAATTTCTTGGATCTCAAATATCATGGGAATTTCTCTTTTTACATTTAATTGCTTGAATTCTAAATGTCATGGGGTTCCTCTTTTATCATCAAATAAATTTATCAAAAAATAAAATATCATTTGTAGTGATAGATTCCGTTTAGTAATTTGGTTATGTTTTGTCCTGGGTGCTAGGGAAAAGAGTTCCTTGGCCCCCTAGCCGACGCTTCATGCAAACTTCAAGATAGTCACACCACTTACACACCCAATATGAAATTGCCTGTTTCACATGTTTAGCTAACTTTAAAACAATCTTTTAATGAAATCATAGTATCACTGATCATAATCCTCCAAAATATCCGGTTGAATTCTAGTTTCCAATCATTCCTTCATTAGAGTACCTATGGCATCATTTTGCCAACCAGAACGTTCACCACCTGTCCACTCAGGGGCCTTTTCAATAGTCCCTAGGTCATAGTACCCGGAAATATATTCACTTATAAAAATCCAGATAAACTCTCTGTTGAAGATCAGCAAGATCAACCAACAGATCCATATAAAAAGAGCCATGGACTCGTCCGTTGATTGACCAGTAAGGTCAATCAACCAGATCCATGCCTGGTTTTAGAAAACAACTCTAACTCCTTGTTCCATTTTCTTTCTCGCCCACGCGTGGGTATCTTCGGGCGACCCAGAACCCAAGCACCGTATGGTCAGCACCCTCTAGGATCCTTCGTAGGTCACCTAGCGCTTCACTCATAGGCTGCTTCCTTGGTCCCTCATCCACCATATCGGAAGCTCACCATTTAAATCGAACCGATTTTGGTCAAGACCTCGGCCAACCTTACTACGCAAGACGTCCTCCGTTGACTCTCCGTCACATAGCTGTTTGCAACTTTATCACTTAGGTCTCCACGACTTCATTAACAAGACGATCAAAATACTTTCCCACCAGCATTATTGACATAAAAGAGTCATTTAAAAACAAGTCATAAATACAGTTTCTATAACGAACTCTCGTCTTTCCACATTGTTCCACGTCAATCCACATTACTTAATCCAAGTCCAATCATATGTATTCCCATTCCTTCATCCATTCTCCAATCACATCATTTCCCATCTCATCACATCTTTTTATATTTATACTCATCACATCTCATCCACTCGCATCTACCCATTTCCACATCTCATCACATCGCATATTCATTCACATCTCATCCATTCATATCTACCCACATCACATATTCATTCACATCTCATCCATTCATATCTACCTCGATCCACATTATGTCCATTTCACCTCTCATCTCATTACTTCACATGTATCATCCCGATTCACATCTCATCCATTCACATCACATCTCATTCATTCACATCTATCTCGATTCACATCACATCCATTCACATCACATATCATCCATTCACATCACATCTCATTCATTCACTTCTATCTCGATTCACATCACATCCATTCACATCACATCTCATCCATTCACATCACATATCATCCATTCACATCTATCCCAATTTACATTATAACACATCACATCCATTTCACATCACATCTCATTCATTCACATCACATCCATTCACATCACATATCATCCATTCATATCTATCCCAATTTACATCATATCACATCACATCCATTTCACACATCTATCCCGATTCACATCACATCACATCCATTCACATCATATATCATCCTTTCACATCTATCCCAATTTACATCATATCACATCTTATCCATTTCACATCACATCTAACCCATTCACACTTATCCCGACTCACATCACATCACATCCATTCACATTCATCACATTCATTGTATCCCCATTCCATCACATACATTTCATCCACATTACATCACGTCCACATATATCCACATCATATCTCATTCATTCCATCCACTTTACATCACATCCACATCATATCTCATTCATACACATCCCATCTCATTCATCCACATCCATCCAGTTATTCACATGCACGACTATCCACATCTATCCATGCATTCACGTCTATCACTTCACATCCACATATATTCACATCACATCACATTTCATCCACATCTCTTTACATCACATCACATCTCATCCACATCCACATCACATTCACATCCACATCTCTTTACATTACATCACATCTCATCCACATCCACATCACATTCACATCCACATCTCTTTTCAACACATAATATCTCATCCACATCCACATCTCTTTTCACATCTACATCCCTTTACATTACATTCATTCACATACACATCCACATCTATTTGCATCACATTCTTTTCACATACACATCCATATCCATTTACATCACATTCTCTCACATTCATTTTCATCACACCACATCCTATCACATCCCATTCTCATCTTATCACATCCTATCGCATCCTATTTACATCTTATCACATCCTATCACATCCCTTTTACATCTTATCACATCTATTCACATCCCATTCACATCTTATCGCATCCCATTTACATCTTATTCGCATCCCATTTACATCTTATCACATCTATTCACATGCTATCATATCCCATTTACATCTTATCACATCTATTCACATGCTATCATATCCCATTTACATCTTATCACATCCATTCACATCTTATCACATCCCATTCAAATCTTATTCCCATTTAGCAGCTTTTCTTACTTCGATACTGAAAGGGACTTTTTTTAAATTTTTGCCAATTGTTTGGCTTAGATAAAGGTTCTTTTTCTCAACGACTATTTTCATATTCTTTCTCAATTTCTCAAATGAATTATATTCAATATTCCTCTCTTGAAGAATGGAATTCATGGGATTTACAAAAATTCATTTTACCCATATTTCCACTTTTGATAAATATTCATAAATTGAATTATACTAAAAATTCTCTTTTTTCCATTTAATTTCTTGGATCTCAAATATCATGGGAATTTCTCTTTTTACATTTAATTGCTTGAATTCTAAATGTCATGGGGGTTCCTCTTTTATCATCAAATAAATTTATCAAAATTCCTCTTTTCTTTTATAAAAATATCCATTAATTCAATATGCCAAGAATTTCTCTCTTACTATTTAAATGATTGAATTCCAAATGTCATGGGATTTCCTCTTTTATCATTTAAATATTTCTCATAAAATAAATTTATCTAAAATAAAATATCATTTGTAGTGATAGAATCCGTTTAGTAATTAAATTGGTTATGTTTTGTCCTGGGTGCTAGGGAAAAAAATTCCTTGGCTCCCTAGCCGACGCTTCATGCAAACTTCAAGATAGTCACACCACTAACACACCCAATATAAAATTGCCTGTTTCACATGTTTAGCTAACTTTAAAACAATCTTTTAATGAAATCAAAGTATCACTGATCATAATCCTCCAAAATATCTAGTTGAATTCTAGTTTCCAATCATTCCTTCATTAGTGTAACTATGGCATCATTGGCAACCAGAACGCTCACCACCTGTCCACTCAGGGGCCTTTTCAATAGTCCCTAGCTCATAGTACCCGGAAATATATTCACTTATAAAAATCCAGATAAACTCTCCGTTGAAGATCAGCAAGATCAACCAACAGATCCATATAAAAAGAGCCATGGACTCATCCGTTGAGGACCAGCAAGGTCAATCAACCAGATCCATGCCTGGTTTCAGAAAACAACTCTAACTCCTTGTTTCATTTTCTTTCTCGCACACGTGTGGGTATCTTTGGGCGACCCAGAACCCAAGCATCGTATGGTCAGCACTCTCTAGGATCCTTCGTAGGTCACCTAGCGCTTCACTCATAGGCTGCTTCCTTGGTCCCTCATCCACCATATCGGAAGCTCACCATTTAAATCAAACCGATTCTGGTCATAAGACCTCGGCCAACCTTGCTATGCAAGACGTCCTTCGTTGACTCTCCGTCACAGCTGTTGTTGCAACTTTATCACTTACGTCTCCACGACTTCATTCACAAGACGATCAAAATACTTTCCCACCAGCATTATTGACATAAAACAGTCATTTGAAAACAAGTCATAAATACAGTTTCTATAACGAACTCTCGTCTTTCCACATCAATCCACATTACTTAATCCAAGTCCAATCATATGTATTCCCATTCCTTCATCCATTCTCATCCAATCACATCATTTCCCATCTCATCACATCTTTCCATATTTATACTCATCACATCTCATCCACTCGCATCTACCCATTTCCACATCTCATCACATCACATATTCATTCACATCTCATCCATTCATATCTACCCCGATCCACATTACGTCCATTTCACCTCTCATCTCATTACTTCACATGTATCATCCCGATTCACATCTCATCCATTCACATCACATCTCATTCATTCACATCTATCTCGATTCACATCACATCCATTCACATCACATATCATCCATTCACATCTATCCCAATTTACATTATAACACATCACATCCATTTCACATCACATCTCATTCATTCACATCACATCCATTCACATCACATATCATCCATTCATATCTATCCCAATTTACATCATATCACATCACATCCATTTCACACATCTATCCCGATTCACATCACATCACATCCATTCACATCATATATCATCCTTTCACATCTATTCCAATTTACATCATATCACATCTTATCCATTTCACATCACATCTCACCCATTCACACTTATCCCGACTCACATCACATCACATTCATCACATTCATTGTATCCCCATTCCATCACATACATTCTATCCACATTACATCACGTCCACATCTATCCACATCATATCTCATTCATTCCATCCACTTTATATCACATCCACATCATATCTCATTCATACACATCCCATCTCATTCGTCCACATCCATCCAATCATTCACATATACGACTATCCACATCTATCCATACATTCACATCTATCACTTCACATCCACATATCATTCACATCACATCACATTTCATCCACATCTGTTTACATCACATCACATCTCATCCACATCCACATACTTATCACATTCACATATCTTTACATTACATCACATCTCTTTACATTACATCACATCTCTTTACATTACATCACATCTCAAACACATCCACATCACATTCACATCCATAACTCTTTTCAACACATCACATCTCATCCACATCCACATCTCTTTCACATCTACATCCCTTTACATTACATTCATTCACATCCACATACATTCATTCACATACACATACACATCACATTTACATCACATTCTTTAACATACACATACATTCATTCACATCCACATACATTCATTCACATACACATCCATTTACATCACATTCTTTAACATACACATCCATATCCATTTACATCACATTCTTTCACATTCATTTTCATCACACCACATCCTATCACATCCCATTCACATCTTATCACATCCATTCACATCCTATTGCATCCCATTTACATCTTATCACATCTATTCACATCCTATCACATCCCATTCAGATCTTATCGCATCCCATTCATATCTTATCGCAACCCATTTACATCTATTCACATCCTATCACATCCCATTTACATCTTATCACATCCATTCACATCTTATCGCATCCCATTCACATCTTATTCCCATTTAGTAGCTTTTCCTACTTCGATACCGATAATGGGACTTTTCTAAATTTCTGTCAATTGTTTGGCTTAGATAAAGGTTCTTTTTCTCGATGACTATTTTCATATTCTTTCTCAATTTCTCAAATGAATTATATTCATTTCCTCTTGAATAAAGGAACTCATGGGATCTACAAGAATCAATTCTACCCATATTTTTATTTTTTACTAATATTCATAAATTGAATTATACTAAAAATTCCTCTTTTTCCCATTTAATTTCTTGGATCTCAAATATCATGGGAATTCCTCTTTTTACATTTAATTGCTGGAATTCTAAATGTCATGGGAGTTCCTCTTTATCATCAAATAAATTTATCCAAAATTTCTCTTTTCTTTAATAAAAATATCCATTAATTCAATATGCCAAGAATTTCACTCTTACTATTTAAATGATTGAATTCCAAATGTCATGGGAATTCCTCTTTTATTATTTAAATATTTCTCATAAAATAAATTTATCTAAAATAAAATATCCATTGTACTGATAGAATCCGTTTAGGAATTTGGTTATGTTTTGTCTCGGGTGCCAGGGAAAAGAGTTCCCTGGCCCCCTAGCTAGCGCTTCATGCAAACTTCAAGATAGTCACACCACTTACACACCCAATATGAAATTTCCTGTTTCCCATATTCAGCTAACTTTAAAACAATACTTTAATGAAATCATAGTAACACTGATCATAATCCTCCAGAATATCCGATAGAATTCTAGTTTCCAATCACTCCTTCATAAGTTTACCTATGGCATCATTGGAAAAACCAGAACGCTCACCACATGTCCACTCAGGGGCCTTTTCAATAGTTCCTAGCTCATAGTACCCGGAAATATATTTACTTATAAAAATCCAAATTGACTCTCCGTTGAAGATCAGCAAGATCAACCAACAGATCCATATAAAAAGAGCCATGGAATCATCCGTTGAGGACCAGCAAGGTCAATCAACCAGATCCATGCCCGGTTTCAAAAAACAACTCTAACTCCTTGTTCCCTTTTCTTCCTCGACGCACACGTGGGTATCTTAAGGCGACCCAGAGCCCAAGCACTGTATGGTTAGCACCCTCTAGGATCCTTCGCAGGTCACCTAGCACTTCACTCATAGGCCGCTTCCTTGGTCCCTCATCCACCATACCGGAAGCTCACCATTTAAATCAAACCGAGGCTAGTCTCAACAAGACCTCGGCCGACCTTGCTATGTAAGACGTCCTCCGTTGACTCTTCGTCAGCTGTTGTAACTTTATCACTTAGGTCTCCACGACCTCATTCACAAGACAGTCAAAATGCTTCCCTAGCATTCTTGACATAAAACAATCATTTAAAAACAGGTCATAAATACAGTTTCTATAACGAACTCTCGTCTTTCCACATTGTTCCTTATCAATCCACATTAGTTAATCCAAGTCCAATCATATGTATTCCCATCATCCTTCATCCATTCTTATCCAATCACATCATTTTCCATCTCATCACATCTTTCCACATTTATACTCATCACATCTCATCCACTCGCATCTACCCATTTCCACATCTCATCACATCACATATTCATTCACATCCCATCCATTCATATCTACCCCGATCCACATCACATCCATTTCACCTCTCATCTCATTCCTTCACATCTTCCATCCCGATTCATATCCCATCACATCTTATCCATTCACATCACATCTCATTCATTCACATCTATCCTGATTCACATCACACATCCATTCACATCTATCCCAATTTACATATATCACATCACATCTCATTCATTCACATCTATCCCGATTCACATCACATATCATCCATTCATATCTATCCCAATTTACATCATATCACATCACAACCATTTCACATCACATCTCATTCATTCACATCACATCACATCCATTCACATCTATCCCACTGATCATATCACATCACATCCATTTCACATCATATCTCACCCATTCACACTTATCCCGACTCACATCACATCATATCCATTCACATTCATCACATTCATTGTATCCCCATTCCATCACATACATTCTATCCACATTACATCACGTCCACATGTATCCACATCATATCTCATTCATTTCATCCACTTTACATCACATCCACATCATATCTCATTCATACACATCCCATCTCATTCATCCACATCCATCCAGTCATTCACATGCACAACTATCCACATCTATCCATACATTCACATCCATATATATTCACATCACATCACATTTCATCCACATCTCTTTACATCACATGACATCTCATCCACATCCACATCACATTCACATCCACATCTCTTTACATTACATCACATCTCATCCACATCCACATCACATTCACATCCACATCTCTTTTCAACACATCATATCTCATCCACATCCACATATCTTTTCACATCTACATCCCTTTACATTACATTCATTCACATACACATCCACATCCATTTGCATCACATTCTTTCACATACATATCTACATCCATTTACATTACATTCTTTCACATTCATTTTCATCACACCACATCCTATCACATCCCATTCACATCTTATCACATCCATTCACTTATCACATCCATTCACATCTTATCACATCCATTCACATCCTATCGCATCCCATTTACATCTTATCACATCCTATTACATCTTATCACATCCTATTACATCCCATTTACATCTTATCACATCTATTCACAACCCATTCACATCTTATCACATCCCATTTACACCTTATCACATCTATTGACATCCTATCACATCCCATTTATATCTTATCATATCCATTCACATCTTATCGCATCCTATTACATCCCATTTACATCTTATCACATCTATTCACAACCCATTCACATCTTATCACATCCCATTTATACCTTATCACATCTATTGACATCCTATCACATCCCATTTATATCTTATCACATCCATTCACATCTTATCGCACCCATTCACATCTTATTCCCATTTAGTAGCTTTTTCTACTTCGATACCGATAATGGGACTTTTTTTAAATTTCTGCCAATTGTTTGGCTTAGATAAAGGTTCTTTTTCTCAACAACTATTTTCATATTCTTTCTCAATTTCCCAAATGAATTATATTCAATATTCCTCTTTTGAATAAAGGAATTTATAGGATTTACAAAAATCAATTTTACCCATTATTCACTTTTGATAAATATTCATAAATTGAATTATACTAAAAATTCCTCTTTTTTCCATTTAATTTCTTGGATCTCAAATATCATGGGAATTCCTCTTTTTACATTTCATTTCTTGAATTCTAAATGTCATGGGGATTTCTCTTTTATCATCAAATAAATTTATCCAAAATTCCTCTTTTCTTTAATAAAAATATCCATTAATTCAATATGCGAAGAATTTCACTCTTACTATTTAAATGATTGAATTTCAAATGTCATGGAAATTCATCTTTTATCATTTAAATATTTCTCATAAAATAAATTTATCTAAAATAAAATATCAATTGTAGTGATATAGTATCCGTTTAGGAATTTGGTTATGTTTTGTCCCCGGGTGCCAGGGAAAAGAGTTCCCTGACCCCCTTGCCGACGCTTCATACAAACTTCAAGATAGTCACACCACTTACACACCCAATATGAAATTGCCTGTTTCACATATCAACTAACTTTAAAACAATATTTTAATGAAATCATAGTATCATTGATCATAATCCTCCAAAATATCCGGTTGAATTCTAGTTTCCAATCATTCCTTCATCAGTGTACCTATGGCATCATTGGCAACTAGAACGCTCACCACCAGTCCACTCAGGGGCCTTTTCAATAGTTCCTAGCTCATAGTACCCGGAAATATATTCACTTATGAAAATCCACATGGACTCTCCGTTGAGATCAGCAAGATCAACCAACAGATCCATATAAAAAGAGCCATGGACTCATCCGTTGAGGACCAGCAAGGTCAATCAACCAAATCCATGCCCGGTTTCAGAAAACAACTCTAACTCCTTATTCTATTTCTTCCTGGACGCACGTGTGGGTATCTTCGAGCGACCCAGAGCCCAAGCACCGTATGGTCAGCACCCTCTAGGATCCTTTGCAGGTCACCTAGCGCTTCACTCATAGGCTGCTTCCTTGGTCCCTCATCCACCATACCGGAAGCTCACCATTTACACATTGTTCCACATCAATCCACATTACTTAATCTTAATCCAAGTCCAATCATATGTATTCCCATCGTCCTTCATCCATTCTCATCCAATCACACCATTTTCCATCTCATCACATCTTTCCACATTTATACTCATCACATCTCATCCACTCGCATCTACCCATTTCCACATGTCATCACATCACATATCATCCATTCATATCTACCCCGATCCACATCACATCCATTTCACCTCTCATCTCATTCCTTCACATCTATCATCCCGATTCACATCTATCATCCCGATTCACATCCCATTACATCTTATCCATTCACATCACATCTCATTCATTCACATCACATCCATTCACATCACATATCATCCATTCACATCTATCCCAATTTACATTATATCACATCACATCTCATTCATTCACATCTATCCCGATTCACATCACATCCATTCACATCACATATCATCCATTCATATCTATCCCAATTTACATCATATCACATCACATCCATTTCACACATCTATCCCGATTCACATCACATCACATCCATTCACATCACATATCATCCATTCACATCTATCCCAATTTACATCATATCACATCACATCCATATCACATCACATCCATTTCACATCACATCTCACCCATTCACACTTATCCCGACTCACATCACATCACATCCATTCAAATTCATCACATTCATTGTATCCCCATTCCATAATATACATTCTATCCACATTACATCACGTCCACATCTATCCACATTACATCACGTCCACATCATTCCACATTACATCACGTCCACATCATATCTCATTCATTCCATCCACATTACATCACGTCCACATCATATCTCATTCATTCCATCCACTTTACATCACATCCACATCATATCTCATTCATACACATCCCATCTCCTAATCCAATCATTCACATGCACGACTATCCACATCTATCCATACATTCACATCTATCACTTTACATTAACATATATTCACATCACATCACATTTATTTACATCACATCACATTTGATCCACATCCACATCCACATCACATTCACATCCACATCTCTTTACATTACATCACATCTCATCCACATCCACATCACATTCACATTCACATCCACATCTCTTTTCAACACATCACATCTCATCCACATCCACATCTCTTTCACATCTACATCCCTTTACATTACATTCATTCACATACACATCCACATCCATTTACATCACATTCTTTCACATACTTATCCACATCCATTTACATCATATTCATTTTCATCACACCACATCCTATCACATCTTATCACATTCATTCACATCCTATCGCATCCCATTTACATATCTTATCACATCCTATCACATCCCATTTATATCTTATCACATCCTATCACATCCCATTTACATCTTATCACATCTATTTACATCCCATTCACATCTTATCGCATCCTATTCACATCTATTCACATCCTATCACATCCCATTTACATCCTATCATATCTATTCACATCCTATCACATCCCATTTACATCTTATCACATTCATTCACATCTTATCACATCCATTCAAATCTTATTGCATCCCATTCACATCTTATTCCCATTTAGTAGCTTTTTCTGCTTCGATATCGATAATGGGACTTTTTCTAAATTTCTCCCAATTGTTTGGCTAAGATAAAGGTTCTTTTTCTCGACGACTATTTCATATTCTTTCTCAATCCATATTTCCACTTTTGATAAATATTCATAAATTAAATTTTACTAAAAACTCCTCTTTTTTCCATTTAATTTCTTGGATCTCAAATATCATGGGAATTCCTCTTTTTACATTTAATTTCTTGAATTCTAAATGTCATGGGAATTCCTCTTTTATCATCAAATAAATTTATCCAAAATTTCTCTTTTCTTTAATAAAAATATCCATTAATTCAATATGCCAAGAATTTCACTCTTACTATTTAAATGATTGAATTCCAAATGTCATGGGAATTCCTCTTTTATCATTTAAATATTTCTCATAAAATAAATTTATCTAAAATAAAATATCCATTGTAGTGATAGAATCCTTTTAGGAATTTGGTTATGTTTTATCCTAGGTACGAGGAAAAAGAGTTCCCTGGCTCCCTAGCCGGCGCTTCATGCAAACTTCAAGATAGTCACACCACTTACACACCCAATATGAATTGCATGTTTCCCATATTCAACTAACTTTAAAACAATCTTTTAATGAAATCATAGTATCACTGATCATAATCCTCCAAAATATCTAGTTGAATTCTAGTTTCCAATCATTCCTTCATCAGTGTGCCTATGGCATCATTGGCAACCAAAACGCTCATCACCTATCCACTCAGGGGCCTTTTCAATAGTTCCTAGCTCATAGTACTCGGAAATAAAAAGTGTCACTGATCATAATCCTCCAAAATATCTAGTTAGTATCACTGATCATAATCCTCCAAAATATCTAGTTAAATTCTAGTTTCCAATCATTCCTTCATCAGTGTGCCTATGGCATCATTGGCAACCAAAACGCTCACCACCTATCCACTCTGGGGCCTTTTCAATAGTTCCTAGCTCACTTATAAAAATCCAGATGGACTCTCTTTTGAAGATCAGCAAGATCAACCAACAAATCCATATAAAAAGAGCCATGGACTCATCCATTGAGAGGACCAGCAAGGTCAATCAACCAGATCCATGCCCGGTTTCAAAAAACAACTCTAACTCCTTAATCCATTTTCTTCCATGCACGCGTGGGTATCTTCGGGCGACCCAAAGCCCAAGCACCGTATGGTCAGCACCCTCTAGGATCCTTCGCAGGTCACCTAGTGCTTCACTCATAGGCCACTTCCTTGGTCCCTCATCCACCATATCGGAAGCTCACCATTTAAATCGAACCGAGGCTAGTCAAGACCTCGACCGACCTTGCTACGCAAGACGTCCTCTGTTGACTATCCCTCAGCTGTTGTTTGCAATTTTATCACTTAGGTCTCCACACGACCTCATTCACAAGACGGTCAAAATGCTTCCTTAGCATTCTTGACATAAAACAGTCATTTAAAAACAGGTCATAAATACAGTTTCTATAACGAACTCTCATCTTTCCACATTGTTCCACATCAATCCACTTTACTTAATCCAAGTCCAATCATATGTATTCCCATCGTCCTTCATCCATTCTTATCCAATCACATCATTTTCCATCTCATCACATCTTTCCACATTTATACTCATCACATCTCATCCACTCACATCTATCCATTTCCACATCACATATTCATTTACATCTCATGCATTCATATCTACCCCGATCCACATCACATCCATTTCACCTCTCATCTCATTCCTTCACATCTATCATCCCGATTCACATCCCATCACATCTCATCCATTCACATCACGTCTCATCCATTCATATCACGTCTCATTCATTCACATCACGTCTCATCCATTCATATCACGTCTCATTCATTCACATCTATCCCAATTCACATCACATAGCATCCATTCCATCCATCCCAATTTACATTATATCACATCACATCATATCTCATTCATTCACATCTATCCCGATTCACATCACATCCATTCACATCACATATCATACGTTCATATCTATCCCAATTTACATCATATCACATCACATCCATTTCACATCACATCTCATTCACATCTATCCCGATTCACATCACATCACATCACATCCATTCACATCACATATCATCCATTCACATCTAGCCCAATTTACATCATATCACATCACATCCATTTCACATCACATCTTACCCATTCACACTTATCTCGACTCACATCACATCACATCCATTCACATTCATCATATTCATTGTATCCTCATTCCATCACATACATTCTATTCACATTACATCACGTCCACATCTATCCACATCATATCTCATTCATTCTATCCACTTTACATCACATCCATATCATATCTCATTCATCCACATCCATCCAATCATTCACATGCACGACTATCCACATCTATCACTTCACATCCACATATATTCACATCACATCACATTTCATCCATATCTCTTTACATCACATCACATCTTATCCACATCCACATCCACATCACATTCACATCCACATCTCTTTACATTACATCACATCTCATCCACATCCACATCACATCTCATCCACATCCACATCCACATCACATTCACATCCACATCTCTTTTCAACACATCACATCTCATCCACATCCACATCTCTTTCACATCTACATCCATTTACATTACATTCATTCACATACACATCCACATCCATTTACATCACATTCTTTCACATACACATCCACATCCATTTACATCACATTCTTTCACATTCATTTTTATCACACCACATCTCATTCACATCTTATCACATCCATTCACATCCTATCGCATCCCATTTACATCTTATCACATCCTATCACATCCCATTCACATCTTATCACATCCCATTCACATCTTATCGCATCCCATTCACATCTTATCACATCCTATCACATCCCATTCACATCTTACGGCATCCCATTTACATCTTATCACATCTATTCACATCCTATCACGTCCCATTTACATCTTATCACATCCATTCACATCTTATCGCATCCCATTCACATCTTATTCCCATTTAGTAGCTTTTCCTACTTCGATACCGATAATGGGACTTTTTCTAAATTTCGACCAATTGTTTGGCTTAGATAAAGGTTCTTTTTCTTGACAACTATTTTCATATTCTTTCTCAATTTTTCAAATGATTTATATTCAATATTCCTCTTTTGAATAAAGGAATTCATGGGATTTACAAAAATCAAATTTACCCATATTTCCACTTTTGATAAATATTCATAAATTGAATTATACTAAAAATTCCTCTTTTTTCCATTTAATGTCTTGGATTTCAAATATCATGGGAACTCCTCTTTTTACATTTAATTTCTTGAATTCTAAATGTCATGGGGATTCCTCTTTTTTCATCTAATAAATTTATCCAAAATTTCTCTTTTTTTTAATAAAAATATCCATTAATTCAATATGCCAAGAATTTCACTCTTACTATTTAAATGATTTAATTCCAAATGTCATGGGAATTCCTCTTTTATCATTTAAATATTTCTCATAAAATAAATTTATCTAAAATAAAATATCAATTGTAGTGATAGAATCCGTTTAGGAATTTGGTTATGTTTTGTTCCGGGTGCCAGGGAAAAGAGTTCCCTGGCCCCCTAGCCGACGCTTCATGCAAACTTCAAGATAGTCACACCACTTACACACCCAATATGAAATTGCCTGTTTCACATATTCAGCTAACTTTAAAATAATCTTTTAATGAAATCATAGTATCACTGATCATAATCCTCCAAAATATCTGGTTGAATTCTGGTTTCCAATCATTCCTTCATCTGGCATCATTGGCAACCAAAACGCTCAACTCAGGGGCCTTTTCAATAGTTCCTAGCTCATAGTACCCAGAAATATATTCACTTATAAAAATCTAGATGGACTCTCCGTTGAAGATCAGCAAGATCAGCAAGATCAACCACAACACATCTATATAAAAAGAGCCATGGACTCATCCGCAAGGTCAATCAACCAGATCCATGCCCGGTTTCAGAAAACAACTCTAACTCCTTGTTCCATTTTCTTCCTCGACGCACACGTGCGTATCTTCGTGCGACCCAGAGCCCAAGCACCGTATGGTCAGCACCCTCTAGGATCCTTCACAGGTCACCTAGCGCTTCACTCATAGGCCGCTTCCTTGGTCCCTCATCCACCATACCGAAAGCTTACCGTTTAAATCTAACCGAGGCTGGTCAAGACCTCGGCCGACCTTACTACGCAAGACGTCCTCCGTTGACTCAATGTCAGCTGTTGCAACTTTATCACTTATGTCTCCAGGACCTCATTCTCACAAGACGGTCAAAATACTTCCCTAGCATTCTAAAACAGACATTTAAAAACAAGTCATAAATACAATTTCTTTAACGAACTCTCATATTTCTACATTGTTCCACATCAATCCACATTACTTAATCCAAGTCCAATTAAATGTATTCTTATCGTCCTTCATCCATTCTCATCCAATCACATCATTGTCCATCTCATCACATCTTTTCACATTTATACTCATCACATCTCATCCACTCTCATCTACCCATTTCCACATCACATATTCATTCACATCTCATCCATTCATATCTACCTCGATCCACATCACATCCATTTCACCTCTCATCTCATTCCTTCACATATATCATGCCGATTCACATCCCATCACATCTCATCCATTCACATCACATCTCATTCATTCACATCTATCTCGATTCACATCACATATCATCCATTCACATCTATCCCAATTTAAATTATATCACATCACATCACATCTCATTCATTCACATCTATCCCGATTCACATCACATCCATTCACATCACATATCATCCATTCATATCTATCCCAATTTACATCACATCCATTTCACATCACATCTCACCCACTCACATCTATCCAGATTCACATCACATCTCATTCATTCACATCTATCCGGATTCACATCACATCACATATCATCCATTCACATCTATCCCAATTTACATCATATCACATCACATCCATTTCACATCACATCTCACCCATTCACACTTATCCCGACTCACATCACATCACATCTATTCACATTCATCACATTCATTGTATCCCCATTCATCACATTCATCACATTCATTGTATCCCCATTCCATCACATACATTCTATCGTTATTATATCACATCCACATCTATCCACATCGTATCTCATTCATTCCATCCACTTTACATCACATCCACATCATATCTCATTCATACACATCCCATTTCATTCATCCACATCCATCTAGTCATTCACATGCACGACTATCCACATCTATCCATACATTCACATCTATCACTTCACACATCCACATCTCTTTACATTACATCACATCTCATCCACATCCACATCACATTCACATCCACATCTCTTTTCAACACATCACATCTCATCCACATCCACATCTCTTTCACATCTATATCCCTTTACATTACATTCATTCACATACACATCCACATCCATTTGCATCACATTCATTCAAATACATATCCACATCCATTTGCATCACATTCTTTCACATATACATCCACATCCATTTACATCACATTCTTTCACATTCATTTTCATCACACCACATCCATTTACATCACATTCTTTCACATCCATTTACATCACATTCTTTCACATTCATTTTCATCACACCACATCCTATCACATCCCATTCACATCTTATCACATCCATTCACATCCTATCGCATCCCATTCACATCCTATCACATCCCATTTACATCTTATCACATCCTATCACATCCCATTTACATCTTATCATATCTATTCACATCCCATTCACATCTTATCACATCCCATTTACATCTTATCACATCTATTCACATCCTATCACATCTTATCACATCCATTCACATCTTATCGCATCCCATTCACATCTTATCGCATCCCATTCACATCTTATTCCCATTTAGTAGCTTTTCCTACTTCGATACCGATAATGAGACTTTTTTTAAACTTTTGCCAATTGTTTGGCTTAGATAAAGGTCCTTTTACTCGACGACTGTTTTCATTTTCTTTCTCAATTTCTCAAATGAATTATATTTAATATTCCTCTTTTGAATAAAGAAATTCATGGGATTTACAAAAATCAAATTTACCCATATTTTCACTTTTGATAAATATTCATAAATTGAATTATACTAAAAATTTCTCTTTTTTCCATTTAATTTCTTGGATCTCAAATATCATGGAAATTCCTCTTTTTACATTTAATTTCTTGAATTCTAAATGTCATGGAGATTCCTCTTTTTTCATCTAATAAATTTATCCAAAATTCCTCTTTTCTTTAATAAAAATATCCATTAATTCAATATGCCAAGAATTTCACTCTTTCTATTTAAATGATTGAATTCCAAATGACATGGGAATTCCTCTTTTACCATTTAAATATTTCTCATAAAATAAATTTATCTAAAATAAAATATCAATTGTAGTGAGAATCCGTTTAGGAATTTGGTTATGTTTTGTCCCGGGTGCCAGGGGAAAAGAGTTCCCTAGCCCCCTAGCCGACGCTTCGTGCAAACTTCAAGATAGTCACACCACTTACACACCCAATATGAAATTGCCTGTTTCCTATATTCAGCTAACTTTAAAACAATCTTTTAATGAAATCATAGTATCACTGATCATAATCCTCCAAAATATCCGATTGAATTCTAGTTTCCAATCATTCCTTCATTAGTGTACCTATGGCATCATTGGCAACCAGAATGCTCACCACCTATCCACTCAGGGGCCTTTTCAATACTTCGTAGCTCATAGTACCCGGAAATATACACTTCTAAAAATCCAGATGGACTCTCTGTTGTTGAAGATCAACAAGATCAACCAACAAATCCATATAAAAAGAGCCATAAACTTATTCGTTGAGGACCAGCAAGGTCAATCAACCAGATCCATGCCCGGTTTCAGAAAACAACTCTAACTCCTTGTTCCATTTTCTTCCTCGACGCACGCGTGGGTATCTTCGAGCGACCCGGAGCCCAAGCACTGTATGGTCAGCACCCTCTAGGATCCTTCGCAGATCACCTAGCGCTTCACTCATAGGCCACTGTCTTGGTCCCTCAGCCACCATACCGGAAGCTCAGCATTTAAATCTAACTGAGGCAGGTCAAGACCTCGGCTGACCTTGCTACACAAGACGTCCTTTGTTGACTCTCCGTCAACTGTCAAAATGCTTCGGTTGATTCACAAGATGATCAAAATGCTTTCCCAGCATTCTTGACATAAAACAGTCATTTAAAAACAGGTCATAAATACAATTTCTATAATGAACTCTCGTCTTTCCACATTTTCCCACATCAATTCACATTACTTAATCCAAGTCCAATCATATGTATTCCCATCATCCTTCATCCATTCTCATCCAATCACATCATTTTCCATCTCATCACATCTTTCCACATTTATACTCATCACATCTCATCCACTCGCATCTACCCATTTCCACATCTCAACACATCACATATTCATTCACATCTCATCCATTCATATCTACCCGATCCACATCACATCCATTTCACCTCTCATCTCATTCCTTCACATCTATCATCCCGATTCACATCCCGTCACATCTCATCCATTCACATCACATCTCATTCATTCACATCTATCTCGATTCACATCACATCCATTCACATCACATATCATCCATTCACATCTATCCCAATTTACATTATATCACATCACATCTCATTCATTCACATCTAGCCCGATTCACATCATATCCATTCACATCACATATCATCCATTCATATCTATCCCAATTTACATCATATCACATCACATCCATTTCACATCACATCTCATTCATTCACATCTATCCCGATTCACATCACATCACATCCATTCACATCACATATCATCCATTCACATCTATCCCAATTTACATCATATCACATCACATCCATTACATACATTTGCTTATCAAGTCGGGGTGTGGCATGTTTTTGGGGTGTGGGCATGATTTGTAAATGGGGTGACACTCACACACACATGGATGCACACTCGCACACACACACGCACGCACACCCCAAAAAAGAATGCCACATGTTATGTTTTTTGCCTACATACATATACACATATGGTGACAGACACACACACACACACACACACACACATGTAGAGCACACATGGATGCACACCTGCGCACACACACACACACACACACACAAAAATGAATGTCACATGTAAAGTTTTTTGCCTACATACATATACACATATGGTGACACTCTCACACACACCCACACACACACACACATGGATAAAAGTGATAAAAGGTTATGTTGTAAAGCGATAAAAGGTTATGTTGTAAAGCGATAAAAGGTTATGTTGTAAAGCGATAAAAGGTTATGTGGATGAGTTTGTGTGTGTGTGCGGGTGCATATGCACCCGCACACACACACAAACACTCCCACACACACACATGGATGCCCTTTCATGTTTTTTGCCTTTTAATGAGTTTGTTGTAAAGTGATAAAAGGTTATGTCGATGAGTGTGCATGTGCATGAGAGAAAGAGAGAGAGAGAGAGAGAGAGAGAGAGAGAGAGAGAGAGAGAGAGAGTTAGTGTGTGTGGTTGCATTTTGTAAATGGGGTGACACTCACACACACACACACACACGTGTAGAGCACACATGGATGCGCACCCACACACACACACTCCAAAAAATAATGCCACATGTTATGTTTTTTGCCTACATACATATACACATATGGTGACACTCACACACACCCCCCACATCCACACACCCACAAACACTCAATGAGTTTGTTGTAAAGTGATAAAAGGTTATGTGGATGAGTGTGTGTGTGTATGAGAGAGAGAGAGAGAGAGAGAGAGAGAGAGAGAGAGAGAGAGAGAGAGAGAGTTAGTGTGTGTGGGTGCGTTTTGTAAATGGGGTGACACCACACACACACACCCAAAAAATAATGCCACATGTTATGTTTTTTACCTACATACATATACACATATGGTGACACTCACACCCCCCCCCCACACACACCCACAAATACTCCCACACACACACATGGATGCCCTTGCATGTTTATTGCCTTTGAATGAGTTTGTTGTAAAGTGATAAAAGGTTATGTGGATGAGTGTGTGTGTGTGTGTGTGTGTGTGTGTGAGAGAGAGAGAGAGAGAGAGAGAGAGAGAGAGTGAGTGAGTGTGTGTCGGTGCATATGCATACACACAACCACACACACACACACACATGTAGAGCTCATATGGATGCACGTACATACTACAAAAGTTGTATAGTGTAATGTATTTTAAATTAGAGAGCAAGTTCAATATGTATGTTGCCCATGTTATGTTTTTTGAATATAGTTATGTTGTTTTTTACTACATACATATACACATACAATGACACTCACACACACACACACACACACACACACACCCATAGACACTCCCACACACACACACACTCCCACACTCCCACACACACACACATGGATGCACATACATATTACAAAAGTTGTATAGTATAATGTATTTTTTATAGAGAGCAAGTTCAAGATTAGACTATTTTCAAGATGAGCAACACACACACACACACACACACACACACACACACACACATGTAGAGCACACCTGGATGCACGTATAATTAGAGAGAGAGAGTAAATACATATGTGTGTGTGCCCTTGATTATGTGCTTTTATGTTTAGGGGTGGGCAGTTTTAATATAAAAAAGAATGCCACATATTTTGTACAAACATGTTACATGAGAGAGAGAGAGAGAGAGAGAGAGAGAGAGAGAGAGAGAGAGAGAGAGAGAGAGAGTTAGTGTGTTAGTGCAACAAAATTTAATAAGTTTTATTTATTTTCATGTATCTAAAATATTAATGTACGTATGTATATATGTTGTGTACATATGTACATACATGCATATATATATAGACAAATCTAAAAATATTCCTTTCTTTGCTACACTTCATTGTAGGAGGACCCTTCTTTAAAATATTCATGTTTTTTGTGCAATATGTTTTTTAATTTTCATGGTGATATTTGTGATTAGATGTGTTTATTTACATGTCACATCTTTTTATATGTTGCACATCTTTGTATATCTTTGCACATAGTAGCTACAATTTTCATTTATATACACATGCACATAGTAATCATGCATCTACTTACCTATATGTATGTATGTATAATTTACAGAGATGGAAAAGGGGACACGCAATTTTTTTTAGCACATGAGGAGTCCTCTTTCCTCGAGAAAAGGGTGAATTTGGCTATAGAATTTGAGCTTCGCTTTTTTGATAGTCCAAGTTGGTTCAAGCCATGGGTGGTTCATGCTATTGGATGGAACGATGTTTTTAAAATTATTGCATGTTTAGATTTATAAAAATTATATGAAAATATTACACTGATGAAAATTAAAGTAAGTCTAGGCTTGCTTGATCTTTATGAAATAGACTATAATGTCTCTGGCCCAATAAATCAAGTATGTCAAGTATTTGACGAAGTTATTAAATGTATCAGAAATCATAAGTTCATTCAACAACAATAAATATGGTTGTGTTCTTCTTCTATGGTCATTGGTATTTGAATAGTCTTTATTTTTATATATAAATATTGTCTTTATCTCTCTCCTTCTTTTCTTATGCTCTCTCTCTCTCTCTCTCTCTCTCTCTCTCTCTCTCTCTCTCTCTCTCTCTCTCTCTCTCTCTCTCTCTCTCTCTCTCTCTCTTGCTACCTATAAAGAAGATGATTATTATTATTAATGTGAAGTTTGATTCTATTTTACGCAGAAACCTGGCATTAGAAGTTGACCTATGACAATAATAAATTGTCAGATACGATCTTCTTTGAGGAGATGCCATGGTTGGGTTTTTTTGGGTGCCAACCTAGCCCAAAATGGGAACTTCTTGGGTTTGATGGATGGGATGATATTAACCCACGGTATATGTATATAGTCTTAGACCCTTATAGGCTAGATGACAATATAAAGCTCCTCTTAATTAAAGAGGCATTGGGATTACTAGATGGCTTTTACATTGTGGGTAGCAGATGTAGGAGCCTTGAGGAAAATCACTTCATTATTAGGAAAATATTGAAGTGCATTCCAAGAAGGAAATTGATGAAGTTAATGCTACAATTATCTTTGAGGTTATTGATCATTCTCTCTCTCTCTCTCTCTCTCTCTCTCTCTCTCTCTCTCTCTCTCTCTCTCACACACACACACACACACACACACACACACACACACACACATAGACACATGTAACACACAAATAGTTACCCTTGCCTTTGAGAAATCGAGAGGGAGAGAAAGATGAAAAATTTGCATGTTGAAATAGGGGAGTGTCTAGGTGGATGTACTAGGGAATGTAAAGAACAAGCTGATTCGTTAAAAGAGCAAGTATGGGCATTAGGTTCGGAGGTATTGAGTCTAAAGATATCCGTTAATCGACTTAATATTATTATGAAGAAGATGAGCCATATGTTGGAAAACAGGTT